>NC_141691.1:1575098109-1575781167 GCF_964263255.1 Lissotriton vulgaris
ATCTGTCCGTCCATCCATCCATCCATCCATCCACTCACAGTTGTCCAGTCTTAGTGAGACTAATAAGGAAGGGTGAGTCCACATAAGCAGAATGGGGTGTGGGGAGAAGCTTTCTCACAGTTACCATTGACTTAGATAAAGAAAAATGGATCTAATAGATTAACAACTGGGTATGTGACTAAACGTTAAAGATTTAGGGATGAAACATCATCTAAAATAGGGATAACAGTGGGCAATAATGGGTGATCAAAATAAAACGAAAGTTCTCCAGATTAGTAATTTGATTCACTGAGCAGTATGTGACAACATCACGTCCATCAGAAAAGAAATACACCAAGGCCCTTATTGGGCAGTCAATAGATTATGAGAATCTCTAGGATGATGTTATTTGTCCCTTTCTTTTCCGCTTCACATGTGCACAAATACCCTCCCCAAACACTTTAACCTGTAAAGGTCCCTGACTGCTGAACTATATGCATTCCCTCCCACTACAGTCTTTAGGATTGCTTTGGGGTATCTTTATTTCTGTTTGCTACTTCTCTCAGAACTATTCACAACCACTGTAAAAAAGTGAAAGAATGCCTGCTAGCCTTGGAGTTTCTTAAGAGGAATGGGATTTATTCATTGCTAAATGCAGGCGATGATAGGGTATAGGGTATTTTCGGTGCGCCCATTTAGTCATGTATGTGCCTCACAAGATCTGTCACTAGTTATCCAATTACGTTTTTTAACCCCTTCTTTTGCTATGGAAGACAAAGATCCAACTGTGTAAGGCACCCTTGCAGTAATATACTCCGTGGTGCAGTTTATTATTGAGAATGGGCAGTCAACTGTCATTTCATTCTGCCATATTATCAGGGGCGGTGCATCCCTTAGGGTGTGGGGGTGTTGCCTCGCTCAAAGTTTGGCCACCTGGCACCCCCATTGAATGCATTAGTAAACATAACTACAAAAACCTTTTAAAGAATGTAATTTAGCCATGGGCCGGTCGCAGCATGATCCTAGAGAAGCCAGAGGGGTGGAGCTTACTGTTTAACAATAATATTGACAGACACCAGTAGTATTCCACATCAGTGGCCAGGCTGGACCTTAGGGTGCATGTTGGGTTGGTTGTCACACATGCGTGTTTGAGGCCTCATTGACAGTCTCACCACCTGCACATAAATGAGCAAGGGTGACTCAAAGCCACAGCCCCCGATCTCAGTAATAAGTGGTGAGGTTACGTGTCCTAGCCAATCCAGGTGCTGCTGTAACAGCAGGAGCAGCATCTGGGATGGCTTAGAGATGTATGGTCACTAGGTGCCACCATTAACCCTGAGCGGTGAACTCAGCTCCGCTTGCGGAGTTTGCAGAGTTTCCCACACTCCACGGATTTCCCAGTTTTTTCTTTGCTCGCGTTCACCAACGTCAAGTTGGCAAGCGCGAGCAAGGAAAATACACCTCCTGGCGAGATTTTTCCTCGTTCAGGATCGCCAACATCAAGTTGGCGAACGCGAGCATGGAAAATAAACCTCCCGGTGAGATTTCTCAACTTGGGTGGGGCTGGTTTCTCATTGCAAGCGGTAGCGTATGCTTGCGACCGGTCGCATTGAGAAACGTCCCATTCACGTTGGGAAAGCTGCCGCTCGAGTAAAAATCTACTCAAGCGGCAGAAAAGGTAAGCTTGCGATGTGCATGGTGCTGTTCGCAATGATTGCACAGTGCGGACAAGCATTCGGCACTGTGCAATCACCGCGAATGGCATTTTCCTACCGTACTTCGCCGCTTGCGGAGCTCCTCTTAGTGCAACAGAGTTGGGTTTTTTTGCACTTCGAGTAGCTCCGCGTAGTGAACTCAACAAACTCTGCCCAGGGTTAGCCACCATGCGGTGTGTCACTTGAGGTAGTGGAGGGTGGAAGGAGGAGGCTTTCTCTCCCCTGTTGGAATAAGTGTCCAACCTGTGGACTACTTTTAAATGAAAAAAGCGACCAGACGTATGTGAACCATCAGCAGTAATGGTCATTTGAGAAATGCAGAGGCGAATGTTTTGCCAAACACGGGTAAGCAATGTTTGGAGTGTGTGATATTCACGGGTGTCTAGATCTGTGGGTGTTTTTTTATTTGCTAACAGTCTTTGGATATGAGACCTGGTGTCCAAACCTGCTGTTCTTTTGGTTAATTAGTTTTTTGGTCTCTTTTATTTTATTCTGTCCTGACTCATGCTGACACACTCATAATTTTACTTTTCCTTAGCTGTATGCCGTAGCCTCTTAAGATGGTGACCAGACGTATGTGAACCATCAGCGATAAAGGCCATTTAAGAAATGCAGAGGTAGGTAGGTATAAAGGACTAAGATGGACTGCTGGCCAAGTTTGTTGGTGGTCTTGGATTAATGAGGTTGGAAGTTTTGCATAACACTGGTAAACACTGTTTGGAGCCCGTGTGACTCACGGAGACAATATTCCTATTTTATATCAGTTGTGGGTCACTTAATTGGAGCAGCTGTAAAGAGATTTCAAATACATTGCTGGTTTGCTAATGAATTTATACACATACACAACAGGACAATTGCATGTTTATGTGTTTGTTTGCTCGGCCTCGGTTCACAATCGGAATGTTGAGCTTGGCAGGCAGTCTCAGTTCGATTATTTAGTTCCACGCTACCTTCAGCTTCATGCAAAACCTTTTCTGGTGAGAAGTGCCCAACAGGTAAAGTTCAGTGCAAACTATCTTCCATGTAGAGAGTGTTCAGTGTTGTGCACTGTGCACAGAAAGGAAAGCCTGAAAAGTTCTAGTTTGTGGATGTTTGCATTCCCATTGTAATGTTTTTAGTTTATTGCTGGCTGTATGACTGTTGTGGTGGAGTGACTAAGGATTCATGGAACTTGGGCTGTCCTGTTCAGTGGATTTTGAGCTGGGACTCTCATACACATGGCATTCTATCTTCAGGAATGGCATCTGGCAGCAGGCACATGAGTGATGCTACTTCCACCAGTCACAAGGAAAGGGCATGCCAGATCTCCAAATACACACAATAATAATTATCTAACAAAGGGATAAGATAGCTCCTTTGGTTAACACACTTCTTGTAGACCCATGCCTGTAATCTAGCAGGTCTTGAAACCCAATCCTGTCAGACCCTATCAACGTTTCATCCTTCTGAGGTTGATAAGTACCACATATTGAGTAAAAGCACATATATGATTCAAGCCCCAAGAGACAGAATCATCTGCTTGAGCTACAGAAATGAGCAACTATTTTGGGAGATAGAAAGTCTTCAGAAGATGTTAGATGTGTCTGTATTGCGATAGAAGTCCCCACTCTGTGGTAATTGTACTATACTCACAGTGTACAGTAATGAACCAGTGCAGTGTAACAGCAGCATGTGGTGTTTACAGCAATAAGAGACCAATAAGAACTTTGTTTTGATACATTTATTTTTGAAATTGTGGTGGAAAAAGTACTATTTTACACCAATTTTTAAAACTTTTCTCAGGATGGGGAGAGTTGAAACCCCTAGAAAATATCAAGAAAATGTCAAGTACACTTGCTACTGTTGCTAGCATAAAAAAATGTGTTGACTAGTTTTACGCCCTCACCACTTTCAAATTCCACCAGCCGCCACTGCATAGCATATTCACTGTGTACCATCGAATAACCTAACACAGTTCAGACTACTTCTATGGATCTGGTCCATCATCATCGACTTCACAGCTACTGCACTCACAACATGGTACATCTGACACTTAGGATTTTTCTCCTTAGTAAACTTGTGCTGTTTGTTTCCATATTCTCATGATTACTTGGAACACCATCACCAAAATTCAGAACTTGCGCATGAGTCGTAAGTAACAGAATAAAATAACTTCTTCAGAGATTAAGAGAAAAAAATAACATGCCCCCTCATTGATTCTTGTGGCTGTAAGTTAACTTTCTATGTAGCTATCAGACTATAGGAATATATTGTTTAATAAAAGGATGATTACATGCTAATATGAGCATACTTATCTACTTCACTCAGTATCAGAAGATGTAACTTTCAATTTCCAAGTGAATATCATAAGTGCAGGATGCTTTAATAATTTTTCCTGGATAACAATGTGCTAATAGGCTGAGCCAGGGCATGATTTCCTAAGTCTTAACTGCTTACCAGTACATTTAACAATGGACCATACCCCCAGGCTTCTATTTTATGGAACTGTCAACTCAATAGCAAAGGGTCAATCTTTAACGATGCTACAGACATTTATTCCTCAAATATGTAGCTGTTCTCACACAGTCCAGGTTGCCTGCATTAAGACTGCAATAAGAATAGACCATTTAAATATCGTTTCTACCACAGATATAATTTGGCTATTCATTTCAATGGGAATTTTTATTACTGCTGTAAATGGTAAGGAGAGACAGAAATGCCCCACATTTATTTGCAGTGATTGTGACTTAATTATAATTACAAAGAAGAATGCCAAATTTCCTTCCTACGTGTGTTATGCTAAAGCTTGATGTGCTAAAAACGAGATAGCCTCACAGATGGAGTGTAAGTTTAAGGGTCGTTGAACATCATGAATTTCCGCAATGTATCACAATTACAGAAACACCTGTGCTAAATAACTTCGTGTTGATCCAACTTAGAAATTAAACATTTTAACAAAACAAAAATGTTCACACTACATGCAGAAAAGCAGAGTGAACACAATGCGTGTGATTTCAATTTGGGAAAACCAAATGCTTTCGCACATTAATAATCAGTAGACCACTATTGTTGTAGTTAGAATGCTATTTTTTTCATCATGCATATATTATTTGCAAGCCTTATAGGGGCATATTATCAAGGGGGTTTATCTCCGATTTTTTGGCTTTAAAAGCCAAGAAAGCGGAGATAAAATTATCTCCCTATTACCTAGCTGTCGCTAACACCAGTTAGCGACAGCTAGTAGGAGATAGCGACCATATTGGGCCCCACTTTGCATGTCAGTGATATTTATCACTAATGACATGCAAAGTGGGCGTGCCAAGATGTTAGCGACTGGAAACAGTCGTTAACATCGCTATCTCCTATTACCAACTTTTGAAGATATTCGCACTAAGCGCGAATATCTCCAAAAGCTAACACCTGCCCTGAGCAGTTCTTAGCCATGTTATCCAATGGGAGGTGGATAACATGGCTAAGAGCATTAGCTCGGTAATGCCTGAATATCGCGGACTTTTCAGTGATAATCATGCATTGCGGCCGATTTTTATCGCATTTGCGATAAACCTTGGTAATACCAAGGTTTATCTGCGATAAAAATTGCCGCAGGTCGGCGATACATTTTTGTCTCTAACCTAGCAATAGCGATAATTATCGCTATTGCTTGGTAATATGCCCCATAGTTGCTAAAACAATTGAGACATTCATGCATTCAACATAAAAAAATGATTAAAGGTAATACACATCAATTAAAACAAATTAGTTTGGGTAGGGTAGCTCAAGAACTGCAAATCACGTACCTTCCTCACCTTAGGGGGCATATTATCAAGCAGAAAACTGCAGCTAAACCGGCGATAATGGGCTTGAGAATATAGCCTTGTGAATTCCAATAGAAGCCCATGTTCTGGTGTTAACATGGGCTTCTATTGGAATTCTCCAAAGCATATTATCAAGCCCATTATCGCCGATTTAGCAGTAGTTTTCTGCCGCTAAAACAGCGATAATTTTTAACGCCCTGCTTGATAATATGCTCCCTAGTCTCCGATGATGGCGCTCCTACCTGCCTTACCACAACCCTGGCGTATGATGGGCAGTAAAATAATGATTGTGGTCGAGTTAATAGGTGCCTTAAAGACCATAAATTAGCACTATTGTGCGAACTGACGGCGAAACTCATTTGACACATCAGAGGATATTTATTATTCCATTTTTCTTTGTTAAAAACAAATGCAATTAATAAGAATTGGGCATGCGACGTACAGCATGGTTAAGCAGCAGAATTACATGATTCATATATTTCCCTATTGTTGTATAGACAAATTAATATAAAGGTTATCAAACATGCATAAGAGTATATACAAAACATACAAAAGGAATCAGTGTGTGTATCCATTATGAAATGGTTCTCAGATTTTCCTCAAATAGTTGCGCTCAGCAATAGTTTGTTTAATGGTCATTTCTAACGCCAGGCATGTCTAAGAATTATAGCCAGCATTCTCTCCTTGGTTTTGTGTGGGTGGTATACTATCAAGCCAGTGTCTGTCTACACATAGTATAGCCAGCAATATTACAGCAAATCTGATACATGCATGTTTAGGTTAGGTATCATGGGGAGAGTCTGCTATCGCAATCACATGGCTGGCATACATAGGAGTGAAGAGCAGTTTACTTAATTCTCGGAAATATCAGTCTAATAGCCTTGAATTTTAGTGCCGCATATGAAAATACGTCAGCGTTTAAATTGGAACATATCAAACTATGGGAATTTTGACGATTCGCACAGGCAAATAATCTTTTGGGTGTGTAACAAATTTCTTGTATGAATTTAAAATGATGAATCCTGAGATGAGAGACATGAATTTATGACCATTACTTAAACTTTTAATAATTTAATCTGCCCTAATTAACTTCACAATTCTATCAGTTCAGCAACTTGCCAAATATTGTAGATTATCTGGTTATCCCTGCTGAAAGATGTGAGCAATCCTGACAATTGTCATTAAGGGCTTATTTACGAGTCTGGTGGTCCAGAGAGCACAAGACTCTCGTGGGCGCGGCAGTGTCAGCCTTCCACCACCCAATTACAATTCGGGCCGTCATATCGCCATCACCCCGCTGCAGCCGCCAGGGAACCGTCATTTCCTGGTGCTGGTGTGGTGCTGTCGAGTCAGTAAGCTTCCTCTCTGCCATGAAAACCATAGTGGAGAGGAAAAATAGGGTGCCTCACACCCTGTGGATGCACATGGGGGGGGCACAACATGTGCACCCCTGTATGCACACACAGTACTTCCTGCATGGCGTGAACTTTACAGTCCATGCCGAATAGGACCTGTTTTTGGTGTTCCCATTGCTGTGCCCAGTTTTAGAGACACCACCATGGGAATTCCAAAAAAAAGCCAGCCAGATTGGAGGAAACTCCTAAACTGGTGGGCGGCCCAACCACAGGTGAGGCAGTGCTGCAGCATGACAGACTCAGTGCCACACTGCCAAACTTGTAATCAGGCCCATATTTTCTTGGTAAATATTATTCCAGAGAGGGAAAATATGCCAAAAATCTGGGGGTATCTATGAAAAATGCAAGCATCTCCAAATGTTTAAAAAAAATCAGTTTTTGGAATTACGTGTATGACAGCAAGTGTGGTAAACGAGTGACCAGTAGAATATGTTGAAGTGAAGAGCTAACCAAGTTTTGGTGCATATGTATTAAGTGAAAAGTCAGGGTGAAATGGGTTATTTTAGAGAGAAGCATCCTTTTTCAATTTCGGAATATGGACATTTTGAGTTAATGGGATCATGAGTAAGAAAATGTGGTACATTTTTTAAAGTGTGTTCTTTTGAACTGTGATGGACTGAAAAGGTCAGGATGGGATAAGAAATCAATATGTAAAGCCTGCAAAGACCATGCACCACTTGGAGTGGACAATAATTGCCTAAATATAATAGAGAAATACACCCAATAATAAAACTTAAGACTTAAGACATGGGAGTTCCCTTTCCCCCTTGTTTTTCTTTTTCGCCATATCAAATGTGGCCAGGCAGTGTGGATTTTATGGATAGAATAAGCAAGAACAAGCAGTGGATGAGCTTGAAAAGGAATACAAATGTAGGAACTGTAGTAATTTTTTAGAACATTGCAATGGCCTATAATACTCAGGAGAATATGACTAATTTTGAGAGACTAAATTGAGAAGGCACACAAGGCTTCATCATTTAGATAAAACATTTTATCAATCCAAGTAAAAATTCGGGCACCAATATAATTGGCCAATGAGACATACAATAATCTATGCTTTCAACTTTACAATTATTTAAAGTTTGGGTTTTATTTTTTGTTGAGACTATATATTAAAGCAGTTCCAAAGAAGCTTGCCTAGTGCTCTTTGGAAGACAGAGCTGTTGCTGAACTTTTAGTAAAAACAGCCACCTCATCCACATAAGCGGTTATCTTAAGATCAGTTCTATTACTCTTCAATGATGGAATGTTAATAGAATCCCGTAGGCCATTAACATAGGGTTTGAGGTATAGAGCAAACAGCTTAGGAGATAAAGGACATCCCTGATGAGTTCCTCTATATACTGAGATTATATATGGCACCATTCACATACAAGCAATATGGGCTGTAAGTCCCTGATAGATGGATAGAATTATATCTAAGAAGAAAGGACTAAAACCAAATTTAATTAAAACCTGCCTGACGAAGGGCCTGGGGATCCCATTGAATGCCTTTTATATGTACAACAGGATTGTCCCAATTTGATTGGCCAGTTACTCTGGTTATATCATAAATAGCTGTAGGCACATTTGTATGGGCAGGAATATCATGTAAGAGGACAATGCCATGCTGCATAGGATTACCCAATAATTTATCTTGAGCGAAATTCTGTTGAGAAACATTTTTGTGTACACGTTAGACTTACAATGTATCAGTGAAGTAGGCTGATTAGGCCCACATTGTTTGGGATCTCTGCTTTTTTTAAAGGAAATTTACAATATTTGTCTTCTACCATGAGGAGGGGGAGAGGTAAATCTTATTAAAATGAATGAAATAAGTGTAGCCAGAAGGACATAAAAACGCTGAGAATGTCTTATAAAATTCTAAATGGATAGAATCTAAACCAGCCATCTTGATGGCTTCAGATAGTGTTTTTAATGATGTGTTCACTAAATCTGGCTTCCAGTAGAGCTCCCTAGGCATTAGTCACATGACACAAAACATTGGCTCTAAATAAGTTAATATCTGTTCAGGAGTAGCAGAACTATCATCTTGATATAAAGTAAAGTATTACTCACAAAACACTGAAATAGTGGTTTTCCTGCCCTCAATGTCAGTCTTCTACAAATTTTTTATAGTCTCAATATAATTATGAGTAGCTTGTGTCTTGAGTTTGAAAGCTAAAAATGTCCAATATTTTCAGTATACTTAAATGAATTAGGGCAATACTAAGGGGCCGATTTTGATGTTTCCTCCTGACACTGACTCGGTCCTGGGATGGACTGACAAACAGTCGGGGGTCCCGACTGCCTAATTAGGATGTGACCAAACACTGTTTGGTCGTATTCCTAAATTTCCCTATGGCAGCATGCATTACAAATGTGAACCAGCTGTAATGCATGCTCCCATAGGGAAATGGGAGGTGTGGTTAATCCCTGCACCCCGTGGCAGGCCCCTTAAGCAGCCTGCCACCAATTGCAGGGATCAACAGGGGGGCACGAAAGGTTCCCCCTCGGCCCCCCAGGGGGCCCTACTGGGGGCCCCCCAAACACGCTTCCCGACATGGT
This sequence comes from Lissotriton vulgaris, assembly GCF_964263255.1. Lineage (NCBI taxonomy): Eukaryota > Metazoa > Chordata > Amphibia > Caudata > Salamandridae > Lissotriton > Lissotriton vulgaris. The sequence goes on from NC_141691.1 coordinate 1,575,107,560, forward strand.
TTTCATGTCGGACAGGCCGGTATGGAAACAATGTTGGAAACCGTGCATCGTAATCCCAAGGTATGAAGGCCTCACTTTTGGGATTAAGAGTTGGTTCTAACTGGCCAACCGGCTCCTTGAGCCCATCAGATGCCAGCCAGAATAACCGTCCGGTTTCGATTCCAACCGGCCACATCTTTATCAGCCGGTCGGAATTGAAACCGACGATGGTGGTTGGAAAGCTTCTGACCAAAGGTGGCAGACTTTCTGATCTCCATCGTTATAGGCCCCTAGTGGTTTTATGAGTCACTTTTTCGAATATTTTCTTTTTGAGCTGCATTTTAAATATAATTTATTTCTTGCAAAGCGAGAGAGGAATTATTTTGCAATTTGCATGCATGATTAATTACCAGAGCAAGGAGATATGTGATAGGTTCCAAAGTCTCCTGCCTGGATGTTTTTCCTTTGGTTTTGTAAATGTAAGAGTTGCACCTCTAATTACTGCCTTTAAGCAGTACCGTATACTTCCAGGAGTGGTTGATTTCAATTAAAATCCATTTATTCAGTGAAGGTTTTAGACATGTATGTATGATTCGAATGAGAAGGTTACTAGCAAATAAAATAGATTGAAACATTCTAAACGTTCTCGTATATTTTCAAAACCAGTGAGTTGTGATCTGAAATGATTCTAGGATACAGCTGTATTGAAGCGTAAGTCCCAATTATGTGCAACTATAAAACAATTGATGAATGAGAACATTTTGTGTGAAGCAAAAAAGTTTTGTAAGACTGGCTCTATCAGGATGAAAAATAATTGTCCTTTTTGCAGCTTGCTGTATTATAGTTTTGCCAGTCTCACCCCATTCGCTCCCTGAGTCCTAACCCTGCTCTGAGAATTCTGTCAACCACAAGAATTCTGCCTGGTTTCCTGCAAAAAAGAGTTATTTTCACTAACCTGTGATGATACAGAAGGCAGGAGTCATAAAGTTTGCAGGTCCTGGGCTCCTGTCTGATTGGTTGCTGAGCTAGAAGAACGGGTGTCAGTCTACCAGTTCTGGTGCAGTTGGGGCACCATGCCAGGAATTAGGAAAAAAGTATACAGTACCAGTACCTAGGGAGGCAAAGGCTGCAGAAGATTTGTGAGCTACAACTTTCGTTAGAACAAATGCCTCCATTCTAGATGGCAGGTGCATAAGTAGGAAGCACTGCTGCTGGCATTTTTGCCACCACCCATGGGAAGCTTGTTTCCTTTCCAGTAAAAGAATTGGCTTGGTAGTTTGGTCTGCCCTGTTCCCATGATGCACTGGGCCAGGGACTGACTAATTTGCATGTAGCCAGGTTCTGTGCTGGGATGGTGCAGTGAGCTAAAACGGTGATGGATCAAGCCCTGATCTGTTGACTAGGTAGGAGTGTTCTGCTTAATTCAGAGACTCTGTCCATCACCACCCCCCTTTTCTGAATCGTTTTGTCCACCATAAGCGTGGAAGGGTATGCTCAGATGTGAGTCCCTTGCTCACTGCACCATCAGGATTCAAGCAAGCCGGGCCGAAGACGGCTGTAATGCCAGAAACCGGTCCCCGGAAGCTTGTTTCCTTTCCAGTAAAAGAATTGGCTTGGTAGCTTGGTCTGCCCTGTTCCCATGATGCACTGGGCCAGGGACAGACTAATTTGCATATAGCCAGGTTCTGTGCTGGGATGGTGCAGTGAGCTAAAAAACGGTGATGGATCAAGCCCTGATCTGTTGACTGGATAGGAGTGTTCTGCTTAATTCAGAGACTCTGTCGATCATCACCCCCCTTTTCTGAATAGCATTTATTAAACGGAACGTAGAAATTTAAATTAGAGCTTATAACAATTCTCCTCTTAATCTTTCTCCATATTTCAAAAGCTGTCAGAAAGACTTTAAATTTCGTTTTCTTGTAGTAGATAGGTTCAATTACACGAACTAGGCATTGCCGCTCCTCGGTACCCAGCAACATCTCATATATAGACGGTGCGGCGAAGTCTTCCGTAGGATCATCTTGTAAGAATAAAACACCCATATGTTGCAGGAGGGCTATCCAGTGATATAAACGAAAATTAGGTACATCCCAACCGCCTCTTGACCTAGGTTATATACACCATTTAAGATCTCTCCTTGATCGTCAGTAGCTCCATAAAAACCTAGAGCACACCCATTCAGGCTAGCGAGTCCTAATTAAAAACAGGATGCTGCTTAGTGCCACAGTTAGCCATAATAATTGATGCACCACTTTGGCGGGTAGGAGCTGCATTTGAGCTGTGGATGGAGGAAGGGTCGGCCAACAGAACCATCTGAAATGAAGTTCTGGGCCTCTTACAGTTACAGCATGTAAAGTAAATTCCAGGGGAATCATTGGTCGATACCACTTGAAACAGAATAATACTTCTTTGGCCTCATGTTAGTGAGCTTGCTCAGGTACGGGGGCTTCTTGCAACCTAAGTACTCACTGTGACTTATATTGGTATTTTCTTTATTTGTGTTTTGGATGTTTTGAAAAACACAACAACTACTATGCGGTCACCACACTAAACAATTTCAGCAATTAGAAAATACATGAAAATGGCAACACACAAGAGTGTGTAAGTAAGCATGCAACTTATGAAACAATGGAAGACAACCCCTCACCGAACTTTAAAATACCATTTTGTCCAACCTAATATAAAGTATTGGATTTTCAGATCAAAGACACACTTCTCACTATAAATATGTAACCATATGTACAAAGCCCTTTTGTCCGTTTGTGAGAGCAAAAAGGAGTTTTCCAATGAATCAAACACAAATTGTGATTTGGTAACACATTTCTGTATCACAATTTGTTTGTGATCAATTACCGATTCTGTCTTTTGTCATTTGAATGGGAGTGTTTACGGCGACCCTTCCAAATACTAAAATGTATTGGTATGTATTTATATTTTGAGGATGAATTGCAGTTGCAAAACCTTACTATTTTACTGACACCTCAAAGGAGGTAGGAACCAATTTGTAAATGGAAAGGGGCCCCCAAGGGACCCCTTCCTCTTCGTGAATGTTGAAAAAAATAGTTTTAAAGAGTATGCAGTGGTCCAATGGACCACTACCCTGATGGACCACTGCCTACTCTTACAAAATAAATATTGCACTTTTCATTGTTTTTAATTAAATGCATCCTGCTTTCCTTTAAGAAAACTGGGTTGAGTTTAAATAGAAAATTGCTTTATTTAAAAGAAATGACAGACATGGAGGGCTGCTGTATTCATCAGGCCTCCAACCCTTTGTTGACTGTGATTCCTCATGAATTATCATGAGGTAGATTGAATTGTGACTCATTACAATTCGGTAATTTGCAAACCAGCCTATTAGTACATAGGTCACTTCACAAATTATTATTATTATTATTATTACATTTATTGAGCGCACAGCTACCCGGAGGTTTCCCGGCGCTTGCCTTGGGAACCCGTCCTGGCTTTTCCCTGTGAGATAGCCCCTACAGGGCATCCCCAAGGTGAAAGCCAGGCATCCCGCCGCAGGGGGGCCGTTGTGGAGATTAAGCAAGTTTAATGCCCAGAGTTGCAGAGTGAGAACCCATGATTAGAGCAGGCACCGAAGCGAGAATTATCGAGTCCGTGGACATTTGAGCTCAAGACCCTGCCGCGTCGGGAATTGAACCCTGGTTCCGGGTCTGACCTCAGCTTCCGGGTCTGCCTGCTCTGCACCGTGAGCCACACCTCTCCAAATGACTAAACTGGTTGCAAAAATACTGGCCGCAAAGTGCGACCAGTATTTTGCCACCAGTTGTAGATACATCTGGTCCCAAGTACTTTACGTTTGAATATGTTTTAAGATTCACAAAGGGACATTCAGAGAACATAAAAACCCTTTTGGTTATGCAAACAGGATCCTCTTTGTCCTTAGTTAGTTTTGTGTAGTACATTTTCACAATGAGGTGTCAATGCTATTTAAATCCCCTTTCATTCCTAGGTATCCACCTGAGTGCTGATTCGTCTTCAACCCACTTGTTTTATGAATTAACAAGGTTTTCATCAGGACAACATCAGATCCACAGTCTCCGCTCTGTAGAAAAGAAACTAAGGGGTCCATTGGGATGGAGTGCAGCCTTTTGTCCGCCCGGCACCCTAGCGGTGCTTGGACCAGCTGCCAGTAGTGCGGCGGTCCATCACCGGCAATCAGGATGCCACCGCCACAGTGGCAGTGGCATGCCCCATCCACAACATTGTGGAGGGCAGTGCTCACAGCACCGCCCGTCACAATGCCAAGGATGCACCTTGTGCATTTGCCTGCACAAGGTGGCAGGCACCGAGCAGCTGATATAATGGCCTCATTTTAGATCTTCGTTTAATGGCCTCCAGAAATTCAGTCCTATTAAATGTGATAACATTTCAAGTTATTTTCTGTTCGAAGAAAGAACGAACCTGGAGGTATTTGAAGAAATCTAAACAAGCTAGCTTATATTTTGATTGTAAATGATCAAAAGAGGCTAACTGGTTTCCCTTAAGGAAATCTCCAACCTTGCGGATTCCAGCGCGAGACCATCTAGCCATAACCATATCCTTAAATACCTCTGGAAATAGACTGCATTTATTAAACGATTCAGAAAAGGGGGTGGTGATGAACAGAGTTTCTGAATAAAGCAGAATACTCTTACCCAGTCAACAGATCAGGGCTTGATCCATCACGTTTTTTAGCTCACTGCACCATCCCAGCTCAGAACCTGGCTACATGCAAATTAGTCCGTCCCTTGCCCAGTGCATCATGGGAACAGGGCAGACCAAACTACAAAGCCAATTCTTTTACTGGAAAGGAAACAAGCTTCCGGGGACCGGTTTCTGGCATTACAGCCGTCTTCGGCCCGGCTTGCTTGAATCCTGATGGTGCAGTGAGCAAGGGACTCATGTCTGAGTATACTCTTCCACGCATATGGTGGACAAAATGATTCAGAAAAGGGGGTGGTGATGAACAGAGTTTCTGAATAAAGCAGAATACTCTTACCCAGTCAACAGATCAGGGCTTGATCCATCACCGTTGTTTAGCTCACTGCACCATCCCAGCTCAGAACCTGGCTACATGCAAATGAGTCTGTCCCTGGCCCAGTGCATCATGGGAACAGGGCAGACCAAACTACCAAGCCAATTCTTTTACTGGAAAGGAAACAAGCTTACGGGGACCGGTTTCTGGCATTACAGCTGTCTTCGGCCCGGCTTGCTTGAATCCTGATGGTGCAGTGAGCAAGGGACTCATGTCTGAGTATCCCCTTCCACGCTTATGGTGGACAAAATGATTCAGAAAAGGGGGTGGTGATGAACAGAGTTTCTGAATAAAGCAGAATACTCTTACCCAGTCAACAGATCAGGGCTTGATCCATCACCGTTTTTTAGCTCACTGCACCATCCCAGCTCAGAACCTGGCTACATGCAAATTAGTCTGTCCCTGGCCCAGTGCATCATGGGAACAGGGCAGACCAAACTACCAAGCCAATTCTTTTACTGGAAAGGAAACAAGCTTCGTTTTATCCACCATAACCGTGGAAGGGTATGCTCAGATGTGAGTCCCTTGCTCACTGCACCATCAGGATTCAAGCAAGCCAGGCCGAAGACGGCTGTAATGCCAGAAACCGGTCTCCGGAAGCTTGTTTCCTGTACAGAGATTGGTAAAATTCTCGAAAAGCCTCTAGAACCCTGTCTTTTGTTTCTTGCAACACACCATATAAGTCCTTAATTTTTGCAATGTCATTAAAAACTGCTTTTTATCTTAATCTTGTAGCCAGTATTCTGCTAGTGTTTTCACTAAGTTCGTATGAATCTTCTTCATTCTGGACATATTTCCGCGCTATTTGATCCGCAATATTAGCGTGAGCTACCGCCCTCTTAATAGTAAGGTCTCTCTGGTCATTAACTGGATCCAGACCCTGTCTAATCGTTTCCGCTAAATTCTGCTCAGACAATATAACCGAATCAAAATATTTTTTATGTTAAGCCCATGTCTTTCTGCGTTTAGTGTTTGAGTAACACAGGGTTTCTCCCCTTACAACGGATTTAAACGTATCCCAAACAACTTGAATCAAAGCTGTCCCTTTATTAAACACAAAGAACTCCTGAATTACCTTAGTCATAAGATTATAATACTCCTCATCCAGTAATACATTTCTTTCAAATGACCAAGCTTGATTGCTACTTTTCTGGTGAGGGCCTAAGGTAAGTTCAATTATCAAAGGGTTATGATCTGAAACAATTTTTGGCTGCAGCTCATTATCGACCATGCCTAATAATGATGATGAAAGAAAGAAATAATCTAGCCGAACAAATTTGGTATGAGGGAAGAAAAAAAAGTAAAGCCTGGGTCGTCTGCGTGTAATAAATTCCAAGCATCATGAAGCCCATGATCTAGACACAGACCACGTAATGAAGAAAACACCTGCTTCTTTCTGCCTGAATATGCTATATTTTCCCTTATATGTATCCTGGCATCCATATGAATAATAAAATCTCCACACATTACTAAGGGTTGAGGCCATTAGGCTAGTTCTATATTCAGATAATTCATAAGTTCAGAGTCATCTAAATTCGAGCCGTAAATCTGTGAGAGTCAAATTTAAATTCACTTATTGCCCAGAGGCCCAATTTATCTGCAGAAGATTTTACGCAGGCGCCCAGACCCCTTTTCATAAAAATAGCTACCCCTCTTTTGACACCAGTTTGTTTAGAGCAGACAACCATCTCCAGCCCTAAACTTTTCAGACATCCCCTGTTAGCCCATGAAATGTGGATTTCTTGCAGACTTAAAAGATCAATATGTAGCAACTGAACAATTCTAGCTAGTACTTGCCTTTTTTTAGGATCTCTAAGTCCAATACATTCAAAGTACAAATCTTTAGCTTTCTGTCCATTTCCAGAAGAAAAGAATACATACTGGAAAGTCGATACAAAAGAATAATGAAAAACAAAATCTCTTAATCTTTTTACAGGTCCATTCATTATTACATGTCTTTTGATCAAACCGAACCATTTCTGGCTGTGTCTTTACTGCTGCTGATTTTTCACCCTCTACACCCATCACCATGACCCCACCCCCCCTCACCCCGAACCCAACCCAACCCAACCAAACCACCCAGCCCACCCATCCCACCATATGAGGCCCAGGGTCTTTCAGTCCCTGTTAAATATGGAGTGCCATGTCCCCCCGCTCCCGGGACAGAGAAGAGAATATCATCCTTGTGAATATATTTGTGAAATACAGAACCCCCCCGGCGCGGTGAGAGCAGGATTAAGCAGAAACCTATCATATATAGAAAAGACAGCCAATTACCGCTGATGATAGCTAACACCATCCCTTACTATAAAGATCCCAAAAACTCTTTAGCATCCGTCTCTGAAAGGAAGAATTTAATCTGACCCCTTACAATGACTTTAAGCTTAGCAGGATTCTGCAAAAATACAGTGGCCCCTTTATTCTGAAAACCCTGTATGAGCTGACGGAGATGCCAGCGTTTGGAGACTGTTGCCTGGCAGAAGTCTGGCCGAACAAAGAAATTGCAGTCTTTAGCCACACCCCGTTTATCTGGCCTAGCACATGAGTATATACCTTCTCTCGCTAAAAATGTATTAAAGCACACTAGGATTGCTCTTGGTCGATCTTCCTCTCCTTGACGGGGGTTCCTAATTCTAAACGGAAACCTATCAGCTCTTTGAATTTCAGTCGACCAGTCCCAGAGAGTCAGATCTAGAAAAGCCTCGGTAAAAAGTTCACATATGAATTTCCGGACATCGGACCCCTCTTTCTTCTCCGGGATACCAAGAATACGCAAATTGCTTCTGCGTGCCTGATTCTCCAACTCGGATAGTTTATGACTGAGATCATCCCGATGTGCTTTAAAAGCGTCCATCTCCAATTTATAAGCTGCCGCTTTGTCCTCTAATGCCGAAATTCTGGACTCTACTGCTGTAACTCTATCGGCTGTATCAGTATAGATTTTTATCACGCGACATACTGCATTCTTCACTTTACTGCTTGTCCCCTGCGTGCGCATATTTTCAGCTTTGCTTTCGGCCCTGTGATTCATCATAGTATTATAGATAGTAGATAAGGTAATCTCTTGAGATGGGTTCATAACATTTGGGCCATTCTCAACGTCCGGCCCGGTTATTTCTACTGGCACAGATCCTACTACTAGCACCCCCTTGGTATTATCAGCGGATAGCTCTTCTGACTTAGACTTAGACTTCATGCAGTGAGAGCCTCTCTTTCTCGCTTTTTTGACCGTAGAAGCACTAGCGTTTGGTGTTAATATTGTGTCATTCTCTGTGCTGCTCCCCTCACCATAATCAAACCAGTCCTTACTTAAATTAGTAGTTTCATCCGAGGATGGATCCGACAGCGAGTAAAAATTATCGCCAGGCTCCAGGAATTCCGTCAAATCCTGCGAAGAAGCACCCTCGGATACCAGATTTTCCAGACTCCCAGTCATAGCTACCTCAGAGGTGCTGGCAAGAAATCTATCTCCCATAATGCCAATCTTTACATTTGTAAAATTCAAAACCATACTTTCCTGCTCTTTGGAGAATTCTGAATTATTTATTATAGGGTCAACTACAGGAGCTGATTCTGCGATAATCTGAGGGGTGAGAATTTCACTGGTGTATACATCCACCACTGACGATTTATCCGAAACAGATTCAGCTCCCAATCCGGCATCAGCAGTAGGCTGTAGCAGCACGTTTTTCAATGTCTGTCTTTCAAACAATGCTGGGAGCGTATGTGCTCCCTGTTTAACTAAGTGCACGGCCGGATTTGCCTTCCCCACCGTGTTGTTCACCTTTTTAGGCTTAGGAGTTACAGTATTCTGATTGCTGCTCTCACCTCCACATGCGCTCCCCCTGCAGAGTTTTCGGAAGATTCGCCGGCATCCGCCACAGCAGGCTGCTCCTTCGTTTTACCGCTCCGTGAAACGACCTTTGGCGGCATTTGTTTCGAGGTGCGGTCTGGGCTCCTCCACGCCCGCGGACCACACCGTGCTGGAAGCCAAACAGGAAGATAGAGAGCCACCGGGATGAGGCTTCACGCCGAAGAAGCAGAAAACCGGCAGTCATCCGGCCGGCAAACACAGAGTCAGTAAAGACCAGCCGCAGATGCTTGATACGCCAGGGGCAGCTCAACACTAGCTAACGCAGGTGAGTAGCATGCAGCAGTACCACGGAGTTGCGCTCGCTCGATCCTTGGTCCTTAATACATCGACAGGTTCAAATACTTTTTTCTTATACTGTCATCGCCACTTGTCGCATACGTTTTTCCCAGTGACCGCTAAACTCAGGGCTCCGAGCTAAGCCACCCCATGCCGCAGCTAGGGTCGAACGGGTAGATTTCTCTCCAACAGCCCAGAGTGAGGGACTGAGCTGCTTACAAAGCCCACGCCACGGCCACCATCTTGCCTCTCTACAGAATTTCTTTAGGCCTTTTTAAATTAAACATTTATGAGCCTTGCCTTAGCAAGAAAGATGCCTTTGCAAGATTATATGGTAATTGCTAAGTAACGTGTGAGTTTTAGCAGTATTTTGACTTGGAAGTTTTGAAGAGCCTTATCAGTGCTAGACAAGCATAAGTTAAGATATAAGTGAAGGCAGATTTTGCTTTATCTAGACCTAAACAGGGGTTCTAGGACAATTGAGAATAAATGCAGGTCAACTCCTAACATGTATGGTTAGAGGACTACCTGCATTGGGGTGATTATTCCATTGCTAATGCAAAATTAATATTGTTTTGTTCAGTGAAGGCACACCATAATGTATCCTTTAAAGAAGAGAATGGCAGTCTTTTGTCCTTCAAGTCAGGCTTAATGATGAGGGCTTATTCGAGGGAATAACAGCCCTGAATTATAATTCACAAATTGTGTCTATTATTCCCAATTAGAACATTGGAATGTGGAGCACTCCATTGAATACAATGGAGTGCTCCGGGTTCCTACGGGTGAGTAAAAGTCCTCAGAGCAACATCTCAATGCTGTTTCTGTTCACAGCTGGTGCTGTGAACAAAGGCCTCTCAGAGCCCAGGGGATTCAAACCCCCTAGCGCTCCAAGAGGCCTTTGTTATTAGCAGTTAGAACATTCTGCCCTCTAGGGGCGGAACGTTCTAATAGCCTTAGAACCCTCCTGGCTGGCTCTACCGGCCCTTAAAGGCCTGCTCCTTGTTGAAGGCCCTCACCGACGCTGGAGCCGGTATTTAATGGTCAGTAGAGCCGGCTTGGTCGGGCTGAATTGAAAATTCTCAGATGGGGTATGGACATGGGTACTCTAATGCTGGGAGCCAGTTGGACTTATTGAATCTTAGAAATCTGGCCAAGACATCTGCCTTGATAGAAAAGGATATTTACTTGAATGGGTTAGTGATGCTGAGAATTTCTGGTATTGAATATGAGGATCATGAGTTTAGGATACTGTCATATGTCGACAATGTTTTGTTACTTTCATCTTAGCACAAAGAACTCCCTGCTTATGTCCTAAAGCGAATCCATCAACATGCCAAACATTCTGTTTGTAATCTAAATGTATGTAAAATTGAACCCTTCTCTTTGTTCTAGTCAAGATTAAATTGGGAATTGAATGGTTGGGAAGTTACGTGAAATGCAAAGGAATAATAGTGCATGATCTACATACTAAATAAATAGTTAACTATAAGAAAGATTGCAAAAAGTGGGTGAGGATAAATGCACATCTAGAGGGCATGGTTAGTACTTTAAACATGTGGATTGGTACATAACTTCCATACTAGCTATGCAAAAAATTGGATATTGTCTGCTTATAGCGTATTTTTAATTTTTTTAATGTGGTAGTGGACAAGTAAGTAAGTAATTTTATTGTACAGTTAATTAAAACCTTTACACGCATCTGTCAATTGCACAATTTCACAATAAAAGTACACATTACCGTTGTGGCAAATCAAGGATAAAAAAAGCCACTATTAAATAAGAGAGATAAAAGCTATTAAAATGCGGCTAAATATATGAGCATTAAATTAGCCTGAGCGCTGGCCTGGTCCCCGTTTGAAAGTGCAACATTCGCAGGAGGGTATCTTGGGCCTTGGGAAAGGGAAATAAAGTAAAGTGCCCTGTGCGCAGGTGACTTCAGGCCGAAGGCAGGACAGCCAAGGAAGCATTTGGTGGACATTTTGTTACTTAAAGCCTATATGCTTTGGTGAGGCGCCTGCAATGTTGCGCTGACCATAGGAGCAAGTAGCGGAGTCTGTATGCACAAAGTTGCCTCAAGATCTATAATCAATAGAGTCCGGGTGCTAGTTAAAATTTGTGCTTAGTGTAGGCCAGAAAGTGTATGATGTGCTAAGCTAGTGTTCATGGCAGATTAAACATAAAATAAGTTAATATTAATGACTGGCAGCTATTGCAGGCCTATGGTTAGCAGCATGGCCTGGCCATTCAGCCTCCTAATTGTGTGCTTAGCAGCGATCTAGTTCTGGCGGCCAGTAACAGTGTACAGGTGTACTGGGAAAAGTGCTATGTGCAAGAGCAGCATTAGGTGTAGGTGCAAGGCATCAGGAATTGGCCCGCCACATGGCCTTGAGCTATCTTATTCATCATTTCAATTCGACAATTGTTTAAAGCCTATAAGACAGAAACACAGTAGAACAGATAAATTCCTAAGAGTCCATTAAAAGGATACACAGAGCTAATTGTGCAAAAGGTGGGATTTCAGGGAAGCAACTGAGCCCTGCTAGCTTATTTGTAAGATCGTTGCTGCTGTCTATGCAACTTTAAGTCCCCTGTACAGAAATTAGCAGTAGGGATCGACTTGCAGGCTGGAACCTCATTCCCTCCGTATAACTTGGTCCTCTTAAAGTGCACGAAGTGCACAGATTACCGGCACTGAGCTTCTTGATGCGGTGATGGTGTGAGCATGGACCTTCTCTGTAAGGGTCATGGAACTGAGTTCCTCGCTGTATCTGGAACGCTATTGTCTGCTAGTCCTTCTTTCCAATTCTTGAAGTGGACTTCTGTGGCTATTAGGAATTTTACCAAGCGGCAGCTCAGTTGGACATCATCGCCGAGGAAGCTTGACCGCACCGATTGCCTGCAGGTCTGTATATGTTTTTTGTTGAAGAGCGGTCTCAGGAGGGTCCAGTATTCCTGTAGTAGCTCCCCGCATATGGTGATGAGGTGTACTATGTTCTCTTTGCCTTCCCCACAAAGTCGCAAAAAACACATGGCTTGGCAGTTGGGCTGGACTGTTCCCTTGAGGCACAGGGTCAGACTGATTTGCATTTAGCCATGTCTGAACTGGGGTGGCAGAGTGGGCTAAAGAACGGTGATGGATTAAACCCAGATCTTTTGACTGGGTGTGAGTGTTTGATTGATTCAGATGCTCCGTCCATCACCACCCCCCTTTGTACCGCTTTTGGCTGCCATAAGTGTGGCAGGGTATGCTCAGACGTGAGTCCCTTGCTCACTTTGCCACTGGATTCAAGCAAGCCGGGCTGAAGACGGCTGGAATGCCAGAAACCGGTCCTTGGAAGCTTGTTTCCGGTCCAGGGAAGACATGGCTTGGCAGTTCGGGCTGGACTGTTCCCATGAGGCACAGGGTCAGACTGATTTGCATTTAGCCATGTCTGAACTGGGGTGGCAGAGTGGGCTAAAGAACAGTGATGGATTAAACTCAGATCTTTTGACTGGGTGTGAGTGCTTGATTGATTCAGATGCTCCGTCCATCTCCACCCCCTTTTGTACCGCTTTTGGCTGCCATAAGTGTGGCATGGTATGCTCAGAAGTGAGTCCCTTGCTCACTTTGCCGCTGGATTCAAGCAAGCCGGGCTGAAGATGGCTGGAATGCCAGAAACCGGTCCTCGGAAGCTTGTTTCCGGTCCAGGGAAGACATGGCTTGGCAGTTCGGGCTGGACTGTTCCCATGAGGCACAGGGTCAGACTGATTTGCATTTAGCCATGTCTGAACTGGGGTGGCAGAGTGGGCTAAAGAATGGTGATGGATTAAACCCAGATCTTTTGACTGGGTGTGAGTGTTTGATTGATTCAGATGCTTCGTCCATCACCACCCCCTTTTGTACCGGATCCCCACAAAGTCGGCAAATTGCTGTCATCGGATGTCGTAACAACTGCGGCAGGTGATTTGCAGAGGGCAGCAGCCCTAAATGAAATTTCAAGAACTTCTCTTTCATATTTTTGGAGAAGCTGGTGTGGAGATATGCTTTGGGCAAGGGTTTGGTATAAGATTGTATGGTGAGCCAGCCATGTGCACGCTCTGCCAGGGAGGCTTTATCTTGCAAGAGGGATTCTTTGTTAACTAGGTTACTTACCGCTTTTTTAATATTTGCAAGGGTCCCTGGTTGTTCCCATAGTTGCCGTAGCCCCAGCTGATTGAGAGCGGCCTCCAAGTAAAGTCTGGCAAGGCAGGCCTCTTGTGCTCCTAGCTCTTTCCACAGAATGGCGTTTAACATTTACGGTTCTCCCCTTCTGATTTTGTATCAGCTTTTGATAAATGTGCCTGTGCGTGCCAGCTCTTCTCTTGGTAAAACCAAAGGGGATGATGGACGGAGTGTTGAACGTTGCAAGCACTCACCCCCAGTCAACTGATCTGGGTTTAATCCATCATCAATCTTTAGCTCATTCCACCACCCCAGTCCCGACATGGCCATATGCAAATCAGTCTGACCCTGTGCCTCATGGGAACAGTCCATCCTGAACTGCCAAGCCATGTCTTCCCTGGACCGGAAACAAGCATCCTGGGACCGGTTTCTGGCTAATCAGCCATTTTCAGCCAGGTTAGCTTGAATCCAGTGGCAAATTGAGCAAGGGACTCACGTCTGGGCATACCCTGCCAACTTAGGGCGAACAAAGCAAAACCAAAGGGGATGATGGTCCGAATGTTGAACATTGCAAGCACTCACCCCCAGTCAACTGATCTGGGTTTAATCCATTCAAGCTAGCCTGACTGATGACAGCAGATTAGCCAGAAATCGATCCCAGGATGCTTGTTTCCGGTCCAGGGAAGACATGGCTTGGCAGTTCGGGATGGACTGTTCCGATGAGGCACAGGGTCAGACTGATTTGCAAATGGCTCTGTCTGAACTGGGGTTGCGATGTGAGCTGAAGAATGATGATCGATTAAACCCAGATCAGTTGACTGGGGGTGAGGGCTTGCAATGTTCAACACTCCGTTCATCATCCCCTTTGGTTTTACTTAGCTCTTCTCTTGAAAGCTCAAATTCTAGCCTAATTTGTGTGGGGGATGTATATCCTGGCAAGCCAAATATCATTTGCAGCGCTCTTTCTACAGTACTGTCTAATGTATCAGCATCCCTCCCTCTCATAGCTTTGCTGCCATAGGTAATAGACTGAATTAATTTTGCTTGAATCACCCTTGTTAGAGGGAGGAGGCTTGGGCCAGTGATCTTATTTTTTGGATTCCTTAGCGCCACTGCTCTCATTATTCCTCACCTTTTTATGGCCTCGCATTGGGGCTTGTAGTTGCCTTTATTGTCGATGATGAGCCCCAAGTATTTGTACTCTAATACGGTCTCCAGCTTGTGCGATACCAAGTACCAGTTAATTGTTGTTTTTGTTTTGTGAGTGTTAACACACATAACGTGGTTTGTTTCTAGGTTGATGCTCAGCAGGTTGCTTTCCGAGTATCGCGACGTGATGTCCAGCAAACATTGTAGTCTCACGGGGGTTCAGCAAATAAGCACCAAGTTGTCCGCATAAAATAGGTTGGAAAGCTGGAAGTCCCCTAGCTTTGGTGCGTGCGAGTTGCTTTCATTCAACAGAACTGATGGCTCAGCCATAAAGAGATTGAAAAGTGTCAGTGCAAGCATGCAGCCCTGTTTTACCCCGGTACTTGTTGGGATCTTCCTTGTTAAATATCCTTCAGCACCTAGTTTTACTTACATCCAGGTGTTACTATGCAAGAGGATTGGCTGGTTTAAAACCAGAGGTGGAATGTTCAGCTTTTTTAATTTATGCCACTAAAGGTTTCTATTAACATGATTGAAAGCAGAGCTGTAATCGATATAACACAGGTATGGTGGTTGTTTTTTTGCGAGTACGGCGTCTATCATTAAAGAAAGAGCTAGAATGTTAGTTGTCATCCCCAAATTTTTACAAAAGCAAGTTTTGTTGAGTGGAATTGCTGTAACTTCTGTAACCCAAGATGTTAGTTCCTGAAGTAATTGGCCCGCAAAATATTTGGCTTTTTTGTCAAGTAAGGCTACTAGTTGGTAGCTTCTTGTATCGTTCCGGTTTCCTTTTTAAGGTCTCGGCTATAACGTGCTGAAAAGCGCGTTCTCGCCAGAGAACTATTGTCGGCGTCTCAGCAGTCTGAGAACACCGAAGTGAGACGAGACCTGGCCGCGTGCAGCGTTTCGTTTCCCCATAGGATAACGTTGTGCGCGCGGCCAGGTCTTGTCTCCACAGCATTCCAGGGCTGACCGGATCACGTTGCATGCCTCTCTGGAATGCAGGGGGAGTCTGCAGAGAGGCACGCTGCGCTGATAAACAGGCAGGCACTGAGCTGCATTAAAGTCAGCTTTCAGTCTGCTGGAAAAAAGAAACCTCATTTCATCAGAGTCGTGTGGTTACTTCGCTGAAAAGAAAAATACTTGCGTATTTATTTTTGGAATACTGTAAAGCTGCTAACCCTGCTGTGTTTTTTGTGGGTGTGAGTTGGTGGGGGAAGGGGGGGCTGCTGTAGGAATTAAAGTTTGCACAGAAAACCACAATCTTTTTCATTTTACAAATTTACAAAATATATTTGCAGTCCTATTCACGATTGTACTCCTAATATTTGAAAAGAAATAAATACACATATATGGCGTAAATGTATGCCAGTGAGTGTGTGCATTGGTTGAGGATGGGGGCTCAACCAATCTCTTGTCTTGATCTGACCAGGAACGTGTCTCATATCAGTTTCTTCCAAGGGGCACGCTCTCTAAGCCGGCACTCACACTCCAGCTTTCATATTTTTATTGACAAGTTGTAATGGGCGAATGACGAGTCTCGCGCTTTGCAAGTTCTGCCCCCCACCTCTGTGCTTTTTCCCCTGCCCGGTCCAGGAGGGCCGTGTGCCCCAGCCCACAATTCTTCTTTCTGTCCAGGGAGGCTGCTCTGGTATTTTCAGGCTGGCGCCCATCCCTGGCTGGACCCTCTGCCTCTCGCTCTCTAATGTCCCTTTGATTTACAACGACCCCTCCCGGTGATTTCCTTTATTCTCGGGCATTCATAGCCATGTGAGCGCTGGGAGGCCTGGGGGAGGCCGGCCTCTGCTTTTCCCCCTATTAATGGCTGGGGGGGGGCCCACTCCACGGGCTCTGTGTCAGGAGGTGTGCCCGCTGTCAGAAGGCACCAGCACCACAGGGCACTGCCAGGGCCCGGCCAAGCCCACCAGTAGCCCCTAAGGGCCGGAGCACAGCTGCCTGCTACAGACTCCCAGGGGCAGGTGCACCGGCTTGCACAGTTCCCAGGAAGCGTATGTACTCTGAGTTCTCACTTTGGCTGGCCAGTAGAGACACAGACACGCAAATACACCAGGCCACATATAAGCATGAACACACAAGCACACATCGAAACACAAGCACATAAAAGCACAGACACGCAAATACACCAGGGCACATATAAGCATGAACACACATGCACACATCGAAACACAAGCACATAAAAGCACAGAGACGCAAATACACCAGGGCACATATAAGCATGAAGACACATGCACACATCGAAACACACGCACATAAAAGCACAGACACGCAAATACACCAGGGCACATATAAGCACGCACACATCGAAGCACAAGCACATACATGCACACAAATACACCAGGGCACATTTAAGCACGCACATCGAAACACACGCACATAAAAGCACAGACATGCAAATACACCAGGGCACATATAAGACCGCACACACATGCAAGCACCTACACAATAACACATTTCTATATTGCCATGCAAGTACACAAGCAAACACAAATATAAGCCCACAGATGCATACACACATATATAGGCACTCACGCAGGCGACACAATTGCACATGGTTCCATTCGGCTACATAAAAACGCACACTCAATGCCACACAGAAACACGTAAAAGTTTGTTTAGATATGCCACGTGGATTCATGCACACACGAGGCATACACGGTCTCAAGCCAACACACACATTTAAACGCGCAGACATGGATCCGTGCACAATGTGTCACACACGCACATGCATGGGCAAACACGGCCACCTGTTCACACATTCATCACTGCTCTTGTGCTGCATGGAATATTACAGTTGGTGTTGCAATATTTAGCAATGCCAATAGCTCAAACTTAATTAACCCGAGATCTATTGCATTGCAAATGCTTGTGGTAAATTGGGGAAACAATTGCGCCCCTCCAAGATGATGGTAGTGTTGATGTTTGCAGGACTTTTTTAAACATTGGTTTGAATACAGCGGCCCAGATTTCCGGCTCTTGTTTGAACAGTATTGGAGAATCCCGTTTGGACCTGGCATGCCCTCGTATCTGCCCTTTGCAATTCTTCTACAGAGTTGTGCATCCAAGATTGAAGTTTCCAGTTCTGCTATTTGATTGTCGTTGATATGCAGTAGTTGGGCTTCAAGGTCATGTGAAAGAATGTTTGTCCCAGGTCGGATTTCTTGTGCTTTGTTAAAGTGTGAGTCGAGGAAAGTTATTTAGGCCTCTTCTGTGACGTGGGATTCGATGCCCTGGCACCGCTAATTTTTCAGATTGTTAATCTTTTGCCAGAACTGTGAGCTGTTGTTGATTTTGGCATTATATAGTAGTCTAACCCATAGAGTCTCTTCTGCTTCTTTTTTGAGTCGCCATGTCAGCTTTCTGCTGTCATCCTTTAGCTGTCTCAGCTCCTGTTGGACAGCGGGATCTGTCCTCATTCTTCAAAGAGCTCGGTTTATCGAGACTTTTAACTTTTTTAGTTCAGTGTTATTTCAGAAATTTAGATATCTGCTGTGCTTCTGAACTTGGGCCGCTCCTTTTGGTCCCAGGGTCCCTTTTTTGTTCCTGTGTTGGTTCGTTATGTTTTTGTGAACGTATCCCAGTTCTAAATTATGTCTGGTTCTGCTGTTCTTGCTTCACCCAGTACCTGCTTTACATTAGAGAAAAGACTTTTTGGGTCATCCTTTCTAAATTTTATCCGTCTCCCGTTGACGGTGTACTCCACTGTGTGCATTTGCTGATGGTGGGTGTGATTATGAGCGAGCCTCAATCGTGATTTCCTGGGGCAAGATGTCGCTGTAATCTAGCGAACCGATGTGGAAATCCCTTGCCTTTAGCTACAAACCGCACACGAAGAATGTGAAGTCTACTGTAGAGCTGGCCGTTTCATTGTGGAACGTTGCTACCTGGGGGGGCTCCTGAGAATCTGCCATTAAGTGCATGAAAGCCCAGCTCTTCCAGTATTGTTAGAAGCCTCTTGATTATTCTAGATTTAGAGGTTCTTATTTAGACATTAATTTGTACAAATATGGATTCTCATTATATCACTTCTCACAGTGGGATTTCTGACAGAATATCAATTCCAATAATATTGTGGTACATAAATATTGAGGCAAAAATATTGATTACAAAACTATTGATTCCCTATATATATAATGGTAAGTACATAAATATATGTAGTTTAAAAAAGTAAATGTAAAATATATTAACATATAACATAAATATTATATAGCCTTATAGCCCGCCGTAGTGGGCTATACTGGCTATTAAAGGCCTGTGTTAAAGGGACCGGGATTTTAATAGCCGGTATAGTCCTGCTATGAAAGGCCTCTCGAAGCTCAAGGGGATTTAAATCCCCTCGAGCTCCAAGGGCCTTTGTAAAACATTTGAATGTTGCTCTGCGGGCCTTTACCAGCCCGTAGAGGCATGGAGCACTCCATTGTCTACAATGGACCTCCCAACATTCTAATGTTCTAATAAATCTTATCCCTCTGAAGTCTATAACTTTTCCTACTGTAGCGTGGACTGGAGTAGGAATAGTAAATCTTACCACTCCAAATTACACAATGCTTTCCCTACTGTTGCACAGACTGGAGTGGGAATAGCACATTTAACTTCTCTGAAAGCCTGTGCTTTCACTACTGTTGCATATATATATATATATATATATATATATATATATATATATATATATATATATATATATATATATATATATATATTACCTACTGGCGGTCGCCAGTAGGTATATATAGTTAGGGTTTTTTCTCTATGGGATTTTTGCAAATTCTATGTCTAATAACTTTGGCGTTTGTGGACGGAATTGGCTGAAATTTTCAGGAAAATGGCACATTTTGTTTCTGAGCAGCCCCTGAAAATTTGGGGGGGTTCGTCAAGGGGGGGCCGAGAAAAAAGGGGGGTCCCAAAACGCGTTTTTCCTATGTTAATTTCCATAGGGCGGTTGGCCTCACTTTTAGCTCGAACGGCTGAATGGATTTGCATGAAACTTGGCAAAATTGTAGGGACTGTTAGCCCGATGTGCCTTTGCTAGGTCTCAATATATGTGCTCCAGTGGATTTTGATAAATTAACGTTAAAAAAAATATATATATCTGTGACAGCGCTCCGAGTAGCGCTCCGGTTCGCGCACTAGACGCGTAACGGAACTTCGCGAAGCGAAGCTGATTGCCTCTCCGGTGTCTGTCAACATTCTAAACAGTCCGGAGCGGCCGCCATCTTGTCTCTCGGTAGGATCGAGAGACAAGAGGAGGCCAAAACGAAGGGGGAAATGACCATAAGGGGGCATAGTAGATCCTCCCTGACCCCCTAGGTTTGATGTGGAGGCTTTAAAAGGGCCCCGCGGGGCAAAAAAACAACAAAAAAAAACACGTTTTTTTTGCGCGGGGAGCGCCCGGTACGCTTTTGTGCAATGGGCGGTGGTAATCTAAATGATGAGGAGGGGGGGGGGGGCAGCGTTCAAAGCACATCAGCGTGCATAAACACAAAAATGTTTTTATCTACCACGTACTTGACTTATCTCTCTGAGATGCATTCCCTTGTGTTTCGGCAATGGTAGTCTGTTCATTACATAGATCGCCCGAGGGCGGTAGTACAGACCGCGCGTAGGAAAGGGTCAAAAGCCAGGGGTATAGGAGTATGTAACAAGCGAGCCATTTAATTGAAAAAACTAAACGTGACAAACGGTTGCAGGATCAGTGAAGGTTGATTTTATATATATATTACCTACTGGCGGTCGCCAGTAGGTATATATAGTTAGGGTTTTTTCTCTATGGGATTTTTGCAAATTCTATGTCTAATAACTTTGGCGTTTGTGGACGGAATTGGCTGAAATTTTCAGGAAAATGGCACATTTTGTTTCTGAGCAGCCCCTGAAAATTTGGGGGGGTTCGTCAAGGGGGGGCCGAGAAAAAAGGGGGGTCCCAAAACGCGTTTTTCCTATGTTAATTTCCATAGGGCGGTTGGCCTCACTTTTAGCTCGAACGGCTGAATGGATTTGCATGAAACTTGGCA
Source organism: Lissotriton vulgaris (assembly GCF_964263255.1). NCBI lineage: Eukaryota > Metazoa > Chordata > Amphibia > Caudata > Salamandridae > Lissotriton > Lissotriton vulgaris. Next base: position 1,575,128,049 of record NC_141691.1, read on the forward strand.
AAATTGTAGGGACTGTTAGCCCGATGTGCCTTTGCTAGGTCTCAATATATGTGCTCCAGTGGATTTTGATAAATTAACGTTAAAAAAAATATATATATCTGTGACAGCGCTCCGAGTAGCGCTCCGGTTCGCGCACTAGACGCGTAACGGAACTTCGCGAAGCGAATCTGATTGCCTCTCCGGTGTCTGTCAACATTCTAAACAGTCCGGAGCGGCCGCCATCTTGTCTCTCGGTAGGATCGAGAGACAAGAGGAGGCCAAAACAAAGGGGGAAATGACCATAAGGGGGCATAGTAGATCCTCCCTGACCCCCTAGGTTTGATGTGGAGGCTTTAAAAGGGCCCCGCGGGGCAAAAAAACAACAAAAAAAAACACGTTTTTTTTGCGCGGGGAGCGCCCGGTACGCTTTTGTGCAATGGGCGGTGGTAATCTAAATGATGAGGAGGGGGGGGGGGCAGCGTTCAAAGCACATCAGCGTGCATAAACACAAAAATGTTTTTATCTACCACGTACTTGACTTATCTCTCTGAGATGCATTCCCTTGTGTTTCGGCAATGGTAGTCTGTTCATTACATAGATCGCCCGAGGGCGGTAGTACAGACCGCGCGTAGGAAAGGGTCAAAAGCCAGGGGTATAGGAGTATGTAACAAGCGAGCCATTTAATTGAAAAAACTAAACGTGACAAACGGTTGCAGGATCAGTGAAGGTTGATTTTATAATTGAAAGTATAACAGGATCAGTTACAATAAAATTGTCCATACGCACACCAGGATTTTTTCTCTATGGGATTTTTGAAAATTCTATGTCTAATAACTTTGGCGTTTGTGGACGGAATTGGCTGAAATTTTCAGGAAAATGGCACATTTTGTTTCTGAGCAGCCCCTGAAAATTGGGGGGGGGGGGTTTGTCAAGGGGGGGCCGAGAAAAAAGGGGGGTCCCAAAACACGTTTTTCCCATGTTAATTTCCATAGGGCCGTTGGCCTCACTTTTAGCTCGAACGGCTAAATAGATTTGCATGAAACTTGGCAAAATTGTAGGGACTGTTAGCCCGATGTGCCTTTGCTAGGTCTCAATATATGTGCTCCAGTGGATTTTGATAAATGAACGTTCAAAAAAATATATATATCTGTGACAGCGCTCCGGGTAGCGCTCCGGTTCGCGTACTTGACGCGTAACGGAACTTTGCGAAGCGAAGCTGATTGGCTCTCCGGTGTCCGTCAACATTCTAAACAGTCCGGAGCGGCCGCCATCTTGTCTCTCGGTAGGATCGAGAGACAAGAGGAGGCCAAAACGAAGGGGGAAATGACCATAAGGGGGCATAGTAGATCATCCCTGGCCCCCTAGGTTTGATGTAGAGGCTTTAAAAGGGCCCCGCGGGGCAAAAAAAAAAAATCGTTTTTTTTTGCGTGGGGAGCGCCCGGTACGCTTTTGTGCAATGGGCGGTGGTAATCTAAATGATGAGGGGGGGGGGGGGGCAGCGTTCAAAGCACATCAGCGTGCATAAACACGAAAAGTTTTTATCTACCACATACTTGACTTATCTCTCTGAGATGCATTCCCTTGTGTTTCGGCAATGGGAGTCTGTTCATTACATAGATCGCCCGAGGGCGGTAGTACAGACCGCGCGTAGGAAAGGGTCAAAAGCCAGGGGTATAGAGGTATGTAACAAGCGAGCCATTTAATTGAAAAAACTAAACGTGACAAACGGTTGCAGGATCAGTGAAGGTTGATTTTATAATTGAAAGTATAACAGGATCAGTTACAATAAAATCGTCCATACGCACATCATGGGCGAGTATCATGGGTAACATTATTTCGAAGCTTTATTAATACAATAATCAATAATGAAAAATCGACATCAATAGGGTTGTCCGTATTCCCAGTCAGTACCCTTCCCCGCCCGCCATGTGCACAAAGACCACATACATCCCCAATAACGTCAAAGCTAAGTAACTAGAACGTCATAAGGAGTTGCAAGTCGTTCCCATACTGGCGCCATTTTGGTCGAGGCCAGGCAGGTCCAGAGTATAGTTCAATGTCTCCAATAAGTAGCGGCAGGACCAGAATCCCTTTCGGCAGTTCTGGCTTCGTCATTACGAGCACTAGAAAACAAGACATTCTGGGCAATACCACCCTTGACGCAGCCCTTTATTCTACAAGATGGTGTCTTTCAAAAGCCAGGGGTATAGGAGTATGTAACAAGCAAGCCATTTAATTGAAAAAACTAAACGTGACAAACGGTTGCAGGATCAGTGAAGGTTGATTTTTTAATTGAAAGTATAACAGGATCAGTTACAATAAAATCGTCCATACGCACACCACGGGCGAGTATCATGGGTAACATTACTTCGAAGCTTTATTAATACAATAATCAATAATGAAAAATCGACATCAATAGGGTTGTCTGTATTCCCAGTCAGTACCCTTCCCTGCCCGCCATGTGCACAAAGACCGCATACATCCCCCATAACGTCAAGGCTAAGTAACTAGAACGTCATAAGGAGTTGCAAGTCGCTCCCATACTGGCGCCATTTTGGTCGAGGCCAGGCAGGTCCAGAGTATAGTTCAATGTCTCCAATAAGTAGCGACAGGACCAGAATCCCTTTCGGCAGTTCTGGCTTCGTCATTACGAGCACTAGAAAACAAGACATTCTGGGCAATACCACCCTTGACGCAGCCCTTTATGCTACAAGATGGTGTCTTCCATTCAGAAAATATTGTTGGCAGCATTTTGAAAGGAAAGATAAACGGCCGTTCTCCTAGTGAGTCTCACATTGTTACATTTATGAAGAATGTTGAAGAGTAGTATGTTGAAAATCTGAAGCCATCGTTCTACAAACTCTCAACCAGCCTTGGATGGAAAAATCCTGAAGAATGTACAAACTGAAAACCAGTTTTTGTCTGCATAGCATCAGCAGCAACACTTGAGTCAGCTTTGTGTGAAGCCGCCATCTTGATCCAATCAATACCGTCCCCCTGCAGACATTCAGGGACCAGGCCGCAGGACGTGTCTTCAGGTCAAACGGATTGTGGGACAAGGTCCAGAATGGAAGAGTCACCAAAAGGCAAAAAGTTCTGCCGGACCCCGGGAGCCGGCCGCCTATGTCGGGGGCGATCTCAGGCCACACCAGGGCAACAAGACATGGGGAGGGGGCAGGAGCCCCCTCCCAGTCCGCGCCACCACACTGCCCCTCGGGGGCCTCGGTCAAGCGGTTCAGGGAGGCACCGCAGGCAGCGGTTCTTCAGATCAGTGGCTCTCACCGGCAAGGCTCCCCTCCGTTAGCAGCGATCGTTGGCGCTGTGGTTGCGGCCGGAGGCCCCGCCTATTCAACGCCCCGGCCTCTCCATGTCGTAGGCCGCAAGAGTGGGCGCAACTCAGCTGGCCGAGCGAGGAATACCGTCCCCCTGCACAGATTTAGGGACCAGGCCGCATTGCGTAGGGCACCGCAGGACGTGTCTTCAGGTCAAACGGATTGTGGGACAAGGTCCAGAATGGAAGAGTCACCAAAAGGCAAAAAGTTCTGCCGGACCCTGGGAGCCGGCCGCCTATGTCGTGGGCGATCTTAGGCCACACCAGGGCAACAAGACTTGGTGAGGGGGCAGGAGCCAAGCGCCCCCTCCCAGTCCGCGCCACCACACCACCCCTCGGGGGCCTCTGTCAAGCTGTTCAGGGAGGCACCGCAGGCAGCGGTTCTTCAGATCAGTGGCTCTCACCGGCAAGGCTCCCCTCCGTCAGCAGCGATCGTTGGCGCTGTGGTTGCGGCCGGAGGCCCCGCCTAGTCAACGCCCCGGTCTCTCCATGTCGTAGGCCGCAAGAGTGGGCGCAACTCAGCTGGCCGAGCGAGACTTGGGGAGGGGGCAGGAGCCAAGCGCCCCCTCCTAGTCCGCGCCACCACACCGCCCCTCGGGGGCCTCCGTCAAGCGGCTCAGGGAGGCACCGCAGGCAGCGGTTCTTCAGATCACAACAGAGTCTCATGCTTGATCGATTGAGCTGGCCAAATCAGGCAACAAGAAGGTGTGGGGGGGCACCTCTTGCTTAACCACCATCTGAGGAGGTGGTACTCTCTTCCTAGGAGGTGGTGGTGGTGGTGGTGGTGGGGATGCACCAGCTGAAGCTACAACACTTGCTATTGCTAAGTGATGAGAAAAGGTCTTCCTCTCACAAAGATGAAAGTCAGAGTGAGGAAACAAGGAGGGGTTTTCATCATTTGGGACAAAAAATAGTTCTAAACCAATGAAAAGTGTTATTTTTAGGTCACATGACCTAACCTTACATCATTAGGAACCCAAAAGTAAAATGAACCAATGAAAAGTTTTATTAACAAGTCACATGACCTGTTATGCTTACGTTACGTGCTCCGCTCCACGCCCCTGATCGCTTCCGGGAAGCTGCGCTTCGCGCCTCGCGCACCGGAGCACTTCCGGGTGTGCTAACGCGGCACGTCATATGACGCATTACGGGACAACGCGATACGTCGCGGTTACGCGATGCGTCACGATGTTGTTTTCCAACGCGGCAGTTGCGCAAACAGAACGTTTATCGGCCGGGCATATGGAATACATACACATTCATACCATACAATCAGGGCATGTACGCACAGTCACACCACACGTTCCCAGTGATGGTCTGCACTCCATGCAATATCTCACAGCGCTTGTCTATGTCTTTCCTTACATGGAGCACGGTGCGGTCCATGTCCACTCCATTCTTCAGTCTGAACTCCGATGTAACCTACAGAGGAGAAAAGAAGGGGGGGGGGGGATACAGCATTCAGAGGATGTCAGTGCGCGCAAACACGAAAAAGCTTCTACTTACCATGTATCAGACTAGCTGCAGGAACGTGTGATACAACAGATCTTGGCTATCCCTTTCGCAATATTTTTCTGTGTAACATATCTTCCCCTTCTTATGATGCCAAAAAATGTTTCATTTTGTTTGTCTCTAAATTCGAGTTCCCTCTTCGTGTATTTGTTTCTCAATTAGTCTTATTTTATGGGACAAAATACCACACCTTACATTCGCCAGATACCTTAAGCTACAGTCGACCATTTTCTAACAATTCTGGAAAAAGGGCTGGTGTGACGGATACAAATTTCAATCAATCCAAAATTCAGGCAAAGGGTCTGCATTATCTGTCTTCTATTGTTTGGAAATAACAGCCATTATTCTAAAACCCTACCAACCTAGACGATTGTTATGATGCTGATTTCATACTTCCTTCGAAAACTCTTTTTTGCAAAAATGTCAGTATACAAATACGGGCCTACAACCACGTGGGCCGGCCACGGAGCAAACTGGAATCGTATATGATGAGGGGACTTTTACACTGTAGAAAAACGTAACGGGCGGACCATTAGGTTGCAGGAATTAAGGTGTCTAACAGTTACAATGAAATTATCTAGATATACATTTGCGGGCAAGTACCATGAGTAACGTTAATTCGAACTTTCAATAGTACAGTAATGAATAATACATCAGAACTTAATATCAATAGGGATGTCCAAATGTTCATTCAGTACCCGTCCCCGCCCGCCATGTGCTCCAAAACTGCATACATATCTCGTGATATCAAGGCTGAGCAACCAGTACACATCAAGGAGTTGCGAGTCTCATTTATACTGACGCCATTTTGGGCGAGGCCGGGCAGGTCCAGAATATAGTCAAAATGTCTCCACCAACCAGCGGTCGGAACAGAACCCCTTTCAGCAGTCCAAAAAGTTCTGTTAAATGACAACAGAAGAGACAGGCAACAAGAACCATCAGTCAAAGAGGGGAGGGCAAGTTCTTGTCTACCGGGTCACGTTGGGGCTCCACCGGAACTGATCGAATTGGTAGTCTACAGTGTTTCTGGATGTTTCAGACTGAAGCTGGCGTCAGCATGAGAGCATTCCGTGGCTACGTCGTGGCCATTCCGCGAGCAATCATGGCAGTCGCTCCCCACCGGAAGTCTGCGGGAGCCGGGGGCCCCGGTGACTCTTGTAGAATCTTCAAGGCTGAGGGGACGCTTTTGGGAATGGGGCCCATGCCCTAGCAGTCAAGCGTCCGAGTTTCAGGGTTGCCCAGAGCCATCCTTGCAGGCCAGGCCCAAGTCTGTTGAGCCGACAGCCATTTCGTGAGCTCCGTGGCAGCCGCCTGTCACTGTACCGCAAGAGTGGGTGCAATTCAGCCGGATGGCGGTTGAGACGCTGTAATAGCAAGAGCAGGCGCAATTCAGCTGGCCGAGCGAGGCACTGTGCCGCAAGAGCGGGCGCAACTCAGCTGGCCGAGTGAAGCGCTGGGGTGTAGCTGAGAAACCTCCACCTGGGGAGGTGGTGGAGGCTCGTTCGCGCCGCCTCTCCCTTCCAGTGCACCCCACGCCATCTCCTGGCGCAGGTATATGTGATGGTCGGACCAGGGCACCGCAGGACGTGTCTTCAGGTCAAACGGATTGTGGGACAAGGTCCAGAATGGAAGAGTCACCAAAAGGCAAACAGTTCCGCCTGACCCCGGGAGCCGGCCGCCTATGTCGGGGGCGATCTCAGGCCACACCTGGGCAACAAGACTTGGGGAGGGGGCAGGAGCCAAGCGCCCCCTCCGAGTCTACGCCACCACACCGCCCCTCAGGGGCCTCCGTCAAGCGGCTCAGGGAGGCACCGCAGGCAGCGGTTCTTCAGATCAGTGGCTCTCACCGGCAAGGCTCCCCTCCGTCAGCAGCGATCGTTGGCGCTGTGGTTGCGGCCGGAGGCCCCGCCTAGTCAACGCCCCGGCCTTTCCATCTCGTAGGCCGCAGGGCAGTCGGGGAGAAATCCCGGGAACGGCGGCATGCATTTGGATCGATGTTGCTGCAGGCTGCCATGTAAATAGTTATTTAATAAAACGTTTTACCCTGTTACTTTGCTGGTGTGTTGTATATATTTATAATATTTGCATAGGGTTTGTCGTTGTTTTGGGCGGGGTGGGCGGCGGAGCCGAGCTGTCTTGCAGCCATCATGGCGTCGAGCTCAGTTCCTCTCACTAGTTTCATATTTCTCATGAGGTGTTGTTCCTAATGTTTCTATTTTAGCGAGGTCAAAAAGAGATCCCATTAGTGGCCTACTGATTTTGCTTGATTCCTTTTGTTTTTTCTAACGATTTTTCACTATCTGCAAAGACTAAACAGAGTATTGCGACTCTGTGCTTGTTTGTAAATAGAGAATGAACCAAAGAGAACCAATTCCAAAACAGTAAATGCTTGGATAACAATCAATCAAATGGAGAGGGAAGCAGGCACGACGGATTACAACGGGGGCAAAGGCCTGCGTTACCTACCCTTCACTATCTGCAAAGAGAGAATACTCCTAAAAGAAAAGAGGGGGGGGGCAGCGTTCAAAGCACATCAGCGTGCATAAACACGAAAATGTTTTTACCTACCACGTACTTGACATTTTAAAGCTTTTGATATTTGCTATTAAAAAACCATTGAAATTCACAGAAAAAACCATAGGTTATAGACCATATATAGTTAGGAATTAGCATTTACAAAACCTTGAAAATTCACTGAAAAAACCATGGCTTATAGACCATATATAGTTAGGAATTAGCATTTACAAAACCTTATTTTACTCACACAAAACCATTGAAATTCTATATATAGTTAGTTGCACTAACTATATATCGCGCACCCGCAATCCACTGCTGATGATGTCACATATTACATCATTCATGACATGGTCAGTGACATCACTGATGACATCACTGATGACATCTCAAATGACATCACTGATGACATCACTGATGACATAATCCAGTGACTGTATGTTTCTGTAAAGTTTAAATATGTTTTACATATTGAAGAATGAGTAGATGTAGAAGTGTCTGGATGAAGGATTTAGTAGGTGCGTGACTGACTGTATGAGTGAGTGATTAAATGTGTCTCACTGAGTGCATGGGTTAGTGACTAAACTGTCTTAATTTGTGCATCATTATGTCTGTTGTTCTGTAAACTGCTGCATGTGTTGATAAGTAGCTATATGAGTAACTATATGGGTTATTGATTGGTTGCCCAAGTATTTGTATGGTAGACTGAGTGTGTGTGTGGGTGGCTGGGAGGTGTATGACTCTGTGCATAGATGTGTGAGCAGTTGATTCACTAGATGTATGGTTTCAAAAGTGCATGTGGAAACAGCTGTATGGGCGGTTGACTGTGTGCATGAGTGTATTGGTGAGTGAATGGATATCTCAGTGCTACATGTCAAAGTAAGTACATATGTAAAACACAGTACATGTGAGAGTTGACATATATAAATAACTGTGCATAAGACTAAGAGCCAGTGAATGTGTGAGTGGCTGTATGGATCATTGTGAACTTGTATCAGGGATTGTATAAGAGAGTAAATATGTGTTAGTATATGTTTGAATAAGTAAAGTTTGTATAACTGTATAGTTGAGGAAATGGAGGTGTGATTGATTCTTTGCATGACTGACTAGGTGTGTGAGTAACTCCATGGATGAGTGACAGTCTGTGAGTGTCTGTTTACACTGATTGTATCTAAGGTTATATTAGAGTCTGAAGAGGTTCATCGTATTATCACATGAATAATATCATCAGTGATGTGATCAGTAATGTCAAATGAGATGTCATCAGTGATGTCATCAGTGATGTCATTTGAGATGTCATCAGTGATGTCATTTGAGATGTCATCAGTGATGTCATCAGTGATGTCACTGACCATGTCATGAATGATGTAATATGTGACATCATCATATGGTCTATAACCTATGGTTTTTTCAGTGAATTTTCAAGGTTTTGTAAATGCTAATTCCTAACTATATATGGTCTATAACCTATGGTTTTTTCAGTGAATTTTCAAGGTTTTGTAAATGCTAATTCCTAACTATATATGGTCTATAGCCTATGGTTTTTTCAGTGAATATATATATATACATACATATATAAACATATATCATCTGTATATCTATATAAATACAAACATAAATGCATGCATACATATAGTTATATGCATACAGATGCATGTTATTTACATGAAAGTTGAAAAAACACTAATAAAAGCAAAGCTAAAAAGCCACCTCATTACAAACAGAATGGCTTTAACTTAAACGAGGGCGAGATCTATTGCATTTTCAATGCTTGTTTACTTTGGTTCCATCAAGAAGGCATTCAGATGTGTCACACATTTGCCATACATTCAGAATGTTAGCACTCTAGTTGCACATTAGATCACTGTAGTAAAGCTACTGCTCACCAGGGACGTCTGCTGCTGGTATTCAAAGTGCATGTTTCAGTCTGCATGTCAGAATTTTTTTAATGAAATAGAAGAGGATTTGAGAAGTCACTCAAAATGATCCCTAATTTTTCTTTCTGAAGCACTAATCATACTTTCTATGGCAAAATTAACCCCCTCATGTTGTTCCTTTTTAAATTGAGTGTTTTCAGACTTACCACTTCATTCCAATCAAGATGGCTTCTGGTGTGCCATACTTTTCTCATAAGTAAGACTGTTAGCGCTCTAGTTGTTCTTTAGAACACTCTGTGACATTCTGTCATTGGGCTATACTTGGGGTACATCTGGGTGATATTTGGGCTACATTTAGGCTCTTTTGTCTCTGGTGGCCATCTTGGGAGACTGTATGTCAGAATTTTTTAATGAAATTGAAGAGGGTTTGAGAAGTCACTCAAAATGTGCCCTAATTTTTCTTTCTGCAGCACTAATCATAATTCATATGGCAAAATATACCCCCTCATTTTGTTCCTTTTTAAATTAAATGTTTTAAGAGTTACCACTTTATTCCAATCAAGATGGCTTCAGGTGTGCCATACCTTTGTAATAAGTAGGACTGTTAGCGCTCTAGTTGTTCTTTAGAACACTCTGGGACATTCTGTCATTGGGCTATACTTGGGCTACATCTGGGTGATATTTGGGCTACATTTGGGCTCTTTTGTCTCTGGTGGCCATTTTGGGAGACTGCATGTCAGAATTTTTTAATGAAATAGAAGAGGATTTGAAAAGTCACTAAAAATGTGCCCTAATTTTTCTTTCTGCAGCACTAATAATACCTTCTATTGCATAATATACCCCCTCATGTTGTTCCTTTTTAAATTAAATGTTTTAAGAGTTACCACTTTATTCCCATCATGATGGCTCCAGGTGTGCTATACCTTTGTAATAAGTAGGACTGTTAGCGCTCTAGTTGTTCTTTAGAACACTCTGGGCCATTCTGTCATTGGGCTATACTTGGGCTACATCTGGGTGATATTTGGGCTACATTTGGGCTCTTTTGTCTCTGGTGGCCATTTTGGGAGACTGCATGTCAGAATGTTTTAATGAAATCGAAAAGGATTTGAGAAGTCACTCAAAATGTGCCCTAATTTTTAATTCTGCAGCACTAATCATACTTTCTATGGCAAAATATACCCCCTCATGTTGTTTCTTTTTAAATTAAATGTTTTAAGAGTTACCACTTTATTCCAATCAAGATGGCTTCAGGTGTGCCATACCTTTGTAATAAGTAGGACTGTTAGCGCTCTAGTTGTTCTTTAGAACAATCTGGGACATTCTGTCATTGGGCTATACTTGGGCTACATCTGGGTGATATTTGGGCTACATTTGGGCTCTTTTGTCTCTGATGGCCATTTTGGGAGACTGCATGTCAGAATGTTTTAATGAAATAGAAAAGGATTTGAGAAGTCACTCAAAATGTGCCCTAATTTTTCATTCTGCAGCACTAATCATACTTTCTATGGCAAAATATACCCCCTCATGTTGTTTCTTTTTAAATTAAATGTTTTAAGAGTTACCACTTTATTCCAATCAAGATGGCTTCATGTGTGCCATAACTTTATAATAAGTAGGACTGTTAGCGCTCTAGTTGTTCTTTAGAACACTCTAGGAGTCTGCAGTAGAACACAAAGGAATCAACTGACAGTCTCTGTCCCTGTTGGATGTACATGTTTTACTGAGAATGTCAGACTTCATTTTCACATGACTGAGAAAGATAATGTAAATTTACAGAAAATATGCTTTCAGTTTAGCTTATAGATCCCCTTCCAAACCACTGTGGGAAAATCATGAGATATTAGTTTTCTTTCAAACAATATTCATGATATCACAGCAGAAGGTTTTTTCACATGGTAAAATCACCTTAGAACCCACCACAATTCCTAAACGAGCATTGGTACCATCAACAAATGATTTATAATGTAACTAAAGTCCTAAAACCCTCTATTAACTACAATGCTTTTTAATGAGGTGCTATCATGTATATTGGTCCCAAGATGGCTGCCAACACTTCTTGGATGAAGTGCTGACAGCCAATCAGATCAGATGTGTGGTTAGGCTCCGCCCAGATATATATCTTTTTTTTAACCTAAATTACTCAAAATCCACTGGAGCACATATATTGAGACCTAGCAAAGGCACATCGGGCTAACAGTCCCTACAATTTTGCCAAGTTTTGTGCAAATCCATTCAGCCGTTCGAGCTAAAATTGAGGCCAACCGCCCCATGGAAATTAACATGGGAAAATCGCGTTTTGGGACCCCCTTTTTTCTCAGCCCCCCCTTGATGAAACCCCCCCAAATTGTCAGGGGCTGCTCAGAAACAAAATGTTCCATTTTCCTGACAATTTCAGCCAATTCCGTCCACAAACGCCAAAGTTATTAGACATAGAATTTTCAAAAATCCCATAGAGAAAAAATCCTAACTATATATACCTACTGGCGAGCGCCTGGTCAGGCGAAACGCGTCCAGGGTTCTGACAAAATAAACTTACTTTGTCTGGTACACGGTCTCGTCAGCGTGTGGTTTCCTACTCGTTGAGGCTCTTTTGTAAAGACCTGGCAGCGGAGGTCTTTTGACAGACGAGACACCCGTTGGTTTGGCGGCGGTGGCTACTTCCGAGGCAAGGAGTGGAGGAATATATATATATATATGTATAGGTGACTGTGAACAAGGGCAACTGCCCGAAACGCGTCAGTCTCGTATGCTGCCTCTGCCTTAAGAAAATAAAAAGAACTTGCCTTGACTTTGGGACTCGTGTCGTTTTCTGGGTCTGGGGCTCCAGATTTCAGTCTTCGTGCTTTGCCTGCATATATATATATATATATATATATATATATATATATATATATATATATATATATATATATATATATATATTTTGTTTGTTTAATTGTATAATATTTGTTTCTATATAGATTTTTATTTTTAATTGGTTAATATTTTTAGTAAATGTATATTTTAGGATTTTATAGTTTTTATTATGAATAATTAATTTGTTCTTTTATTAAATGTTTTGCAGTTGATTTGCTGATATTTGTTTGTGGTTTTTACAGGTTTTTAAAGCTGTACGTTTGAAAAAAGAATACCCACAAGTTAATATAAAGTAAAATATATATTTTTAATAATAGCGTTACATTATGTATATGTAGATATAAATATACACACATATATATGTCTGCGTTTATATAAGTATATATTTATGTATGGTATTTCATATTATTGACAGTTATATAATCTACATTAGAACATTAGAATGTTGAGCACTCCATTGTGGACAATGGAGTGCTCTGGGCTTGTACGGGCCGGTAGAAGCTCAGAGAGCAATATTCTAATGTTTTTTTTTTCATTCACAGCTGCTAATGTGAACCAAGGATTTAAATCCACTTGGGCTCCGAGAGGCCTTTCTTTTATTTATTAGAGCATTCTGCCCTCTAGTGGCAGAATGTTCTAATAGCCTTATAGCCCTCCGTAGCTAGGCTGTACTGGCCATTAAAGTCCTGCTCCCTTGTTAAAGGCCCTCGCTTTCGGCTCAGGCCTTTAACACTGCAGCTGGCCTTTAATTGTTGGTATAGCCGGCTATGGCGGGCTATAAGGCGATATTATTTCCACTCCAGTCTGTGCAAAAGTAGGGCCAGCATTGGACTTTGGATGGGTAAAATGTACTATTCCCACTCCAGTCTGTGCAACAGTAGGGAAAGTGTTGGACTTCATAGGGGTAAGATTTATTTATTCCCACTCCAGTCTGTGCAACAGTAGGGAAAGAGTTGTACTTCAGAGGGGTAGAATTTCCTATTATCACCCCAGTCTGTGCAACAGTAGGAAAAGCGTTGGGCTATGGAGGAATACAATATTCTATTCCCACTCCATGCTGTACAAGAGTAGGGAAAGCATTGGACTTTAGAGTCATTAATTTTAGTATTACCTCTCCAACCTATGCAACAGTAGAGAATGTGTTGCAAATGGAGGGGCAAAATGTAATATTCCCACTCCAGTCTCTGCAACAGTGGGAAAGAGTTGGATGTCGGAAGGATTAATTTTACTCTAGTCTGTGAAACAGTAGGGAAATCGTTAGACTTCAGAGGGTTTACATTTATTATTCCCACTCCAGTCTGTGAACAGTAGGGAAAGAATTGGACTTTAGAGTAATCAAATTAACTATTCCCACTCCAGTCAGTGCAACAGTAGGGAATGCGTTGCAATAGTAGGGAAAGCATTAGACTTCAGAGGGTTAATACTTACTATTCCCACTCCAGTCTGTCAAGCAATAGTGACACCTTGGACTTCGGAGTGGTTACATTTACTATTCCACTGCAGTCTGTGCGACAGTACGGAAAGTACTTCACTTCAAACACATAACATATTTTTAATAACCCTATAAGTTTACAACAAATATAAAACTCTTAATATAAACATTATTAATTATCCAAACAAAAAAATATATATAAAAAAACTTAATTGATTCACATGAACATTATAGAATTTAATACTGAATTATCAATTACATTTTTTTTTAATATCCAATACTTAATTAACTTTCCACACTATACCCCCACAAACCTAGCAACCCACATTTAAATTATAACTAAATAAATAAGTATAACACAATTAACATAATTAAAAATCAATGAAATATTTATAAATGCATTAATAATTTATTGTTATTCAAATATTATTTAAGTAACTTCCCATCCAATGCCCCTACAAACCAAGCAGCCCAAACCTAATATATAACTTACAAATATAATTATTACACAATTTTCATAGTTAATATTCAATTCAATAATTAATAATACATTACTATTTAATTTATAATTATTTATTCATTAAATTACTTCCCACCGTAGACACCTACGAATCCAGCAACATGCACCTAATATATAACTTAAAAATATAAGTAAAACAATGTACATAACTAATAATCAATAAACAATTAATAATCCATTATTAATAAATTGTAAATTATTACCTAATTAACTTCCCACCCTATGCCTCTACAGACCCATCAAACTTCACCTAATATATAACTAAGAAAATCTAAATATAACACCATTTACAAAATTAATAATCAATTGAAGAATTAATAATAAAATCATAATGAATTGTTAATTAAGTAATAATGTACATCCCACTCTATACCCATACAAACGTAGGAACCTGATATGACACTAAATTGTTATTAGCACATTATGATGTCAGGGGGTGGAGCCGAGCTATGGCTCTGCCGTCAATAAGGGATTATGTTGCCTTCCAATGCTCGCCTGTCGGAATTGAAGCAGATTCCCCCCATAGGTTTTTTTTCGACCACTGTCATCCTAATGCAGCAGTCGAACTGAAACCTACAATGTGGGGCAAAAAGGCTCTGACAGCTGGTCAGATGCTTTCTGCCCAACACCGTAACCGGGCCCATAAAGATCATTAAAAAGCAATAAGTTTTACAACTATATTATTGATAATGATGTTAGCAACAATATTTATGAAAACGATACTACATACCTAAAATAAAATCGATATTCTTGACAGCAATATTTCTGTGTCACAATACTTTTCTAATTTGATATTATTTTTCCAATATTTCTGTAACTCAATATTTCTAAATCAATATTTTCTAGAAGCACCCTCACAGTGGGCTATGATGATAAACACATAATGATGGAGTGCACCTCAATCCATCCCACTCCAATTCATGTCAATCCGTCCCACCATACCCCAAACAACTACACCCTACTGAATCCAATCCATCCCAGTCCAATCCATTCAACCCCACTCCAATGCAAACCACTCATGCGAATCCAATCCACCACACTCCCATCCTCCCAACTCACCCCATTCCATTCTGCCTTACTATTATCCAAAGCAATCTGCCCCACTCCAATACAAAACATTCTGCCACACTTCAAACCAAAACAATCTGCCCCACTCCAATCCAAAACAGCCACCCGGCTCCAATCTGCCCACTTCAATCCAAAACAATCTGCCCCACTCAATCCAAAAAAATCTCCCCCACTCAATCCAGAACAATCTGCCCCACTCAATCTAAAATAATCTGCCTCACTCCAATCCAAAACAATCTGCCGTGCTCAATCCAAAAAAATATGCCCCACTCTAATCTGCCCAACTCCAATCTGCTCCACTCCAATCCAAACCAACAATGTGCCCCACTCCAATCTTTCACACTTCAATCTGTCCCACCCCAATCCAAAACAATCTACCCTTATCCAAAACAATCTGCCCCACCCCAATAAAAACAATCTGCCATATTCCAAACCAAAATAATCTGCCACACTCAAATCTAAAATAATCTGCCCAATTCAATCCAAAACAGCCACCCCGTTCCAATCTGCCCACCCAATCCAAAACAATCTGCCCCACTCCAATCTAAAATAATCTGTCCCACTCCAACCTACTCCACTCAATCCAAAACAATCTGGCCCGGTCCAATCCTAAACAATCTTTCCCATTCAGTCCAAACAATCTGTCCCACTCTAATATGCCCCACTCCAATCCAAAACAATCTGCCCCACTCCAATCCAAAACAATCTTCCCACTCCAATCCACCCTCTCCAACCTGCCCAACTCCAATCCAAAACATTATTCTCCACTCCAATCTATCCCTCTCCAATTTTCCCCACTCAAAGCCAAAACAATCTGCCCCACTCCAATCTTCCCCACTCCAGCCTGCCCTACTCCAGTCTGCCTCATTCCAATCCAAAACCGTCTGCCCCACTCTAATCCACCCCACTCCAATCTTCCCCACTCTAATCCTTATAAATCATCCAATTTCAATCCGTCCACTCTAATCTGCCCCATTCCAATCCAAAACAGTGTGTCACACTCCTATCTACCTCACTCCAAGCAGCTCCATTCCAAATGCCCCACTCCAATCCTCTACACTCCAATTCGACCACTCCAAATCAATCCACCTCACCTCAATCTACCCACTCCATCCCAATTCACCACTCTCCAATTTACCACATTCCACCACACTCAAATCAAATCCACCCCATAAACACTTGTCCAGTACACCCTAATCAAGCCCAATCTAATCTACCACACTCCAATCCAATATACCCCAATCCAGTCCACTCCAATACAAAGCAATTTGCCCCTCTCCTATCTGCCCCACTCCAATCCAAAATAATCTGCATCCCACCAATCCAAAACAATCTTCTCCACTCCATTCCAAAACAATCTGCCCCAATCTGATCCAAAATAATCAGACCCACTCCAATCCAGAACAATCGGACACACTCCAATCCAAAACAGTCTGTCTCACTCCAATCTAAAACATTCTGCTCCACTTCAATCCAAAACAATCTGCCCCACTCCAATCCAAAACAATATGCCCCATTTCAATCCAAAACAATCTGCCCCACTCCAATCCAAAACAATCTGCCCCACTCCAATCTCCCTCCCTCCCATCCAAAGCAATTCACCCACTCCTTTCCACCCTACTCCAATCCAATCCACTTCACCTCACCCCAGTTCAATCCACCTCACCCTCATCCAATCCACACACTCCAATCCAGTCCACCTCACTCAATCCAATCTACCCCATGCAATCCAATCCACTCCAATCTAGCTGAATCTAATCTACCCCACTCCAATCCAACCCATCCTACCAGACTCCAAATCACAGTACCCAAATCCAATCTGGCTCAATCCCCCCAATGCAGTTTACCCAATCTCAATCCAACCCACCTAAATCCAAACCAATCCACCCACTGCAATCAAATCTACACCCACTCCAATCCACCCAACCCCACATCTGTCCAATCTACCTCACATCAATTAATCTAAATCCATTCCACCACAATCCTTTATACCCCACTCCATTCCACCCAAAATCAGTCCACCCACTCCAATCCATCCCTCTCCAATCCACCCCTCTCCAATTCCCCCCACTCCACTCCACTCCATCCCTTTCCTGTCCACCCCACCCCAATACAATCCTCCCTCCCCATTTCAATCCACCTCACCCCGCTACAAACTAATCCAGTCCATCCCCAGTCCAATCCACCCATCCCACTCTATTCCAATCCGACCAAATCTCCCCAATCCAAATCAGCCCATCCCATGTCACTACACCCCACTCAATCCAATGCAAGCAGCCCACCACACTCCAGTACATTGCCCCCAATCCAATCCATTCCACCCCACTTTAATATAATCCATCCCACTCCAATCCACCTCACTCCAATCCAATCCTCCTCACTCCAAATCCAATCCACCCCTTCAGGCCAGTCCAATCAACCCCACACCAATCCACCCCAATCCAATCCACCTCACCCAATTTCAAGCTACTCCACTTCAATCCAATCCACCTCATTTTGTACACCCACTCCAATTCACCCCACTCCAAACAATTCAACCCAATGTACCCCAATTCAATTCACCCACTATCCTCCAATCCACCCCACTGTACCCCATTCCAATCTACCCCACCCTAGTTAACTCTACACCACTCAATTCAATGCAAACAGCTCACCACACTCCAATCTACCCCACCCCACTCCAATCCAATTCAACCTACTCCACCTTAGTCCATCCCACTCCACTCTACGCCACTCCACTCAATGACACTGCACTCTATGACACTGCACTCTACGACAGTCTTAGCCTCTAAACCACAGAACTGTACTCGCCTCTACTCATCTCTACGACACTCTACTCCCCCTAATCCACTCTAAAATATTCTACTCCAACAAATCCAGTATAAAACATTCTATTCCCCCACTCTACTCTAGCACACTCCACCTCACTAACTTTTAGGTTTAAATGTATTTTATTGTTGCATGTCTCCCAAGGTCCGACATAGCTTCAACATTCCACCACGGCGACCAGCTATGCAACATTATAAAAGAACAGTAACACAAAATAGATAACACACCTCCCCCTAAATCCCTATCCCACCCTCACCCCCCCTCGGGTGTTCAATTGTTGAGAAACCACTTTCAAAGATATCTGAAGTAGCCACCTAAGCAACAAAGCCATTCTGTTCTTCTGTAAATAATAATATTTTGAGATATTTAGGGCAAATGAGTTCTAAAAATTCCTGGGACAATAGAGAGAGAGAAATGGTTTCCAGATTTATCTGAAGGTGTCCCCTAGGCCTCTTAGTGTAGAGTTTAATCTCTCCATACCCAATAAGTGGTGTAACCATCCCCGCTTGATTGGTGTCTTGTCGGTGCCCCACAGAGCCAGAATCATCTGGAGAGCCGCCCTGAGCGCCAGTGCCATGTGCCTGCCCTGACTAGACTTATGCGGATATGTCAGTGCGTTTGGAAGACCCAGCAGTGTGTACGCTCAGAATTGGCGGATCTGTGTGTCAAAGAGCCCAACAATCAAATCCAAAATGTCTTTACAGAATTGCTGTAGCTTAGGGTATTCCCATAGGATGTGCAGCAAGAACCCTGTGACCTCCCCACAATGCCAACAATGCTCACTCTGTGTCAGGTTGCCTTTATGGAGGCGCTCAGGTGTGAGGTACCAGTATGTGGCGATTTTTGTTGCAGTTTCTATGCTTGAGGTGTTTGTCGCTGTGTGCCATGCCCAGTAGTACATGACCCCCCATTCCCATTGGGAAAGCTCTCTCCCTAGTTCACGCTCCCACCTTTGACCCTGTCAATCAGGTATGTCGCTCCCCCCTGCCACCACACGGTCCTCCCGTGCTGTGCTGCTGCGCTGCCCGACCAGTCTGCGTGCTGTTAGCAGACTCTGCTCCTGTCTACCCTCCGTTGTCCTGTCGCACCCCTTGCTCCTGTGCCCTCCCCGCTCTTCTTTCCAGTCCGCGTATTGTATTGTTAAACCTCTGTTTGACTGTGCCTGTTTAGCCTTCGTTGTTTCCCTCTCCCCCCTCTTTTGCCTTCTGTGCCCTCCCACCTCGCCCTCGGCCTGTATTTGTATTGTTGCTAGAACTTGTGTTGTTGTTATAACTTGTGCTCGGTTTATTATTCCGTGCCCCTCGTTCCCTTTTGCCTTCTTGCCCCCCCCGCCTCCCGCCTCGCCCCCGGCTTCCCGCCGCTGCTCCCTGCGGCCCAGCCCCCCCGCCGCTCCCATTATCCCCCCCGCTCCCGCCTCCCAGCTGCTCCTCCCTCCCTCTGCCCCTCATATGCAGACCGCGCGGTGGTAAAGGGAGTGTCCTTTGACCCAGTCCACCAGGTAGGTCACTCCCCCCTGCCACCACATGGTCCTCCCGTGCTGTGCTGTTGCGCTGCCTGACCAGTCTGCGTGCTGTTACCAGACTCTGCTCCTGTCTACCCTTCGTTGTCCCCTCGCACCACTTGCTCCTGTGCCCTCCTCGCTCTTCTTTCCAGTCCGCGTATTGTATTGTTAAACCTCTGTCTGACTGTGCCTGTTTAGCCTTCGTTGTTTCCCTCTCCCCCCTCTTTTGCCTTCTCTGCCCTCCTGACTCGCCCTCGGCCTGTATTTGTATTGTTGCTATAACTTGTGTTTTTGTTATAACTTGTGCTTGGTTTATTATTCCGTGCCTCTCGTTCCCTTTTGCCTTCTTGCCCCCCTGCCTCCTGCCTCGCCCCGGCTTCCCGCCGCTGCTCCCTGCGACCACGCCCCCCCCACAGCGCCCATTCGCCTCCCCGCTCCCGCCTCCCAGCTGCTCCTCCCTCCCTCGGCCCCTCATATGGAGGCCGCGCGGCGAACGCGCAGCGGACGCGCGCAGCGGGCGCGCGCAGCCAATTGTGCGCCGAAGGCGCGCCAAAGGCAAGCCCGTCTACGCCGGTCCGCGCCTGGACCGCGCCCAGCGCCAGGACCCCTGGCCCCCGCAGACTCCAGACCACACGACGGACCTACGACGCCGCCACCCTCAACGCACTCAATGCCGGCCGAGCCCCCGCCTGCTACCTAGCCACCCAGAGGCGCACCCACGGACCCTTCACCTGCCAAGCCTGCAAATACACCTGCCTCTGGACCTGCACCGCACCCGCCAAGCCGAGCACCAGCAGCAACCACCTCAAGTGTATCCTGCTCAACACCCGCTCCATCCACAGACACGCCGTCGAACTCTGGAACCTGCTCGACACAACATTTCCAGACGTCGCCTTCCTCGCGGAAACCTGGATGAACGCCTCCTCAGCGCCCGACATCGCCATCGCCATCCTGGACGGATACAAGATCACCCGAAAGGACCGCGTCACCCAGACTGGAGGAGGCAGCATCGCCATCATACACAAGAACACCATCCGCATCACGACCAGCTCCGACGACACCTTCACCACCGCCGAACACCTCCACTTCCATTTACACACCGACCCCAAGACCACACTCAGAGGCACCCTCATCTACAGACCCCCGGGACCACGCACACAATTCAGCGAAGACATCACAGACTTCATCAGCCCGCACACCCTCCCCTCCGCTGACTACATCCTCCTAGGGGACCTCAACTTCCACCTGGAGAACAACAAGGACAGCAACACCAGCACCCTGCTGGACAACCTCGCCAACCTCGGTCTCAAGCAACTGGTGAACACCCCCACCCACTACGCCGGCCACAGGCTTGACCCAGTCTTCTCCTCCAGCAAGTACATCTCCTTCAGCCACTCCACCGGACTTCATTGGACTGACCACAGCTGCGTCCACTTCAGCTTCAGAAGAACCACGACCCACCACCACCCACAACAGGTTCCTCGCAGGAACTGGAACAAGATCACCGCCGACCAGCTCACCATCTCCCTCAGCCAGAACCCTCCCGCCAGCACAACGGACCCCAATGAAGCAGCCAGCAACCTCACACAGTGGATCACCAACTGCGCAGACGACCTCGCACCACTGAAGACCCCTCCCAGCAGACACAGCAGCAAGAAAGCCTCTTGGTTCACCGTTGAACTTAAGAACTCCAAGAAGAACTGCCGCACCCTCGAGAAAGCCTGGCGCAATGACCAGACCACAGACAACATGACTGCACTCAAGCGCGCCTCCCGCAAACACCACCAGCTGGTCCGCACCACCAAGAAGACAGCATTCAAAGAACAACTGGACAACAACGCCCACAACAGCAAGGAACTCTTCAGCATTGTCAAAGAGCTCTCCAACCCCCAGCGCCGGAAACAACGACATCACTCCCTCGCAAGACCTCTGCGACTCACTCGCCTCGTTCTTCCACCGCAAGATCGCCAAATTACACAACAGCTTCGGCGCACCAACCACGCACCCAACCACCGAACCAACGCCCCCCACCTCCACCCACTCCGGATCCCCAACCGACCCCTGCCCCCACCGTCATCCCACCCCAACTCTGGGACATCATCAACGCCTCCTTCCACACCGCCACCTTCCCGGAAAGCTGGAAGCACGCCGAGCTCAGCGCCCTCCTGAAAAAACCAACAGCGGACCCCACCGACCTCAAGAACTTCCGCCCCATCTCGCTCCTCCCTTTTCCTGCCAAAGTCATCGAGAAGACCGTCAACAGACAGATTGCTGCCTTCCTCGAGGCAAACGGATCCCTCGACCACTCGCAGTCCGGCTTCCGAGCCAACCACAGCACCGAGACCGCCCTCATCGCAGCCACTGACGACCTCAGATCCCTGCTCGACAACGGGGAAACAGCGGCCCTCATCCTCCTGGACCTCTCCACCGAGTTTGACACTGTCTGCCACCGCACCCTAGTGCAGCGCCTCAGCAACATCGGAATCCAAGAAAAGGCACTGGAGTGGATCATCTCGTTCCTCGCCGGAAGAACCAAGCGAGTCCGCCTCCCCCGTTCAGATCCGAGGCCACCGAAATCATCTGCGGTGTACCACAGGGATCATCGCTCAGCCCCACCCTCTTCAACGTCTACATGAGGCCCCTCGCAACCATCGCACGCCAACACAACCTCAACATCATCTCCTACGCCGACGACACCCAGCTGATCCTCTCCCTCACCAACGACCCAGCCACCGCCAGAACCAGCCTACACGAAGGGATGAAAGACGTCACGAGTGGATGAAGAACAGCCACCTGAAACTGAACTCAGACAAGACGGAAGTCCTCATCCTGGGATCATCTCCATCGACCTGGGATGACTCCTGGTGGCCCCCTGCCCTGGGCACCACTCCCAAGCCAACGGATCATGCACGCAACCTGGGCCTCATCCTGGACTCCTCCCTCTCGATGACCAGACAAGCCAACGCCGTCTCATCATCGTGCTTCAACACCCTGTGCATGCTCCGAAAGATCTTCCGTTGGATCCCCACCGAAACCAGGAAGACGGTCACCCAGGCTCTCCTCACCAGCCAACTGGACTACAGAAACACCCTCTACACCGGAACCACAGCCAAACTTCAGAAAAGACTCCAACGCATCCAGAACGCCTCCGCACGACTCGTCCTGGACATCCCTCGACACAGCCACATCTCCGGCCACCTGAGAGACCTGCACTGGCTCCCCGTCAGCAAGAGGATCACGTTCAGACTCCTTACCCACGCACACAAGGCTCTCCACGACCTGGGCACCCAAGTACCTCAACAACCGCCTGACCTTCTACACGCCCACCCGCCAGCTACGGTCGACCGGCCTCGCCCTCGACGCCGTTCCACGCATACGCAGAACCACCGCCGGTGGAAGATCCTTCTCCTACCTGGCAGCCAAGACATTGAACTCCCTCCCCGTCCACCTTCGACTAACCCAGGACAATCTCTCCTTCAGGAAGCAACTCAAGACCTGGCTTTTCGAGCAGTAACGGCCCCCTATCCCTCAGCACCTTGAGACCCTTCCGGGTGAGCAGCGCGCTATACAAATTTCATGATTGATTGATTGATTGATCTGAGACGAAGATTTCTCCTCTAAGACCCGCTCCATCAGCAGCTTATACAGTTCTGTTACCAAGCATTGATCTGACTCTTTGCAGATGAGCCACCTCTCAAACTTCATCAGGGGACGATGGGCTGCCTCTCTAAACGCGCACTCTATTTCCACTCAGCACGCCCAGTCCCACATGTTCCACGGCGTGACTGTGCACCGGGACGATTGACCGAGTTCCATTGAGAACCCGAGGTAAGCCGCACACCTTATTCCTGGCCCCGCCTTAACTTAATGAAGAAGTGTAACGAATCCTTAATCGGCTCCACATTGTTTCCTCTCTAGGAGCCCCATTACAAGGCACAAGTCCAGTAGCAAGAGTACCCTTGCTCAATTCGTAGGTAAGCGCTCTACAGTTCTCATCCACACGCCCCTATTGGTTCATAGTACGGTTGCTAATAGTCATTATTCACCTTGACTTCAGGTTCTGCAATTCCTAACACCGGAACCTCCCCGGAAGATTCCTTCCTTAACCCACAGCTCCGCATCGGGAGCCACACCCCTTCACTCCATAGGTCGTATAGTCGAGGATTAATCTGCCATTTCGTAACTTGTCTTTTTCCATTCTCAGACGAGTCACGAAATGGCACAAAGGTTAAAAAACAGAGGGTATAACAAAAAAATCATTGAAAGAAGTTGGAAGAGAGCAAATGCTAAAGAAAGGAGAGAAGCCCTCACATCCAAAAGGAAAAACACCGAAATTGACAATCAAGCAGAGGATCGAAAAGTAAGATTAATCCTCGACTATACGAGGGAATCCAAACAAATTGTCAACATAATCAGGAAAAATTGGAAATTATTACAACTAGATCCTACAACAAGCAAAATAATGGGTAAACACCCTCAAGTGACATACAGAAGATCGAAAAACCTTAAAGACAGACTGATACAGAGCCACTACAAAGACCACACCAAAAAACAGAAAGGTATACAGTGGATGAAAACAAAAGGATTCATAAAATGTCAGCACTGCAAGGTGTGTCAAATAGCAGTGAATAAAAAAGAAGTAACAATGCCAAACAATAAAACATGGAAAATAGAGGAACTGATAAATTGTCAAAGTACCCATGTAGTATACGTAATAGAATGTCCGTGTGCGTTGAAATACATCGGAAGCACCAAAAATGAATTAAAAAAAAGAATTCTGGAACATGTAAGAGCAACAGTAAACAAAGACCGTAATAATGCTGTAGCCAAGCACATGGAGCTCCTACATAATGGAGACTTGACACTGTTAAAGTTTTATGCCTTGGAAACAATCCTCCCACATGATAGGGGTGGGGGGATAGAGAAAAAACTTGAAGATGTCGAGAATTACGTCAAATACTAAATTTCAGGACGATGACCCCGACAGGTCTTAACCAAAGTGAAGAACTTTATGTACATCTTTGATGTGACTTCTGCTATCATTTTTTAGACCTTTGTTCTCAGATTAGACAGAGTTTACAATAAGAATCAGTAATATGATGAAATGTTTTGGGAATGACTATAAGGTTCAAAGACAAAAGAGTGATTATGTATGCACAATAATTAGGTATGTTAAAGGTCATCAAGTAGAAAATGATTACATAAGATAAGTATGAAAGCGTGTCTATGATGTAAGCCCACTGGAGGGCAAATAATGTGTAACATAAGAGAATATTAGCCCACTGGAGGGCACAAATGATATCCTTTAAAAAATGGGGGACTCACGATCCCGAGTCGATACACAATGAATCAACAATTGAGACATATGATAATACACTGTGTGTAAACAATCAATTGTATGACCTTAACCGCAATGGAAACTAATGTAATACACTTCTGTGTCAATCCTTCGTAAAATAGTAGTCAAAATTGTAATAAGAACTACATTTCCCATGTCACTTCCGCTTAATGTAAACAGGAAGTGACGTTGCAAAAAGTAAACTTGTTTTGGCGGTTCCCTATAGAAATAGGAGGGGCTCAGAAATATCTGTGTATTGACCGTGAGAAAGCTGTGTGTGCACAGCGAAACGCATCGGTGCTATGTGCTGAAATCCCCATTGGTGGTGCGCCCGTGAGGTGTCATCTCGCTTTTCACACATTTTTTGTTTGTGCTGTCCTGTTTGTATAGATCAGAGAGGTTGTTGTTTTAAAGAGGCAGTAGATTGAAACATTTTTGGATTATCTTGAGACTAAAGAGATCCTTTGGATAACGAATTTCGCCCATGGATGTTTACAGTCCAATAAATGAATATTGCCACAAGAACTAGGACTGGTGTTGTTGATTAGCTTACAGAGTGGAGGGCGTCCTAGTTCTGTTTGTCTTTCCCTCTAGACTCCTATTTTTGTAGTGCCTTGTGTACGGCGGCTCAGCCGTGAGAGTACTCCTATACAACCTAACGTCGTAACTCTGATTTTTTATTCGTATGTGTGGTCAGCCCATCCTGGTTTCCCTACCACTTACTGCACAGTCAAACCACCAATAAGCCTGTATTCTGAGAATGGACAAAAATTGCCTGGCTTTCACGAACGAACAGATCGCGGCAATTTTTGCGCGCCCGTCATTATTCGAAGGTAATCCCCTTTCCGGTAATAATAAAGTCAGAGAAGAATGGGAGAAACTGAGTAATCTAAAAAAGAAGCACATAAGAATTGCCCTGCATGGGGCTCTTATGACTGAATATTATCAGTCTGGAGCCTCACCTGCAAGTCTAATAGTGAGAATCGAACCGCGGATCTTCCTTGACGATAAACAGTTCCGACGTGATTGGAGCTTTATCGCTAATAAATGTACTAGGGACTGGTTAATTTTGATAATAAGCACAGCTCAGAGATTAAGTGAAGAGGTACTTAAAGAGATCGTAGAACTTGAGGAGGCCATTAGTCGGGACAGTAGTTTTACTGACGCAAAAGAACATCTACAAAAAATTAAAGACGACCTGGATGAGTATAAACAATATATGATAACTCAGAAAATAAGGGGATTACAGCGTAATTTACAACGCTATACACATGAATGGGCTTTCCCCTACGTCAACGATTCATACTACGAACCCGCACAAGAACAACAACAGCCACAGCAATTCGGAGGAGGGAGAAGAGGCAGAGGAGCCAGATTTCAACCACAAAGGCGAACACCTGCAAACTGGACATTCGATAATACATCCAGTGAGGACGAGCCTGAGCCAGGACCCAGTACCAGCAGAGTAAGATTTAACCAACCTGAAGCTTCCAACACTGACCTGAGTACCTTGTTGCGTAGTTTTTTAGAACAGGGACAAGCATCCAACAAGGGCCCGGGACAACAAGGGAAAGGACAAGGACGCAGCAATCGGCTCCCGCAACAATGGCAAACATTCTCCCCACGACAGACACGGAGCAGGGGAAAGAAGCCACTTTGATGAGCATCGTGGTTAACTTGTCCGACCATCAATTAACAATGGAGGAAGAGCGTGTACTTAACAAAGGGCTGGGATTCGTTCCCACCCCAATCCATGATGCTTTCAAATGCCGCACTGAGTTTCATGAGACCATGCGAAAAATTAAACTGAAGAAATTCTTCGCGAAACAACCATCTGAGGAGAATAAAGGCTTCAATACCAATTTAAAAAAACCCTCGACTTTTTGTCCCCCTACGGGGGCAATAGGCCCTGAAGTGGCAGTATTTGAGGCCAAAGTTTTAGAGGAAATTGGGAAAATAGAAAATAACAACAAATCAAGTGGATTCAAAAATATGATGAGAAGTGATTGGGAGGCAATGAGGTCCCTCCAGAGGAATGATAACATCACTATAAAAAGCGCCGACAAAGGCGGAGCCATCGTTATATTAAACACCTGTGATTACGAGGCTGAAGTACGACGTCTACTTAATGTGAGAATTAACTACCAACCTCTCACCAAAGACCCCACTCCAGATCTGATGAAAATGATAACTGACCTCGTGGGGACTGCAAAGGAGAAGAAGTGGATAAGTGCGAAGGAAGCTGAGTTCCTCATTAACACCAATCCCAGGACCCCTGCCTTCTACATCCTACCGAAGATACACAAGCCGGCCCGGCCCCCGCCGGGCCGGCCGATTGTATCTGGAATCCAATCCATCTTGGAGCCGCTATCTCAGTTCGCTGACTACTTTCTCCGCGAATCAGTGGTAACCCAGAAATCCTATGTCAAGGACACCATGGACATCTTAAAGGTCCTAGACCAAATGACATTTGATCCTGTTAGAGAATACATTGTGACTATCGACATAGAGTCCTTGTACTCTTGTATTCCTCAGGATGCCGCACTAGTGGCCGCATCTAGAGCATTGGCCACACAGGAATGGTTTTACGATGCCCCCCAAAGCTTTGTGTTACAGTGTGTGGAAATCGCTCTCACAAGGAACTTTTTCTGCTATAAAGACGACCTTTTTCTACAAGTGACGGGAACGTCTATGGGGGCTACAATGGCACCTAGCCTTGCCTGTATCTACGTGGGCCAATTCGAGGAGCACATCATCGAATCTGACATCAATCCCTTCAGAGGCCATATACGCCTCTGGAGGCGATACATTGATGATGTGCTCCTCCTTTGGACAGGGGAAGAGGCAGTCCTGGTCCAATTTTTAAATTGGCTGAACATTCAAGATATGAGCCTTCGCTTTACCTGGAATTATCATCACACAAATGCGGTCTATCTTGATCTGGACATTGAGGCATTTGGAGGGGGCTTTCGAACAAGTGTGCATCAAAAGCCGACCGATAGAAACTCACTACTATCATACCGGTCATATCATCCGAGAGCATTAAGGGATAATCTTCCTGTAGGACAATTTCTCAGGTACAGGCGAAACTGCTCATCCACTGAACTATATAAGGAACAAGCAGGAGTTCTGAGTTCGAAATTGGAAGCCCGTGACTACCCATGGAGAGTAGTCAAGCAAGCCCAAAAGAGAGCCTTGAATACACCCAGAGCAGCCTTGTTAGAGACACGAGTCAAAGAAAAGTCAGACTGTCTACCTGTGGTCATGACCTATGATCCCATGGCCACAAAGATCCGCCAGTCTATTAGGAAACACTGGTCTCTACTTTCAACAGCGGATTTTAAGATGCCACCACCACGGTTTGCCTTCCGAAGAGCAAGTAACCTGAAAGACAAACTGGTTCACACCAGAAGTGTTGGAAGACCAGAAGCTGAGAACACTACCATCCCTAAAGGACACTTCCCTTGTGGGAGTTGTTCAGTATGCCCCTTGACAAAGAAAACCACCACCGTGACTCTTCAATCTGGAAACACCTGGTCACTGAATCACTTTAGTAACTGCAATACAACCAACGTGGTATATAGACTAAAATGTGAGTGTGGATTGGAATACATCGGACTCACCACACGCAAGATCAAACTCCGCATCCAAGAGCATGTCAGTACAATAAGGATTGGAAAACTGACTACGAAGTTAGTGCAACATTGCCACCGCAATAAACACACTTTTACATGGGTAGTGTTGGAGAGAGTGATGGGCGATGCGCAATCTGTGGAAAGACGCTTAATTACCAAGGAAGCACGCTGGATATATCAAGAGCAAAGTGAACAGAAAGGGCTGAACGAACTACTGGAATGGAACAAGTTGCGTTAAACCATCTGAGTAGCTGTCTTCTGGCGCAGTAGTCTACTGTCCCCCTTACTCTTGGTACCTCTCCATCTTAAATCAAAAGTAAATTACCTTTATGAATTAACATCTATTGATGGTACATAAAATTATAACATCCACATTTAAGATTGAGATATGTAATCCACATTAGTAGAAATGTGATATTCACTACACCTTATCTGACTAGGCTGAACATGCGATATGTCCACATTAGCCAATAACAGTTTGCCAGTCTTACTTCGCCCATAGACCTTATTAACATGGCAACCACTCTGAATACAGTGTGTTAGTTGGCTCTGCAATTACAACTCCAGAATATACTGTAATTCTGCAGAATTCGCTAACATCGAAATTATATATTAGTCAAATAAAGTGCACGTTTAGGTGATTTACTCCCTTCGTACATCGAAAGTGTAGTTATGCACATTTTTCATTAAAATATTCGCGCATATTAAAAAAAGGTTACACTATTTTGGCCCCCAGATCCTATCCAATTCCAGGCATAGGGGTCCGTTTACATATGGCCGCGTTCTTCTCCCGAAGACCGGCACCCTAGTATTAGAGTAACCAGGGACCAATCAGAGAATCCGAAAACCGGCAGCTGGGTCCCGCGTCATCTGACACCGCGGACCAATCGTAGTGCGCGAAATTCGACCCCAGGGACCAATCAGAGAATCTGAAAACCGGCAGCCGGGTCCCGCGTCATCTGACACCGCGGACCAATCGCAGTGCGCTAAAACTCGACCCCAAAGCCGGTAAATAAGCAGAGGTGCACTCGGTCGGCGTTCGAGGGTTGAGAGGACGCCGACTGCTACTCTGACACCGGTAACCTCTAGCTTATCTAGGTCTAGGCTGTATATACTGCGCAAGGTAGGAGAAGGCTCCAATACCAAAATTTGAATGCACTGTGGTTTTTGCATTTCAGTAATCGTCTCTAACGGGGAGTTAGGACCATGCTCACCTAAGGGGGCTGGATTCCGAATTTTCATGACTTCATGACTGGTATGAGAGGCAAAACTGCATGCAGGGTAATAATGACATTTATTTATTTACCAATACAGCATGGTGGTTTGATATATAGCTTGGTATGCAGAACACAGGGAGGGATACCAGGTGACCACACTTTTGTTTGTTTGTGTTACAGCACCCAAGATTCAGTGTCTCTTGCAGTGGCATTTAAAGTGAATTGCCCTGAAGAAATTGCCTGATAGAAACCAAGGCAATGAAACATGTCGGCTGTAAGTAGAGAGTGAATCGATAGGTAGTATTCACTCTCTCCTTTTTTAGTATATGTATGTTTACTGTTTGCAACAAAGAAAGGAACGAAAGTAAAGTTTATTGTCCTAGTTGCGCAGTGACTTATATGTTAAATGTTACATGTTGTTAGTTGTGTCACATATAAGTTGTGTCCACTGCACCATCCACTGTCTTTTTATTTTTGGGGTTCGAGACACGCTTTTGTTTTAGCTTGATGGCACCGATGATGAGAACAGGGCCATCCTGGTGAGTACCAACCAGGGGCCCCATTGGTGGTGCGCCCGTGAGGTGTCATCTCGCTTTTCACACATTTTTTGTTTGTGCTGTCCTGTTTGTATAGATCAGAGAGGTTGTTGTTTTAAAGAGGCAGTAGATTGAAACATTTTTGGATTATCTTGAGACTAAAGAGATCCTTTGGATAACGAATTTCGACCATGGATGTTTACAGTCCAATAAATGAATATTGCCACAAGAACTAGGACTGGTGTTGTTGATTAGCTGAAATTCTGGGTGCCAAGAGAAAATAAATCGAGGGAAAAAGTAAGGACTTTGTGAGTGCGTATTCAATTCTTCTTTTGTGGAAGAGATGTGTGCAAAAAATTAAGGCTGGGCTCGGCCGAGGAATATCGCACCGGAGTAAGAAGCACCAGGGGTTTGCTAAACTTCGAGCCAAACTGGATAATATATATATATGTATATATATATATATATATATATATATATATATATATATATATATATATATATATATATATATATATATATATATATATATATATATATATATATATATATATATATATCCTCCAAAGGCACTCTACGAACCACCACACCGGCGAACAGTGAAAATGTATGTGTGTATATATATCACCTGTCATTCTGGCACACAATAAGCAACGCGTTCGGCGCAACAAGGTGCAAGCAACCCAATGGATTTTAGATTTGGGAAGGTTGAGTAAATGCTGCCATTACCACTATGGATTATATTTACCTTCACTACAAGAACCATAATACCAGTGAGCAACACACCCCAGTGGGTGGGACTATGTACTGCTTTAAAAGTATGGAAATTCAAGGCAGCTGAATCTCTCCTCCATAGCCTGCCATGAGGAAGGGAGGAATGTCTGCAGAAATGCGTCTGCAAAAGGCTTGAAGAGACTCTGCTTGTGTCTGTGCGCTGGGCTCGTTGCTGCCAATTGAATAAAATAAAGGTTAAACCTAAACGTCGAGTGGGCACTTTACTTTGTGAGCAGTTTTCGTGTGGATGTTTAGTGGCCCGCTCCGGCCACGAAGCTGCACCCCTGCTGACGGTGCCGGTCCAGGTGCTCTAAGTGATAGGACACTATACAGGAACGGCGTCACCTGTCAATCTGGCACAAGATAGGCAATGCGTTCGGCGCAACAAGGTGCAAGCAACCAGATGGATTTTAGACTTGGGAAGGTTGAGTAACTGCTGCCATTACCACAATGGATTATACTTACCTTCACTACAAGAACCATAATACCACTGAGCAGCACACCCCAGTGGGTGGGACTATATACTGCTTTAAAAGTATGGAAATGCAAGGCAGCTGAATCTCTCCTCCATAGCCTGCCATGAGGAAGGGAGGAATGTCTCCAGAAACACGTCAGCAAAAGGCTTGAAGAGGCTCTGCTTGTTTCTGTGCGCTGGGCTCGTTTCTGCCGATTGAATCAAATAAAGGTGAAATCTAAACATCGAGTGGGCGCTTCACTATGTGAGCAGTTTTCATGTGGATGTTTAGTGGCCCGCTCCGTCCACGAAGCTGCCCCCCAGCTGATGGTGCAGGTCCAGATGTTCTAAGCGATAGGGCACCATACAGGAACGTTGTCACCTGTCAATCTGGCACAAGATAATCAATTTGTTCGGCGCAACAAATGCAAGCAACTCAATGGATTTTAGATTTGGGAAGGTTGAGTAACCGCTACCATTACCACTATGGATTATACTTACCTTACCTTACCAGTTTTCGTGTGGATATATATATATATATATATATATATATATATATATATATATATATATATATATATATATATATATATATATATATATATATATATATATAGTAAAAAAAGAAATTTTTTATAAAAATGCTAAAATTGAAACATTAAGTATCAGGTTTTAAAGAGTGTATAGAATATATATAGATTAGTACATAAAGGGTTGAGGCAGCTCAATACATATATAAATATTGAAAGATATATTGTGCTGAAAATTAGACAGATGGAATTACCACATCAGACAGAAAAAAACCATAGTTCTTAAAGAACAGAAGGGTTAGAGGCAGGTATAAAAATCCTCGCTTGAGTTCAGACCATGTGGAGTCATGGTATCTAAATCAATGATGTACCTAGTTCCCAGTGCACGTAGTATGGATTCATGGTTGCTTCCCCTGCGTAAGGGGGCAACCTGATCCACCACAAAATATCTCAAAGACTCACTCCTGTTCTCATGACAATCCTTAAAGTGACGTGCGACTGGGTATGTTTGGTCGCTGGTGTTGATTGCCCTGATGTGCTGGAGTATCCGTTTGTGGACCTGCAACTTGGTACTGCCAATATATTGCAGGCCACACGGACAGTTCTTAATCCATCTCTGTGATGGATACTTGTGTATAAGGACGAAAGGTCCAATGTGATGAACCACCAATCCTCCTCCCATGTGAGATCTTCCACAGAAAGTCACTAGTGTCTTGATTATAGGAGGGTCAAAAAGGCATCAATATAGATTGTTGTGTTTTCCAGTAAACCCTTCCTTGCCGAAATAATCGGTCTCCGCGGCGGTTTCGTTATGTCCTTATGCACATTAGGAATAAAATATATTACTGGGGTGACGGGAAGTCATTTTTCCTGAATTTCAACTCATCCAGGCTGATCAAACCTGCACTTCTCCAAACCATGAGAAGTGTATAAAATTCAAGTTGAGTTGATTTGATTCTGGCAAGGTCACAGTGTTTATAGCATTGACGGTCATTAAGTTGTGAGTATGCCTCCTCCATGTATAAAGTGCGGGGCCATAAAACCACATTACCCTCTTTATCAGCTTGACGCACAATGATGTTATCATTGCTCTATAATTTATTCACTAACTGGCAATAGCTATTGTTGAATCCAGCAAAATTGGGCGCTAGCATGATTCTGAGACCGCGTGGGATGCGCCCTACTTCCAGTTATCGGCTTAGGGAGCGGTGCTCCCACCACTTGGACTGTTCACTTTTCATTAGCTTTTCGAAGCGTTTATACGATTCTTTCAAATCATTGCCCCCCTCCGTCATAGCGAGTATCTGTACAGATGCAGTTGATCCCCCAGCAGGGGAATCGTCAAATAAATTAGCGGCTTATATATATATATATATCACCACAAACTCTCCAAACCACTTCCAGCTCAGCGGAAAAGGCGAAGAAGGAGAACAGACCACTTTCGTCGGCAAAGATATTTTCTTTATTGCCAAGTATGCAACAGTGACGCGTTTCGGGTGCGAAAGCCCTTGATCACACAACGGTCACAGCAAACTATTCTTTTTTAAATGCCCGGAAGTGTACTCCCACCTACACCACATTGTTTTGTCACATGACCATAGAAAGTGAAAACACACTACAAACAACTCCACATAGTACGATTCACAACCTTACTGCTACTGCATAATAGCTTGATTTATAAATAAACACAATAAAGAAGTATAAATACAAATATAGCAGCATTATTTTCACAATTCAATGTTTAAAAACACATATTGTTTTAAAATGACAAAAACAGGGACATAAATACGATATAATTTTATGTCTGAAATCTTTCCATCTCCTTTCTCTAATTTAAAACAGATGGTGTATGACTGTATGAATACAAGATATCATCTATGAACAAACCTTTCATTTTATACATATAATTTTATATCCCACATAGTCAATATGAAGGAAAATTATTATCAACGCAAAGGTTATTGCTGTATCAATACAGTCAAAAGGATAACAATCGAATGATCTCTGTCATTTTAGTACTAACTAAAGGTCATCAAATACTTGTGGAGTTTATGTGCAAAAATTGTAAAGTTGCTGTGCAAAACTGTGCCGAATCTGTGCAAAATAGCTTATGAAAAGTGCAAACCGTATGATAAATAACATCTATCAATATCATCAACAATTATGAACCAATATATTGGATAAAATTGTTAAAAATATATAAATAACATATAAAACATTTTCATAACAGTCAAATTAGTGCAAAAAAGGAGGCAATGTAAACATTTTTTTAATATATTTACAATAAATAGCTGATTCATCTGAATAGAAATTGTTACCTATTAGAATTCATCATAATTCATATTCTTTTCTCCGTTTTGTATATTGCTATGATACTAGGGAACCTATATATCATGCATGAGACATTCAAAATCACTTCCAACACCAGCACTTGATTACAATAATGTTGCATAGCTGTTCCTGCATTTAAAGACACCCATTTCAAACTACTTTGTTACCATAGATACCAGGGAACCTCAATAGCTATAAATAATTATGCAATTCCTCTGTATTATTCAACCCATTAGGCCATTTGCTGTCAAACTCCAATATTATCTTTGTTTCGCGTTGACGCAACTGGCGCTCACGATTGCCACCCCTCTGTGGTTTGGGGATGGCGCCTACCAAAAAATATCAGAGGCAGGCCACATCATTATTGTGATGTCTCTTAAAGTGGCGTGCCACTGGTTAGGCCGGGTCTGTATGCAAAATGGCCCAGAGATGCTGCAAAATCCTGATGTGCACCTGTAGCTTGTTACTCCACGTAGTTCAATCCACAGGTGCACGTCAGGTCATACACAGCATACTCCGTTCTGCAATCATAACTTCCTGAAATTGCAACATCTTGAGTACTGAAAGGTGTTCGATAATGGGTGGTATTGATCCCAAACTTGCACGCTCTGCAACTGGAGCATTTGCGAAACCCTGACGGCGATTTTAACCACATGCTGTTGGAGATTGTCTCAGGGCTATTTTTGTCTAGAACTGACCCCATGTTTCTAGCTCTTCTAAAAGTAATAGTGGGACCGCTAGACAATCTTGACCCAAGTATGGTGTACGTACGCGGTGGAAAAGGGAAATAGAAATTAGAAGTCTGTTTTATTCATTAGGTCCCGGGGGGGTTATTCTGGGGGCAATTTTTTTCATTGTGGGGGGCTTGTATGGTGCCCCGAGCACCGGGGAACGCCACCCCGCTGTGGTTTTATTTTGAAGTATGCAGGGGGTTACGGTCCTCTTCCCCTCAGTCTCCCAAGCACTGGGTAACACCACCCCTCTGTGGTTATATTTTGAAGTATGCGGGGGGTTACGGTCCTCTTCCCCTCAGTCTTGGGGACTGTCACCTCGACGAGGCTTTTTTAAAAATATATTTTTTTTTTAAAGTGTGTTTTCAGCTCTCCCTCTCTCTCTCCCCGTACATGTCGCGGGTACCACCACCTTCCAGGGGCAGTAATATGTAAAATGACCTTCCAATCCCAGGTACCTGCACTCCCTGGGGTTTTTAAATGTTGGGAGGGGGTCGCGCTGCCCCACTCCTGGAACCCTTGGTGGCCCTGGGGTCCACCATCTCCCAGGGTCGGTTCTTGCAGTCTCTCGGGGTCACTGCTGTTTGGTATGGTAGGGCGGTATCGTCGCCGCTCCCACTTTACCACATTAAACCGCTTTCTTGTTTGAAAAAGAGAGCAAGTTAATCTGCCTCTCTTTCAAGAAAGCAGATAGCTAAAAAAAAAAATGTTATTTTTGAGAGCTAACTTTACTGGTCAAAAGCCCACTGGCCAGAGAGTGCCGCAAAACGTCCCTGGTCGTCCGTCCTGTGGCTATTAACCAAAAAGGACGAGTTTTTCTTAAGGAGTATCCCAGTGCCCCTGGAACCTGTAGTGAATTCAGCGTGTACTGCCATGGTGAAACCACGTCTATCTAGCGCTTTGCATGTAGTCCCCGCCAGGTGTGTTTCTTGAAGCAATACCAGTTCAGGCCTATGGCGTTTGATGGTTTGCAGTACCAAACCTCGTTTAATTTTATCCCCCAGCCCTCTGACGTTCCATGTAAGCAGTTTCAGTGGGGGTACCATTGTCATCACAGGGGCGCCCTCAGTGGGTGCTACTTGCTCTTGTTGTGCCATTTGGATTTATGACCCGTGGCGCCAATATGCAGTAGTGTGGCGTAACCTTTATGTTAAGATGTGTGCCGGGATATCGGGCGCTGACGGCCAGCAATGCAGCTGTGCTTTTTACGAACATAGTGATGACCAGTAACCATAACCGTAACAGTACAACTCTCCCCCCCACCCCCTCCCTGCTTCCCTGCTCCACGAACGAAGTCCCGCCCGCATCCCCAACTTGGCAGAGTGCTTAGTTCCCTCCCTATCCATTCTTACTTGCTCGTGGGGTTGGTGAGTCCCCTACAGGCACCGGCCAGTGCCCGCCCTACTCAGTTCCATCGGCTCGAAGTCCCAAGGGCTGTATTCGTGCCGTCTCTTATACAGCTCAGTCAGTCAACCCCTGATAGGTTGTCCGGAATCAAATGGGTCCCTCTCAAGATCAGAGTCTAGTCCCGCGGCGGCGCCCTGTTCAGTTGCCGGGCTGGCTGACTGGTGTTCCGTCGTCCTCTCGTTGCGGTGGTCCTGGCGGTCCCTGTGTGGGCGTTGGGGTTTGCCCATCTGCCTCCATCCATCCAGCCACTCTCGTGCCACCTCAGGCGTGTCGAAAAACCACGTCTTTCCCTCAGCCACAATCCGCAATTTGGCGGGGAAAAGCATCGAATAAGGCAGGCCCCTATCACGTAGCGTCTTTTTCACTTCAGTGAAGGACTTCCAGCGTCTGGCTTCCTCAGCCGTATAGTCTGGGAAGAAGGCCAGAGTCGAGTTCTGAACTTTTACAGGTGGTACGACCCTTGCCGCTTGCAGAATGGCGTCTCTGTCCCTAAAGTTGAATAGTCTAGCCAGCACCGGCCGCGGCGTGGCTCCCGGCTTGGCCGCACCTCCAGGGACCCGGTGCGCCCTCTCAACAGAGAAGAAGTTTGACAGGCCTTAGGCTGCAGTTTGGTTTTGATAAGATCCTCGATGTACAGGTCCATGGAGCCCTTCCCTTCCGATTCCGGAAGGCCTAGGATGCGGACGATGTTTCTTCGGGAGCGCCCATCCTGATCATCCAGCTTTTCCTGTAGTTGCTTAGTGACCTTTTCCATTCGTTCCATCGCTACCTGTAGATCTGAGGTGTCCTCGATGAGCGATTTTGTAACCACCTCCACTTGAGACACCCTTTCTGACATCTTCTTAAAGTCCGCTATCAGCAGGTTGACTTCGGAGGAAATGGTGCCCACTGTCGCTTGGACCTCAGTGAGGGTTTTCATAATGTCTTCCAGGGTAACTTTCCCTGCCCCGTTCGTGTCCGTAGTTGCACCATTGGAGTGGCGCCCAGTCCCCTGTGAGTGGCCATGTTGAGTATACGCAAATTTATCAAGCCTCGTTTGCGTCGTCGCACTCCTCGTGCCTTTGCCTGCCATAGCGTTGTGTTTGGCACTGTATTGCCCGGTCTTCGCAGTGGTTCTAGGATCAGCTTCCCACTGGCCTCACGGTTCTCCGGGCACCAGGCTGTATGTGTTCGGGCGCTAGGCCTGTAGATAGCAGGAGCTCAAACTGCAGTTCGCTGTAGCCCCGCAATTCTCGGTCTGGGTCTTTTACTGCCAGGGTGCCAGTCTCAGCGGCCCACCACGTGTGTATTCTGTCCCTCCGTGGCCGTTGTAATATGCCTTGCTGTGGCGCTGTGTTGTGCCATCGGCGGTTCCTGGGCAGGGAGCACCTCGCAGGTAGCGTTCATTTTTATTTTTCTTGTTTCCCCCTCCAATTGGTCTTGTTTTCTGTGTGACAGAGCTGCCAGGCCAGACTTCCCCACGTATGCACGGTCCCTCCCTGTGTCGCTATGGACGTCGCAGCAGGCTTAAATGCAGGTGCTACGAGATGGG
Source organism: Lissotriton vulgaris (assembly GCF_964263255.1). Taxonomy (NCBI): domain Eukaryota; kingdom Metazoa; phylum Chordata; class Amphibia; order Caudata; family Salamandridae; genus Lissotriton; species Lissotriton vulgaris. The sequence continues at coordinate 1,575,165,952 of NC_141691.1, forward strand.
GAGCAACGTACGCCCCCTACTCAGTCTCGGGCAAAAGTCTGATTCACAGAACTGCGGGTGGGCTGTGTGGTCTTTGACGCATTTCGCCTTACCTCGCCGTGTGAGCGGGACACCCGGTCGTCTGTGCAGTCCCAAAATGGCGCCGCCAAGGGACAGGGACGTCCCGCCTGCGAGGGCGCTCACTCCGTGTGTGGGAGAAACGTTCATCCAGTCCCTGGTGCGGCAGGCGTTTCTGTGTCTGCTGGCTGCTGCGCTGGTTACAAGAAGCGCCGGTGCCTTTCTTCTTTAGGAGGGTTGCAGGCGCCGGTCAGAGTCAATGCCCTCCAGCCGAGCAGGGCGGACTTCCGGTCGGGTCCGCCAGTCACGCCAGGCCGGTGCTGCTGGGCAGGTAGAGACCCCAATACGCCGCTGCCAAATGGAACACTTCCAGTTGTCGGATTCTCGCCGGGAGCGGATTAGTGTGTGCCGCTTGCGTCCCCAAGCCGATGTCACTCCTTCAGGCGGGCTAAGGTGCGGATAAACGTACGGATGTTTGTGCGGGCCGGTAAGCCTTGAGGAGCTCCCGCTTCAAGCTGCCGCCATGCTCGGCAGTCGGCCACGCCCCAGAGTCAGTACTTTTCAATCTTACTCTTGAACATCTTACTATAGTACTTCAACATTATAAATATTATTTTTATTGTGGACCGTCAACCCCCCACAAAAAAAGTAGTATGTCGTTTTTTTTAATAACTTTTATTGAAAGAATAACTGTAAACGAAACTTAATGATAACTATATTATAAACAACTAGAAAAATAACTTTAAAAAAACAATATTATAAAACAAATTGTGAAGTGGACTCCAAAAGACGTTGGATTGGTATTCTGCAAAACAAAAAAGAAAATTAGAGTTTGATTTATGTAGATGTGAGTAAATGAGCTGAAGCATTACAAGTCATGGTAACAGTACGATTTTACGTGTGCAGTGTGCCTGGTACATTTTACTTCTGGTATAGTGCCGCGTTCAAGTGGTGTCTATATGGAAGTGCCTACTGTTTCACTGACACAAAAGTGACACAACGGGATTGTAAATACACCGATCTATTTCTCATACATTGTAATGAAAGCATTGTATATTTAGGCCTCTGTGCTTACCGTTGCATTAACACTGCGGCCAAACACTGCAGCCAGTGGAATTCAAAACTTAAAGACTCCTTTCCTTTTACATGTAAAAGCAGACAGCATTTTCTATAAGTTTAAAAGAGAAAGAGTAATGATGTCACAGAGAGTGAGAGAGAGAAATAGAGAGAAAACAACATTAAAACTGTCTTGCAGATTCTGGAGTTGAGATTTTTTCTTGAAAAGTCAGACGTAGATTTACAAGCTCCTTGCATCACTTTTCCCATGTTAAAAGTGACAGAAAAGTGGCGTAATAAGCTTGTAGATCTGTTTGTCAGACTGTTGTAACCTATCTGTTGCCAGTGCTCCGAGGTAATTATACATTTTACACAGCGAGGCTGCTGCACACTACGCACTGTCTCCTTGCTCAAATGAAGGTAACACTAGAGTTTTACGTGTGCAGTGTGCCTAGTACATTTCAGTTCTGTTATAGTGCAACGTTCAAGTGGTGTCTATATGGAAGTGCCTACTGCGTTACAACACAAAAGTGGCACAACAGGATTGTAAATACGCTGACTTATTTCTAATGCATTGTAATGAAGGCATTGTATATTTAGGCCTCTGTGCTTACCGTTGTATAAACACTGTGGCCAAACACTGCGGCCAGTGGAATTCACAACTTGAAGACACGTTTGTTTCTACACGTCAAAGCAGGCAGCATTTTCTATAAGTTTAAAAGAGAAAGAGAAATGATGTCACAGAGAGTGAGAGAGAAAGAGAGAGAAAACAACATAAAAACTGTCTCGCAGAGTCTGGACTTGAGATTTTTTCTTGAAAAGTCAGACGTAGATTTACAAGCTCCTTGAGTCACTTTTCCCATGTTAAAAGTGACACAAAAGCTTGTAGATCTGTTTGTCAGACTGTTGTAACCTATGTGTTGTCACTGCTCTGAGGTAATTATACATTTTACACAGTGAAGCTGGTGCACACTACCCACTCACTCCTTTCATAGATAATTTGTTGTTTCGGAAGCAAAATTCTTTGTCACCTAGTGCCTTTGGCGTTATTGAAAGATGGTGCTCTACGTGTGGAAGAAGCCTTCACTGTAATCAAGAGAGTTAATCATTTCAATTCAGATATGGTTGTATACAGCAGAGTGGAGATAGCAGCGTCCAAATCTTTAAAAAATAGTGAGAAACGATGTGAGAGAGTAAGAAAGAGAAAGGGAAAAAAGGACATTAAAATGTGGGAGAGACACACACGACAGGGGAGGGGTATGTGAAGCCAGAGGCGCAACCACAGTCAAAAATATCAGGGGTGGAGGGGGGCTAGAAAACGTTTGGAGTGGGGGCTTTAGTTCAAGCAAAAAGAAGAGTGGAGCTGCAGGGGCTGTAAGCGGGGGGGGGGTTATCAAAGCCTCATTAACAAGCAAAATATTTTTTAAAGACCTGTGACGTACTCTGGTGCGACTGTGTGTGGGCCCAGGAAGCTAGCTCATCCTAGCTGAAGCCCCGTTAGCCCAATGTTTTTTTGCGCCTGCCTCATACGACATATTCTCTCCTTTGACAGATAACTTGTCGTTGTTTCAGAAACAAGCTTGTTTGCTCACCTTGTGCTATTGCCGTTGTCCGAGTTACATAATGCATCGTGAAGCTGTACATCTAAAAGATATTAAAAGAAAGATGTTATGATTGGTAATTCTTGCTATATTAATTTGGAGTTAGATAATATCGCGCTTTTATGGACGTTGATTGTCAGATTTCTACGAACTGTTTGTATTGTGAATATATTCCGGACATTTCAGCAATTATAAAAACGTTACTGCTATTGGGAAAAAAAATTAAGCATGTAAATTAAAACATTATGTAGGAGTGCGTTCGTCTAAAATACTAAGTTGCATTTTTGTATGTAGTCAGCTACAACCCTTTGACTCCTTCCGATGAATACTCAAGCCTCACTGGTCAGCTTTTCGTGGAAAAGACACCTTCTTCATGAGGTAGTTACGATCTCCAACAAAGAAGTCTCATATATGGTGCCGAGTCTTGATATCTCTATGGCTAATGACATATTCGTGCTCCCATCATCATCATCGCAGGTTCATTACCCGCTCAGTGCTTCAGGCACCACTAACTCAGTAACCAAAGAGGCCACGCATATGGTAGTGGGCCCCTTGTTCGGTGCTTTGGGAACAACTCTAAATGGCGTACAACACGTGCGCTCCGTCTTTTTAATACATAGGGTCACGTGTGTAGTGACGGATTCGCTGAATGGGTGTGGTGTGGGTGTATACCAGTCATGAGGGAGTGTGTGTGTCGATCCGACAACTAGACTTGCAACTAAGAAATCACTACAATGGAAATTTGGGCTTTATAGTGTTGTTGTGTTTTCCTGGTAGCGTAAGAGTGGCTTTCTTTTTTCTATGTGACATTACAATACAGTCACCATGTATGTAGCCTATTTTGTGACGCATTTTATTGTATAATGCGTTTCAAAAACTAGTTGTGGTAGCGTGCTTTTAAATTAAACTGTGAAGTCTGCTTACAAGTTTGTTGAGTGTGCAAGTATTTTTATTTTCTATTTTCTATTCTATTAAAATTGTGCTCACTTTTCTCCTTTAGCCTGCAGTACTATATTATTTTATAAATGTATAAGTGTTGAAATCATCTTTGAAAGTAGAATGTAAGCATGTAAGCTGCTGTCTGTGACGAAAAGCAATGGCGGTTCCCGCAGGAAGTGGGGAGCCAGCTGGGACCGTGGAGGCCTTGGGGCACTTCCCACGGTCCGCAAAATTACATTTGAGCCCCTGGGCATGGGGTCCTGGGGGATTATAAAAAATTAGTGATAAAGGCTATTTTTTTGTGGTTGACTTATCGTATGTGTACCAAGCAAGTATGGACGACGTACGGTGCGAAGATTGGAAGTCACAACATAAGCGTACTGAAGGAGGAAAAAGAAGAATATTTTTCAGATATTTATGAAGTGTATGTGTTTAGATGTTGGGTGGCTCTAAAAAGAGACCTTGTGTTTATTGGGAGATTTTAGTACCTACAAGTAAGTACCAATGCAGAGTCTAAAGTTCAAGAGGAATACTCTGTTTCCCTCATTTGTAAAATGTACACGTCTCTCCTACAGATGCCATCCATATTGAAACATAGATTGTTGTGGTAGATGGACCCCATTCTATAGTCTCAGAGAAAGGCAGAAACAGATTTATTCACATGTTTCCTAGTTTTTTCAATCTGTGGACAATAGTGGTTGGACCACTTTCATTTCTGCCTTTGGCATATATTAGAATATACAAAGGCAGTTTTGGGGAACAGTGTCATCAATTGTTGAAAGGTGTCCTTCATAAGCATTTCTAGACCTAGCCCTGTCAAAGTGCCTAGGTCATTGCCAGCACAGTGCACAATTATGAGGTCAGGGTGTTGGAGATGTAAAAAGGATTTCACCAATGGCATCAATTAATGCCACTTTAATCCTCTCTGTCCGATCCATTTAATGTCTACATTTGGTAAATGTAGGTCTTTGTGACTTCTTTTCTGTTGTGCGTACCTTTGGCTCCAGAAAATATAGCTGTGTCCCACAATCCACACTGTAAACATCTTGAGGAGAGATCTGGATGCACTCTGAAGGTCTCTGTAAATGAAATGGCAGTTTGAAAAGTAAGATTTTTCTAAAATGGTGGACAACATGCAGTTTTGAAATAAGAAAAGAAATTATTTATTGTTCGACAATATTCTACACTAAGCTAGGATGCAGGTTTCTGTTTTTTAAAAGCCTGATTTTTATTGGTTAAGCAAAACTGATAGAAAAGAACGTTACATAAGATAAGCTGGTATATTCTCAAGTCAAGCACACTTGCTGTATTAATTTGCAACAATGTATGATGAACTTTTTCACCTGCGTGCTGAGTTAGATGTTTTCTGAAGTGTTTCTATGGTAACTGGCAGATTGTGGAATGGGGGAAGGGTTGAAAGTTTTGTCAGTTGGAAAGGGTGCAAAAGTCCAAGGAATATAAAAGTGTGTTTTGTTTTGATTTAATGTGGGAATAAATGTGATTTGTTATTTATTTGTATGTGTGTGTAGATTGAGTGTGTAGATTGATAGGAAAAGTTTGCTATTTGCTATAGGACTTCCTGTCCCCCTAGGACTGCTTAGGGGGGTTTACAATGATCCGCAAGGTCAAAGTCTTGGATGGGCTTTGTTGAGCCTTTGATGGCCGTGGGGACCACCACCTAACCGGCTCCTGTAGTGTTATGGGGTGCCTATCCCTGGGACACTGCTGCTATGGTAGGGCGAGAGTTCTGTTTCAAGAAGGAAAGCAGATTGCTTTTCGTCTGAGAGAGCAGCATGTAAGCTGGTCTCTCTGACAAAAAGTAATGCTGGCTCCCGAAGGACGCAGGGAGCTGGCTGGGACCGTGGGGGTTTTGGGGCTCTCCCCACGGTGCTGAACGTTATATTTGAGCACCGAGAAATGGGGTCCCGGGGGATTGAAAAAAATTAGTGATAGATGCTTCTTTTTTTAACGGTATATTTAGTGTACGTGTACTGTGCAAATTCTGAAAGTCTTTTCACATAAGCGTACGTAAGCAAGAAAAAATCAATAACAAATATATATTTTACAGATATCTATCAAGTTTATGTGTTTATATGTTGGTTGCTTGTAATGAGACCTTTTCTCTTTATTGGTACTTATAAGTAAGTGCTTATGCATAGTCTAAAATTGTTGAGGAGCAGTGTTTTATACAGTGCTGAATTTTTCACCTCTGTTGGCAGTTGACTTTTGCATGATCTGTTGGGGGTAGGGTGGAAAGTTATGTCAGTTGGAAAGGTTTGAAATGTTAAAGCAATAGAAATGTGTGTTTCATTTTGAATTAATGTGTGAAGGATTTTAATTGGTTGTTTATATATATGTATGTGTAAAATGAGAGGGAACCTTTTCCGTTTCGTGGTTTTGCTGCAAACACCGAACTGGAGAGATTCTGTATACGCATATCTACTGTGTGAGCGGTATTCTTCCTAATCTAGAAATCAACTTTGAAAGCTGAGTTGATAAATTGTATGGGAATGTATGTGGTACGTCTTTGTACATTAAGGAATTATGGGGCATATTATCAGGACAGGTGATAAAATAGTCGCCGCTTTATCGGCACAAAACTTCCAATAAAGCGGCGATAATGGGCTTGATATTATGCTCTATGGAATTCCAATCGAAGCCCATGTTAGATGTGAAGGACATCTAACATTGGCTTTGATTGGTATTCCATAGAGCATATCATCAAGGCCGTTATCGTCTCTTTATCAGCAGTTTTCTGCCGATAAATCGGCGATAATTTTATTGCCTGTCTTGATAATATGCCCCTATATTCGTCCCTTGTTAAACGTTTTATAGTCGTAAATGTGTTTTGCTATATTGCATGCTGTTATGTTTTTTTGTTTAATATCACATCTGTGAAAATTAAGGAATTATGGGCGATAATATCAAGAAAGGGCGGTACATTATCGCCGCTTTTATCAGCAGGAAACTGCTGCTAAAGCGGCGATAATGGGTTTGATAATATGCCCTTGTGAATTCCCATAGAAGCCCAGGTCATGGTGTTAACCTTGGCTTCAACTGGAAATCACAAGGCCATATTAACAAGCGCATTAGCACCGCTTTAGCAGCAGTTTCCTGCTGATAAAAGTTGCAATAATGTGTCACCCTTTCTTCATAATATGGCCCTATATTTATCCCTTTTTCCACCATTTCTAGCCTTTCTTTTTATACTTCCCTCTCTCTCCTCTTACTCCTTTCTCTCTCTTGGTACTACTGTCTTTTTGCCCTTGTTTGTCTTTATATTTTCCTGTTTCTTCTCTTATTCCTTTTGTCTCCTCATTTTCTTCCCTTTCTCTTCATATTGAATTTTTTTCTTGATACCCCCGGGTCTTTCTTCTTTCTTGTTTCTCTCCCTCTGTATATAGTCTGGGTCGATTTACAAGCCTCTTGTGCGTCTTTGTTGTTTTATTGTGTTAGGGGCATATTATCAAGGACCGGTGTTAAAATTATTGTAGTTTTATCGGCAGGAAACTGCTGATAAAACGACGGTAATGGGCGTGATAATACGCTCTTGTTAATTTCCATAGAAGCCCATGTTCTGATGTTAACATGGGCTTCTATGGGAATTAACAAGGGCGTATTATCAAGCTCATTATCGCCATTTTATCTGCAGTTTCCTGCCGATAAAACAGCGATAATTTTAACACCGGTCCTTGATAATATGCCTCTTAGTTTTTTTGATGTAATAGTGGCAGAAAAAATGTGTTAAATTGCATATGTATTTGGAAAATGAGTCAGTGTTGTTCACTGAAATGTTTTAAGTATATACATGGAATATGTATAGTCATTTAAACGTTTTTCAGTAGTAAATGGTAAAATGCACGGTCACATCTTTGTGTCTAATATCACACTGTGCATGTGTGAACATTAAGAAGTTATATTCACACCTTTGTAAACATTTTACAGTTGTGAATGTGTTTTGGTAAAATGTATGGTCTTATAATTTTTTGGGTAATATCACACTGTGCATTTGTGTATTGTAAGGAATTTTGGGCCATATTAACAAGCCTGGACGATAAAATTATTGCCGCTTAATCGGCAGGAAACTGCCACTAAAGTGGCGATAATGGGTTTGATTATAGACTCTATGGAATTCCAATCGAAGCCCATGTTAGATGTGAAGGACATCTAACATGAGCGTCAATTGGAATTCCATAGAGCCTATTATCAAGCGCATTATTGCCACTTTAGCTGCAGTTTCCTGCTGATAAACCGGCGATAATTTTATCGCCCAGGCTTGATAATATGGCCCTATGGGGCATATTATCAAGGACCGGTGATAAAATTATCGCCATTTTATCGGCAGGAAACTGCCGATAAAACGGCGATAATGGGCTTGATAATACGCCCTTGTTAATTCCCATAGAAGCCCATGTTCTGATGGTAACATGGGTTTCTATGGGAATTAACAAGGGCGTATTATCAAGCCCATTATCGCCGTTTTATCCGCAGTTTCCTGCCGATAAAACGGTGATAATTTTAACACCGGTCCTTGATAATATGCCCCCTATATCCAAACATTTTTGCATATTTTCTACACTGTCTTGTTATACTCCCTCCTGTCTCGTCTCACTCCTTCCTCTATCATTATACTATCTTCTTTTTCTTATACTCTGCTCTCTTTTTATACTTTTTTTCATACTTGCTCCTGTTTTTGTATATTTGTCCTCCTCTTTATATTCTCTCTGGTCTTTATATTCACCACTGTTGTCATAGTTCTTACTATCTTCTTATAGTACTCCCTCTCTCCTTATGCGGTCAGTCTTCCTTTATAATTGTCTTTTGTCCACATGTTTGTCTCTGTGTCTTTTTACAGTCTTTCCTCTTTCTTCATATATACTCTTCTGTTCTTATATTCTCTGTTTCTTGTTATTCTCGCTGTTCTTTGTAGGTACTCCCTATTGTTTTCTCACACTTTTCTTTTTCTTCTAATACTCTTTTCTCTGTACTCACATTTCTCCTCTCTTTTCTTATACTTTGCACTCTCTACTAATATTGCCGTCTTTTCTAATTGTCATATTCGTCTCCTTATTTTCCCCCCTGTTTTTATACTCCCCCCTGTTTTCATATTCTCCTCTCTTTTCTCCTACTTGTGCATGTCTCCTTATAGTACTGACTCTTTCTTATATTTCCTTTTGTCCTATACTCCTTATCTCTGTGTTTATATTTTCCTCTTTTTCTTCATATTTCTTTTCTCTTTTCATTTTCTGTCCTCTCTGTTTATACTTCTTAAATCTGTTGACATTGTTTGCTCTCTTCTCTTACTCTTCCTTGACTCCCTGCATACACTCTGCAGCACTTTCCTCATATTCTCCGTGTTTTCATATTGATCTCTTACTTTATATTTGTTTCTCTTGTCATACTTCTGCCTCTTTCGTCATACACTTTTGACTCTTCATAATATTCCATCTGTTTATACTCCTTCTTTTCTCCTCAGACTGTATCCTCTGTTCTTGTACATCCCTTTTTTCCTTATGCTCCACTTTTCCCCACATTCTTCGTGCTCTCTTCTGGTACTGTTCTGTTTTTCCTTATACACACTGTCCTTTGCTAGTATTAGTTTTTTGTTCTTATAGTTGCGCATTTTATCAAATATTTCTTCTTTTTTCATTAGAGTCTTTCTCTGTCTTCTTATAGTGCTCCCTCTGTCTTCTTTTTAAAAAAAAAAAATTTAAAACCTTTATTGTATCAAAGCACACAGCTATTCAGCCTAACATCCCGGAGGCAAGGCAGCATGGTATCAGGAGGAGTAGAGTGCAAAGCGATTCATATCAGGACAATGCAGGTTGGTTTTTATTTTATATAGGAACAAGAACCAATACAGAGGCGCCAAAGGGCGCAAAAGAGAGGCAATGGAAGAAAAGAAATGCGTATGAGTCAGTAGGAGGCGTCAGAGGCCAGGTAAAAATTTAGAGTAGAACGTAAGTAGGATGTAGGAAGGGGGGAGAGGAAGGAGCAGGAGAATTACAACATGAGTAATATAGCTGGTGTCATCGGCTACGGCGACAGGTGTTCATCACGGGGAATAGGCTCCGGTGGTAGGCATAGGTCACCCCTGTAAGCATTCCATGCCCCCCACACCTTATTCCATGTCTGAGGCCTCCCCCTGGCAACGTACACCGTCTTCTCTCGTAACATACACCAATCCATATTGGCCTTCCATTGCACCACCAGGGGGGCCGTGTTAGCGCCCCATTTCTGCGCTATATCCCTCTTAGCAACCATGTTGCCCAGTGTAGCCCAACGAATCTGCGCCGTGTTGTAGTCGTTCGGCTCCCAGACATTGAGGAGGCACCTACGCGCCTCCGCTGCCAACTCGACTCCAGTCACCTCCCTCATCACTCGGTGTACTCTCTCCCAGTAAGGGGCAATAACGGGGCACTCCCACAAGATATGCATGAAAGTAGCAAGGGCTCCGCAGCCACGACGACAAAAGCCATCAGGCGAGAAGCCCATGCGTACAAGCCGGGGGCCGGTAACATACACCCGGTGGAGGATTTTAAACTGTACCAGCCGCAGACGCGAGGAAATGGCGACCTCCTTAGGGGAAGACACAGCACTCTGCCAGTCCTCGTCGTCCAGTTCCAGGCCGTCGGCTACCCACTGTTCTCGCAGGCGCTGGAGGAGGTCGACTCTAACATTGATCAGCTTCTTGTAGGACAGAGAAATGGCGCTATCAGGCATATGTCCATCCAAAATTCTGTCCTCCAAGGGGGAGCTCTCCTCTGGCCTAGCGGCAGTTAGCGCGTGCTTCAGTTGGGCATAACGGAAGAACTCCGATCCACCCAGGTGGTATTCAGCCTGTAGTTGTGGAAAAGTCTTGACCTCCCCCTTAATTAACATGTCTTCCACCCTAGAGATACCTATAAGGTCCCATTTGTCAAAACCCTTGGTGTGCCAGAGCTTGCCTAGGATATCGGAATCATACAGAGGGGTAAATCTCGTCAGTCTGCCCTGCCAGCCCTGTATCTTGGTGATCGTCCGCCACGTGTGGACCGCCGCCTTGGTCGGGCCTGTGAGGCGCCGATCGAAGGATCTGGAATATAGGGCGCGGTAATAGTTGCCTCCTTGCAAAAGCCACCTATCCATAGCATAGCCCGGGCTGTCCACAGGGCCATATAGGCCATGGTTAATAGCAGTAAGTTGAGAGGACCAGTAGTACCTCCGCACATCTGGTAGCGCGATGCCCCCGTCATACCACGGCAATGTAAGCTTCTGGACAGCAACGCGGGGCCGACCCTCCCAAAGCAGGGCACGCTGCAGGCTCTCGATCTCTCTAAAATAGCGAGCCGGAACAAGGTCCTGGGTATTCTGCAAGGCATACAAGAACCTGGGCAGAGACATCATTTTGAACAATGCCGCCCGGCCCAGGAGAGAGAGCGGAAGCTTGCGCCAACTATCCACATCCCTCCGCAGTCGTTGGAGAGGTGGGAGTAAGTTGTAGTCATATCTCGCCTTAGATTACTCGATATATAGATTCCTAAGTACTTGAAACCTTGTCCGGCCAGCTGTATGTTGCAGCCCCTAGGGAGGCGCGGCGTGTCACCCTTGAGAATGTAAAGGGAGGATTTGGCCCAGTTGATAACCAGGCCAGAGTAGCGCCCGAACAGCCTGAGCACGTCGCACGCCACAATAAGCGACTTACAGGGAGAGGTAAGGTAGAGCAGGATGTCGTCCGCATACAGGGAGACACTATCCTCAAAGCCCGGGGACCAGGTGATTCCATGCAAGTCAGGGTGTGAGCGTAACATAGCCGCAAGCGGCTCCAGAGCCAGGGCAAACAGGAGTGGAGACAAGGGGCAACCCTGTCTAGTGCCACGGTGAAGCGCAAAAGAAGCAGACATGCGACCGTTAACTGTGACGGCAGCCAGTGGGCATGCATAAAGAGGTTGCACCCAGCCCAGGAAGCCCGGTCCAAACCCAAGCTTTGCTAGCACCGCCCATAAATAGCTCCACTCCAGGGAATCAAAGGCCATCGTGGCATCAAGGGAAGCAAGTACCGCCGGTTCCTTCAGAGCGTGAGCCCTGGCCATGACCCCATGCAATCGTCTCAGGTTGAGGGCAGTGTTGCGGCGGGGAATAAAACCTGATTGGTCCGGGTGTACCAGGTCGCTGATAACACCGACCAGCCGATTAGCAAGTAGCTTAGCCAGGATCTTGGGCTCCGCGTTGAGGAGAGAAATGGGGCGGTAGGATCTGCAAACGTCCCGCGGCTTGCCGTCCTTGTGAATGACCACTATGGTGGCCAGTCGCTGATCTAAGGGAAGGACTCCCTCTTCACGGGCCCGGAGGAACATATCTCTCAGATAAGGAGAGATCACATCCGGCCGGATCTTGTATAACTCAACCGGTATGCCATTGGGGCCGGTAGCTTTACCCGACCGCAAGGCGCGGATCGCCAAAGCAATCTCGTCCGCGGTTATATCTCGATCCATATCGGCACGGTCCTCTTCAGAAAGACAGGGGAGGTCAATCGTTGAGAGGAACTCAGCTGAATCGGTCTCGGAGCGGTCTGAACTGGCTGTATAGACACCCCGGAAATAGTCTGCAAAAGACTCAGCAATAGCGCTCGGGTCTGTGACCGCCACTCCGTCCTCGCCCAGGATTTCCGGAACCACCCGGCTTGCCATCTCCCGCCTGTCCAACCAGGCCAGCAACTTACCGGCCTTATCACCGATGTCATAAATGCGGCCCTGCTGCTCCTTGGCCAAAACCAGGGCAGCATTCAGAGCGAGATCATGGTACTCCGACTGTTTCAGGGAGAGTTCGTGTAGGAGAGAAGGGTCTGGCTCAGGCCCCAAACGGGACTCGAGATCCAAGACTTCTTCTTCCACATGCAGAAGGTTGGCATCACGAGCTCGCTTAGCCTCCGCGATGAGAGCTAGGGCTTCACCCCGCAATACAGTCTTGAACGCCTCCCACAGGGTGACCGCCGAGCCAACGGAGCCCGCATTTTCAGTGAAATATAAGGCGATGGCCTTAGTCAGGAGTGCACATGTCTTATGGTTGCGGAAATACCAGGGGTTCACCGCCACCGGACGGCTGGACAGGACGATACCAAAATCAAACGAGACCCACAACGGAGAGTGATCAGAGACGCCCCTTGCCAGATAGCGGGCCTCGGACACGGCAGGCGAATGCGCCGCCAGGGTGAGAACATAATCTATACGGGACAGGCTCCCATGGGCACCGGAAAGGAACGAAAATTGGCGGAGCGCAGGATGCAATAGCCGCCAACAATCCACTAGACCCATAGAGTCAAGGAAGGACGGCATCCACATTTGGGAACCCCGTAGGTCCCTCGGCGGCTGGCGATCAAGGGTGCCAGAGCAGACGGAGTTGAGATCGCCCCCTAGGATCAGTAAGCCCGAAGGCAGGGACAAGATGGCACCACCAAGGTCTTGGAAGGTGCTAGATTGGAGGCCTGGGGGAACATAAACCGAAAGCAGCGCTAAGGATCGCCCCTCCCATCTTCCCGCCACAGCTGCGTAGCGTCCCCTATCATCAAGCAACGTGACGTCTATTTCAAGGGGAAGGGAAGCACGCACAAGGATGCCCGCCCCCCGGGAACCCGAGGAGAACCCAGAGTGGGCAACCATTTTGTAACCCTTACGATTTAGGGCCTTACAGGAGTTCCCCACCAAGTGCGTCTCTTGCAGAAGCACTTTTTTTAGCAAAAAAGGACAATTGCCTCTGACACCATGAATTGTACACTTGATTTGTCCCAATGTCCTATTTTATTGACATTGTAAGCAATTTAATTTTTGCATTTTTCTTCAAAAAACTTTTTCAGTATTGCACAATAGGGTGATAGCACATTTGTTTAGAACATTTCCATTAGCAAAAATATATTCAACAGAAAAACAGTGATTAACTTAGATACTTTACGACATTTCATTATATTACATAAAGGTAACACTCGACAATTTACAACATTTAAAGAAAAAACATTAAAGAAAAAACTCTGATCTTGATGTTATTATTCTGAAAACATACATAAAATGAGCTTGCAAATTTGTTATTGTACCAAATTCACTAGAACAGTCCTACTTTCTTTCTCTGAGTAAACTATTCTTTGAGGTATAATGATTTCCAACAAAGAAAAACAGTAGATTTTTGTCCTGTATCGGGTCGGAGAAATGTTTTTGAGGTTTCTTTGGCCGTTATTGTGAGATACGTCTCTCACTATATGTCCTATTGGTATATTAGATCATAGGGCATCTAGTTCTCCTTGCCCGGACGTTATGCCTACACGTTTCGACCTTCTTTGAAATATCAGGATATGATTTAGGGAAGGTCTTCATCAGGGCTCATGGTAGTCTTGTGTAGGACATCATGCTATACCTGTGGGGTTGTAAGGAGTATGTTTTAGTGGGGGGATCAGAGGTCTTATGTACACTTGTGTTAAGTACATATTAATTCAGGATCACGTACCCTTTGCGGTTGAGTGGTGTTTGCTCTTTAACTTTGTCTTTCGTATCTTTACATGGCATCAAATGATGGAACAGCCGGTGCTTTCTTTTTGGTTGAGTCAATGTTTGAAAGTCTTTGCCGGGAGGTTTCTGGAAGGCAACCTGAAGGCGGGACAAGGATAAGTGTTCAGGTTAATTAATTGTTATGTGGCTCATATTTTGATTGTCTAACTGTATTGAGTAAATGAGCATGTATTCGTTTTTAAATGGGTCTGTTCTCTCGTGGGGACGGTGTTATTGCGTGATCGTTTAGCCCACGTGTTTGGTAGGGCGTCATGCTCGGTGTGCTTCCCCATGCTCTGAACTTTGTGAGGAACGACGCGTTCAGGGTTAGTAGTTCGTACCTTATTGTTGGTGTCTTGCCGCCTGGTATCTGGGTTTCTTTTAATCAGTTCCCAGTGCGTTCTCTCTCCGTGGCGATATTCTCCTGTGTTAGCGTTTCATCAATGACATGGGTTTCACAGTGAAGCTGTCCATTGGTTGTTTTATTGATATTCTTTTTTGTGCTCGTTTCTAATAGGTTGCGCTCACTCGCGTTTTGAGAGCTCCTCCCTTATTGGAGATGAGGCCGGTTTCCATGACGCGTTACACTTTCCGTGGGTTCCGAGTTGTCCTGACTGTGTTGCCTGTGGCAGCATGTGATTTTATCGAACCCTATTTTAAATAAATTGTCTCATATGTCATATATAGTTCTTGACAAGTCTGCGGTATGTGGTCGAGCTGGTTGCCGATTTTTTGTTAGTACGCTATGCCTCACTTTGCAGTAATTTCATTGGCTGAGCTACACTCTGGGTTAGACTCCGTTTTCCCAGTTGGTCAGAGTGCCTGTTGTCATAGTTTCAGGAAGCTTTCGGTTGTCCCAAGTTAATGGAAGCTATTTGTTGTTGTTTTTTATTTTTTCTTTACTGTAATGATGCCGATGTGTTTTTTTTGAGGTCATCTTAGGATTTTTGAGAGGCATTATCGTGCATTTTCCGTGTTGTCACATCCTGCTGACATATTTGGTGGATGAGTGTGTTTCCGGCGTGTTTCTTTGATGTGTGGATAACGTTGTTGAAAAGCCATAAGAGACATATGGGGTGAGGGTTGAAAACTTTATTTCAAGCAGGAGGGGTTAGATGGCTAGCGTTAGTCTTTTCCAGGCACGGCGAGTATTTTACTTTTCGAAGTAATATCAGCAAATCATTTTAAGTCTCATGTTGATTGGCCGCATAATATCATTTCTCCATAGTGATCCGTGTTGAGGCATTGTTGAGGATATGGAATCTTTCTGACATAGTGTGGTGAAGCTTTGTCAAACAAAACTGGAAATTTCTGCGAGTTCATTCAATCCATTATCGACAGTGCCGAGATACATGATTGTTGTAGCTTCCTGCTTTGATAGATCATGCGCCACGTTTTTGCCTTTAATGTGTTTGACCACTGTCCATTTTATGTCATCTGGTCCATGGTTCATAGCAATACAGTGTGGGACCATGGGTGCATCTACTTTCTTGCATCTGATTCTTGAGCGGTGTTGTGATATTCTTGCTTTAACTGGTTGGCTTGTTTTGCCCACGTAGACGAGATCACATGGGCACACTATGCAATATACAACATTAGTTGTGTTACAGTTCGTAAAGTCTTCATGTTTGATTTGTTTTAGTCCATATGTAAATGTGGTTCCTTCCAGTGTGCTTGAACACGACACACAGTTTCCGCATTTCTTATGCCCTTTAATTGGTGGGAGATTTAGGAGGGCATGGATGGTGGTGTTTTGTGGAGGTAGAGAAGTGTCTGCACGGACCAGTTTGTTTTTCACATTCTCATTCTTTTTTAGTGCAAATATTGGTAAGGTTTCAAAAGGTTTCAAGCTTTTTACTGTATTCCAGTTTTGGCGGACGATCTTCTTTATTTGGGTTGTGGCTCCTGAAAATGTGGTCACGCAAACTATTGGCGTTTCTTCCTTTGTTTTTTCTTTTGGAGTCAGGAGAGTTTCTCTGGGGATATACCATGCTCTTTTCATTGTTCGCTTCAGCAATTTTCTTGGGTATCCCCTCTCTAGTAGCTTTTCCATCAGTTCTTTGGCATTTAAGAAATAATCAGTTTTCTTAGAACAATTTCTGCGCAGCCGCATGAATTGACTTAGAGGTAAGTTCTCTCGAAGATTGCGTTGATGAAAACTAGAGAAATGGAGGAAGGTATTCCGGTCAGTCTCTTTTGTATACAGGGTAGTGTATATGGTACCTTCATCATGTTTTATCATCAAATCAAGGAAATTGATTTCTTTTTTGTTGTATGCCAAAGTGAATTGAATATTGGGGATTCGGTTGTTGAGCCATACAAAAAATTCTTTTAATTGCTCTTCATCACCTCTCCAAAGCATAAAGACGTCGTCGATATATCGACGCCATATTTTGATATGGCCATCGTAGGGATTGTTGTTATAGACCCATTTGCTTCATACAATGCAATATACATAATCGCCATTTCCGGCGCGAAGGGACATCCCATGGCGGTCCCCATTGTTTGTAAATATTGTTTATTGTTGAATTTGAAAAAGTTACATTTTAAGCAGATTTCAGCTAGTTTCAACAGGAAATCTGTAGGTACATTGTGTGGTCTTTCTCTTCTATCTAGAAAGTATTCCAAGGCTTCCAAGCCTTCTTCTTGTGGGATGTTGGAATACAAGCTAACTATATCCATAGTTACTAGGATTTCCATAGATTCGTCAAAGTTTTGGCCGTCTAGGAAGTTTATTACTTCCATGGTGTCCTTTATGTAGCTCGATGTTTGGCTAACAAGTGGTTTCAGAAAGGTATCCACGTATTTTGCTGGATGTTCAAGTATGGAGTTGACTCCCGAAATTATTGGTCGACCAGGTGGGTTTCTGGGGTCCTTATGGATCTTTGGGAGGACATACATCAAAGGAGTTCTGGGGTTCTTGTTTATAAGGTATTCTCCTTCTTTTTTAGATAGCCAGCCTTCTCTTTGGCCTTCATCTACCAGTGTTTCTAGTCGATTAGTTAGTTTTTTGTTCCAGTTGTCGTCAGTTGGTTTGTAGTACCTTTCATCTGATAATTGCCTTTGGACTTCTGCTTCGTACATTTCACGCGAAAGGATCACAATCCCTCCGCCTTTGTCGGCTGGTTTTACAATTAGACTTTTATTGTCTTGAAGATCATGTAGGGCAGTCTTTTCATCTCTCAGTAGGTTCCATTTGGTGTATCGTTTCTTTTTCTTGTCTAGTGTATCCAGATCACGTAACACATTCTTTTCGAATGTTAGTAATTCTGCAGGCATTTGACTCGAGTGTGGGAAGAAGGTAGAAGGGTTTTTGAGTCCTGAATAATTTCGAGCTGTCGTATCTTGTTGATTTTGGAAAAATATTTTCAGCCTCATTTTTCTGAATAATTGAATCAATTCCAATTTTGTTTGGCAGATGTTAGGTTTGACTGTTGGAATGAAGGTTAACCCTTTTTGTAGAACACTCATTTCACTGGGCGACAGAGTGTAATTGGATAGGTTAAATATCGCACAGTTGGTTTTCTTTACCATCTGTAAACCCGTCTCCTCGTGGTGATCTCCCCTTGGTATTGGTTGTTCCGATTGAACCATCTGTTTCCTCTTTGACGGCCACGTTGTCTGCCTCTGCCTCTGTCGGAAAAAGGTGCCGGCTGGTAGTGCTGGCGGGCTTGATCGTCTCTATTCCCAGTGGGTGCGTCCGCGTCACTTGAACTATTTGACGCTGAGGATTCGTCAGAGAACGTGATGAATTGTCTCCGGCTTCTGCCTCCGTAAGTTCGTAGAGATCCGGTGTTTTGTGGCTGTTTATAAAAGTCTTTTTCCAAGTAAGGGTATGTTTTTTTCTCGGAAAAATTAGTAATGTCTTTCAGTAGTTTTTGCCTCTTGAAATCTTCGGTTGTTTTTTGGAAAGTTTGGTTTTCTTTTTCAAGTTTAGCTAGAAGAGCTTGGGCATTTTCTATGGCTCGATTGTTCAAGAAAGCCTCTTCTAATTCTTTGATGAGCTGTTGTTCTTTTAATCCCAGACGTTCAGCAGTTTTTATTGAATGGAACATCCAATCTCTTGAGCATTTAGTGCCGATGTGACTGAATCCCTCGAGGTATTCCGGATCTTCTGTAAAGATTACTGGCACGTTCTTAACTTGCAATCCAACTGGCGTGGTTCCGGCCCTTAGATGTTCTAGCAGTACTTCTCCGTGTAAGGACGTTCTAGTTTGTTTCTTTTTTAGGCGGGTTATTTTCTCTAATTCTGTGGACTGACTTGCATTAAGCACAACATCAGGCATGTGCCTCTTTATCAGTTGAATTACCACCCCTCTCTTAACTCGGTCACCTAGTCCATTGACATTCCAGCTAAGCACTTTTAATTTCCTACCCCCCATCATCCAACAACCCGCCCCACCCGACTCCAACCAACTCAATCATCAAGGTTACAGTAAAAAACACAGTCCATTGCCTTAAGAAAGAGAAAGAGAAAGAACAAACGAACAATGAAACTTGCATAGTTGCACCCCCCACCCTGCACCCCTGCATATTACTAAAAAGCCCCCCCAACCAGCAGTGTGCCTGTCGCCCCATAACTACTCTACAAGAAGACACCCAGAGGAGTGAGGAATCTCCGCGAACACCCCCGCCACCCTCCATGTACAGATAGGAAAGTTAATACGGTATCGTAAAGCAACATCCGATAGTCGTTTGAGGTAAAAATAACAGACGATGAATCACCCACTATAGAGCCAAGTCTCATAGGTCCGGGCCACCAGCAGCACCACCTTCATGTTCATCCTGAGCGTCTCGGCGCGGTGACAAAGTGTCCAGCCAGTCACTTACATTTTCAGCAAAGTCAAAGAAGAGGGCACGACCCTCGTGTTCGATCCGGAGCTTGGCAGGGAACATCATGGAATATTTGAAACCCAGGTCCCGTAGTCTTCGCTTCACCCCGGCGTAGCTATGGCGCTGTCGCTGCACCGTCCTGGTAAAGTCCGGATAGAAATGGACGTCGGCATTCTGGAATTTAAGCGGTCCTTGCCGTCTGGAAGCCTGCAGGACCGCGTCTCTGTCTCGGAAATTGAGCAGCCGGGCTACGATGGGTCTGGGTGCCACGCCCGACTTCGGCGGGCCACCCGGCACTCGGTGGGCTCGCTCCACCGAGAAAAAGTTGCTAAGGCCAGGCGGTGCCAGATGGGTCTTAATCAGGTCTTCCACGAGGAGGTCCGTCGCCGCCTCCTCTGACCCCTCCGGTACTCCGACAATGCGGACGTTCTGCCGCCTGGCACGGCTCTCAAAGTCCTCCAGCCGCCTTGCGAATTGCTCCGCAGTCCTCTGCAGGTTCCGGACCTCCGTTTGTAGGTCCGAGACGTCTCCCGTCAGACTGGATGTCTTGATGTCCAAATTCTAGACTCTATCATTAGTTTTACCCAAGTCGGCTCTAATGAGAGTCAGGTCGACGGCCATAGTGTCCACTTTATGCGTAAGGACCTCATGCTGTTGCTGCATATCTGCCCTGAAACTTGTAATGGCCCCCATAATATCGCTCAGGGTAGGCTCAGAGCCGTCCGGCGAGCCCGAGTGCGGGATGTTCTTGGCAGAGGGTCCAGTAACAGGCGGCGTCTTCAGTTGGGTATAACGATCAATCCTGTTCTGTTGTTGCTGTGTTTTGCCGCGGACGCCTTTGTTCGATGTCCTATCGGGGTCCCCTTTGCTCGCCATGTTAGGTCCGAGAGAACAAAGGGCTATGCCAGGCAAGTCCGAGCCCAATGAGCCGGAGATTTATACGGGCTGGACCGTAGGAGGCCGTCTCAGGAACGCTCCGCTATCCAGAACACCTCGCCGTTAGTGAAGGCAGGCAGGAACTCCGCGGAGCGGCAGTGTGTAGTGGCGGAGTCCGGAGAGACAATGGCACTGCACCGGCACGGAGTCCCACTCGACGTAGCTCAGCGTAGGAAACACCGATTCGTGATCTGAAAACGGTTCTCGCCTCAGTGGACCATCAGCAACAAGCATCCACCCTCGTGGATCAGGATTGCAGGCAGGATGATTACAGAGGATCGGAAGGTCCACGGAGCTCCGAGCTTACGCGGCCATCTTGGTTGCCCATGAAGCTCCTCCCCCAGACCCCTCTGTCTTCTTAGTTTCTTTTTTTCTTCTTATACTCTTTCTTCTCTCCTCATATTTCTATCTTTCTCTTCATAGTCTCCCTTACCTATTGATACTTTCCAGTTTATTCATACTTCCTTTATCCCGTTATATTGCAGTGTCTGTTTATACTCCCCTTTTTCGTTATATTTTCCCTTGTTTCATACTTCTTCCTCTCTTGTTCTAAGTACTTTTATTTTCATAGTCTCACGTTTCTCGTCATAATCCTCCCTCTGTTCTTATAAGTAATATTATAGAATATTATATATATTCATTTTTGTAATGTTATATATATTTTTTTAATAGATTCTGTTTATCAATACTGAAAAAACTGTATCATGCCTACCAAATGTCAAAAGAAGAAACAATGAAATAAAGGTGTTTATTTGAAGAGAAGTCATCCACAAGATTTACATGAAGAACCATGTGTTAAGAAAAAGAAAAAAAGTCCTGGTAAGAGAAGGAACACTTTTGTGAGGAAAATATTAAAGACCAGGGGCTAGATGTGTCGTAATTTGACAATGGCCGGGTTAGCGCTTAGCTTTGCTACACGTTATTTCCCTTAACTTGGCCTTACTCGAAAACGCCATTTTGTATGTTACGGCGGCCATTTTGAGGAATGAGCGGCCTCGTGGTCAGCATGCCCTTTAGTCCTTTGTCCGTGCTGCTGACCACTGGAGTTTGCCCAGCAACAGGCTATTTTTAGTAACGGTCAAGACTGTACATGCGCAGTCCCAATTGACCAGTCGACCCTCAGGAATGTTTCGCCAAACTGACCAGTGGAGTTGTAACCCCTCCCATGAGTTGGCTGTGCTTCAAAAATGACCATATATGTACATAAACTCTGTAATCTTGTACCGCCTAACTTTTTATTACCTGTAAAGTGTATAAAAGAAGGACTCACACCAATGTTCGGTGTGATACTTCTTGCATTGCCGAAGGGTGCTGTAGGAATGTACCACCACCCGATGGGGTCTTAATAAACTTGTCTTTTGTACTTTTCAGTTTCCGTGCCAACAGTTCTTTTGGTGTAAGTGGGTATTTCTGCGGAGCATGTAGGCCTTGGGAACCCAATACCACAAATTGGCGACCACGAAGGGACTCATCGGCGACTCGGATGCCCGAAGGAGAGGTCGTGACGAAGGATTGGAAACTCGCCATGGACGCGTACGCTGCCACTGAGTGACCCGAGTCTTGGCACCCACGGTGTTTTCTTCCTTTCCTTCTGATCTGACCTTCCAGGTGGCGCCGGTCCCCGACTGAGATCCTGATCGTCTGCGTTGCTGTACAGTGCCCGTTTGGCTGATTCGATTAAAGACCTTGGCAGTTGGAATCTGGTTATTTGAGATTGGGTAAGATTTGTGATCGGTAAGGTAGTCTACGGACGCTTACTGAAGTTCTATGATTGTGACTACGATTTGAGTTAGCTAACATTTTGACTTTGTGAACTTTGAATATATGTGTAGTGCACTCCACATAGGCAGGCATGTAGAGATGTTTCTCTAATTTTGTTTGTACTCTGAGCGGCACATTTGTGTGAAGTACTGTAAGTGCCATTTTTATGGTATCACTCTTTCGTGGTACTTTTTGAACATGCCTGTTTTAAGCACACTCCGAGGGATGTGCTGTCTTGGAAATGGTACCACAATCAGGTTAGCGGAATCTCAGCCGGCTCCTCCAGAAGGAACTCCCCCTATATTGTACAGTAAATTATGGCATAAATACACTAGAACTGATCCCGAGTTGCAATGGCCACTACATGGGTAGTTTGATTTGCGAAAGGTTCAGTTTGTGGAGCAATGTTTGTTTCAGCGCAGGTTTAGACAGGATATGTTTGATTGTGTGCGAATGTGGGAGAAAGCGGTGCGTGAACGTATGAAGCGTGAAGTTGCCTTGGCGGACAAAGAGCAGCGCAAGGCTGCTCGAGATAAAGCTTTACAGCTTGAGGAAAAGGAGGCGCAGGAAAAGAAAGAGCGGGAGGCACGGGAACGTAATTTGCAAACGACCGGTCAATTTCCTATTCGACGACCGCTTTATCCTGTCCTTAATAATGAAATTGATGATTTTTTGTTATTAGATCGATCTCCGCCTCCGTACGTTCCTCCTACGGCTCCGATTGAAGATTCTGGTGATGAAGAACGGGATAAGTCGGATAAGGCGGATAAGTCAAGTGTCAGGTTATCTGCGGAGAGATCCGCGGAACTGCGTAGTTGTGCTAGAAAACTGAATTTAAATCATATAACTGTGTCAGATGTTGTTGCCGAAAGGGGTAAATGGACAGAACGAGAATTAATGTGTTTTTTTAATACTTTTGCCGATGAAGTTGTTACTCGATTTCGTAAATATTCAGAGACTTTAGAACCTAAGGCTGTGTCGGTACATCGTGAGAATGTGGATAAAGGTTTATTTGTTCTTGCAGATGTCGATACCTTTTTCAAACAACTGATCCAGCTACGGGATGAGACGTCCAGATTGTGGGAAGAAAAGAAAAAGGATAAGGAGTCCGTGCCGGGGTCAACAGAACAGTCTAAGGAGTGTTCTCTCCGGGGTTAAGATAAGAATTCTAAAGTGCATGTTATGCCTATGCGTGAAGCTGCGCCTTTGTATGTTCCCCCTAAGGGAGATGGTACAGATGACGATAAAACGTCGAAGGATGCAAAAGGGTACTTTATATATAATTGCGTGTATACGCCTTGGAATAGAGCAGATGTTATGGCACTAAAAAACTCCTTACCCGATCTTCGTAAAAATCCAGCCGCATTCTATGAAGGGGTGGAGGGGGCCATTTCCTCTTGTGTTATGACTCTTGTTGATATAGATCTCTTTTTTGGGTTAATTCTTCCGCCTGATATGTGGAGGTCGATTCGTAAAACTAATGATCAAGCGATGCTTGGGGGAACTTGGAAAGAAATAAACCAGGCTGACTTAGACAGGGAGCCTGCATGTAAACCATGTGATTTGATTTTAGACCTCCCAGCGGCTATTTTAACTAAACTAAAAACGCTTGTTCCTTCTAAAAAGATTGATTGGACTATGTTAGCTTCGTGCAAACAAAAGTTAGATGAATCGGTATCAGATTTCTTTACACGTTTCGAAGAAGCGTTTCATGATTACAGTGGTCAATCATTAACAGATGATACGGGTAGGCATCTGTTTGTTGACAAGTACGTGGCTAATCTCCTACCGGAGATTGCAAAGCGGTTAAAAACGAGTGAAAGTTCCTGGACCACGGCGACCCCTGCGTCTTTGTTAACTATGGCTCAGTATTATGAGCGGCAGGAATTAGAGGCTAAAGAAAGTGCAGATAAGAAAATGAAGGAATTGAAAACGAAGGTGATGTTGGTGCAGGTTTGCAGTGCGCAATCAAGAGGGAGTGATAGAGGTAGACGAGGAGGGAGTAATGCGTCGTACGGTCGTACTGACATAGCGGAGGACCAATGTGCATATTGTAAAGAGTTTGGGCATTGGGCTGAAGATTGTCCGGTACTACGTGAGCAGCGTAGTCAGCGTGGTCGAGGAGGTGGAAGGTCGAGGAATAATTATTCAGGAGCGAGAGGTGGCGGAAGTGATCGTGGTAGGTTTGAAACAGGGGGCCGTGGTCAGGATGAATGGAATGCTTTTGATAGACGAAATCAATATCAGATCTCGGAGGGTGAGAATGTGGAGCATCAGGATTATGTACATGCATAGGACTGCGTAGGATGGGGTACGGAATCAGTTGAAGTGCCAGTAGATCAAAGAGGTCCATATGTATCAGCGGGCATTTTGGGTTCTACTGACCAGTTTTTAGTTGACACAGGAGCTACTCGTAGTGCTTTGTCCAAAAACTTGGTTCCAAGGGCTCCCCTGTCTGGCGAAACGATTACATGTATAGGGTTCGATGGCACACCCTCTCCTTGCCCATTATCACAACCTCTTGCACTTTGCATTGACACATTTTTCAGCTTTTGTCCATTTTTGTTGTCACCTCACACTCCAGATAACATTATGGGCATTGATTTGCTCAAATATTTTCGAGCAACGATACGCTGCGCTCCCGAAGGAGTGCAGGTTATTTTGAATGATAATTACCCAGATTCCGGCAGATTTTGTACAATACAGGAAATTGAAGCGCTGGCCTCTCTCCCTCACACGTTGTGGGAGACCTCAGATACGGATGTGGGACAGATGCTTATTCCACCTATTCGAATTACTGTCAAGGAGGGAGTACTTTTGCCACGTGTACCACAGTATAAGATTTCTAGGGAAGGTGAAATTGCCCTCACGCACATCGTTCAGGATTTGATCGTTGCAGGAGTAGTGGAGGAAGTTCCTTACAATGTTTGTAATTGTCCTATTCTCCCGATTCTTAAGAAAGACACTGACGACAAAGTCTATCGATTTATTATTGATTTGAGAGAAATTAACAAAATTGTCATCCCCCAATACCCAGTGGTGTCTGATATCACGACATTGCTTACATTGGTCCCTCCAACAGCGACGACCTTTTCTGCCATTGACCTTAAAAATGCATTCTTTTCCATTCCCATCCATCCCGACAGCAGATACTTATTTGGCTTTACGTTAAATAATAAATCGTATAGATTTTCTCGTGTTCCTCAAGGTTACACAGAGAGTCCTAGCATCTATAGCCAGGCTTTAAAAAGACAGCTTGATTCTTTTGAACTGCAATCCGGAGTAGCCCTTATACAGTATGTTGACGACCTCCTGTTGGCTGCAGACACTTATGCACAATGTGAGGAGAGTACACTTGCTTTGCTGTCCTTTTTTGGCTCAGAACAACCATAAAGTCTCTAAGAAAAAGCTACAATACTGTAGACCCAAGGTGACCTACCTCGGTCATCTTTTGTCTAAGGAGGGGCGTGCATTAACATCAGATCGAATTCAAGCGATTTTAGATACGCCAGTTCCCCGCACTCAGAGAGATGTACGCGTTTTCATAGGATTAACGTCCTTTTGTAGACAGTGGATCATGGGGTTTTCGCACATTATAAAACCTTTGTTAGCGTTATTGTCCAAAACTACACCGATGCCCCTTGAATGGACAGATGAATGTCAGAATGCTTTTGAACAATTGAGACAGGCCCTTTGCTCTGCACCCGTGTTAGGTACACCAGATTACACAAAGATTTTCACATTGTACGTGCACGAGAAAGATGGGTGCTCGTTATCAGTGTTAGTGCAAGCACACGGGGACAAGCAGAGGCCATGCGCGTACTTCTCAGCTATTCTTGACCCTGTAGCACGAGGGTTACCTGGGTGTTTTCGAGCAGTTGCAGCGACAGCAGTAGCTATACGGCAGAGTGAGGGAATAGTTTTATCGCACAAATTGTTGGTGTTAGGTCCCCATGCAGTAGATGCCATGTTAAATCAAACGAAAACACAGTATCTCACGAGCGCACGTTTGACAGGATATGAGCTCACACTTCTGGCACCACATATCACATTGAAAAGATGTGCCACCCTGAACCCTGCCACTTTATTGCCTTACCCGGTCGAGGAGGGCCAGGAAGAAAAACATCATGATTGTGTTTTCTTGACTGAGGAACAAACAAAGGGTCGTGTCGACTTACAGGATATGCCACTTCCAGATGTGGATGGGGAACTGTGGGTTGATGGATCGTGTTTGAGGCTGCCAGATGGCACAACTTCTGCAGCATATGCGATCACGACGCTTAAGACAGTGGTAGAAACAGCACGAATACCCCAGAAATCAGCCCAAGCAGCGGAGCTGATAGCCTTGACAAGAGCCTGCGAACTGAGTGCTGGCCTATGTGTGAATATCTACACAGACAGCCGGTACGCCTTCGGAGTAGCGCATGACTTCGGCTTACTCTGGAGAGAGCGTGAGTTTTTGACTTCTCATGGAGTACACATTATGCACGGAGAACTAGTGCGTGATCTCCTAAACGCGTTGCTTTGCCCAAAGAAAGTAGCGATAATTAAATGCAGTGCACATAAAAAGGTCACTGACAAAGTGGGACAAGGCAATGCCTTTGCAGACAGTATAGCTAGACAAACAGCTATGTCTCGAAATGACTCCCCCATGTATGTAGCGAAGTCGCAGGCCGAGCGATGGCATGATGCTAGAGCAGAGATACTAGACATCCAAAAATCAGCGACTGAAGCAGAACTTGTAACATGGGCAACAGAAGGGGTACTGGATGACGAGGGTTGTTGGAGGAGTAAAGACATGGAGAGATGGAAATTACCTGCAGCTTACTTGCAGGCGATGGTCCAGATGACACATGGGTTGGCACATGTGGGGGCTCTTGCAATTACTCGATTGTTAACACGAGTTTGGGAGCATCCTGAGATTGCCAATACTGCTAAGAGAGTAGTGCAGACCTGTTTGATATGTTTACAGCACAATCCTGCAAAAGGGACGCACACTCCGAAAGGAGGTTTCGTTCCACCTTCTGCACCATTCGAGGTACTTCAAATGGATTACATCCAGCTTGAGCGTTGCAATAACCTTAAGTATGTCTTAGTGGTGGTGTGTGCTTTTAGCAAATGGGTCGAGGCCTTCCCCACGAAAGATAATACAGCTTTGACAACAGCTAAGGTTTTGCTCAAAGAGTACTTCCCTCGCTTTGGAGTTTGCAAATTTTTGTGGAGCGATAATGGTCCTCATTTTGTTGGGAAAATTGTGGAGTATGTGCTAAAAGGACTGGGGATCCAGCAGAAGTTTCATGCTGTGTTTCACCCTCAGTCAGCAGGTCTTGTCGAGCGGTACAATGCCACGTTGAAACTAAAACTGGCTAAGATTGTGGCGTCCACGTCATTGAAGTGGCCGGATGCCCTACCGCTAGCATTACTCTCTCTTAGATCAGTGCCCCACTCTCGAACTGGCCTCACACCGTATGAAGTGGTGTTTGGAAGGCCTATGAATATATGGGGAGTTCCTAAGCCGCGATTGTTACATGATGTGCCTTGTATAATGATGAACAATTATTTGGCACGATTAACAAATGATTTGCTTTCTATTCATCAACAGGTTCGAGAAGCGCTCCCTGACAATTCCATTGGAGAGGCACATAGTCTCCGTCCTGGGAACTATGTGATGGTGAAATCATTTGAGAGGGCGAACAGCTTGGAACCGAGGTGGTGTGGCCCCGAGCAGGTCCTCTTGGCGACTCGAACGGCTGTGCGAGTGACCAACAGAAAGCGGTGGGTGCATTCAACTCACTGCCGCCGCGTCTCTCCGGACCTGGTGAATCCTACTGTGTTGTCCGACTACAAAGAGACCTTGGATAAAGAAAAGAGCCCAGCTGTGACATCGGCCGAATCTGAGGGAGCCTTCCCGGACCACACTGTTTCTGGACGACAGCGCTACGATCTGCGGCCAAGATAGGAAGAAGATTTTTTTTTGTGCGAGGCTGGTTGGTTACCGCTCTGGGGTTTGTGAAACGGAAGCCGGGAATCTCAAGGGGGGGGATCAGTTCTGCCAAGAGTAGCAACACCCGTCTTGACCCCGGAGAAGAAAACAGCGGCTACCTCGGAGCTCAGCACCATATTTTATTTTTCTAGGTATATACATCTGAGACATTGTGAACTCTTTGAACTATGGCGTCCTCTGCATCACGAGACAAGAGAATTCTTGGTGCTATCTTGTTTGTACTGACAATTGTGGTGATAGCAGTGATAGCCTGGGTAGTAGAACTTGTGGTGCCTGTACGAGAACATTTGCTGCCGACTACCCCGGCTCCATCTGAACATTTTCACTTCACCTTACCCTACCATGAAGAACGGCACCGACAGACTTACTTGAACAATCGCTTCATTCAAATTTTGCATCATACGAACACTTCTAATTGCTGGGTGTGTGGGATGTTGCCTGGTCATCAGAAGAAAGGGGGTACCCCGCTCATCCCACTCCCGTTTTCCCACCACGGCTCCTGTAATGCCTGCTATACTCTTTTATTCACTCTACGATGGCCAACAAAAGGGGGGGTGCTTTTCCGTTTGAACAAGATATGTTATCATGACCGGGATGGTTATCCACGAGCTGAAGGTACTCGATTTGAATGGGAAGAGTACCGCCCCGATAATGTGTCTGCACCCCAAATTTACAGCAATCAAAGAAACATTAATATGTCTAGTTCACATGTCATTAATGTTATAAATACCAAGGCCGATCTCTGTATACGTAATAAAGGTACAATCCCGGTTGGGAAAAGTGAATGTAACACCACACTTACATTTGACAGTCCGAATGGCATATCATTTCTGGCATCTCGAAATACATACTTTATCTGTGGTAATAAAGGCTATCATCAGCTCCCTTTAGGATGGTTAGGTACATGCTATGTATCTTTTGTATTGCCCCCTGTATTCATTGCCCCACCAATGTATCACAATGACTATGTGCTCTACCACGATTTTGTGTTAAATCGAGTTAAACGTACTGTGGTCTTGGACGATATTGACCAGACCGATACTGCTTTACAACAATATGTAGACTTTAATTTGGGATTGTTTTCTTTTGTGGGGGCTGCTTTGAACAGTCGGAAAATACGACGACTGACTCGTGTCGTCGAGGCTGTAGCTAATGACACTGCTATTACACTAGGGAATATAACGGAAGAACTTCAAATTTCTAGAATTGTTACGCTCCAGAATCGCATGGTTCTTGATGTGGTTCTAGCTGATCGGGGGGGGGGGGCATGTAGAATCATCGGAAGTAGCTGCTGCGTTTACGTGCCAGATAATTCGCCATCTGTTTATGATGCAATTTCCAAACTTCACAAAATCGCTGCTGAAATACACCCGGACAATGGTACATGGACGCTCTCGGGGTGGTTCTGGTCAATGCTTTGCACTTGGGGCTGGAAGCTGCTGACGATTTTATGTATTATAGTTGGGATGCTATTCTTTGTATGTTTATGTATACAATGTGGCCCTGCCTTATGTTCTATGTGTTTATCAGCTTGTATTCCATCTAGACGAGCTTTTGCCCAAAATGAATTGATGCTTCATAAAGAAGGAGCTCAAATAATGTTAATTGATATCGAAGATGAGTATCCCGACTACGTCCACTATGAGGTAGCTTCAGCTAAACGCTAAAAGGGTCGTCTGTCGTAATTTGACAATGGCCGGGTTAGCGCTTAGCTTTGCTACACGTTATTTCCCTTAACTTGGCCTTACTCGAAAACGCCATTTTGTATGTTACGGCGGCCATTTTGAGGAATGAGCGGCCTCGTGGTCAGCATGCCCTTTAGTCCTTTGTCCGTGCCGCTGACCACTCGAGTTTGCCCAGCAACAGGCTATTTTTAGTAACGGTCAAGCCTGTACATGCGCAGTCCCAATTGACCAGTCACCCCTCAGGAATGTTTCGCCAAACTGACCAGTGGAGTTGTAACCCCTCCCATGAGTTGGCTGTGCTCCAAAAATGACCATATATGTACATAAACTCTGTAATCTTGTACCGCCTAACTTTTTATTACCTGTAAAGTGTATAAAAGAAGGACTCACACCAATGTTCGGTGTGATACTTCTTGCATTGCCGAAGGGTGCTGTAGGAATGTACCACCACCCCATGGGGTCTTAATAAACTTGTCTTTTGTACTTTTCAGTTTCCGTGCCAACAGTTCTTTTGGTGTAAGTGGGTATTTCTGCGGAGCATGTAGGCCTTGGGAACCCAATACCACAGATGTAGGTAATTCCCATTTACAGACTCTTAAATACCGAATTTTACCGAATCAGTATTTAAGAGTCTGTAAATGGGAAGGGGGCAGATTTAGGTATTTCCGAATTTAGGATATTTACCGATTCGGTAAATACCAAATCGGTATTGCCCATTGATTCCTATGGGCCTTGAAGCTCATAGGAATCAATGGGAAATACTGATTCGGTATTTACCGAATCGGTAAATACCGAATCCTGCAAGGGTGCAGGGGGGGTCACTTTGACACCCTCTAGCACCCCAAGAACAGGCTTGTGTGACATGTGGCACACATACATGCCCTAAGGGCATGTCTGTGTGTCACATGGCACAGGTGTGCATGCACAGATGTGCATGCACACCTGAATTCGGTATTTTACCACACAATAGGATTGTGTGGTAAAATACCGACTCTTAAAGGCCTGTTGCATTCTTAGGAGTGTCACCTACATATGGATTTACCGATTCGGTAAATATACCGATTCGGTATTTTACCGAATCGGTATATTTACCGAATCAGTAAAATTACCGAATTGGTAAAATTACCGATTTGGTAGGCCCCCTATATCTGAAAAGCCTAATACCGGTCGGAAACGGCCGAAATCGGCCGTTTCCGACCGGTATTAGGGCTCCTACATCTAGCCCTAAGAGTAGTGTGCACAAAGGAAAAAATGGTATTAGTGTGTCTGTAACGAAAAAGAAAAAGAAGAATAAAGAGAACAATCATGGAAAGTCAACTGTAGAAAAAATAGTGTATAGTAAATGGAGAAAAAAACTATTTATGGAAATTAGGAAAAAATTGTTTTTTAATAGAGTTGTGTTAATTTAATTAAAGAAATTTAAAGGTTGTAAAAAAGCCCAGCATTTTTTAAGAAGAAGAAAGGTATAGAAAATGTAGTTGAGAAAGATTTCAAATTGAAAACAAAATTGTTTATTTAAGTAATCAATAGAATTCGATCACTAGATAAACCAATCCATTTAATGAAGGCCAAAAGTAAGTGGAGAAGAGTAATTAACAGAAGTAATTTTTGTGAGTTTTTTTGGGTGAATGGAAACATAGTTCAAGTTCTGAGCATTTTTTTAATGAAGAAAGTTATCTTCAGAGTAATGATTTGTTGCATGCAGTTGACACTAGTGGTCGTGCTTATGAGGTTAGAAATGGTTGTCCTATTGAGAAAGAGAAAATTGTTCCTAGAAATGCAGAACAGGTGTTAGCTGATGAAGTTGTAGGGAGACGTCCTAAAGCTCCAGGGTACACTTGGAATTGTGGTAGTATTTGTAGTGTACGGCAAGAATCTATTGGTTTTTTACATAATTTCTTACGTAACTATACAAAGAAAAGTGTGAAACAAAAGATTAATATGTTGCAAGGACTAGACCCTTGCAGAGTAAGAGAAAATACTGGTTTGCAAGGTCATTCTCTGGCTTGTGTTACTAAAAAAGTATGTCGAAGTGTTTTTCACCATTTCAGGATGTTAGCAGTACATCATTCTGAAATGAGGAAATTAGTCAGAAGATTGTATTATGCAAAAAGTCCAGCTCTACTGTTAAAAAAGTTGAACAGTGCTCTTTTGCATGGATCTGTATCAAATGTAAAGAACATTTGTGATGAAATTGAGGTTAGTTATTTTGGTCCTGAGGAAGACAGTGCAGAAATTGAGATATTAATAGAAGGAAATGTAGAAGAGAATGTACAACATTGTAGTACAGATAATTTTGAGCAAGAAATCACAAAGTTTAGGGTGATTTCAGGTGAAAGGCCAAATTATTGTTGTGTCTGTTGTCGAAGAACTCATTATAAAAATCAGACCAGGAGTGCTGATTTGTTTTTAAAGAGTGAAAAGGGAAATAATAATGAGTGGAAGGATTTTGCAACTTATTTGTTGGTAGAGAATTGTTTTAATTTAGGTTCTGATCAGCGTATTTGTAAATATTGTTATAACAAATTAGACGAGAACAAAATGCCTACTGAGCTGTGCATAATAATCTTGAGTTGGTAAATATTCCTTCTGAACTGATGGATTTAAATACCTATGAGTCTATTCTTATTCAATGTGTGCATCCATTTCAGGCTGATGTTCGTATGGAGCCTAAGACAGGAAAATTGCTTCCTTTTGATTTACAGAGAGGATTAAGGGAAGAGTTGTATATTTGCCTCTAGATTTAAAGAAAAATATTGAAACAATTGGAGTAGAAAATGTAGAGGATGAGCCTTTAGTTATTCTTGATAATGGCGTTCCTACTAAGAGTAAGAAAATCTGGCAAGAATTAGTGGATGTTAAGAAGGTGACAAAGGCAACGTTTTATCTGGTAAAAAATAATTAATATTACAGAAATGTGTTTGTGAGAGAAGAAGAAATAACTGTAGAAGAAGATAGTGACTTGCCATCTGGACAAATTGAAAAAGTGGATGTGTCCAGAACTGAAGAAATCTACGAACATTACAGTGTTCATCCACTGCATTCTAAAGAAGTGATGGGGAATACTATAGAGTTATTCCAAATGAAAGAAGCAAAAGGAAGTCCCATTAGTGTATGGGAAAAAAGCTTGGAAGCTCGTTGTTTCCCTCAATTGTTTCCCACAGGAAAAGGAGGACGATATGATGACCGACCTGTGCAGATTCCTGCATCTGAATACCGTACATCAAGATTATATGCAGAAGATCCAAGATTTCGACAATGTATTCCGTATTTGTTTCATCTTTGCTTGAGAGTGATTTGTCTGGACTTTCATATGCAGTAAACCATATATTGAAAACAGGTGTACATCTGCAAAATGTTTTGGCAAAGGAATTTATGGATAAAGTACTGCATAAAGATAATGTTTTGGAATCTCAGCTAATAAATCTCATGGCGTGTCAGCGTGGTACTAATGAGTACTGGTACCGTCGTCATGGAGAACTCAAATGTATACTAAGGAACTTAGGAACTCTTACATGGTTCCTTACTCTAAGCTGTGCTGAATATGCTTGGGATGATTTACTTCAATTTCTTCGAGAGGCAAATCCAAATATACTAAATATTGAATACAAGACACCTGGAGAATTGAGTTCTTTGGATCCAGTTAATGTATGCATGTATTTCAATCATAGATTTGAAGCTATGATGTCTTTCATCACCAATAAAAAAATCCTCCTCTTGGAGAGGTTCTGGACTTCTTTTGGAGAAAGGAGTATCAAGCAAGAGATGCTCCTCACATACACATGCTAATATGGATCAAAGATGCTCCCAAATTTGGTACAGACTCAGATGGTGCTGTGTTGTCTTTTATTGAAGAATATGCTACATGTGATATACCCAAAAGTACACAAGATAAGGACTTAAGACAACAAGTCTTACGATTCCAAAGGCATCATTGTGGGAAATACTGTTGTCAAAAGTACAAATCTAAGGACAAATTCTACACCAAATGTCGTTTTGCATTTCCACGTCCTGTAATATCGAAAGGAAGAGTGAGCAGTTTTATGTCATCTTTGTGACATACTATCCCAAGAAAGTCTCCAAAAAATACCTACAACTTAAGAAGAAATGAAGAGTCAAAATACATAAATGACTATAACCCAGTCATTTTGTCCGTGTGGAATGCTAACATGGATATTCAATATGTTGCAGACAATTCCATTGCTGTTGCTCGATATGTAACATCGTACATAACAAAATCAGAAAAGACAGAAATGAAGGAAATGCGGGAAGAGATTTCCCACGAGAAGAGTCTAAGTAAGAAATTATATACTTACAGTTTGAAGATGTTATCTCATCGAGAAATTGGAGCGTATGAATGCTCAGATCGCTTATCATCTGCAAGTCTATACTCCAAATCAAGAAGAATCATTTGGGTGAGTCTATGTCTTGCTGCAAAACGTAACCGAGTTCTTAAATCTTTACAAGAAATTGAATATTTAGCTGAAAAAGAGCCAGAAAGTACAGATATTGTGAAAACAAATATGTTGGATACATATTATCCAAATAGAGTCATCATCTTGAGAACATTTATCTCTATGAAGTGCTTCAAAACTATATTTTTTAACGTAATATTACAGAAAACATCAATAATTATAGATATGCCGTGATTGGTTCCGAAGGATGTCTGGTGAAACAAAGAAAAGGACATTTGATTAATCACCGTAAACTGAGTTGCGAAACACCTGACAAAAGGGAATTTTACTATTTAGCTCTTTTGCAACTTTTCAAGCCATGGCGTTCAGAATTGGAATTACTTGGAGATTTCGAGAGCTATGAAGATGCAACTAAAGATACTATACAATGTGCTGTTTTTGCTAATTATGTGAAAATGTTGAATGACGAAATTGAGCAAGAAGCTACAATTGCAGCTGAGATTGCTAGAGACAGTTCTTAAGAGAGTCAAACTTCTGCTCCGTTGAGTTAGGACCCACTAGGAGAACCAAGGGGCATATTATCAAGAGGGTTTATCTCCGCTTTTTTGGCTTTAAAAGCCAAGAAAGCGGAGATAAAATTATCTCCCTATTACCAAGCTGTCGCTAACACCAGTTAGCGACAGCTAGTAGGAGATAGCGACCATCTTGGGCCCCACTTTGCATGTCAGTGATATTTATCACTAATGAGATGCAAAGTGGGCGTGCCAAGATGTTAGAGACTGAAAACAGTCGCTAACATCGCTATCTCCTATTACCAACTTTTGGAGATATTCGCGCTAAGCGGGAATATCTCCAAAAGCTAACACCTGCCCTGAGCAGTTCTTAGCCATGTTATTCAATGGGAGGTGGATAACATGGCTAAGAGCATTTGCTCGATAATGCATGAATATCGCTGACTTTTCAGCGATATTCATGCATTTCGGCCGTTTTTTATCGCATTTGCGATATGGCTGAGATACCCGCCACCCCCTCTCAACACAATCCCCAAAGGAGGGAAACCGGAAACAGTTCTTGAAGTTTTTGGAAGAGGGAGGGAGTGACCCTCCCGGCCGTATTTATTAAAACAAAATTCAAACATTAAATCAACATTTTTATATTATGTACAATTTCATTACCACATTGCGATGTTGGCTAACCTTAACAGATTCTCTAATACAGAGGTTCTCCTAGCCGAACTAACATCCTACAAACATTTACTTGAAATTATGAAATTGTACATCCTAACGTTTAAGGGCCAACGGCAAGGTCGTAACCGGTGTCAAGATCCCTAACCACAAATACCCCCCCCCACTTGTGAGGGGCGACAGCACTGAGGCGTACCTCAAGTGCAACTACCAATTTCCCTTTGACTTGACGGGGGCACCAATAAAACTCGACGCCACTTAAAGGTCGTTCGAGGACTCGTGTGAGGTATCTAGAAGGTAGCGTAGACCCCCCCCCAAATCCTGCACAACTTACCACATCTGCCGTCGCAGACGTCACTGGCCCCGGGAAATTCCCCAGGAGGGGGCTGTAACCCCTCCTACACAGGAAGGGGCCTTGACCGCCTTTCCTTTACTTTCGGCGACCCATCCTTAGACGGGACCGCCTCCCCGTTGAGGGGCCAATGGCCACCTCTCCCGAGCGCTCCCATCCGTGTTGGGTGACGCCCACTCATAGGGATCTTCCAATTAGTGCTCACCGATCATGACCTTACCGCCCGACCAAAATAAATACGACAATGCTAACTAAATTACTAAACTAAAAAAGACAGTAGCAATTACACTTTTATTAAAGGCATGCTTACCAATAAACACTAAAGCAGAATTACTTTATTTGCGAAACGTAACACAAATCGACCATTCTTTATTACATACTCCAAATCATCACGATAATACCGCAACCTGTAAACGAAAATCAGAGTTATCCAACAACTTTATTCAAAACCACTTGCTGTCTTCAGGGGCTGGTGGGTGGGTCAAAAATTGGCTCTTCGTTCCGTCTCGAGCTCACGTGCAGCGAGGAGGTGCAGCTTCAGAGCACAGGAACAAGAGGAAGCCTTCGGATCTTGCTTCTCCTTTTATCCGTCTTCAGGGCGGGCGTAAACCCGCCCCTACCTGCCCCGAGGGCATGGCCAGCTGCGTCAGTGTCTAGGCCAGCCCACTCTAGGGCGGGAAAAGGCGCGCCCCGGCTACGCCGCTTCGGGCATACCAGCCGAGACACGCCTCGCCGACCCAAGATGGCTTCCCGGGGGGATCGTGGTACTCTGCCATACGTGCGGGGGGACCGAGTGGTCGCCCCTTTCCATATGGCTGAGATACCCGCCACCCCCTCTCAACACAATCCCCAAAGGAGGGAAACCGGAAACAGTTCTTGAAGTTTTTGGAAGAGGGAGGGAGTGACCCTCCCGGCCGTATTTATTAAAACAAAATTCAAACATTAAATCAACATTTTTATATTATGTACAATTTCATTACCACATTGTGATGTTGGCTAACCTTAACAGATTCTCTAATACAAAGGTTCTCCTAGCCGAACTAACATCCTACAAACATTTACTTGAAATTATGAAATTGTACATCCTAACGTTTAAGGGCCAACGGCAAGGTCGTAACCGGTGTCAAGATCCCTAACCACAAATACCCCCCCCCACTTGTGAGGGGCGACAGCACTGAGGCGTACCTCAAGTGCAACTACCAATTTCCCTTTGACTTGACGGGGGCACCAATAAAACTCGACGCCACTTAAAGGTCGTTCGAGGACTCGTGTGAGGTATCTAGAAGGTAGCGTAGACCCCCCCCCCAAATCCCACACAACTTACCACATCTGCCGTCGCAGACGTCACTGGCCCCGGGAAATTCCCCAGGAGGGGGCTGTAACCCCTCCTACACAGGAAGGGGCCTTGACCGCCTTTCCTTTACTTTCGGCGACCCATCCTTAGACGGGACCGCCTCCCCGTTGAGGGGCCAATGGCCACCTCTCCCGAGCGCTCCCATCCGTGTTGGGTGACGCCCACTCATAGGGATCTTCCAATTAGTGCTCACCGATCATGACCTTACCGCCACAGGCCGGATAGTTGACCGGCTATCCGGACCCCCCACAAAGCTCCTACCTAAAGGTCATGTTTTAACGTTTTTAACCATGCTACGAAGTCTCCTATGAGTAACTCATTCCCCGCCCAAGACAAGTGCACACCATCCCCCAAATACATACTGTCATCATTAATACAGCCATGCGAAATAGAATGCAATGTCCTGGAACGGAACAACCTACTCACTTTGTTATTAAGCTTTCTTACAGAGTGATTCAAAGCAGGAACAGAAATGGCCCCTCGCCACACCCTTCGTGGGACGATATGTGACCACGCAATTGTACACCCCGGAACCCTCCTCGCCAACCAACTTACTGTGGAAAGCATTGCCTCCAGGAGAAGTCGTCTACCGGTGGTGACCAAATCATTGCCCCCTAGATGCACTATGATTATAGACGGCGGTGACCTCGTCCGCCCTAACAAACCCTCGAAAAATTCTTGAAACTGGTCAATACAGAGCCCGCCTCTTCCGTAGAAGGACACCCTGTACCCGTATTCCCCAGCTACGTGAATCATGTCACCTGCTTTGAATACGTCCGCGGCACGCCTCACGTATGAGTGGCCCACGACCCACACCTCCTTCTTCGCAGCCGGTGATGTCTGACCGCTGGCCCGGTGTTGGGTCGACTGCATAGTTCGCCCCGCCTCGTAGGCTTGCGCAACTGAAAACCAAACAAAGACAAGAAGCGTGAGTACATCATTACAGCTTCACAACATGTGCAACCGCACATACCTCTTATAACACTTGGAGGACCAACGCCCCACTCGTTTCACTTGTTCAACATAAAGACCCCTAGCTGCAGCTTCCGTAGCAGCCCCTATCCGAAAGGAATGGGTCCCAAACTCGCCCGGGTTCAAGCCCGCAGCGGTAATTGACAACGCAAGCACCCGCTGAACTGAAATCTCGTCAGTGGGGTGGCGTCCGCGTGTCTTAACAAGGTCCCCCCCCATGATGCCACCCTTCGTGCTAGGTAGTCTTCTAAACACTTTACCGGACACATGGAGGACCCGGGAATCCTGCGTATGAGTACGCAGTCACCCATCCCATCTTGATCGGTCTTGGACCTGACAAAGGAGACAGTCATTGTCTCTCCTCTGATCTGAACGTGTTCCTGGCACAAACCCCCTGTCACATCCCGTTTGTTCCTTGCCACCAGTTCGCTTACCCGCATCGCTCCATGAAATGCCAGCGTAAAAGCGG
This sequence comes from Lissotriton vulgaris, assembly GCF_964263255.1. Taxonomy (NCBI): domain Eukaryota; kingdom Metazoa; phylum Chordata; class Amphibia; order Caudata; family Salamandridae; genus Lissotriton; species Lissotriton vulgaris. Next base: position 1,575,204,084 of record NC_141691.1, read on the forward strand.
CTCGGAACAACACCGTCTCAAACTGGGATGAACATGTGGCAGGGAGTGCGGCCAACAACTGGGCCAACCTATCCAAACCTATCGGGCGCCTCTCATCTACTCTGCGACCCTCAAGGCGTTGCCACCCACGCAGCGCTTTCTGTACAACGAAAGACGCTGTTGGGTCCTGGATACCATGCGCCCTGGCAACAAAGGAAATGGCAGCACGATGCCTCTGGGCCGTAGCCACCGATTTCCCAGCCCTACGTAAGGACATCAGAAAATTCACTACCCATTCCTCGTGGCCCCAAAGCCCCTCTCTATGAGTCCCCAAAAAGGCCAAATAGGACCGAAACGCCCCTTCATATGCCTTCCTTGTCCTTGGTGCTAGGCTCTCTCCCACGAGGTGACGAAGTTCGGGGCACCGAGAGACCAGAGAGCTTCGGGAAAGGGTGCCGGCTCTGGGTCCGCTGTGGGAAGGAAACCCGAGAAAGCCTGCATATGAAAACGAGACAGTGCATCAGCCGCCTGATTCATCACCCCCGGGACATGTTTTGCTCTGAATAGCACATTCAGTCGCATACACAGTAAAACAATTTCTTTGAGCAGTCGTAAAAGTAGTTTACATCGTGCTGCCTGGCTATTGATGCACTCGACCACGGTCATATTGTCAGACCAAAATATCACAGAGTGATCTTTGAACCCTTCGGGCCAGGTTCTCAGGGCCACCAAAATGGGGAAAAGTTCCAGGAAAGCAATATTATTTGTCAGTCCATTGTCATGCCACCATGCCGGCCATCTTTGTGCCGACCATTTCGTGCCGAAGATTGCACCAAAACCTATGCTACCTGCCGAATCTGTCCATAGCCCCAGCTCTTCAGAGGACACGGCCGGTTTGTTCCAGACGACTCGACCATTAAAATCCGCCAGAAATGCTAACCAAATGCGCATGTCCTGGCGGACCTCAGCCGATAGTCTCGTTCGATGATGACCCTCCTTTAGGCCGACCATAGCTTGGGCAATAGAACGGGAAAAGGGGCGGGCCATCGGTATAACCCTCAGGGCAAAATTCAACTGTCCCACCAACTGCTGTAATTGATGCAGCGTAACTTTAGATCCATTTATGCACATTTGCAGAGCTGCCCTGAACTTCCCCACTTTGTCAGCTGGTAAACGAAAACAACCCTCATCGGAGTCTAACTCGATCCCCAGAAACTCGAGGCAAGTCGCAGGACCCACCGTCTTACCTGGTGCCAATGGCACACCAAACTGCTTCATTAACACACAAAATTCGGCCAAGGCCTGGCCACATTCGAGATCCCCGGCTGCCCCAAGGAACAGAAAATCATCAAGGTAATGCATTACATGTTGGAAGCCCGTCCTCTTTGTGAAGACCCATTGCAGAAAACTACTGAATCTCTCGAAATAGGCACAAGATATAGAGCACCCCATTGGCATACACCTATCCATGTAATAATGACCCTGAAACATGAAACCTAGGAGACGCTGGTCGTCTGGGTGTACCGGGAGCAATCGGAACGCTGACTCGATATCTGACTTCGCCATCAGCGCCCCGGGCCCCAGGCGATTCAAAATGGCTACGGCCTCATCGAAGGATGCGTACCGCACCGAACACACTTCTGGATCTATTGCATCGTTCACAGAAAGACCACGTGGAGCTGATAAATTATGAATCAGTCGGAACTCACCCGGGTCCTTCTTGGGGACCACCCCTAAAGGAGAACAAACAAAATTCTGTACCGGGGGTATACTAAACGGGCCAGCAACCCGACCCCGATTAACCTCTTTCCGGATCTTATCTTGTACCACAGTCGTATGCTGCAGGACCGAAAGTTGATTTTTACACTTCTCCACACCCTGAAAGTCCCCTACTGGGATGCGGAAACCATACGAAAACCCGTTCCGCAGCACCCCAGCAGAAGTACGATCCGGGTATTCACTGAGCCATGGAATCATCGCCAAGGTATCAATCGGGGTAGGTAAAGGCGCCCCTCGGACTATGTTAGACCTGTTTGGCGCCTCCTCTCCCCCCGTTATCACCCGTTTTGGCTCTGCACGTGGACTCAGGATGGGGCGACCCGCACCCACTACATTCATGTTTAAATTTACACGATCCCTGTGGCCTAGTACATTTACCTCTGTTGAAATTAAAGCATAACCCCTTTTTTCCTGTATTGCCGGCAGGTCTCGAGTAATCGTCGGTACCCGTACCTGAACGAAAGGGCGTCCCCCCATATTGGCGGGAGGATTCGCCAACATTACTTCCTACCAATGGCATTTTCAACATACCTGTCTCCTTCATTTTATCCCATGTCAAAGAATCGTAACAATCCCAGGTTAAGCTTTTATTATGCTCTTTAGCCTTTCTAAAAAGATTATCGTAGCAAAACCAATGGTTACCCTGGTATGATGTCGAGTACCCCATGATTCGCGACTGATAGGTCGGCAACTCGGCAAGCAACTCGGGCCTACGTTCCCCCAAGATCGACGTAAAGATTCCCCATGCATTGCCCCAATTGCCAATATTTTCATTCACTTTAAAGGCGGCCATTTTTGCGCGCCAAACACTCGGATGCATGAGGTCCTTCTGACCCTTAACATGCTCCACCTCATAATGATCAACAAGCAACGAGAAGATGTTCACATATTCCCCCGCCCAAATCTTCTCCTTAATTGCCAAAGGCACATGTTGACCCAACCTTTCTCTACGAGAGGGTGCTGACTCATCCCTCGCAATCGGCAATGGCCGCTTACCTGCACCGGACGCTGCCTCTGCGGTCGCAATCGTCCCTTGTGGCTCGTCAACTACTGCAACCGGTGTGGACACCTTGGCTGCACCCCGTTTCTCGCGCAATTGCTTCATCAGCGTCTGCGCCTCGGCAGCCGTGGCGCCCTCACTACTTTCGCCCAACCACGCTGCAAGTTGTGCTGCCAGCTCGGGCGGCATATCCTCATTGGACACCGGTGTGACCACCACGGGAATCGGGTTCCCCTCCGCCGGTACTGGGGTTGGCGCTTCGAGCGGGGTACAGGGAACCGGGACGTCTCCCCCAGCTGGTCCCCTCCTTGGCCTCTTGGCTCTCCCTCCTGGGGCTGCTCCAGCCGGCGGACGTTCCGGCCCCCCTTCCCCGTCTCTCTCCGCCACCCGCTTCTTCAGCTCGGTCATCTCCTTCATGAGGACCCGAACCATCTGTTCAGTCGTCATTCTCTTCCCGCCTTTCTTGGGCATTTCTCCGACAGAGTATCTGTAAGACAAAAGAGAGATTACAACGCTCAAAAATTGGCTCTTCGTTCCGTCTCGAGCTCACGTGCAGCGAGGAGGTGCAGCTTCAGAGCACAGGAACAAGAGGAAGCCTTCGGATCTTGCTTCTCCTTTTATCCGTCTTCAGGGCGGGCGTAAACCCGCCCCTACCTGCCCCGAGGGCGTGGCCAGCTGCGTCAGTGTCTAGGCCAGCCCACTCTAGGGCGGGAAAAGGCGCGCCCCGGCTACGCCGCTTCGGGCATACCAGCCGAGACACGCCTCCCGCCCAAGATGGCTTCCCGGGGGGATCGTGGTACTCTGCCATACGTGCGGGGGGACCGAGTGGTCGCCCCTTTCCATAAACCTTGTTAATAGCAAGGTTTATCTGCGATAAAAATCGCCGATGTGCGGCGATAATTTTTGTCTCTAAACAAGTTAGAGACAAAAATTATCGCTAGTTGTTGGTAATATGCCCCCAATTGTTCAAAATGAAGCAGCAACTGCTATGGAAGAGGTGGAAACAGCAATGTATCAAGGTCAAGAAGATGTTAGAAACTTAGAAAATTTGGAAGAACAACTTAATCTTGAGCAGAAAGAAATATATGAGCAAGTGAGAGAACAGATTGACCATGGATTACTTCATGAGAAGAAAGAGTGCTCTTGCTCATTATTTGAACCTATCCGAATGTACGTGAGTGGACAAGCTGGAACAGGCAAAAGTTTTTTTATTAAAGTAATCAGAAGTTTTCTACAGAAAACAACTGAGTCACATTTGTCTTGTGTTGTCACTGCTCCAACTGGATTAGCAGCCCACAATATTAAAGGAATTACTTTACATCGTTTATTATTGCTACCAGTAGAGCATGAAAACACATTAGAAAACCACAAGCTATCTGGAGAACCTTGTTGTGAAGTTTCAAGTGTTTCGAGGAAAATGAAACTTCTTATTATTGATGAGGTAAGCATGGTATCAAACTTAATGTTTGCTTTCGTGCATTTAAGAATGCAGCAAATTCTTAAAACAGAGTATGACATATTATTTGGAGGAAAGCACGTCATAGTTTTTGGAGATCTTCTACAACTTACTCCTGTAAAAGGACAACCAGTGTTTAAAACACTGCTGCATGAAGATACTAGAAAGTCTTTGGGGAGTATTGGAAATGTAAACATTTGGTCATATTTTGAGTATAAGGAATTTATTAAAAATATGCGATTGACAACAACAATTCCTTGTTCGCAGGCCATAAACATCAATGCATCAGAAAGCCAGGGGTGGTGGGGCTCTTCCGGTGACGCCCACGAGGAACATGGCGGCGGGCTGAGAGCCGGTCGCGGCAGCTCCGTGGTGTCCGGATGACCGAAGAGAAGATTGTAACTTGACAGCGAGAGGTCGCTTGTCTCCCCGCGTTGCGGTGAGTAACAGATGCGCTTTTCCCCCTCTGAATTTGCCGACGGCAAGCCTAATGCCGGCTCCTTTGTTCTTTTCCCCCGAGGAAAACCAGCCGTCCCAGGAGGTACTGCTGCGGGCGGGTTAGAGCGGATTGGCGTGTCCGGTTGTGGTCTGCTGCAGGAGTCGTCTCAACAGGACGAAATGGAGATGGTTGCTGGGTTGCTGGGTCTGTAGGTTTGCAGACCGTTTTCTTTCCTCATTTTAAGCGCCTAGAAAAACGCTTAAAGAATCATTAAGGCAATACTGCACCAAAGCGGAGAGCAGCATCAGCGGTAAGGAGAAACACAGGGGGGGGGGCTTAACAGAAGCTTTTGGACAGAAGCAGACAGCAGCTCTATGGAATGCTGCAAGTACTCTTTTTTAATAGCCCTTAATTGTTTATTTCTTATAAGAAAGGATGCAATGAAGCTGAGATACAGGTGCTAGGCATTATGGGCATTGGAGTCCTGGCAATATTGGGTTACTTTGAACATTGACTTACTAGCTCCGCTATTGTGAAAAGGAGTGCATCTGCAGTACATGCAACGGAGTATGTTCCATTATATATGACATTTGATCTTCTTTTTTTTTACAACAAAGAAAAAAAAAAAAAAAAAACACAGCCCACTCTAGTATCGTATTTGCATTTTTAAGGTTGCAGCGGGCTAAGCTTGGTTAAAGCTAGGCAGATCTGACTGTGGACTAGTGCACACTTTCACTCAGTGCACATCTATATCTACATTTATGCTGGAAGAACGCCGACGATGTTTATGGGGCAGGTTTCGCTCTGCACTGTTCAAAATTAAACTCGGAAGCCTAGTAATACAACCACCTAAACAACATCTCACTAAAATAGGCCTCGAGAAAAAAAAACTTTACTCTCCTGCAGCAAAGTGCGGGGATAGGGGGACTAGAGTGGAAGAGGCTCCAGGACTTACTACTGGAAGGGGGGGTTGTATGGATCATACGCAGCCTGGTCCTCTAAAGTATTACAGCACCACTGAATTCACTGAAGTTACTGAAAGTTTAGAGCAAGAGCCAGTTCTGCTGAAAGCTCCTGAGTTAGGCGGGCCAGAATTAACAGAGGCAGTATCATTTAAGACTACAGAGCAAGCCAAGGTGGAGATAAGTTCAACTTTGGTAAAACAGGGTTACATTCTTCCAGTAAGAAGAAACAGGTATCAGCTTAGATCCAGGGCAGGATTAAAAGAGAAAGAGGCTCTACAATTTGAAGAGAGAGAGAGACCTATGCCACTAACCCCCTGTAAAAGCAAAAAGAAAAAGACTATTTCAGTCAAAAAGTTCAAAGGTGCACCTCATGAGGGCCAAGTGGTAAAAAGTACTCCATCCCTAAAATCTTTTTTTAAGGTCCTGGATCAGGCTAAGCGTTCCGCAGTGCAGTTGGAGGGCAATCCCGGCTCTACCCCTTTAACAAATAGATACAAGGTCTTAGAAAATCTAGACAATATGGAAAATGCAGACGAGGCTGAAAGTGTAACAGAAAACTTGGCTAACTTGACTAAAGCCCTTACAACAGACTCAATTAAAGCCCCCACAATAGATAAAACTCGAGGAAACCAAGACACCAGACCCAAGAGTCAGGTTGCAACAGTTAAATTTACACAGAGCAGTTCTAAGGAGGCAGATGAGGTGATTAGGACATTACACGCAAGTAAAGATAATCATTTAGATATGAGCGAGCAGGAAAGTGACCGTCTAGGAGACCTGTTTCGATCCTTGAGAGGAGACATGATGTCGAAATTTGAGATATCGGAAACCAATCAAAAAGCAATACAGGACAGATTCGATATGTTAGAATCTAAGCTTGAGGAGGTCACTCTGCGTACAGGGAAACTTGAAATAGAGACGGCTGCCTTGGACAAAACTGTACATGAAAATAAAAAAGATATAGAACATCTCAAAGCCCAGAATAGATTATTGGTAATGGACATTGAACGGATGGAGACTCATGCTAGGAGGAATAACCTAAGGATCTTGAAAATACCTGAAGGGGAAGAATTGGAGGATTTAAAGGGATTTGTCTGCAAACTCTTGAGAGACGGCGTTCTAAATGATCGTCCAGATATAAATTTGGAGGAAGAAATCCAGAGGGTGCACAGAGACCCCTACAAGAGGCGTACGGACAGGAAAACTCCCAGGAAAATACTTATAAACTTTCAGACATACAGTGTAAAAGAGCTTATCCTAGGGCGATCCCTTACGAGAACAGATCTACGGTATAACTCCAGTCCCTATCTTATCAGGTCGGACATCGGTGCAAAAACTGCGCAAAGACAATGGGAACTGGGCACTAGAATGCCGGACTTAAGGTCTTTGGGAGCACATGTCCAGATGAGATTTCCAGCTATGCTCAGGATTATGTGGAAAAACAGGACATATAGTTTTACACAGCCAGAGGAGGTCGACAATCTTCTAGATCGAATAAGAAGCGAGCAGGAGGAACAGGAACAGGAATAGGTCCGGAATAGGTCCGGATAAATAAGCTGAGTAATTTATCGAAAATATAACAAAAAGATGAAAGGAATAAAAGGGAAAAGAAAGAAAAAAAAAATAAAAAAAAATGAAAGGAATGGATAAAAGGGGGGAAAAAAAAAAATTAAAAAAAAAAAAAAAAAAAACACTATATAATATAAAAAGGGAAATGGTGGAGGGAGAATTTGAAAAAAAAAATAAAAAAAAAGAAAAAATAAAGGATTGTTTGAGTTGGCTGAATGATAAACAGGGGACACGAAGATTTATTCGCAATATAATTGGTCTCATTTGAATATAGTAAATGGGGAAATGGTGAGGGGGGAATTTGAAAAAGTAAGGGACTATATAAGTAGGCTGTATGATAGAAATGGGGGACATGAAGATTTATTTGTAATTTAACTTGTCTCACTCGAATACAGTAAATCGGTCAAGGGCACCACATGGGGGCTCCGAAAGGCGAAGTCATCGCCAGGTATGTTGGGGGGGTTCCTCAGGGGGGGGGGTGTTCAAGGGGCGGGGGGAGTCGGGGGGGGGAAAAATAAAAAATAAAAAATCCTCATATATAAATAATTGCTTGATGTATAAAAAAAAAATAGATGGGTGCGTGAGTACATCAGAACTATGACCAATTTATATAAGCTTAAGGTCCTGTCATGGAATATTAATGGTTTAGGGGAAAGAATAAAACAGAACAGAATTTGTGAATTCTTAAGAAATTCGGACGCCCAAATTATAATGTTACAAGAAACACATTTGGAGGCAATAGTATGTGATTCTCTTTTTAAAAAGTGTAGGTGGGTACAGGATATAATCAGTTCCAGGCAGTTAGGTGTCACCAGGGGGGTTTCTATTATAATTCGATCGAACAGCGGGATAAGTCTGAGAAGTTTTGAGACGGATCAATCAGGGAGGTGGCTAGTTGCACAAGTATACATTCAAACTATCCCACATACTTTCGCAGTGTACTATGGTCCTAACGAGAACAATCCAGCTCCGCTTTCTAAACTAGAACTAGCTTTATTTACGACAACTGGTCCTCTAATTCTTGGAGGGGATTTTAATCTGGTCTTCGACCAAAAATTAGACAGAACTTCTAAGGCCAAATACCATGCTCCCTTAAAATCACTTGCCATCTTGGATGTTTTAATGAAAGACTTCACTCTAGTGGATGTCTGGAGAAAAAAGTACAAATCCCAACCAGGTTTTACTTTTTATAGTAAAAAATACAAGAATTATTCTAGAATAGATCATTTCTTGGCTGACCAACACCTTCTTAAAGATATTAGTTATCTCTCTTTTACACCCTCTGGATTATCGGACCATGCAGTACTAGAATTGGAAATTAAACTGAATATAACTTTATCAAAACCAAGGTGGACTCTGGAAAGATCCTTTTTATTGGATAACCAGATAAAAGCAGCTGTTAAAGACAACACATCAGAATTCTTTTTAATAAATTCAGGATCCTCCTCTCCCCAGATAGTATGGGAAACATATAAGGCTTATCTGAGGGGTGTTTTAAGTACTCTAATATATCACAAGAGAAAAAGTATAAAAATAAAAAGAAAGGAAGACCTAGCAATAATATCTAGAAAGGATCTTGAACTACAAAATGCAATACTAACAAACTCCAGAGAAATACTTGCGTTAGAGAAGGAACTTGTTGACTTGCAGCTCCAGTTAAAAATTTCGGATGAAAGAATCCTTAAAGAAAAATGGGAGTCCAGCAGATTAAAAAATTTTGAGTACGGAGAGAAGTGTGGAGCACTCCTTGCCTGGAAAGCTAGAGAAGAGAGAACGAGAAATAACATTAAAGCGTTGGTACTTAGACAGACAGGTAATCTGATAGAAACAGACGCAGAAATAAGAGAGGAAGCTAGGTCCTTTATGAGGAGTCTCTACACGGAAGATAAAGATCCCACGGGGGCGGATTTAGAATCCTGGTTGAGTCTAAAGCATCTGCCACAAATGTCCGAATCAGAAAAAGCATACTTGGAATCTGAGATAACAGATGGGGAAATTCTAAACCAGTTGAAGAAAATGAAAAAGGGGAAAGCTGCAGGCTCAGATGGGCTGCCAGTGGAGATTTATACGGACAATAAAGATCAATTAATAACTCAATTAAGAGAACTTTTCAATTTTTTATTGATCCAAGGCCATTCTATACCTTCTTCGTGGGGAGAAGCTATCATTACGCTTATACCCAAGCCTAATAAAGACCCGAAAAAAATAGAGTCCTACAGACCTATTTTGTTACTGAATTCGGATATGAAGATTTACTCAGGCATCTTGGCCACCAGATTATCAAAGGTAATAAAATCCATAATCCACCCTGACCAGAGAGGCTTTATCCCGGGGAGACAGTTAAATGAATTAATGTTTCAAGCTATAGGGGCGGTAGATTATTCTAATGCTAAAAATCTCCCACTGGCGCTGGTGGCCATAGATGCGGCTAAGGCCTTCGACCAGGTCAATTGGAAATATCTTTGGGCCACAATGGCGGCCTTCGGGCTCCCCAAAATTTTCATAGAGGCGGTCAGATCCTTATATCACTGCCCAAAGGCTAAGGTTTTAGTTAACGGAATTTTATCTGAGTGGTTTGACATATCACGAGGCACTAGGCAGGGTTGCCCTCTGTCCCCCCTTCTGTTCGATGTTTATATGGAGCCTTTTGTTTGCGGGATTAGAGAGGACAATATTATTCAACCATTCCAGCTTGGAAATTTGTTTTTGAAGGTGGCGTTGTACGCTGATGATCTTTTTATATACCTCTGATCACTCGGAAGCAATCCCAAGGTTATTTTTTTTATCTGAGGAATTTGGGAAACTGTCCGGGTACCAGATTAATAAAGATAAAACAGAGATCATGGGGTGGAATAACAACACACATATAGCTGGTGCAAAACAGAGTATGAGGTACCTGGGAATCCACTTAACTCAATCTTTAAATGATACCACTTCTCTCAGTTGGCAGAAGGTGGTTAAAGATATTAATAAAACTTTAACAAGATGGGGGAACTTGCCTTTAAACATTTACGGTCGGGTCAACCTTATCAAAATGACAATTCTTCCTAAATTGACCTTTTTATTTAACTGCATCCCCCTATCATTTTCACTGAAAGACATCAACATTTTACAGGGCAAAATTGGATCCTTTATATGGGCCTGCAAGTCAACAAGAATTGCATGGAAGAAATTGAGGAGGGGTTTAAAAATAGGAGGGCTAGCCCTCCCTGACATTCTCTCATACTGTCATGCATTCCATTTTAAAAATTTTAGGCTTCTTGCAAACAAGCTGGACGCATCATCACAGGGCCGCCTGTTTCAAGCTTTGTTAACTGATTTACCCTACGACCATGATTACTTTACTTTCAAGTTTGGAGACCAGAAATTTTTTTAAAAAATGCGCCATAAAATCCTACAGACTGCATTAAAAAATTGGGGTTTCATGAGGAAGACATTTAATATTTCCTATTATCACACACACTCCCCGATTTGGGATTCTCCTGGTACACCTCAATGCCTCCAGGATCAATTATCACAACCCCTGAAAACAGCTGGCTTCAAAAAATGGGGAGACCTCTGGGCAGACTCGGGCCTAATGAGTTGGAACACGCTGGCACAGCTTACGGTGGGACAGTTGACTAGGTTTAAATATTACCAGCTGTCTGCTTGGTGGTCTAGTCAAAGTATGCAAAGGGAGGAAGATACAGATATTCTTGAGGCAATTGGCAGAAGGGGGAAATGGGTAAAAGAGTTATCTTTTTGGTACAATTCAATGGTCAAAGAAGAGGAGAGTGAACTGTACCCGGAGATAGTAAAGTTATGGGGAAACTGTATAGCAGAGCCCCCTGAAGAAGTCTGTAAGGCATGGTTAGACTCTTTTTCCCTTTCACAGAGGCTAATTAAACCCGCTAATTTAAGGCGTAATCACCTGTTTACGGCCCACAGAGTCTATTGGACTCCGGCCAAACTACACAGGATAACACGAAACAACTACTATTGCCCCCGTTGTAACCAGAACGCCGCTGATGATATCCACATCTTTCTAGAATGTCCAGCCATCCAAAACTTCTGGAAAGCGATAATGGATTTCTTGGGAGATGTACTTTCAACAACTATTGCATGTTCTCGCAGATTAGTCTTTTTTGGCTTTCTGAAAGAATATAACATCAAGGATCTGGATACTCAATTCATTTTTTACACAATAATTATTGCAAGGAGACAAATCTGTATGGAGTGGAAGTCAGCGGCTCCCCCTAGATTTGCAGTATGTTTGAAGTACCTAATGGAAGTGTGTAAAATGGATCAGGCTGGCCGCAGCGAGAGTTTGGAGAATGTCTGGTCTAAACTGATGGTCTGGATAAATAGGTGAGCAGTCCTGTGATTATGCCAGAGGTTGTGTCGGTCCTGTCCTCCACCAGGCCTAGGGTGCCTAAAATAGGTCTGGAGGAGTAGGATAAGGAAAACAGCCTACCTCTGGGAACCCCTGTTTGCTATGATACTGTTTTCCATGGTGGACCAGAAAGAAAAACAACAGTATAAGAGGCAACAGCGAGACCCATCTAGAGCATATATATTCTGGTGGCATATATGAGGACAAAAAAAAAAAACAAAAAAAAAAAAAAAAAAAAAAAAAATATGCGATTGATGTTGATTATGGAACTATTCTTCAAGATATAAGAATTGGAAAAATGACTGGACATGGCAAACAAGCTTTACAGAGACGATTACTTTCCAATTTGTTTCCAAATGAAAATATTGTACCAGAGAAAATATACATGACAATTGCAGAAAATAAATCTGTAAGCTGCTTAATGCCAACACTACGTGAATGTTCTAAATTCAATGAAGAAATGTTGAAGTTGGAAAATGAAGAAATTATAAAATTGGAAGCTATTGATAAAATAGAACATGAAGGAATCACTATTATTTTGAGTGAAAAGTTGAAGAGGAAATTGGATTCTTTAGAGAAGTCGATAAGTAAAACTGCTGGTTTAGAAAAGAATTTGTATGCATGTGTAAACTGTAGGGTAATTTTAAAACGAAATTGGAATGTGGAAAAAGGTTTAGTAAATGGAGCAATGGGTAAAGTTGTTCATTTCGTTAATTACGTAAATAGAGATGGTGTTGAATTTTTTTTAAATCAAATGTATTCAAATTGAAGAAGTACAACAATTTAGTCATTGTTCAGCTTGGTTTTTGCTTGTAAAAGATTTGTATGTACGCAGAAAACAGTTTCCTGTTTCTTTGGCGTATGCAGTGACCATTCATAAATCTAAAGGTTTAATTGTAGATAGTGCTTTAGTGAATATTGGAAGTACCGTATTTAAAGAGGGTATGGCATATGTTGCTTTGTCTCGAGTCAGAACTGTATCTGGATTGTACTTGATTGATTTTCATGAGACAAAGGTTAGTGCAGATGTAAATTGTGTGAAAGAGTATAATAGGTTAAGAAGAGAATATGCACCTAATTAAGGTCAATATCCAGTATTTGAAAAGCATGTGGTAGGCAGAAAAAGAAGATTTGAGAATATCTGTAGTGAAAATGTAGAGAAAGAAAAAAAACAAGATGAAGTTGCGCCTGCAAGCAAAAAGAAAAAGGACAGTGTTGAAGAGAATGTTGGTTATCGGTTTGAAAATAGTTGTGGTGTCAACTGCTATGCAAATGTAGTTGTTAATGTTGTTTTTGTTCTTGAAAGTTTGCAACAGCAAATTGTTGAAAATCGTGACAAAAGATTCTGTTCATTGTTGTATTCTGTTTATGAGAAATGTAGTAGTGACAAAAGTAAAATACAAAGTGTTTCTGATATTCGAAATATTTTGGACATATGTTCTGGTTCTAGTCAATTTACGCCGAATATTCAGCAAGATTGTCAGGAATTTTTCATGTTTATGCTTGGTGTACTGGAAGATGAAGGTATAGATATTGAAAACCTTTTTGGCATTTCTTATAAATGCCAACATGACTGTCAAAATTGTTTGTTTACATGTAGCACTAACATAGACACTGAAAGATTCATATATTTGACTTTACCTGACTGTGAATCAGTGTCTTTTAACAATCTAATTAGAGGAGCAAGTCAAAACATGGAGTGTAGCCAATGTAAATCAGAAATGTCATCAATATTATTTATACAAAGATATGGACAGTATGTAATTTTAATGCTGCAACGTTGTAGAGGTGATGGAAGAAAATTGGAAACTTTAATTAAAATTTTTGTAGCTGGTCAAGTTTCAATATCAGGAAGAACTTTTGTAGCTGTTGCAATTATTTTTCATGATGGACTTTCTACAACATCTGGACATTACACTGTTAATTTAAGATGTCTGAAAGGTTGGATACATTGTAATGATAGTCAATTCATTTTTAAGCAACGTTTGCCTAAAGAGTTACCAAATTCTTACCTAATATTTTTAAAGCCAAAATTTTAAGATCAAAATTTTGCATTTCTGGATTACTGCTGTTAAGGTAGATTAGTCTGGTGTTGTAGAGTATTTTGTAAGTGAGGGTAAGGAGCTTGAAGGTGATAGTCTTGTTGATATTGAGGCAGTGTAGGTGTGTCAGGTGGTGGGTGATGTGTCTGCAGCAGGGGACATTGATGATCACTCAGGTGGAGGCGTTTTGCATTTGTTGTAGTTGTTGCAGGTGTTTGGCTGGAATTGCTGTGTTGAGTGTTTTGTCATAGTGTAGTCTGCTGCTGTTGAGGGCCTGTGTCACTGTTCTTCTTCGTTTGGTTAGGATCCACTTGTAAATGTTGCGGAGTAGGTGAAGTGTGTTATAGCAGTGTGAGGAGATGGTGTAGACTTGCTTACACATGGAGAGGGAGGAGTTGAGGATGAATCCTAGGTTGTGGACATGGTTGGTAGGTGTTGGTACTGTCCACAGTGAAGTCAGCTAGCAGGAGTCATCCAAGGCTGAGGGGGTGGGTCTGAGGATGAGTACCTTCATTTTGTTTGATTTCATGTTTAGAGAGCTGCTCTTTATGTAGTTGGTGACGTTCTTCATTGTGTCGTGGAGGTTGCTTTTGGGGGTATGTCGCTTTTTGGTGAGGAAGAAGATGAGCTGGGTGTTGTTGGCGTAGGAGATGTTGTTAAATTGTGATCGTGGGCCACTTGTGTGAGGGTGGCCATGTAGATGTTGAATAGCGTTGGGTTGAGGGATGAAGGCTGGCGGACGGAGCAAATGATGTTGGTGGTTTTGGATCAGAAGGCTGGGAGGCAGATGCTCAGGATTACTATTGGACAGTTTGCAAAGTAAGAATTTGACGCATACTATTTGGCCATGCGGAAAAGTATGTGAAAGCAATAACGAGTATTTGTTGTATATTTTGTCAGCATATATTTGAAAGTAACAATTTTTATAGTGCATGGAAATTAATAATAATGCTTTGTTATTTTATGATTGTTTGAGATGTGTCATATTTACGTAAGAAATTGCTCTTAGAAAAAAACATTTAAGATATGTTTTATTTCTATTTCTTAGATTGTTATTGAGAATGTTGAAAGTTTTTTTTAAGATAATCTTATTGATTGTCTTTTTTTGCCCGCTGTTATGTGATGAGTAGTGTTGAAGTCACTGTTTCTAGTGAAATTCAATATATTTTGAGAACAGCAAAAAAGGCAAATGTAATACTTTACAAATTATTTTGTATTGTAAAAGATATATTTAAACTGTATTTTTTTGTATCTTCAACATACGGTAATTTTATAATATATAATTCTTTTAATATTTATTATGCTTAAGGTAAGTACAAAGAACTGTTGAAAATGGTCGATGGAATGTGCTTCAACGGAGCTGAAGTAACAAAACAAGGATTGGAGAACATAAGTGTGTAAAGATGGTTTGTATTTTTTAAAGACATTTCAAAAAATGATATAGTGAGTGTACCTGTCAGAACGCCTAATTAATCAGTGGATACAATAATGGCTTATCTAAACCCTAGCTGGCACAGGAGAGATGAAGAATCCGCAAGGAAATAGACTTGGAGTGCTTTAGTGCAACAGAGGAATTCAAATATGGCCGTGTTGAGGAAAGACGCGGTGCGGTCTAGTCATTTACCACACACCTGTGGGGAATCCTTGGTGAGGCGCGTGCTCCCTAACGAGTACGCACTTCACCTACGGCGTTCTGGAGTTTAGACCCGTTTTGAATTGCTTCAGAGATATTCCTGAAGAGAAAGCATAAAGGTGGCAGCTTAACACTAGAGGAGAGGCTAGTTCGGTAATTAGTAGCGTTAGACTACATTATAGATAAGGAATAGAGATAGAGTGAGGTAGGTTATTAAATAATTGTTCTTTGTTAGTTTCCTTTATGTATCCATGTCAATGATACAAAGATGGTTTGTATCTTTTACATAGATTAGAAAATCTTAAAATATAAATATACTGAGTGTTCCAGTATTCTTTGAATTTTACTACAGCACATGTACTAGTTTGGACCAGGTAAGGTGAATAGAGATATTGTACTTTTTATGCTACTGTATTTTATAATAACAGCCTGTTTTTTTTTCAGATTGTGATAAGGAGTGACTGGTTTGGAAATTTAAGAAATTTTAAAACTGAACGTTCATATAAATATTTATAATTATATAATGTTATAAAGTAGTTGAGAATGGTATTTATATAATATTTATTAAAGGGCAAATTAGTTGATAAAGCTTGTTTTGTGTTCTGTATTAGGAAGAAAAATAAAATAAAGTGTTTTTGTTTTTGTAGAAGGAGGTCAGCATAACAAATTTACAAAGGAAAAACAAGAAAACAATATGGAAGACGATTTTGAAAATACTAACACTGTCGTAGAAGAGATGAAAATAGATTTTATGAGCAACGTTATTGAAGTGGAAGAAATTAATGTTGGAGATGAAACCTTGGATGATGCTTTTGTGGAAGCATTAGATGAGATTGAGATTCATCAGATGACTTTTGAAAATGATATCCAGGAAAATGAAATTCCTGATGAAATTATAATGGAAGCTACATTAACTTGTGAAATGTTACAAGAATAATGGTTTGAGACACTCTACTTCCAGAATTGTAATCAGTTAGCTACTACCCAAGTAGTCATGGTACAAAGTGGGCCTTAGGGTATGGACTGTTTCAAACCCTTACAGACAACATACATATTTTTTTTATGCACCAGCAAACTTGTCTTTTATAGGTTCTATTCCCTGGTGTGTATCATTAGACTTTCACCAAACACTCTCACACTACTGGTTCAATGTTCTAGTGAGACATTCAGCAGTATGTGCTTATGTATATAATGTTCTAAAAGTGAAGCTGCTAAACATTCAGCCAGACACTCTCACTTTCACTCTCACTTGGCAGTTTCACATTCACCATACACTACTAATGTATTCATTTATTCATTTATGAACTACACTTTCACTTTGACAAACTTTCACAGACTAATATAGAAATATAGTTCTTTCTTTGACCAGTGAAGGTACTTCTGATAAGAACTGTTTTATTTGTCTTTTTAGTGTTCTATTTTTTTTGTATTTTTTCAACAAGTTTAAAAAAAATGGAACTGGAAACAAAAAAAGTGTGGAACAGGAACAAAAAAATAAAAAATAAAATTGATGTTTTGGACAGCGTTGCTCTTCTTTAGTCTTCACAATGAGATCAATAGACTGCTGATTGTAACAAAGTGATTTGTTGCAATAATTACAATGAAATCTCAGATCTGGAAACTGTGGCACAATAATAGGATGCGGACTCCTCGGAGGAGGTTGTGGTGGAGTTGAGGTAGTAGGAACTGCAGGTTGAGGATTCTCCTGCAACGTTTGTGTTGCATCCTTGCATAGTTATTTGGATTCAAACTTTTGACATGGTGAACCATGCTGGTTGTATCGAAAGAGTACTTTTTAGTGGGATCAACCCTGGAAAGAGTAACCTCACAGATCTTGCAAGTTATTTTCGGTGCATTGACTTTTTTCAGTCCCTCAGGATATGTAAAAAAACTTGCAAATTAAAGCTTTTCTCTTTTTCTGAAGTTGCAGAGCAACAAATTCTTTCTCACAGGTTCTAAAGGACTACAGCTCCACAGAATAGATGCTTCTCTTGAGAAAGTCCAAGTAGAATGATCAAAATAGGAAGGGTCTTTCAACAGTTTAGATATGAAGTATCATGAACGAATCAAAACTTTCCTTTTATGCTCACATGGCTTTGCATACACTTACTGTGCGTTTACGCTGCGAGTACGTACGACGTACAGTTGCATTTTTCGTAATTGCTTTCAAAAGTAATATACGGTTATTAAAAGTTTTAAAAAGTATTTTCATTATTATCCTAGATAATGTCTTTCCTTAGTATGTACATTAAATACATAAATATATGTTTTTAAAGAATTAGAAACTTTTGCAGCATATGCGCACGGGGCGTCGTACATGACGTCACACCGAAGCGTTGATGCGACGAGTAACGTCAAAACGTATTCGTAACGTATGCATTGGTATGCGCAGTGTATGATTACTTGTACAAAGTTTTTGCAATCACCATACGCGTACAGTAGGATTATACAAATATATAGAATTTTAATTTCATTATTTCGAGAAAAAAAATTAATAAAAAAATTCTTTTAGAGTTTTGTTTTGTTATTATTTTACATTAAGAATATGAAATATAACTTAAAAAATAAAATAACTATAATTGATTATAATACAAATGTAGGAAATTAGTATAGAAAGACAGAAATATAATAATGAATACCTTTAAAAATTATCATTTACAAAACCTTTTAAATTCACTGAAAAAGCCATAGGTTTCACACCCGTTATAGTTAGGAATTAGCATTTATAAAACCTTTGAAATTCACTGAAAAAACCATAGGTTTCAGCCACGTTATAGTTAGGAATTAGCATTTTTAAAAACCTTAGAAATACACTGAAAAAAGCATATGTTTCACACTATGTTATAGTTAGCTGGACATTTCACTCATACAAAACCTTTGAAAATCCCCTGTTATAGTTAGTTCAGCTAAGTATAACTTGCGCGTCCACAATGCACTGCTGATGATGTCACATACTACATCACTCATGACATGGTCAGTGACATCACTCATGACATCACTGATGACATCCCTTGTGAAAGAGTGGCAGACCTCCTCTCACCCTAATATAACCTTTGATACACACATTCAAAAATAGAACTTAACATTTTCTAAAAAATGGAGATACCAATACCAGTTAGAACAACCTATTCAGTAATTCCAAAATCTACCTACACATCCACTCATTCACCAATAGTTCTATATAGTCACTCATACATGTACTCACTCATCATATGTACTCATACACCTATACATCATGTTACACTCTTCACATCACCAATGGCATCTTCCAGTGATTGTTTTCTAAACATTTATGAGAGTTAAACATGTATACCAAGCTGCTACAAAGGTTAAAACAGTATACTTTGTGTACTACTAATGAGTGATACCATTTCTAACATACATTTAAGTTATAATTATAACTTTACAATTTTTAATATTTTTGCATTTTAAGTTAGCCTTATATAAAAAACAATAAATGTGTTTTTCAAACTGTAAATTATCTTTAAGCTTTGTTTTATGCAACGTATATTAATGGTTTTTATTTTTTATAAAAATATGTTTTATATCGGAGTGTGGAGTGTCATTGATTGGAGTGTAGTAAAATGAAGTGTATAGTACAGTACAATGAATGTGAGTGTCATAGAGTCTAGTGTCGTAGAGTGGATTATTATAGAGTGAAAGAGAATGGAGTTGAGTAGAGTGGAGTGACGTAGCGTACAGTGGAGTAAAGTCATATTCAGTGGAGTGGTACAGTCTGTTGCATTAGGTGAGTGGCTTTGTGAGTGTACGTATCCATATTTGAGTGGGTGTCTGACTGTCTGTATGAGTGTTTGAGTGGCTGTATTGGTATATAACTAGGATTGTTTGTAGCTGTGTGAATGATTAGTGAATCTGTGAGTGACAGTATTGGTGAGTGAATGGATATGTCAGTGGCTGTATCGGTGAGAGACAAGCTGTATGAGTGGCTATATGGGTCTGTGAGCAGATGTGCACATGTCCGTATGGGTGAGGGGGAGGGTATCTGAATGGCTGTTTGTGTGAGTGAATGGCTGTTTGAGTGGGTGTTTTGTTAAGTGACTTGATCTGTGAGTGGCTGTATTGTAGAGTAAGTGTCTGTGTAAATGGATATATGGGTAAATGAGCCGATGTGTGAGTGCTTGCATGGATGTGTGAATGGGTATGTACTTGGTTGGGATGGTGTGTGAATGAGGGTGTGAGTGGGTGTTTGACTGACTGTATGGGTGAATACGTGGGTGTGTGAGTAGCTGTATGGGTGTATGAGTAGCTGGGTGAGTGGCTGCATGGGTGAGTGACTGTTTGTATGGGTAGCTGTATGGGAGAATGTCTGTATGAGTGAATGGATATGTGAGTGCCTCTATGGATGAGTGAGTCATCATTGTTTGAGTACTTGTATGGGTCTGTGAATGAATATGTGAGTGGTTTTGTGGGTGTATGAGAGGTTGTATAGGGGTATGAGTAAGTGTGTGAGTGCTTCTGTGGATGATGCCCTGTTATCAAACAAGTCCGCAGTTTTGCACAACATATCTACCAAACTGGAGTTCTTTCTACTGCTTAATTAATAAGTGCTACCTCCTTGGGTAAATGTCCAGAGCATATTCTACACTACAGCTGTGTAATGGAAAACAAGAAAATGTCACCAGTGAACTTGTGTGCGTTTTGACAATGTGATTGTTCCTGCTGAATCTTTATCCAGAATTATGTGATAACATGAATCCTCCTACGGAGAACACAACAAGACTACAAAGACATAAATCTCCACCAAACAAGGGTTCTTAATCTTAACTATTTGAAGTAAGTGTTTCTTTGTGGAGATGGCCTCATATGCCTCTGCATCAAGAACCCCTCACCAAAATCAGCGGGTAACATGCTAGGGGGCCGCTGAGAAGCATTCCATCATCCTGGTAAAAGGCAGGAAGACCTTTGGATACTACTGAGATGGGTGGGGCCAAATGGGTGAAACTTCCAAGTGCTTTCCATATTTGCATATACTTAGCAATTTAAAAGGTGAACCATGGACTCTACTCTCACCAGGAGAGGGCATGAAAAAATGCACTTGTCACAGTCACATACAGATTGCACTCCAGTAGATCAATGATGTAGTCACCTCCACAAAGGAGTTGAGATAATTTTTTAAAATGGAATTGCTGAGAAAACACTCTTAATTTGCCAAACCCAAGAGTTAAGATCATATGCCGTTTACAGATGTGAAGCTTCAACGGGGCACCTGCTATATGTAAATAGGTTCTTCCTGTTAAGGTTTAATTCCTGTGAAATGAGCATCAGGGCCAGAATGGCTCCAGGGGTCCCATCGCCTGGAGGCCCAGCCACAACTTAATGGGGGAGGGGAGATGTGTGGCCCCTCTTTCCAGACTGATTTCAGCCACGGGACCCCATCCGCCATTACACAGCTCCGTGTGTGCAACCGCAATAGTTTCATCTCTGAAAGACATTCAGTTCCAGTGGGCGGGAGCACTTTGGCCATTCATGCCTACTGGAAATAGTGTTTGCTGTTGCTTAGCAGGAGCTGTCTGCTGCTGCCAAGCAACAGCAAACAGCTATGTCATGGTGCAGGGTACCCTGGGACAAAAAAGGAGTTGGCCCTGGAAGTGGCATTCCCCAGGGCCCTGAATGGCTACAGGATGGAGGCTATGCATCCCCCCTCCTTTTGTGTTGATGGGCTGGGCCCGGGGAGGTGGTGATCCCTGGGGCCATATATGGGTGGGGGGCTGCGTGACTCCCCTCCCAGTATTATTTATTTTTTAGACCTTGGGGAAGTGGTGGACCCCGAGGCCCAGGGGTTCGTGCAGTCCCCTGCAAATTGTTTTTATTGCCCTGGGAAGGTGGTAGTCCCCAGGGATTTTTGAAGGCCAGGAGGGGGGTCAGCAAGGACCCCCTCCATTATTATACACAATCAAAGCCCAGAGGAAGGTGGTGGTCCCTGTGCTCAAAGATACCTTGGAGGGGGGTTTGCGCTGCCCCCCTCAGGTTTTAAATAAAAGCCCTGGGAGGAGGTAATCCATTAGCCCTAGTTTTGGTGCCCAGTATGCCTCCCTCCTTTCATTTGTTTAATGCTCACATAACCCCAGGACCTGGCACACCCAGAGGGCTATAATATAAACAAGTGCAGGAGCCCAAGCTTTTTATTTTAATTTTGCATGAGTCCCAGATCTGCTGTGATTTTCATCAAAAATGTAAAAATATCCCTCTGCTACCCCAGCACCAGAGCTAAGTGGTCAGGGTATTCCTACCCTGTCCTATTTTCTTTATTTGTAACACTTTTTCTGGGACCCGACTGAAGCCGAGTCCCAAGACGACTACCCACCTACACTGGTTGAAGTGTTGGCAACCGATCAGATCTCAGAAGACGGTCGGAAGGATTCACAGAGCCTCCGTGTCCCTAGATATACAAATTCGGATTTCTTTAAATATCTATAAAACTACTGAATGGATTTACACCAAATAACAAGAAGCATTCAATCTGGACCAAGAGCTATCTTTCTGCCAAATTTGGTGTACCTCCTTCCAGAGGAGTAATAATGGTTAAAATCCATATAGGATTTTAACATGTGAAACACAATTTTTTTGATCCCCTTTTTTCTCGGCCCTTGCTTCATGGATCACCCTAAAACTTTGTTTTCATAATTGGAATCACCAGGACACTTTAAAAAAAAAAACAGTTCTGAACATTTTTCAAACGTCACCAAAGTTATAGGCAAATCAAAAAACGCTTCTCCTATGGAAACATGGTCCTAACTATAACTACCTACACGCAATTGCCAGTAGTGTGTGGGTGTGTATGTATATATATATATATATATATATATATATATATATATATATATATATATATATATATATATATATATATATATACATACAGATCATGGGGCTATCAATCAGCCTTAAGAAAATCTCACGCTCCACAGCTGAGTTTTACAAAGCGAATATATATATATATATGTGTGTGTGGGGGTAGGTACATATACATGTTTCAATTTTTAAAAAAAGGTTAAATTGCTTAGATACATTTAAAAAACGTATTTTCCCTATACACACTAAGTTTAAACTACTCAAACTTTAAAAAAATTAACGCTAGAGTTATAACTTTCATTTGCAATTTATCCACCACCTTCAAATTATTATAAGTAGCCGACCTTGTTACATACTTGTTTCGGCTTGTTAACGAGACAACACAAACTATAACTTGCCACTCTACCTTGCACTATGTTGTGACAAGTAATGTAATTGGAGAATTTAAAAGTGTTGTTCTGAATGCTACAATTTCATATGCTATAAGTTATGTAGTACACAAGGGTATAAACTGTGCATGGAAAGCACATGAGTTATAGTTAATGTAGTGTGGCAAGTCAGGTGACAAGACTGTGTTTGGTGGTCTGTAAATTATAAATTCAAGTTATGATTATAACTTTACAATTTTAATGTTTGTGCATTTTAAGGCCAGCCAAGAGTTTTTAAAATTCAGTAGGCTCGCGACTGCACGCACTAGGAGTGCCTGGCAAAGGACTCCACTTTAGAATTGCAATTGTGGTTACCTTTAAAAGTGACAACTAATTTGTGATCATGCTGTTAGATGCTAATGCGATTAGGAGTGCTGGGTAAAGGGCTCCTACACCAAATGCCACATTGTCTTGAACTGTTTTTAAACGCCACTTGTTATTAAATTTCGCTTTTAATTCACTTACTGCACTTCCCCACTCTCCTCGCGCTGCTCACTCGCAACTTGGTGCCTCCCCGTTCCACCACGGATTATTCCGATTGTGTGGAGGGAGGGAACACCAACCGGAAGCGACTCAGAGCTCACTTCCGGCGAAGCCCAGATCAGGAGGTTAGCAGTTAAGCTGCCTCCATAAAACCAGATGCAGGGCCTGATGCTCAGCAGACACGCTTGAGGCCACCCAAGAGTTTTTAGAATTCAGTAAGCTCGCGACTGCACGCACTAGGAGTGCCTGGCAAAGGACTCCACTTTAGAATTGCATTTGTGGTTACCTGTAAAAGTTACAAGTAATGTGTGATCATTGCTGTTAGCCTGCTAATGCAATTAAGAGTCCCTAGTAAAGGGCTCCTACACCAAATGCCACATTGTCTTGAACTGTTTTTAAACGCCACTTGTTATTAAATTTAGTTTTTAATATACTTACTGCTCTTCCCCACTCTGCTCACGCTGCTCACTCGCAACTTGGTGCCTCCCCGTTCCACTGCGCATTATTCCGATTGTGTGGAGAGAGGGAATACCAACTGGAAGCAACTCAGAGCTCACTTCCGGCGAAGCCTAGATCGGGAGGTTAGCAGTTTAGCTGCCTCCATAAAACCAGATGCAGGGCACAAACCTCGCCCATCTGTGCCTGGCCGTCGCCAGGAGCCAAACCCCCTGCCGGTTCTCCCTCAGACCAGATAAATAAGGAAGCGCCGGCTACACATATTCCAGACAAGATCTAGTAAGATTCAGGAATACTAACAGTAGTATGCTCCCAACAAACAAAGAGTGTATCTCCTCTATAATTGTAGAAGGACCTTTCGCCTGCAAGACATGCAAATTTCAGATCATAACATCTACTTGGCCCCCAAACATCGCCGCAACCCCTGCCCAGTGCAATCGAGAGCCCAAACCCTGTCCTATTATCAGTGAACTGGAAAGAACACCGCACCCCCCACTAAATGAAATTAAAAGAGGCTGGAACTGCTTTCTGGCCAATGTCAGATCACTACCCAAGCATTCCACTCACATATGGGATCAGATATATTTCACTCCTCCCCACATCAGATTTCTGGCCGTAACTTGGGCCAAGCACTGCTCTAACCCCGATATTGCTGTTGCAGTTCCGGAGGGCTACCATATTCACAAAACAGACAGGCCTCACAAGCTAGGAGGTGGTCTAGCAATTATATATAAAGATCTGATTACAATCTCCATGATTGACCAACAATGTAGCGAATCCATGGAGATTTTGATCTTCAGAGCAGACCTACATCCTCAACTTAGCTGGCAAGGTGCACTGGTATACAGACCCCCTGGACCTCTTACCAAGTTCCCTTCACAGCTTATGGAACTACTATCTCCTCAGGTAATATCATCCAGGAATTTCTTACTGCTTGGCGACTTTAATATACACGCCGAATATCCCAAGAACAAAGATGCCATAGCCATGCTAACAAAAACCTATCTACACTAGGATTAACTAAAATCAACAACAAGCCCACCCACAGGGCAGGGCACACACTAGACATAATTTTGACAAACTCTCCCAACATCACCTACAAATCTTCCAGCCCTCTGACAAGGTCTGACCACTTTCTAATTGATTTTCAAATCCACTGCCAGAAAGACAACACAGCCCACAATACCCATTTCACCAAGAACAACTGGCAATGGCATAAAATCACTCCCACTAAGTCCCACGAAATATGAATTCCCCAAAAATCTCAGACTCCGACATGACTCAGGAACACTTAGAGTCCCTCACAGCCAGTATGATAACTACTAATGACTGTCTTGCCCCTTTCAAATCACAACCTATCAAAACCAAACGTCTTCAGGCCCCATGGTACACCCCCGATTTAAGATCCGAAAAAAGTCAATGTAAGAAGCAGGAACTGCTATGTCGTCTTTCCAAAGATCCACGAGAAAAGGAAAAATTCAAAACTGCACTAGCAACATATCACAGGAATCTAAAACTCACGCGGAAGACGCACATTATAGCTCAACTTGAAAATGCCGGAAACTCATCTTGCACCCTGTTCCAAGTGTTGAACTCATTTATCAACCCTACGACCTGTCACACCAAGGCAGCCCCCTCCCAAACTTTGTGCAACAGCATTGCAAGTTACTTTTGAGAAAAAATCGAAAACATCTACCTAAAGATCAGCTCCAGTCCCCACCCCTAATCAGGTCCTAGCATAGACCCTCCCCCTATTGCTACTGACACTCTAAGCCTTGAATCCTTTCCAGCACTGACTGCAATTGAAGAGGAATCACTGCTGAAAGTGGTCAAAACTGGATCACCCCGAGATCCCATACCCGCTAAAACCTCTGCCCTCTTATCCAAGACGCTAGCCACTCCCATTTGCTCAAATCTCAATAGATCTATGGAAGAAAGCATCTCCCATCAGAGTGGAAAGCAGCACAGATCATCCCCATCAGGAAGAACCCTAAGATCTCCACGGATGACGTCTCTAATTACCGTCCCATTTCCCTGCTCCCTCTACACAGTAAGCTCCTAGAGAAACATATTAACAAGTATCTGTCGGAATTTGCAGAGTCCTCAAACCGCTTAGACCATTCACAGTCAGGATTTCGACCTAAACACAGCACTGAGTCGGCCCTGGTGGAAGTAACTGACAAAATCCGCATTCTGGCAGATGAAGGTCGAGCAGTACTTTTGGTGCTGCTTGACCTGTCCGCAGCATTTGACACCATCTCCCACCAGATTCTAGTCCAGCGACTCGAGGACATAGGCATCCGAGGGACAGTCCTCAAATGGTTGACTGATTTTCTAACCAACCGAAGCAATCCACAAATCTTGGTCCATTCAACTCAGAAAACACCAAAGTCACCAGGGGGATAGCGCAGTGCTCACGCTTGAGCCCCACACTATTTAACATCAATGTTACCCCACTGTCTGGCCGTCTCAGGCAACTCAGCTTTATCCCCAAATCCTACGCTGATGATCCACAACTTCTCCTTTCCTTTGATAAAACTGACACGAACATACAATCCACCTTTTCGGGGGGTATGAAGGGTATCGCACATTGGAAGAGAGACAACCTCCCTCAGCTAACCACTGGTAAATCAGAAATCATGCTGTTCGGAGAAGCTACAATGAAATGGTCCCCCAACTGGTGGCCTGAGGAACTAGGATCAGCCCCATCCCCCAAACTTGTGGTGAAAAACTTAGGGGTAAAACTCGACCAGAAACTTACACTAGAAGAACATGTTAACCACACCGCAGGGACATGCTGTTGCACTCCGTAGGGTCTTCCCCCTTCTACCCACATCCACATGCAAAACTCTAGTCCAGGCCTTAATCCTCAGTCGCCTGGACTATTGCAACACCTTACTCATCTCTGCCAAGGAATCCTCCCTCAGTAAACTGCAAGTTGTTCAAAACACCACAGCCCGATTGGTGAACAACATCTCTCTCAGAACCTCAGCTGCTCCATTACTTCAAGAACTTCACTGGCTTCCAGTAAAACAGAGAGTAAAATTTAAAATATGCTGTTTGGTCCACAAATCCCTGAACAACATGGGATCCAGCTACCTAACCAAGAAAATTGGTTAGTTATGTGCCACCCAGAACCTTGCGTTCTAGCAATCAAGGATTCCTCCAGGTTCCACGCTTCAAACTAGCTCGCATGGGCGGTAAAGCATTCTCACACCTCGCGCAACGGTACAGGAACCAGCTCCCTTTCCAGCTGCGTCAATGCCCCAACTTCTTAGCCTTCAGAAAACTGTTGAAAACGACACTGTTCTAACCCTCCTTGGTTGGCCATAAGCAGTCACAGCGCTGAGATACCCCGATGGGGGTGATTCGGGCGCTATAGAAATCATAAATCAAATCAAATCAAGTTAGGATTATTATATAGAAACAATAAATGTGTTTTTTCTATCTGTAAATTATCCTTAAGTTTTGTTTTTGCATTGCATATTAATGGTTTTTATTTTTATGTTTTATATTGCAGTGTGGAGTGTCATTAATTGGAGTGTAGTAAAATGGAGTGTATAGTACAGTACAATGAAGGAGAGTGTCAAAGGGTCTAGTGTCGTTGAGTGGATTATTGTAGAGTGGAATAGAATAGAATGGAGTCGAGTAGAGTGGCGTGGCGTGACATAGCGTACAGTGGAGTAAAGTGTCATACAGTGGAGTGGTGTAGTCTGTTGTATCATGGAGTGGAGTATCCTAGAGTGGAGTGGTACATTGTACATTGTAGTGGTCTGTTGACCAGTAGAGCTGAGTGTTGTACAGTGGAGTGTCGTCAACTGAGTGTCATGAAATGGAGCGCGGTGGAGTTGACTGCCATTGAGTAGGGTGGCCTAGAGTGGCCTAGAGTGTAGCAGAGTGTTGTAGAGTGTAGTGGCATAGAGTGGAGTTCAGTGTAGTGGAATGTTTAATAGTTCAGTGTTTTCAAGTGTGGTATCATGCTGTGGAGTGGTGGGGAGTCTCATACAGTGTAGTGTTGCACAGTAAAGTATCATTGTTTGTGAGAACACAGTGCTTGGTAGAGTGGTGAGTTATAGTTAGTGTTGTCTGGTTAGTGAAATGAAAAGAGTGTGTAACGAGGTCCACTACTTATAATAGCTTGAAGATGGTGGATAAATTGTCAATGAAAGTTATAACTATAAGTTTAGAATTTTTAAAGCTTGTGTAGTTTAAACTTTGTTTGTATAGGAAAATACGTTTTCACAGCTATAACTAAATCTGTACCTTTTATATCTCATTTCAATGTTGTTTTTTTAAACTTTTTAATCAAAATGTGTTTCAAATTGTGGAGTCCAGTGTTGCAAATTGAGAGTTGCTATGTGGGGTGTCCTACAGGACAGTAGAGGAGAGTGTTGGAAAGTCTATTGCGGTAGACTGGAGTATTGTAATTTGGAATTGAGGAGAGTATTGTATTGTACAGTGCAGAAAAGTGTCATATATTGTAGTGGCATGGTGTTCCATATAGTAGAGCCAAGAATCATAGATTGGAGCAGCGAGTTATATAGTTGAATGGCATGTCAAACAGTAGAGTAGGGTATCATAGATTGTCATAAAGTAGAGTAGAGTTTGTTAGAGTAGAGTAGGGTGAAGTAAAGTGACATAGAGTGGAGAATCATAAAGGGAAGTGTCATAGGGGACCGTGGACGAGAGTGTTGTAGAGTGGAGTGTTGTGTCATATAGTGGAGCGTCGTATCCTAAAGAGATGTTGAGTGTTGTGTCGTCAAGTGTCATATAGTGTAGTACACAGGCATAGAGTGAATGACCATAGAGTCGAGTTGAGTAGCTTTGGGGCACATGCATCATTGCTTTTTGCGGTCGCAGAGGGGCAGATTCAGCTAATCTGCCCCATTGCGATAGGAATTTTTGCATTTGGGATGCATCATTCCATGTGCAAAAATCGTTATTTAAGTAATCGCAAAATTTGAGATTACTTAAATTGTGATTACATTTAGGGAATCGCAAATTGCGATTCCGTAAATGCAATGCAAAACCAAAAAAAATTGCACTTTCGCTTTTAAGGAATGCAAATTAACATCAACTTAAAGTTGATGGTAATTTGCGAAAACATTGAAAAATGCACTAAAGTGCATTTTTCAAAGTTCTATGTTTCACACAAACATGCCATTGGGGCATGTGTGTGTGTGTGCAACATGTTTTTTAATTGCGCTTTCAGGGGTGCATCAGGGTTTCTTTTTGGCCCCCTTATCACCCTTGAAATTGTATGCGCAATTTGCGAGTACCTATTTCGTACTTGCAAATTGCGCTTGCAATTCCCATTGATTCCTATGGGCCTTGGGTCCATAGGAATCAATCGGATGACATTCCTTAATTGCGACTCACAATTTGCGAGTCGCAATTAAGGAATTTTAAGGAATCACATTTTTAGGGGGAATCCTTCATGCATTGCATTTTGCGATTTCTAAATAGCGAATCAGTAAAATTTGCTACTTAGAAATTTCAAAATGCAGGATTGATACATGTGTCCTCCTAAATAAGTCCAACAAAAAAGGGAGCTAACACCTCTTGCAAGCATTTATATACCTCAATAGGTATATTATCAGGTCCTGTGGCCTTCCCAGCCGCCAATTCCTGCAAGGCTTTTTCCACTTCACTCAGAGTCAAATCACTATAGAGTGTTATTTTATCCTGCTCCGACAGCTTATGGCCGATATTATCAAGGCCCCCACTAGCTGACCCTCCCTATCCTCCTCCCTATAAAGTTGTTGGTAAAAGTTCTTAAACACCTTGCGAATATCAGCTGGCTCTAGAAACTCCTGATCCCCTTCATAGATTTTAGATATTATATTCCTACTAAATCCCTGCCTAATTTTTAGTGCCAAGAGTTTCCAGCCTGCTCCGCCGTTTCATACATCTCACCCCTGTTTGCATAAAAATAATTTACAGCCCATTTCTTTAAATGATCAACAAACCTGGGGTTGGCCAACAAGCTCCTCTCAAACGTCCATCTAGAACTAGCCTTAGGAGTTTTATCCAAATCATATAATAAAACTAACGGATTATGATCCAAAATCAATTTTGGAAGTTTCTTAATACCCACCCTTGCCGCTTCCGAAGAAGAGATAAGAAAATAGTTCAATTTCGTATATTTCTGATGCGGGTATGAAAAATAAGTAAACCCTGGGTTATGCTGCTTTTTATATCCCCAAACATCTAGCAAGCTGTAAGACCTGATAAGAGATCATAGAGCTCTATATACCCTTGGTTTACTTCCCCCATAGTTAATAGTCCCATTAATATCAGTAAGATCTGTAAAAATATTGAAATCCCCACAGCAAATGAGGGGGGATGGCCAATTGACTAATTCTATTTCTAGATTGTCAAACAGCTCTGGCTCATCCTGATTGGAACCATAGATGGTGCACAGTGTGACCCCAACCTTAAATTCCACGATTACCCACCTCCCCCAGGAATCTGCCAGAGAACGACCAGTACCACCCAGACTTGATTTACCCAAAATTGCCACCCCTCTTACAGTTGATGTCTGAGTAAAGCATCCCAGCAAATCAAAACCTTTAATATTTTAATAGATGTTTCTTTGCCCATGGAAGGTGGGTCTCCTGCAAACATATCACATCTATCAGATTCGATCTCACCAAATACCCCAATCTTTGTCTCTTTGACCAATCATTCAGACCCCCTACATTGATTGAACGGATCCTAAGCATCCCCATTACTTTTTGGTACAAAACTGCCTAGCCACTGTCTCAACCCGACACAATATAGTACGAATACATGTAGCACAATGTTTAAAAAATAAGAAACATAGCACATAGAAACATAGCACAAGGTAAACTCTTTTTTTCTCCCCATAAAAGTGCACCCCACCACCCTTCCTGCCCACCCTCCCTCCTCCACTTGACGCCTCACCCTCCCTCGCTCGATTCGCCCCTCCACCCCTAAGGGACGCTCAGACCAAGGTCTTTGCATGTGATGTAAGCTGGCCTAGAGGGTAGTGACACCCCCAAAAAATAGCAGCTACACTATATCAGACCCATATATCTGCCCCCCAAAAAAACATCAATTTAGCAACCCCATCTGAAAAGAAAACCCCACCAAACATTCCTTATTGAGGAGCCCACTCCCTACCTTCCCAATCCCCACATCCCCCCTCATCCACAGGACAGAAAAACTAATAGACCATTTTTTATTTGTCCAGGGAGTCCAAGTATTCTTTGGCTTTTGTCTCTGAGGAAAAATATAATGTGATGACATTGTTGATTACTTTCAATTGAGCTGGATTAACCAGATAAACCTGAATTTTTCTGTCTTGGACAGGTTTTATAAGTTGCCTCAGCCTCCAGCGCCTCTCGACTGTAACATGGCAGAAGTCCGGCCGGACAAAAAAAGAGACCCCACCACATGATCTTTTAGCATCCGGTCTTGCTTTATCATAGATGGCCTGTCGCAAGAGGAAGTTTCCAAAGAAAACTAATATAGCTCTGGGCCTGTCCCCATCTTTTGCCGG
This sequence comes from Lissotriton vulgaris, assembly GCF_964263255.1. NCBI lineage: Eukaryota > Metazoa > Chordata > Amphibia > Caudata > Salamandridae > Lissotriton > Lissotriton vulgaris. The sequence goes on from NC_141691.1 coordinate 1,575,235,023, forward strand.
TGCTTGAAGTTTTAGTGGGATACGGTGTGCTCTTTGGATCTCTGCTGACCAGATCCATTCCGAGAGCTTTGGGAAGGCCACTTTAAAAAGATCGATTATATACCTCCTAGCATCTCACCCTTCCAGGTCCTCCTGTACCCCCAAAACACAAAGACTGTTTTGCCACTGCCTGTTCTCAGATTCTTCGAGTTTCCATTGCAAGTTTTTAATTTGGGCGCCCTGCGCCTCCGTCATGGCTACAGCGCTAGATGCCTCAGCTTCTGTTGCCACTATTCTTTCCACTATATTAGTGACTCTTTCACCCATGTTTGAGAATGCCTTGAAGAGCTTCTTGACAACCCCCTGCATTTTCCTCATCCCCGCCTGTGCTTTCCTTTTTTGTTTTAAATATTTTTATTGAAGTATTTTACATTTGTATACAAAGCACGGCATCATTAATACAGACCATAAATTGGAGGAGGAAGAGTATATACTAGTTCATAAAAAAAATTAAAAAACAATGACTAAATCATCAGCGGGTGAGAGTAATATTTCCAAAAATAAATTCGAACACAAATTAGGTCATAGAAAGTACCATTAGTAAATGCAACATGTATTTTCATATTGAGCAACAACAATATTGTATTTGCAGCAAGTTAGTATCTCTTGTCTGCATGTAATCCAACATTTCTCATTATTATACCTCCTTCCATCGAGTTATAGGGTCCCATATTGTATCCCCCAACTTCCTGCCCTTTTTTCCCTTCCTTGCATATATCGCTCTCTCCATTTTATGCATTATTAGTAGCTTAGCCAGCCATTTATGGAAGGTAGGTGGTACAGGATCTATCCATGCAGAGGCTATACATAATCTCATGATAGCCATGGCTACAAACAAAAATTCCCTACCACGAAAAGAACGTATATCCTCAGCATTTACTCCTAATAGGATAGTTCCTGGGGTTAGAACAATTTCGCTTTCTACAATTTTACTTATAAAATTTTCGACTTCCTTTTTAAATAAATCTAAACGGGGACATAAAGCAAATACATGTTCCAAGTCAGCATCCGGGCTTCCACACCTATAGCATGTAATACCCACTAACCCTCCCCATTGAGCTATTTTAGCCGGTGTATAATACAGGTGGTAAAGTGTTTTATAGTGTTGAGCCTGTAGTGGTGCTGCACATAATAATGATTTCCCCATTTCTAGTGAGATTCCAAAGCTTTCAGAACTAATTGTAAGATTATCCCTCCATTTTTCACTCCACTTTTGATGATCGTCTTGTTTTACTTTCATCAATTCAGCATACAATCTTTTAATTGTGCAATCCTCTCCTTTTCGAATAATATCCATTATAGCATTACGCCTGAATCCCAAGACACCACCTTTCTTTGCCAGGAGGAAACTCCTGATCTGCAAAAATTTAAAGAACTGCCTTGTTTCTAGGTTGTATCTATCTTGCAGATCTTTGAATTGTAGAAAACAATGTTCCCCCCTAATATCTCCAATATTTCTGATTCCCCTATTTTCCCACTCTACCATTACAGATCCCGAAAAAATATCTTGTGGAAGGGTTGGATTATGTAACAATCTCGTATAAGAATTACATTTTCCCAAGCCAATTTTTTTAGAAAAACTTTTCCAAATTTCGAATGCTGCTATTATTATCTTGAACTTTGTCCTCTTGTAATAACTAGCCTCTGTAAATTTTAGAAAAACATCCTTCGCTTCCGTTCCCAGAGTTAGGCCATAGATTGCTAATGATCCATATTCACTCCACTCCTCTCCTCCACTGCCCTGTTCACCTCCCATTAAGCCAGCCATGTTCTGTAAGGCTGCCGCCCAGTAATAGGATTTTAAATCTGGGACTCCCCAGCCTCCCCTTTCTCTTGGCAACGTCATGTATCTAAGAGCCCTTCTCGTTTTCCCTTTTGCCCAGAGAAATCTATTTAGCATACTCTCTAATTTCTTAAATATTTTATTTTCGAAGAAAAGCGGTATTGCCCTAAAAAGATATAGGAATTTTGGAAGGATAATCATTTTTACTATATTAGATCTTCCCACTATTGATAAGTGTAAATTATCCCATCTATCCAAGTCTTTTTCCACTTTCTTAATTAAAGGGGAGATGTTCCTTTCCACCAAGTTATCCAAGTCTGCCATTATGGTAACCCCTAGATATGTACCTTCTTGTATTACTCGGTTATCTAAGCATGGAGTATACAAGTTTTTAATTATCTGTGTTTTTGTTGTATTTAATTTGTATCCCGAAATTCTTCCAAATTTCATCGCCTCAAGCTCAAGATGTTCTATAGCTTCAGATGGGTTTGGAGAAATAACAGCGATGTCATCTGCGTAAGCTAATATTTTACATTGCCCGATAAGCGTTGTAACTGGTGTTATCATCGCTGATGCCTCTATTTTACGTATAAGCGGGTCCATGTATATAGCGAACAATAAAGGTGAACAAGGGCACCCTTGTCTGGTACCTCTTTTTATATGGAATTTTCCTGTGTTCCCACTGTTCACTCGTAGTGTCGCTACTGGTTCTAAGTAAAGAGTTTGTATGGCTTTGATAAAACCCTGTTTAATTCCCGTTCTGGCTAGAGCATACCAAAGGTAGCTCCAGGAGACCCGATCGAATGCCTTTTCTGCATCGAGTAACATCACTGCGATCGGATCCCCTGTGACTGCCGAAACGTCAAATAGAGTTATTGCCTTCCGTATATGGTGGGTGGTTCCTCTCCCTGGTATAAAACCATGCTGACAGCTGCTCACGATTTTATCTATAATTCTTGCCAGCCTGGATGCTAAGGCTTTAGAGAAGACTTTTGCGTCTGCATTGAGTAGGGTTATAGGCCTATAGGAGCCTGGTTCCTCCGGTTTTTTACCCTTTTTTAGTATTACGACCACTTCTGCACCCCCCCATGAATTAGGCGATGTTATCCCCAGTTGTGCACCTTGCATCACCTTCACCATTTCTTCTCTCAAGCAATCCCAGAATACTTTATAAAATTCAATGGGAATTTGATCTGGGCCTGCTGCTTTCCCAGAGGGTAGGTTCCATATTGCCTGCTTTATTTCTTCTAACTGCAGCTCTTCTTCCAACCCATTTGCTTCTTCTTCCTCTATTGGATCTACAGGGATATCCTCGAGGTACTCCCTCATTTCTTCCTTATCTTTTAGCGGGTCACGACCGTATAATTCGTCATCATATAGCTTCTCGTAAAATATCCTAAAAACTTCTCTTATTTTAGTCGAATCTGTTTGTATCATACCCGCAGCGTCCCTGATTTCCCTCACTATGCCTACAGATTCTTGTTGTCTTGCTCTAGTAGCCAGTATCCTGCCTACTGACTCACTCAGCTCGTAACACTTCTCCCTTTTAGTGTCGTAAATTTTCGCCGCTTTACTAGCAATTTCACCCTCTGCCTCAGCTTTAGCTTTTACTAGCTCTACCCATGCTTTTTCGATATCCCGCCCCGACACCACACCGATTTCTAGATTTTCTTCTGCCTTCAAGACATTCGAAGCTAATTCTAGATTCCTCAGCTGAGCTTGTTTCCTTTTATAAGAATTATAGCTCATCGTTTCCCCTCGTACTCCAGCCTTAAATGTGTCCCAAACAACTCCTATTTCTGCTGTGTCTTTGTTAAACGAAAAAAATTCAGTAATCCATTTGTTCATATATTCTATATAATTCTCATCTTTCAGTAGCTCTCTTTCAAAAGTCCAGTTCGTGTGTTGTCTAGTGCTTATTTTTGATGTTATAGTAAGTACTAGAGGATTATGGTCGCTTAGGATCCGTGGCAGCCTTTCAATCTTCGAGTCGGAAATACTTATACTTGAAATAAAAAAATAGTCTAGTCTTGCACATGTTTGGTGCGGTGCAGAGTAATATGTGTACCCTTTATTATCCAATATTTTTTTCCCCCATACGTCTGAAAGAGCATTATTTAATACCAGACTGTGTAGCGCCTGGAATACTTTTCTTTTCCTACCGCCATACTTTCCAAAACAGCCCAGTCCTAATCCATCTGCACCATTAATATTAAGATCACCTCCCAAGATAATATTTGGTGCCCAGGTTGCTAATTCAACATCAAGGAATTGAAATATATCAGGATCGTACTCTGTTGATCCATATACATTTACCAATGTTTTCCACTCTCCGTCTATCCAGCACTCAACCATAGCCCATCTTCCCCATTTATCTTGTGCTTTTTTTCTAATTAGAACGTTACTGTTCCTGGCTAGGATAGCTACTCCTCTTTTTTTTACCCCTTGGCTTGAGTGAACTAGTACCTTAAATCCTAACTGTGACAGAACATAAGCTTGTGTTGTTATTATATGAGTTTCCTGGATATATACAAAGTCTAGATTCACTTGTTTCAGCATTAATGCTACTTTCGCTCTTTTTTGGGGGTCGTTTAGCCCACAAACATTCCAGGTTGCAATTCTAATCCCCTTTATCGATGTTCTCCCATTTTCTTTCCCTACTGCCCTCTCTGCTGTACATTATCTGCGTAGTAATCCTCCATTTCGTTAACTTTTGATCAGCGTTGCTTATTATATTACTTCCCTTCCTTTTTCTCACCCCCGCCTGTTCCCTGTGACCAAAGACTAGGCGGCAAGATGACTGCCGACAGTCCGTAGGGGGTAGCTGCACTCGGCCACTCTCCTGCAATTTCAGCTTCTTCATCAATCACACTGGCATGGCTCAGTTTCTTGGAAAAGAATCTTGTCTAATGACCACGAGGAACTTCTAGATGGGTTAAGAAGGAGCTACGAGGTCGTTTGCCTGGCTGCACTAGTCGAGGAAGACACATGCTGGCTGTAAAACTGAACAAAGCGGGCATATTAAGTGCATCATCTGGACCCACATGAAGAGACAGATGGCATGCGGGGGTGTCCAGAGCATTTTCTAAGGTAGTATCGAAGGTGCTCTCAAACGCTAAAGAGCGGCTGGCGTCCTGCCAGGAGGTTTGGAGGGCTGTCAGACGTGTCATGGCCCCCAAGGTGCTGAGGACTACCCAGAAGCAGAGACGTGAAGAAGAAGAAGCGGAACTATTCAGTGACCCTGGAACTCCAACTGTGAAGATACAAACAAAGGCACAGCAAAGGGCACAGACACGAAGAGAGGCAGCTAAAAGAAGGGAAGAAGAGCGTCTCCTAGCAAGCTTGAGGCGAAAAGAGGAGCGACGCAAGGACTTACCTGCATTGGATACTGCAACAGAAGCAATACTGCGGCAGCCTCTGATCTTCGAGTCGTTTCAGGCAAAGGGATCATCGCCCTTTACATCTCCATCAGCATCGACATCGGCAGTTACAGCAAAAGTGCCTATATTACCGATATCAGCATATCTCGAGGGCGCCGGGATGCAGTCCGCGGCGCTGGAAACCGGGTCTGCTGTAGGAGTGGACTTGGTGCAGAGGGGGCATGGATCCGGCTCCGTGGAGGTACACGACGATCCAGCAGATGCAGACGCAGGCAGAGCCCTCTCGAAGCAACAGTCGCTTAGCAGCAGATCGAGTGGAGCAGAGAGCAGACCGACTGAGATGCCCTCACTTGCTGCAACACAAGGGGTAGAGACTTCCGCTAGCGCACACACGGAGGCACAAATGGAGGCTGCAGAGAATACAGCGGACAAGGGGAGGAATAATTCTACAGCGCATGAAGCACATGGAGCACATGAAGCATATGAAACATATGGAGCGTCGGCGCTCACTGGTGTCCCCATTCAGCGGGAGGCCGAGGCGGAGGCGGAGGTGGGGAACAAGCGCGACTATCCTGCTCTGACCGAAGTTACAGAGCATCTGAGCCGGGAAGCTTTTGTAGGCGGAGAGCCCATCAGTGGTAGAGGCGGAGACTCTTGTGGGGGTGGGGCTAAATTTACAGAAGCAAAGAATCTGGAGCTGGAGGTAATTCCCCACAAGGAAGGAGGCGGCGCCAGTACTGGAGGTGGTGGAGACAGTGAATGCAGAGTAATTACAGGTAATGGGGGCGCAGATGGATTGGATGGGTCAAACAGCAGGCACATGGGGCACAGGGCCAGTGAAGGAAACGAAACTGCAGCAGTAAGAGAGAATAACAAGGAAAATAAGGAAAAAGTGACATTTGGAGGTGGTGCTAAATGTAATAAAAGGGATGCTATAAATTCTAGGAATATGGATTTGGGCTTCGATTTGGATATGGCAAATGTGGACATGGACATGGCTCATGATAGTAACACGGTAAATGAAAAAAATGCGTATGAAGCTAGGGATATATCCAACAAAGCAGGCACTATGGGGTATGTCTTGAGTAATAATTTAGAGGATCTCACTATAGAGCCGAGAACAGCGCTAGAAGTTCCTGAGCCCACAAAAGCTACAAAAGATCAAGAAGGAGGCGATATTCACAAGTCTACCACTAGCATCATGGTAGGATCAAATGGTATTGGCATTGACACAATTAAATCGCAAATGCCACAAAAGGCAGAGGTAGAGGCAGCTAATCGAGGAGCAATTCCCAAGAAAAAGAATAAGAACAAGGCCGGATGTAATAGCCAAATAAAAAATGTATCCCTGCCAAAAACGCCACTGAATAACGAGGATAATGAGGGCAGTGGCTATAGTGACAATACTGAGTTGTTGGAGGAGGAGGAGGAGGAGGAGGAGAGTGAGGAAGAGGTGGAGGGAGAAGGGTCAGACTTATTATCCACTACTTCTGCGGAGATGGAAGACTATTCAACAAGCGATTCACAAGAGACGGACGATCTTTTATGCTCGATGAAGGGGAAGGTTAAAAAAGATTCACAATCCAAAAACGAAAGCAAAACCCACAAGGCCAAGGGTAAATACAGAGGAAGAACCCTAGTAAGCAAAAAGAGAGAGAGCACAAGCAGGAGTAAGAAGAGAATGTCGCCGGCAAGAGAAATATCCAATACAATTGAGGGGGCCGAAACTGACCCGAACAAGGACAGATTTGACATCTTACTTGCCACAATGAAACAAATTCAAGGAGAAGCACGACAGGAAAGTCAAAGAGCCAAGCGAGCTAATAAAAAAATACAGAAATCTCTCCATAATCTACAGGACATGTACTCTGAAGTAACAGGTAGACTAGTGGAGGTAGAACAGAGAACTGGCAAAATGGAGGATGAAATGGCAGAGATTCAGGAATTCAGACAGACCCAGGGAAAAACTGAATCTGATATTTTATGGAAACTGGAAGATTTTGAAAATCGCCAGAGGAGAAATAATATAAGACTCTTAGGAGTGGAAGAAGGCAAAGAAGGGGGTGACACGAGAGCCTTTGTTGTAGAACTGCTGAAAGGTGCGTTCCCAGAAATGGACACATGGGATTGGGATAAAGAGGTGCAACGGGCACATCGCTTCCCACTAGTACAGAAAAAAGGCAACGCGGGTGCAAGATCAAGGGCAATCCTCGTCTATGTAGGAAATTACTTGCTAAGGGAGGAAGTGATCATGAAAGCTAAACCTACTAAGAAACGCACATATAAAGATATAACCTTCTTTGCTCGTCCAGACTTCTGCCATACAACAGTTGAGAGAAGATGGCGGATGCGGCAACTTATAGTGCCATTTCAGAATCTAGGCTGTGAAGTTTATTTACTGTTCCCGTCTCGCTTGAGGGTGGGGTTGAATGGACAGTTCAGAACTTTTTTTTCGGAAATTGTTGCTCAAGAATACTTGACCTATCTTCGAGAAGAAAGAAGGCATAGAGAACAAAACGGACAATTGGATCGTACGGATACCACAAAACAAGTAGCTTCTATCTCAAAGAGATAACTGAGCCTTTTTTCTATTTTCTTTTTTTTTCTTTTTTAAGATGATGTGATTATACTCTGAGAATGTTCCAGCACGGGGAGTGGCCGGGTAAGACTCCCCTGGGAGGGCACGGCTGTCACACATAGGTCAGGATTGACCTATTTGCCAGTAAGGGAAAGGGTGGGGTGGGAGGGGAAAGAGGAGGGGGTGGGGGGTGGGAACCACACGGGGAACAGGGCACGGCAATGGAAAAAACAGAGGGGAAGAGGTTAAAAAAAATATTCTTTGCCCGCCTGTGCTTTCCGACTAGTCGGAAAGTGGGCATTTTCTTGTTTAACAATCCTGTGTGCCTCTGCCTGTTTGTTAATTCACCGTCTTGTTTTGGTGTGGCAGGAGCTGGGATGTGCATTCACTGTAGACCAAAGGTCTTCAAACTTTTTTGCTCAGAGCCCCCCTACGCAAAATGCTTCGAAGTTAGGCCCCTTCTCCAAAACTATATGGCAAGGATTTGGGGAGGGGGAGGAGAAAGGATGGTCACAGGGGACGGGGATGATGAGATAATTTCAGGGGTTCTTTTCTGTAACTCACAATCCGGATTAAGTTGCACTTATATAAAAGCAACAGCATCAAACAAGAGCAGAATTGACCAAAAACACTACTGCACATAATTGGAGTGCTGAGGGCCCCAGTGCACTGCACCTGCTGTACTATTATTAGCTGTATCCCTGATAAGCTGGCTATCACCTCTTATTTCACTCCATTCCCACTACGTCTGACCATCACTTCAATCTTGAAACAAGGCTGGTCTCTTTCTGAAAGAAAATTATCTGCTGCATGCTGCCCCCCTCTTTTTGCCAAGGGCACCATCTGCCAGAATGCAGCAAGGAAAATGAACCCCCAGGCCCACTTTGTATTGCAAAGCATTCATAATTATGATGCAGTGGGCCCCGGGGCAAAAGTGTCCCTGCACCGATTTCACTAATGATAGGTACTACCTTGCTATTGTCTCAGACGCTTGTCAACAACATGGGCTCTCATCTCCACCATCCCTCTCCATCCCATTTCTCATCATCCCTGTCCCTCCCATCTCTGTATATATAGTTGGACATTATGAGACTTCATTAAAGGGCAATGTATTTACCAAAACTCACATTTCTGACTGAACATTCACATTGTTATAGCAACTATGGTAACTTCTTTTCTGTACTGTAGTTAGCCTCAACCCTAAGCCACTTCTTTTCAATTTGACGGCTGCTTGTCCACATCCACCCTGAGAGCCAACACCAGTACTCACAGCTTTGATAGTTCTTGACTGTCCCTGCCACTGATTGAGGAGAGTTGGGGTGTGTTCTGCCTTTCCTGTGTGACTTATAGCCAGGCTGAATAGACCTTTCTGCATTTAGAGTGGTGGGAGGAGTTTTCACTAGTACCTGATTAGGCTGTGTCTGCTCTGCACAATGCTGTCTCCACCTCATGTAGTGAAGCTCGACTAGGGAGGACAGAACTTTTTTACTGAGCTCAGAGACTCTTGCAACAAAGACTACAAAACGAAAATGGGGAATAAATATTGGACCTAAAACCCAAGAACTTTAGATTACTTCTGGAATCAAGAGGAACCTCTGCCAAGGAAGAAGAGCTTGTAGCTGTGAGGAAGAGACGGCTCCTTTGCTGTGAGTGCTGTGCTGGGTTGGCCTGCAGTTGCTGCTTCTACCAAGGAGAGGACAAAGACTGGAACTTTGCTTTGAACCAGTTTGTGAAGAATCTCCAAGGGCTTGTGTGTGCTTGCCTCCTGTTCTGAAGTCTCAGGGACACAAAGACTTCACCACCAGACTCCTTGCATTCCACTGCTGGGTGTTCTGACCTGCCAGGTGGTGCCTGTCCCAGTTCTGGACCTCTGGAGGTTGTGCCTGTTGCTGGAAGTGGCAAAAGCTTAAAGAAGCCAAGAGGAACTACATATTGCCCTTCTAGCCCCTGTTTTTCTGGTGCCACACAGGAAGAATTTCCATGCAACGCTGCCATGCGGCCAAAGAATCGGCGCAGAGCCTGTCTGTGGCTGAAAAAACTGCTGCACACTGAGTACAGTGCACTGACTTTCGAAGTCTGAGATCACCGTACCTACTCTGACGCAGGCCCTGCTGTGCGGCTGAAAGAATCAACCCATCATGTGACCACAGCAGAAGAAATCGATGCAGCGCCTGTTTGCCACCACTGCATCAACCTCCAGCAAGTCCAGATTTCCATGCATTGCACCTGTACTGCATGTTTTCCAACGCATCACCAGCAGACAAAAATCCTCATGGAATGAACTCTTCACTTCTCCCTACATTCCGAATTCAAAGCATCACTTCTCCTTCCTGCAGAAGAACTGTTGCATTGCCTCCACAAGGACTCAGGAACTGATGCATCACTGTGTTTTTCGATGCCTTCCTTCTCTGTGGCTGTTTGGCCTTGTAAATTTTGACTCACCTAAAGGTACATTGTGTAAAATCATGCATCCACACATTTCAATAGACAGAATTACTTTAAACCTTTTAAAAGTCATATCTTGTATTGTGTATGTTGGATTTTTGTCGTTTTGGTCTTGGTTGGTTAGGATAAAGATACTATATTTTTTTTAACTGGTGTGGTGTTCATTTTTAGTGTTTTCATTGTGTTACTGTGTGTCTGGGTGGAAATACTTTACACATTGCCTTCAAATAAGCCTGTCTGCTCGTGCCAAGCTACCAAAGGGGTGAGCAGTAAGTGTGTAACTCCCTTATCCTGAGTAGAAGGAAGGGTCCCTACTTGAACAAAGGTGCATACCTCTGCCAACCAGAGAGCCCTATTTCTCACAGTTCCTACTAGGTCAGCACTTGTGTTCTGAAAGATTAGATAGGGCTGAGTGCAAGGATAGGTAGTGTTGCGCGCTCCCTCTCTATCCCCACCATGGGCTTGGCATCCTTCCAGACACAAATTGTGTGCATCATCTATCTAGAACAGAAGCTGTGTACACCTTGAGCAATTTATAAACATAAAAATAATTGGGGGGGGTTTCATGCACCAAGTGCACTTTTGCTTTTAACATTACCAATTTCCAGAAAGGGATGCTTGCTATAAGCTCCTGGAAGGCAGATAATTCCTTGAGGCTGAATTCTAGCAAGACAGAGGTCATGATCTTCAGTAATCTGACCCCGTCGTGGTCATCTCTGTGGTGGCCATCCGACCTAGGAACACCCCCTATCCCAATCACTAAAGTAAGAAATCTGGGAGTCATTTTCGACACCAAACTTACTTTTATGCATCATGCCAACTCGGTGGTCTCATCTGCATTTCACTCTATCAAAATTATAAAAAAGCTTCTCACTTATCTTCCAGCTTCAGCTGCCAAAATACTGATCAGTACTTCAGTAATGTCCACAGTAGATTACTGCAATGGACTCCTGATCAATGCACAAGAAAAAGTGCACAATAAACTCCAGCTAATTCAAAACGCGGCAGCTAGACTCCTGACAGGCACCCCCAAATTTAAACCTATTTCCAAAGTGAATTGCCAAGTCCATTGGCTGTCGATCAGAAGCAGAGCTAAGTTCAAGGCGCTCTGCATTGCCTATAAATCCATCTACACAATTGGTCCCAAGTTTCTCAAGCAGTCTCTGTCCCCCTATATTCCCTCCAGACAACTTCGATCATCCAGCACTAATCTTCTTATTGTTCCACGGACTAAAAAGGCATCATGGGGTGACAGATCGTTCCTACATGCTACCACTAAACTTTGGAATAGACTGCCCTCCAACATCAAGAATAGTCCTTCCCTGCTTATTTTCAGGAAACAGATAAAGGCTTGGCTCTTTAACCAGTGATCCATCTGGTCCCCTCTGCTTTGTTCTTCTGCAGCGCCGAGACACCTTCTGGTAATTGTGCGCTTTATAACAGGCATAAATAAATAAATAAATAAATTGTACCTTCAGATTGAAACAAAAAACACTAAGAATGGGGTCCTAAGTCCTTAGGTGAAAATAGTTCAATTCCCGTTTGCGTAGTTTGCTTTCACTGTGGAATGTTGCAATAACCATAACATTCGGGATGCTTCCCAGCTGAACAGGGCAGCGTGACATTGGCCAGCGTGCCACATTTTTTAATGCTTCAGGTCGGATCTCCATCAGTGTGTCACGGGTCCCATGGTAGTCTTATAAAAGCATTTATAATTCAGCATACATTATATGAAGGTCTCGCCTGCTCTGGACTTGAGCCCAGTCGCTTGGCCTTCTCAGTAAATCACCTCCCATTCTGCGAGTAGGCGTGGTCGCCCTTCCAAACCAAGGTTGGGGTCAATGGCAGGGCAGTGAGCGCACGCGGGCAGCTGTCTGCGCGGTACCTGGCCCGTGCATCTGTCCAAGAGGACGCTTTCCAGCCCTGCCAATCCGCTGACCTTGACAAGCACAAATGTTTACATAGTAAACAAAATATATTGTTTTATGAAATCGTTTTGCAGATCAGCAGCATATCACGTTTTTTTTATAGTTATAAAAAATTCAGTTCTTGTAAAGGCTGCTATTCATTTTAATTCTGTTGTTTTAATAAATACAACGAACAATTTCTTTTTGACAGGGCACTGCTTCATTGAGACTACACAGCAGCAGGCAGCACTTGGCCCAGACCTCTGATAACGTTCTCAACTCCCTACTAAGCCCGAGTCCTCGACAGCCTGATATTTTCTGAAATAATAAAAAAAAAAGCTGTTACATTGGCACAGGCTGGCGATATTTTCTGAAGTATTTGAACAATTGCGGCGTGACGTACTCGTCTAAACTAGGATACGAAAGCTTCAGACCGCAAAGTGCAAACTAGCGTTTCCTCGTCTCCTCTGCCAGTTTCTGTTCAGACTGATGCTCTGAATAGGTTTGTTAAATATGCGGCTTCGTCTGCCTGGGGAGCCAGCCGTCCTCGCAGCAGACCAGCGTTTTCCTGTCCCGGGAGGCGGCGGCACTCCAGAGACGAGATTTCACATGGGCTACCTGCTCCAGCTTGTCTAAGCAACAATGATAGCCATATGCGAGGCTGCGGGAAAACAGATGCTGTTTTTCCATTTGTGAAATCACGTTGTTGGAAAGTAGTCAGGTTTTCAGTCTCTGAAAGCCCATCTAATCAACCTACAGAGACAGTGTGAGCTTCCTCGGAAATATTTGACAATATTTCCTATTGTTGGTGACTAGAAATATATGTAATTATAGAACAGCAGCAGTGCACCTACAGTATATGGGCCTGTGTTAACCATGCTGGCTTTGATTAGGAAAAATGGAACCCGCCATTTGCATAATCAAGAGGGGCATACAAATCAGCTCGTGCCAGACTGCTTCCAGGCAGGGAGCAATTGTGTTGTGCAGAATCTGAATCCTGGCTGTTGGATAAATATTGTTTGCAAATGTGTATGACCCCTTTCAACAGGTACATGAATCTGGTATTTAACACAAATAAGGTAGGAGGGACATTTTCCCTGCTTTCGGTGCCCGCGGCTGTTATAAGACGCATCATTCCCAAGGAGAGAGCAGCATGGTGACCACAAACCTACCTCTTCAAAAGAATAGAGAACAACCTGAAGTCCGCCATTTTCTCATTACGACAGTCATCTTTCCAAAACGGTATCTGATGAAACGAAATATCTTTACATTTCATTAATGATTCTGTGAGTGCTGAATTGTCTTTGACTATATAGACAGGTCATGATGCTAATGTGCTTTGGGACATTCACCACATAAAATAAGTGCCCCACTCCCATCAGCTCAATCAAGTACATGATTTATCATTTGCTTAGTTAAATTAGATTGGCTCCTGTTGAGTTACGCTCAAAGCAGTTGGTTGAAAACCTAGCCTGGCTTTGCCACCATGTGATACATCACAGTCATATGTCATTTATATTATTCATGCTGTCAGGTATGCAGAATCAAGGTCGCCTGATCTATGCTAAACATGCGGGAGCCATGACCTTTTACCATGAGTGTTTTTTTGTACGTGATTGAGAGCTTCCCAGAAGCAACCCTTCCAAGAAAGAACCTTTCCTAGAATGAACTCTTACCCCAGCAAACTCGTCCCAACCCATTATTAGCATTTATCGTGCTTTCTCTTCTTCTCACATAGCTAATGAGCCTGGCTAATTGCAAAGGTACAAACCTGGCTTATTGCAGGAAAGTAACAAAAATGGGATCCGACACTTGCAATTTTCATGTTCAGTACTAGGCCTGGACGGTGAACTCCGCTCCGTTTGTGGAGTTTTCCACACTCAGCAGATCACACAGGGTTCTGAAAACTCAACGTCAAGTTGGCGGGCGCGAGCGAGGAAAATTCACCTCCCGGTGAGATTTCTCCATGCAGGCGGTCAAATTTCTCAACGCGGGCGGTCGTGGATGGTCTTAACCACTCGCATTGAGAAACCTTCTGTTTGCATGGAGAAAGCTGCAGCTAGGTTAGAAAATCTACTCAAGGGGCAGGAAAAAAAGCAGCACCTTCTTGCGCTGCACATGGTGCCGTTCGTCCTGAGGTTACAGCATGGGATAAACAGCCAGCACTTAAAATCAACACGAATGGCATGACCAAATGCACTGTTCTGCTTTCAGAACTCTGTGTAGTACGGGCAGGTTTTTTTGGTTACTTGTCGGAGTTCCGCAAGAACTCCGCCCATGCCTATTCATTACCCTACGGCTATACGTTTACAAATACTCTGCACTTTATTTTATTGTTTCGTGCTTTTTGTTTTCAATGTCATTAAAAGTGGTCCATTAATTCTGATTGGCCCGGTAATACTAGCTATACAGCCCATTCAAAAAATAAGAAGATCGTTGATAATTTGTATTCCACCTGGGAAATTCACCTTTTTCAAGCGGAAGAAGTTTTCGGAGGAAATAGACATGATAAATTCGATTTATGCTTGCTTTTTTTCCAAAATCCTAATTTCCATTATTTATTTTCCCCCAGAATTACTGGGACCCTGGATACCAGTAAATCTTGCGTATGTAAATAACAGGCATGATTTTGTGCCAGTCGTAATGAGGACCTAAAATTGCCATTTCCTTCCATCTTGATAACAGCAAATAGTTAGAAAATATTTGAAGAAAGACAAACCCTAATGAAAATATTTCTTCTCATGATAAATGTTACGTACTTTACACCTGTAAGGTAACAAAACCCTTAAAATAATCCAGTTGCAACATAGTGATCTCTAGACAGCATGTGCTATGGTGACTCAATCTGTAGTGTAACTATTCACCATGTCACAACATTACCAATGGCATCTGGTGATCTCTAAATCTTGTCTCTTTTGAGGCTTTTAATAAAACTCCTCGAGTTTGGTGGCCACCCTCACTCCTCGCTCCCTTTTTCAAGTAATTAGTCCTCCAACAGCCATAAAGAAAAAAAAGTTGGAAAA
The DNA here is from genome assembly GCF_964263255.1 of Lissotriton vulgaris. Lineage (NCBI taxonomy): Eukaryota > Metazoa > Chordata > Amphibia > Caudata > Salamandridae > Lissotriton > Lissotriton vulgaris. Next base: position 1,575,250,178 of record NC_141691.1, read on the forward strand.
GCAGCACAAGAGGTCTAATGTATTCGCCCATGCAGCTCTCAATGACTTGGTTTTGACATGGAAACAGAAAGAGGGTGGTATCAGGTATCAAAAGCAGGGGAAATGTCATTTTAGTCCATATATTATTTCTATGAAACAGAAAAAAAATACCATCAAGTCACTTTGCTGCGCTGCGTCACAGTGAAAGGCAGGAATGCACTGTATTTAAGTTATATAAGGTGCATTCCTGCCTTTTGTCAACTATGCTGGCGCTCTTATGGCAGCCCAGAGCCAAAGCAGGCACACTTGCACCATGGTGCAAGGGTGCCTCCATTGCATGCAAGGTTGTTTTTTTGTGCAGGAAGGGGCACCTTCCTGCACAAAACAATCCTGAGAGGCATATTCCTCTATGTGTGCTGCATAATACAGTTAATATAGAAAGAGGAAGTAACAAGGAGAAATAAAGGTATTTCTAAGGAGAAATAAATATATTTCTCCTCAATATACTTCCCCAGTAAGGGTTATATTTTTGGAGCATTCCCAGTTCTGGTAAATCTGGGAATGCGTCAAAATCCATGGGAGTTATGAGGGAACAGCAATGAAACACACATGGAACAACTTCCCAGGGCACAGTTGCCTTGCTCCAGATTTATGAAGCCACTTAGGGCTATGCAAAGTGGGCTTGTGCTGCTTCATAAATCTCACTTAAGGTTTGCATCACACATTTATAATGTTGCGTGGTGCAAACGTGATGCAAACTGGGTCATAAATATGGCCATGGGTGCCTGTGGCAGTTGTGAGAAGCCACTGTAATAGACTGGTTTGGCCACTAGGGGGGGGGGGGGCGCAGGTGGAGGGTAACAAAGAGAGCACACAGGAGAAAGAGGTATGGGAAAGGCGAAACAAAAGAAGATGTTGGTCAGGGGTTACATGAAGTACAATGAGGAACAGTGAGAGACACACATGAGGGAACTAGGAGAAACAGACAGAGAGGGCTATGCTTTGTAAAGTAATCCCTTATGCAGATCAGTGCATGTTTTGATTATGACACTGTCTGTGTAAAATCTCTAGTCATTAGTGATGCACACAATGGTGATAGATGGGCAAATGTGGTTACCACAGCCACTAAGAATTTAGGGGCACATGAATCAAGTTAGGCTTTTGCTATTCCTTAATTTCAATTATTAAGGAATCGCAAACGCCTATGGATGTAGGAAATGCTAAAAAAGTAGCGATTCCTAAACATTCCTTATTTGCAACTTGCAAATTGAGAGTCGCAATTAAGGAATGACTTCCCATTCATTCCTATGAGCCTGCAAACCCTTAAGAATGAATGGGAAATTGCAGGCACAATTAGCGAGTACCCAATAGCTACTCGCAAATTGCGCATGCAATTTCAAGGGTGCCAAAAGGACACCCTGTTGTACCCCTGAAATTGATATGTGCACCCATGTTGCGCACACAATTGCCCCAAGGGCATGTGTGTGTGTAACCTGGAACTTTGAAAAATGCACTTTAGTGCATTTTTTAAAGTTTTCGCTAAATACTATGAGGTTTAATTTTTAGGTATTTAGCGAACTCTAATATCGAAATCGCTATTTTAAGTGCCATCTTTGCATGTGTCACCCCGAGTGGGACGGGTATGCTCAGATGTGAGTCATGTGGTCTCCATGCCACTGGAATCTAGCTATCCTTGCTGATGAGGGCTGAACGCCCGAAACCGGTCCTAGGATGCTTTTTTCCAGTCCATGGCACTTCGGGTTGGACTGTTCCCATGGGGCACAGGGTCAAGACTGAATTGCATATGGTTGGGTTCAAACTGGAATGGCATGGTGAGCAAAGAAACGATGGATTTAGGCCCAGATCTCTGTACTGGGGTGAATGTATGACATTGTTTTGCATTCTGTCCATAAACTGTTGTTTTTGCAACTTGCATTGCATTAAAGGCATCGCAATTTGGGATTCCGTAAATGCAATCACAATTTGCAATTTTTGCATTTCGGATTATTTATCCCAAATGCAAAAATACCAGTCGCAAAGTGGTAGATTCTGAGAATCTACCTGTTGGCGACCGGTTTTTGCCTTGATGCATGTGGCCCCAAGCTGTTAACGCACTTAATGATATTTCATTATCCCCTTTGGATCTCACTTTTTTATTCCATCCCGGACAGTGTTACATCATCTTCAGAAACTGACTGAGTTACCAACTGCAAATACCAGACTAGATGGGTAATTGAGGTATTTGGCAGGCCAACCGGGGCAACTCTTTCATATACTGGAATGGTTGCTTCTTGCACTTTGAAGGGAATTGAGTTATTAGTTGTGCAGGATGTGGGGCCTGTGCAATTAATAGGTTCACAATGTAATCATACTGGGAACCAAGCACCCCATTGTGGTGCTTGACTCTCTCATGGTAGCGAAGCACAGCAGTCCAAGACCCACTCAGGGAAGGTGATGTGGGCTAGTAATCACCATTCACTAGCACACATTAATAACACCCAATAAATGACTGTCCAGTCAATGCTTTTAAAAAAAAAGGAAAATTACATTAATTACAGACACAGTACAAAAAATATGCATTAATTTACAAATATATACAGGAGGCAGATCAAAAATACCTTGGATCACGTTATGAAATCACATTTGATGTCAAAGGATCAAGACCCTCAAAATCACAGTGGTACTCTACCTATACCAGACAACACATCACAACATTCGGGTATCACTTTAAATAAAACAGGCCTATTGGCCTGATCAACGGTTAACCATATGCAGGAACAACAAACCACATTTCAAAAACACCATTAGTTTGTGCTTAAATGCAATAAACTTTAATAACAATGTGTAAATGTACTATTAATGTTAATAAAGCATATCAACCACAATCAGTAATCACTGTCAACATTATCATATCAATAAAATATTTTAAAATGAACATAACATGGGTTTGTGTGCTTTTTACATACTTTCAGGCCGCATACAATGCAACCATAAAAACAGTCCCCACAGGGAACTCTGCTCAATGAATCTGTATTTTACTTACTCACTTTCAGGCAAATTAAAAATGTAGCCATAAAACAAACCCTAGAGGGTGTTGCACCCCGTAGCTGTAGAGATAAAGTTCCATAATTGGGAATGCTTTAATCCAACCTGAAAGCCAAAGTGGGTCATAATTGTATGAACTCTGCACTCACAGGGTCAATTTTATTATTTGGAGAGGAGCCTGCTATACCTCCTGCAGCCCCCACAGCATCCTTGGTGGTGTCCCTGCCCTCCTGGGACCACTGTGAGTCAAGAAACTGCTTGGCTTTACAAACCCCACAGTGCATTATGGGTTGTTCCCTCACTGGCGAGTGAATTTTATATGAGCAGCTTTTTCCATGAACCTTTGTTGGCACTGCATGGCATCTCACAGCCTGACTTCTTCATCCAGGCCGAGTCCTCATGCTTGGGTTCTTTCCTGAGCTGCTGTGGGAGCCATCCTGTCCTCCTTCTCCAGCCCAGGCTCAATGCAGGCAGGGGGCAGTGTGCTTGGTGCCCTCTATGTCCAAAGACTTGGGAGTGGGGTGTTTCTGGCTCAGTTCTGTGCTCTGGGTCCCATGGTTGCCGAGGCCCCTTGATTTTCTTTACATCTGTCCCCAGGGAGATGGGGCCCCCGGTGGCAAGGAGTGGAACAGTAAAGGAACCCCATGCCCAACCTCTCTCTCCGAGTAAAATAATTCATTAAAGCTTATGCGGACCCCTGGGCCTGGTCCCATTGAGGTTGAATACAGACAGATGTAGGAGCGCCACTCAGTCTGTTGCATGGGAAGAGGTCAATGGTCACCAACCTTAAAAAGGACTTTACTCTGGCTCCGTTGGATCTATTTGGGTAATCGGGTTAATTTTGCTCATGGTAGCTGGCTCTAGCCATCAGTTGCAGTTTTAGCAGACCTCCTCACCTCCAATGTGGTGTAGTTCAGAGGGAGTTGGTTCCATTGGCTCCCTGTGCCAGTTCTGCTTCTGGTCTTTTGTCACTGGCCCTTGGAAAGACTCATTGGTCCTGGGGCAACTGGAGGCAGAGGGCTTAGACCTTTTGGGCATCAGGTGATTTTTCCTTCCAGTTGTCCAGGACTCTCACAGTTCCAGCCAGGCTTCAGGAGCCACAAGCACAAACAGCACCGTCAGCTCTTTCTCTAGCTTGTGTAAGAGTTTTTAAAAGGGGGGGGGTGAAAGTTCTAGAAACTAGACACCCCTCAACTGTCCTAGGGCGCCACAACACCTGTCCACCAATGTCCCAAACCTTTTACACGGCATGCTGGGACTGTTCAAAATGGTGTCATCCAGGAGTAACTGGTCACATCTGCTCTTTGAGTCTCAGCTCTGAACATCTATTACATCACTGCCAGGGACCTTCCACCTAAAAGTTAAAAGAGGAGCCCCCTCCTATGCTGGCTCCAGTAGTCTGGGCTCCTCATTTGCTCAGTGGGCCTGGGCTGTCCTCAGCCATGGCACAGTGTGACAGGTAATTAATAGATGCAGATTTTCATCCCTACCCCCTTCATCCTCAGGTGCTGATGGAAGCATTGTTAATTACTCCTTTTGTGTGGGGCAGCCTTTTTTCCCTCTGCTGGAGAGAAATATAAATATCTTTGCCCAGTAAGGTGACAAAATGCCTGGGCTCTGATCCTGAGCTGAGCCAGAGAAATATGACAATTCTGTATGATACATAAAATGTACATGTATGGTCCTGGGATCTGCAAATATGAACAAGGGGCACCCTTTCCACCCCATTTTCACACCTCACTGGACTTTGTAGGCATAAGGGAAGAGAAACTGCACTAACAGATTTCCCTCTATGTATGTAATAAAGTGTCACTGCAGACAAAAGAGTAAATCACACTAATGTTACCTATGTGCCCACTAATATTATAACACCGATTCTATGTCAATATCTACTCATGCAGAGTTCCCCTGCTCCAGGCTACCTGTGCTCAGTTACCCGGCTGCGTATGACAGTAGTCTCACACATGCAGCCCGCATACATGTGAACAAGCATGTGCACATGTGTTCACATGGGACCAGCCAGGTGCCCCTTACCCTACCTGCATCGTAGTGAACTTTTAAGGTGGACACAGGTGGTAAACATGTGCAGTCCATTTGCTATGTGATTACCGTGGGTGAGACACATGTAGTGAGGCTCACCCACAGTAAAAAGTCCAAAACCAGATGATCAAAAAAACAAAAAATCTAGACATATTAATGGACGGAATACATTTTGCAACACATTTCTACTTGCAATTGCATTGTGTAATCACATAGCAAAAAGATAATATTATTAGCCAAAGTAATGATACTCAATATACTGACCTCAGAGGGATGGAAGGCTTTAGATTCTCTTCCAAGAAAGATGGAAATTGTAAATTGTTTACTAGGTGTATTCAAATGTTTTTTTCTCTTCAAATAAGGGACAGTAAGTGAAATTGGTAATTTAACACACCAAATTCGACTGATTTTGTTCTTTTGCTGAGTGTTTATACCACAAATTTCGGGAGGTCAGTCAGGAGAACATAGGAGGTAATTCTGATTAATAAGCAAGCTCCTGTTTTCATAGGGATCATCTTTCAACCTCCCAGCTCATACCTATTACCTAAGTGTGTCTTGCAAGTATTCAGAATTATGATCTTTTGATGCTAGGCCCATCAATTGGAGAGAAGGCAGACTAGGTGGAAAATTGATAATGACAATGCTCAGAGAAATGTTATGTACTAACACTATAACATTTCAATGGCATATTCAGTCATATAAACTAATTTGTTTAAAGTGAGCTTTTAAGAGGTTCCCAGACACAATAACGCCCTTTTTTGACTTATGCAGATTTACCAGCCTCCCATAGTTCTTGAGAGAATGATTGCTAGATATTGCTTGATAATTCTCCAAATAATACCGGAGGACTGAGTCATAAGCTATCCATGCCTGTTTTAACAGAGGCCTTTCATAGGATTATCAGTTTTCTAGTCAGAATGATTAGTCATGAAGAATTGCACTCAAGAATGAACAGTGAATTACCACACCAAACTCTTCTGTCTTCTCTACCATACTTCCCTCTTAGCCAACATTGAAAATTATTAAATTATAGAGACACTTTTGGAAACAGGAACACATATCAGACAGATTCTGAATCTGGCTTTCAGGCAATGTGGTACTGTCTCAACCAGGACATTAAAATACATGAGAATTCTGTAAATATTGAAGGATTTCCTGTCTCAGCAGGTTACAGCATGATCTGCCTAATTAATATTAATTAAACAGTTTTCTATTTGGAACCACTATCCCTGGGTCTCTATTTCCAAATGGGAAACTTCTTTTTCTCAAGTAGCTCATGTTCATTAAAGGAACAAGTGATGGTTTAAAAATGTTTCCCATTTGGGAAGGCATTGGGGTGAGCAGGCAGTGGCCTCTAGTCCACTGCATAACTTTCCTTTGCGAATCAGCAATCACCTCTTTTGATGGTTTGGTAACTTTTTGATAGTGGGCGACCACATTTGCAGACATAACCAATGATGTATTACATTGCAAACAGCAAATAGGGAGTGGTCTTGTCTTTCAAACCCTCTCCTCATTGTGATTTGGAATGTATTGCAAAACCCCTTTTGAAATTCAGGAAAACTTTTCTGATTCACAAAAGGAGTTCAGTACATTTGAAAATCATGCTGTGGTTCCAAACTGTATGATCTTGCAAATCATAAAGTTGGTAGCTGCAAAATGCTATAGTACACCAGGTCCTTTTTCCCACTTTGAATCGCCTGACCCAAGTGAAATCTTCTTGCATTGTTTCTAACCTCAAGAATTTCATCTGCAGCATCACTCTCCAAGTTATGTCACCTGTTATAACAGTTGCCCTTCCGGAATTCTGAATCCTAGGCACTAGATAAAGCAACTGTTAGAGCTTGGAGCCAGGACAAGGGAGTTAGACAAGTCCAAGCACTTCAAAGAGAAACTTCTAGAAACTTCTAATTTCAAAGGAGGCACCAGGTACAAAACGAGGGCTATCAGACCCACTTATTAGTTCTCTTTCTGGACCTGCGGAACACCTCTCAGAGAACTGCCTGCTGCTGTGGCCTGCTGTGTACTCCACAAGACCGCTTTGCTGCAACTTGAAGGACTGCTTTGCTGCTTGGAGACTGCCATGAGCCTTCAGACATCAGAGCCCTGATGTTTGAGCCCTGAATCTTCACCTGAACCTAGGACTACCAGTGTGACTCCAAGGGCTAATTATTTGCTGGTCTCCTATTTAGAACCACAGGAACATAAAAGGCTCACAACAATTTGAACCCACACCTGGACACGAGGGTGTCTTGAACCCCCAAACTTTGTCCTACCAGTCTGGACCCTTGCTTACGGTGCTATAGGTGCCCAGATAGCCAAAATCCCAAAGTTAGGACTTAGTACATTTTTGGCTAAAACTGTTCTCAGAACTGAAGGAAGACTGTGACCAACTTGTACATTGATCCACCCAAGGTGCATCGCCAGTTGGCCTGACATTGCTGCTGCTCCTGCTACATTCTTCTCCATTACAGAAAATCCCTTTCAGCAGTCCTTCATCAAAGGGTTATCTGAAATCCTGAATCTGTCTATGACTACAGTCACCTGCCTCGTCTGCTGTAGATTTTCCACTAAGTGACTAAGTCTGAATGTAGAAATCTTGGTGTAGAGGCTTCCCGATGATGACGCACTCTCCTTGGACACTGCCTGCTGCCTTACCTTGCTAAACATTACCTTCTAAGAACTTTATTCTTGAAAATTCTTTTTAAATTCAAAGGTAAGTGCTGTTAGCGCCCAATCCTCTTCCTGCATCTGAACCATGCTCCATCACAGTCGGTCATATCTTTCGACTTTGACTCAGTTTTCATTTGACTAGATGTCCATGGTTGATGATCTTTTAGGCACACGTTTTTAATAAACTTTAAAAACTCATAGCTTCGGTTCTACTGATTTTATTTTTGTTGTTTGGTGTCAATTAATTTATTAACATTTACTATATTTTAATATTTTTCTAAATTGGTGCGTGATTTTTCCTGTGCTGTGTTTTCACTTCATTACTGTTTGTGTGCTGCATAAATACTTTACCAAATGCCTCTAAGTTAAGACTGGCTGCTTTTTGTGCCAAGCTATCAGGGGTGGAGCACAGGTTAATCTAGTGACTTTTTGGTTTATCCCTGCCAGGGATTGTGGCTGTTGCTTGACCAGGGCTTACACCCCAATCAACCAATAACATAATTTCTCACAGGAAACTTAAATGTCTTGTAGCTCACAGGATGATATTAAAGAAGTTGAACAGAAATATTTCAAAACATTTTGAAACTTTGAGTCAGCACAGATAAATGTAACATCTTCTAGCAGTTTGTTTTGAGCATGTAGTGTCTCCATCCAGACGGATATCAGTTAGCTTCTGATTGGATTATTTGAAACTTTGGAATATCGACAAGAAAAGCTTATTAGAATGTATCACCCTAATTGTGACATATCCTCTCGATTTCCTCCTCGAGAATGTAAAGCTTTAATCTGGTGCAATGTTCCATGTACTGTATGAGGTATGTTAAATTGCACTCTCTTTTTACACGTAGCCAGAGGTATTAAGTAGGTGCTGGTGACACATGCTCCCATGATCTGATACCTAAAACAAATATGGAAATATCTTTTGACAGTATATCTTGAAGACTATGAAGGAAACTTAGAACTAAAAAGAGTGACATAATAGCCTCAAATGATGGCAATCTGCCTTTGACACTTTGGTAACCTATTGGGATAATATTATTTCTTATTCAGTAATGAAATTCATTTCTTTTCACCCAACACAACGCAGGGCATGTCACCTGTGCATCAGGCTGGTTTACAGTAGGCAAGTCTGTCTGCTCCAACACCAACAACATAATTTCAATTTTGAACACGTATTATATGTTAATTTCATCTATGCATCCACCTATTCATTAAAATCCCAAACAATTGAATTCCAATCTAATATATTTCTTTGGCCTATTTTCACCTTCCATTCAAGGATAAATCCAAATTGTTTCTCAACTTTGAAAACCTTTGACAATGTTCAATATGACTTTCAGAAAACCTTTTCTGGATGCACTCTCCCTTTTCAGCTTTTTACTGATTGTATGGTGTTTTGAATAGTCAACTTCTAATATCAAATTATTCTTTAACTGATTGCTTTCGTCTTTTAGTCTGCCAGTTTTGGTGTTTACCTCCTTATATCTATAGGATATTATGATACATCACACTCACAGCTATAATTTAAAGGTATCCTATATGATCTTAACAGAAAAATAATGTTGAATCCTTTAAAACTCAGTATTTCGATTTCAAGTTTATTACACCATGTTTTATATAAGAGAATTGTTTTGAAAGTTCATGCCGAAATCCCCTGCATCTACAAAGCCAGAACTATGGGCAGATCTTTCTCCTACATTTTGGCCAAGACCTGGAACAAACTCCTCCTCAGCATTAGATGAAGCCCTACACTGCAAGTCTTCAGAAAGGAACTCAAGACCTGGCTCTTCGGATGACCTCATAGCTGCCCAACTCCTCCCCCGCCCCCCCCCCCCCCAGCGGCTTCAGACCCTTACGGGTGAGTAATGTGCTCTATAAATCCCTGATTGATTGATTTATGCAAAACAAGTTGAGTTGTATGTCATAATATAGAATACACAATATTGTGGGGGCAAAATATTATGCAATATCATGAACCCTTATGTCATGAAGATAAGTACATATTGATAGACATTGATGTACAATTCTTAACGCCACCTCACACAGTTCAACCCCGTGAAGTTGAGGGGCCCATCATTAAGTGGTGTGAACACATGCAGTATGCATTTTAACTTGAATAAGCACGCGGGTCTAGAATAAAAGTGGCTTTGTAATGACGGTGTGACTTATTTCAATTTTCACTGCACAGGGTTGAACTGTGTGAGTTTGAGACAGATGTTCACCTTTAATTTTGTTTTCTGGACATTTAGCACAAAACATTTTTTTTTGACGGGGTAGCAATGGATGATGAGAAAAATGGGCATAACTGGTGATCATTAACCAGGCAGCCCTTTGGGTGGTGCACTTTGTGAGGTGCTACCTCGTTTGTTCAAATTTTTTCTCACAATTGTGCACATTTTGATATATACACCTGTGATAGTATGGGGTATTTTCTTTAGACAACAGTGACTGCTAATTTGAGAGGTTGGTTCTAAAATAAGATATTAAGGCTATTTTGAATCGGGACAACACGTTTGAAAAAGAGATTGGTTGTTGTAGAGGGGTAAAATATACTCCCATGCCATACTTACAAAGATAAGAGAATCTCTCTATTGCCTTTGCAGACTAGGTCCTATTGCTGTTAGTAATGTTTCTGAGTGGAGGGTGACCTAGTCTGAAATTTCCCTCTGTTGCCCCTTATTGTGTTGAAGTGTAATTAGTATGCCCAAGAGATCACACAATCCCTTACCCTCTCAATAGTACCCAAGGACCTTAAGCTTCATCTCCCTACTTCCATTTTAGCTTCTTTCAGATTAGAAGGAATCAGGTCTTTTACCTGAACATGTTGTACTAATTTCTTGAGGGACACCTAAACCTCATTGATGTTCCAATGCATTCCTGTCATTCAAACTTCCATAGAAAATAGCAGGCATGCCCGGTATAGGTAAGAGCAGTGGGGCGGGGGGGAGTTGATAGATGACGGAAAAAGGGAAAATAAAATAAATAAAAACACTTACCTTGCGCTTGTCGCATCGCCAATGCCTATCCAGTTATCTGTCAACGTTGCCACACCTTGCCATACTCCACCACTCTTGCCTATATCAGCCGTGCCTGGAAATTAGGTCTTTCTTCGTTTTGTTTTGGACATTCAGTACCACATCGGTGACTGTTCTATTCTGGGCAGGGGTTCTTCCCTCCCTCTCTACTCCTCATTGCAGCATGAGTTCTTTATTTGATTAGCCATTTCCTAAAGCACACAAGTAGTCTTTCGGGCATCCTAATTCTAAAGCAACATAGAATATTAATAACATGATTTGGTGCGAACAGTTAGTCTGTGGACATTCATCTTCATGATGCCTAAACCATTTTTACATTTCCTCCCTCCAATTGAAGAACAAGAAAAACAATACAAAGGTAGAATTTTGAAAATGAGTATGGCTTAAAACTCAGGCTCAAAACTAAATATTGAATCACTATGTCTAGGACATAAAAATTGCATTTGAAATTTAAAAGGGATAAACTACCTATTTAAATGTGAGAAAATTGTAAATCATTGCAAACACTCACCAATGGTGACACTCTTAAACTGTGGACTTCTTTTGTTATCCCACCAGAATATCAACTACAAAATATTGTGGGTCCAAAATATCGAGTCCTAAATATCAAGGACCCAAATACTGTGATGATAAGTATATAGGGAAGTATAACAAATAACTAGACCTAATTTCACATATATGTATATTGCCAATGTATATCTTCAAGGTACATGGATGTGGGGTTAATAATAGTAAATGTGTAGTTACCTGTACCTTCACATTATTTTGGATGCCAAAATCTAGACCGTGATTTTTTTACCCCATGATATTTTTGTACTAGATATTCTGATTTACAATCTCCAAATTAGCAGTAGAAAGGCACGAGCCAGGGTAAGAGTGTACACGGTCCTATCATTAATGGTTCAGTAGAAAAAGAAGAAAGTTGTAGGGGTTGTAATTGAAACTGTAACAAATGAGTGCACTTCATTATTGGTCATATTTTAAAAGCTACTAAAACAGTAAATCTGATAATACATCTGATCTATGACTCTGTATCGAACCTAAGGATCTTAGATTCAGATCCAAGGGAAAAGACCTGTCTTTTCATTCTTCTCAGGTTCATAAAATGAGTACCATGTCTGTTGGGTAGCAGCAGTTCTGCTATCAAATGTATAATTAATGCAGACAATCTACGAAGGCCATTGTCTGTTGTTATACAACTAAAGTTATTTTTGTTACTACTTTGCTATTAAAGACCCTTTATCCATTGTGGTAGATAACGTTCAATACATAATTTTTTCTTATATTGCAATGCTTTTAGCAGACAGTTATTGTGAGTAATTGGCTTATTAGTTGGGGTGGACGGAGCTCAACCCATGGTAACTATGGCACAGAGCAGAAAGGCTTAACTTAGAGAAAATGTGGAAAGTATTTAGAAATATCAAAACAGTTAAAAAGTCAAAAACCCAAAACAATGACTTTCCCATTCCAATTTAGTAAAATAGAGAATGATTTATTGAGTAAATTGACAAAATTACAAAAATCCAATAAGGGTAACTGGACTTATAATTTTTAAAAATAATGTGAGGAAAAATAGCATCACAAAGCGCAAAGTGCCAGTGATAATCAAGGGTTACAGTATAGAATGCAGTAGCGGCTCCCAGAGGTAAGAGCAGTCGGGCGTTGCAGGGTGGGGGGTGGTGGAAGTCGACAGATGACACGTTAAGTTTAATTAAATAAATAAAGCCACTTACCTTGAGCTTGCCGCATTGCTGACTCCGCTGTGCGGTGAGCGCAAGGTAAGTGGTTTTATTACTTTATTTAATATTGTTTAAACCGTCATCTGGCAACTTCCACCACCCCACCCCACCTTACCCCACCACCAACCTCTCTTACCTGTGTGAGCCGCTACTGATAGCATGCCCTATGTGTGAGTTGTGGGTTTTAAAAAATATTAAAACCGCCCTTGATTTGTTTTTCTAGCTGTTCCCTAGACTGAGGTAGCAGAATTCATGTTTAATTTTGCTTTCAAGTATGTCTCTATTGGCCAGCCAACCTTCCAACCGCGAAAATAGCTTATGGTGCTAGCCCCTGCAGGGTCATGTTGACTTTAAAGTTATAGATATCCTACTTTTTAATACCATGCATCCTGATTTGTGATCTAGAAGTCCCACATAGGGATGACGTTTCAGTATTTAGAAGGGAGATTTTCTCCTGCCCAAAGAGTTTGTTTCGACAGGTTTGGTTGCAGTTTTAAAAACTGCAGCAGCAAGGCTACAATGTTAGACCTGTAGTAATGTTTGTCTTGTCAATCAGTGCTGTAGTCCATTGGTGACATTTAACTTTCACTTCAAACGGAATGTACTTTGGGCACAAAATACTAAGCCTTTGTCAGAAGGTACCTGAATCTCCCTGAAAACAGAACGGATGCTCGATTCCCAACACCCTCCTACGGGTGCAACCCGCCTACAGTTTCAGGCAGGATTCACCAGCAAGGGGTAAAGGGGTATTGGATAGAGAAGAGACAACTCCGACTGTGGTGATAACCTTCTCTCAGCCTGGGTGCTTATTCTTTGTGGAAACCCACACTAAATCCATGAAAGGAATGATACCTAATGCACAGAGGAGGAAGACAACACATTAATAAAACTACTCTACAGTTTCCTCAATTCCTTACTGGTTGATAAACTAGAGCACCTACCCAAGTATTCAGGAGTTTTAGCTTCTCGTCTAATTTGAAACCCGCATGGAATCCAGGGAGAGAAGGATATCTAATGCACAAATGAGAGAGACAACACACTAATGAAACTACTCAAGACCTTCTTCAACTCCTGACTAATTGCTGAGCTGGAACACCTACCCAAGTATGTGGGAGATTTGGTTTCTCTTTTAGCAAGCTTTCTAAACGAGAAAACTGGGATAGTAGTCATACACAGCACCAATCTACATAAGCTCAATTGAGACTAGTTCTGCAAGTCTATACTCTTGCTTCAGGTACTGTAGGCTTTTGTAGGCTTCTCAAGGTTCGTATTAATAGATTCTGTACTTCCACGGTAGTCCTATGTGCAATGAAGAGGCACGCAAAAAGGAACAGGGGAAGGAAAGGCAGGAAGGAAGGAAGGAGAAAAGGAAAGGACACCAAAAGGGAGGTAAGAGAAGAACAGTGTAGATAGAACTCTCCTCCAATTGTTCTAGTCTTACTGACTTTCTTTATGTGAAGACCTCTTGGATACTCCTGTCAACATGCTGACGGAATTCCTATAGGGAAATCTTCTTTGCGGAATCGACATGACACTGCTCACCTTCGCGGGGGAAATGCTGTCTGGAAACTCTGCACAGCCAAGAGACTCCGCTCTCAATACGCTGACGACTCACTGATAGGAACTGCAATTACTAGAAGCAACTTAATGCTCCGGATACAGAGGGAGTGCAGCAGGAACTGGGACTGCTTTTACCAAGTAACCCGCTCCCTATAAGGCTGACTACTGTAAAATAGGATCTGGAGAACTCTCTAATAGAGGATGACTCTATTATCCAAATAATTCTTTGGACACCATGAAATTCTGAGGAGAAGGTGCATCAAACGTCCTCTCATAAACAAGTTCAAATCGAAGTGCGCAGAGAAGCGCACGCCCTCGCATTTAGAAGCCCTGAATTCACGCAAGAACGTTCTAAAGGAAATCACTGCACAGTCTGGAAAAATGTGGCAGCCTCTTGTAACGCAAGAACCCAATCTATTTCAGCAGAGTCTTCCAATTGTGGTAAATATTTTACCGTATACGAGTTTGCCATATAATTTCAGACAGGTTAAAAGAATAGCTCAATCAAATGAGAGGCAGAGTCCGTGGTGTCTGAGTCATACGGGCTTTAATCATAAATGACTCGAGTCAATGGAGATCTATTCCATCAATACAAGGGTTCGGGTATGCAATGATGGCAGGAAAAGATGTCAACGATTTATTAACAGTACATGGCATATATAGTAAAATGACACAATAGCATTGAATACAGTAGGCGTGACAAGTGAAATGTATATGATAAGAACACATGTGCGTAGCAAAAAGGCGTGAACATGGGTGTGCACAGAGGCGTGAACTAGAAACGTCACAGAAAAGTGTCATAAGTGGGTGGATGCTTAGAGAATTCTTGCAGAGTCAGCTGAAACCCGTGGCCTGGATGCGCGCGCAGCTAATATGACGTGTGATTGACGTGCATCTGGAGGAAGCTAAGGGTCTGACTTTTAGCACTAGTAGAAGAGACAGAAGTCTGGCATGTCAGATCGACCTGTCCCTAAAACATATCTGATATCTTGTGTTTGGAGGATGTTTAATCTGGAGTAAAAGGTCTTTCGGGCAGAGGCTATTCTATACTGACTGTATACGTGTCTAGGTGCAAATGCTCGGAGCCAGGGGCCTACCATGGTAACGGGAGCAATGAATTTCATGAAGGAGGACAGGAAGGCTTGGCCCTTGCTCTGCAGTCGGGGATATGTTTTCGTATTTCACTAGACAGGAATGTGTTTTTCGAGGAGCTGAGCTGGCTACGCTGATAACTTGAAGGCAAAATACTGTTTTTGGCAGGCAGACCAGGCCGAGCCGGGCACCGCTCGCTTGGCAGGAAGTAAGGCAGAGGTCAGGGATGCATCTCCATGCTGCAGCTTTCAGAGGCAGAGGCAGAAATGGCTTGAAGACAGAAATCAGGGCCTAGCTCGGCAGAGCCAGGAAAACGTGAAAGTGCACCACATAAAGACGGTGGCACGGCATACTTAGGAACGGAATTATCGATCCATTCATGGTGGATCTGATAGAGGACATGTTAACGTTGGACGCAAATGTATTTGCGTCTTCAGATTCGGTTGTGGAGGGAAATTACATGTACTTGAAGTACGTACATGGAGCCGTTGGGGTACACGTTAGGGGACACACTTGACCATAAAAATTCCAATTACCTCACAATAATGAATCATTGGAAGTTTCACTAAGAATCCTTTTCTGTATTTTTTCTACAGCTAGCTCAGGTTCAGAGCAATTACATTTAACTGATTCCTGAAAGCCTTATAGGAAATTTAAAAATGCTAGTTAGGATTTTATCGAATTTGGAAATAGTTTGGTGTCAGAGCACATGTGCTGGGGCCTGGCTAGCATTGTCCTAGTACACAGAGTTAAAAGAGCATCACAAAATGGGGATGTTCGTGCAAAAGGAGGTACTTTCTCACAATTACTTACTCAGCCATTGCTGGAAGTCTAATGACACTCTTTCCTAGGTGGTTGTCAATCACTAGAAGTACTAAAGACGATGTGGGTGGGTGCCATGCACCGAGACAATCAATTGCCTCTCCCTCCTGCTCAGAAGAAACCATAAAGGAATGCATGGGGATAATTCCTCTATGAAAAAGAAGTGGAAAACTATGAATGCATCTTCAGAAAATGCATTTATAGAATCTTTCTCACAATTAAAAATAATATAAGGCTACATTCATCAATCTGGACATCCACAGTGTTACAAATTTTTTTTTATGTATGCTAGTGGTTATTATTGCAGTAGGTGAGCACTAAAATACTCTGTATACTCCAAGTTAAATTATGCACAGGTGGACTAGAGATACACAACATTGCTGATTGGGGTGAGACTTTTGGGTTAGTAGAAACAGGGTCATGCGCGACATGTCCCCTTTCTCCTTTGCATAGCCCTTTACACTAGCGCTTGCACTGGCATACATGCCTCCGTATCAATTGCTTGGTGAGGAATAGGAATAAAGCTGCTGATGTTTCACAGGGTGAGTATTTGAAGACTTTCCAGGAAAATATGATCCCTGATCCAGGTGACTGGGGGACTGGGCAGAAGCATTTCATGTGAGCCAAAGCACACTAAAGCAGCAGATGCTCTCCTTTTGCAATTGTAAATCTTGCAGAGCCATCTGTTTGTCTTTATTGGGACTGAGTGCTGTGAAAATACATACACCCTTTGTTGAAAGTTAACTGCACATTGCAAATCTACCTGTGACTATGGCACTCAGTTAATTTGTTAAGGCAATCAACAACAATCTGGTGGCTTCAGAAAAAAGGATGGCTTCAGAAAATGGACACCATAAACAAAGTGATCTGGCAGCACTGCAGCTATTACATTGTAGCTGCGTTAGAGAGAACCTACCGCTTGATAGAAGTCACATTTGATGGTTCTAGTGGCATATGCATCCTGTTGTGGTTGTTGTGGCCACCTTGAATCCTCCACATTTGGATGAGTCCATGCTCACATGGAAGCTGTCCACAAAGACTGCTGAAGTCACAAGAGCTTCCAGTTTGCACTGAGAATGTCTAGCTGTAGTTGCCTAGATTATAAACAGCTCTCATTAGTATTCAAATGATTGGAATACAACAAGGAACTTCTAAACATGGCAAAGAAACTGCTGGCACTAAATTGATAAATAACATTTCTTTTGAAATGTTTTCAAAGAGTATAAAGACCACAATCCTAACTCCATCTCTTTTCATAAGTAGCAGCCAATGCTATTATTGTATATGTACAGTTAATTTATGTGCAGATGTTGTATAAATATATTTTGAAAACATTGTAAATTATTTGTAACATTCTGTTTCTCTTTCCAGCATTTTTTAATCACTTGACATGAAATTTGAATTGTGGTGTACATCTTTCTGCTGCCAGAGAGAAACTATGTTTTCTCTACATACAGAGAAGCTATCATTCCTTCACCATTGTGAGATCCAAGTATTTAATTGTTGCACTGTGAGATGGTTAAAAGAGCCATTCAATGCCAGAAGGCTCTGCTAGGATGTATGTGATCATGGTGCTTGCCCGATCTGTTGGTGGGTTCAGAACAATTCTGCCACCCAAATTCAGATATAGGATGTAAAAAGGAAGAAGTAAGTTGAACCACAACTGAATATAAGCAACATGGAGTAGAAAGTGAACAAAACCAACCCGAACTGTATAAAACTGTACATAGGCAAATACAATTTTACTTTTTTAAAAAGAAATTAAGATGGGGGTAGGAAAGGAGTGGGGGGGGGAAATTAGGGAGAAGCTAAACCATTAAGAAAAAATAACCATAAGAGGCAACTGAGCATAATATCGTAAAGAAGGAACATGACACTGAACATAAGAGATAGATCAAGCAGCCAACCTTAAAGGAATGCTGTGCATGGTAACCAAAGTAAATCCTTTTTAATCAATAGGGGAGTAGAGTTGGCATATGTGCTGTCTGTTATGTGAAGAGGATGACATAACAGGTTCCGCCAAGCTTGATACGAGATTTTAGCATTGTCCTTCCAATTGGTCTGAAAGGTAATAGCTATAAACAAGTCAACAAATTTACCCACATCTCCCTGGGTACTCCATATGGGAGAGGAGCCACCCAGAAAGACGTGAACAATATATAAAGGAACATTGGCAGATAAGATTTCATTTAATTTTCTCCAAATGAGTAACCAGAAACTCTTAACCAGAGGGCATAGAAATAACATATGAAGTAAATCACTCTTCTCATAAGAGCAGGACCAGCATTTCATGATTTCCAATAACTTGAACCTATGTAAATCCAAAGGAGTAAGAAAAAGCCTATTGTAAAAATAATATAGAGTCTGCGTTGTACTTGCTGAACGTGAGGAGGTATGGATTTTTACCCAAATAGAGCTACAAATCTGAAACGAGAGATCTTGTGCTTTTTCCCATAGAAATTCTATTTTGGATTTGATTCTAGGGACAGTAGGATGAGATAATATCTTATAAATAGTGGATGACTTAAGCTGAGATCTAGTGAAGAAGTAGGTGTCTGAGTATGCAAGTCTACGGAAGAAGTCTGGGCCAGTAGTTGAACTATAGATCGTCTAGAGATAGAATAATGGGGAGCATGTAAAAGGGATATGTCGTATATCTTTTGGATCTCAATGAATTCCATAGGAGAGCTAGCAGTCAACAAGTGCTCAAATCTAATTATGCCTTTGTCAATCCATTCCTACCAGAAAAGAGCTCTGTTGTTAATCTTTAAGTATTAGTTATGCCAAATAGGGGTCAGAGTGAGAAAAAAGGACTTTAAACAGGGAAGTAGCCACTGCAGTGGTATGCGTGAAAGTAGGAGATAAAAAGCATCTAGGGGGCTGAGAGAGGCAAGCTACAGCATTGAAAGAGAATGGTGCATGTTGTGCTGTGCTTGTTCTAGTGAGCTCCAGGCCATTGATGGTAAAGATGGGGAGTTGCATAGAAAGGTCCAAATTTGTTTAAGGGTAAATGCAGACTGATAAGGTCTAAGGTTAGGAAAGTTAATGCCTCCTAATTCTTTGGGCAGTTGAAGTCGGATAAGTGAAACTATAGCCATGGGGTTATTCCATAGAAATTTAGTCAAGGAGAGGTTAATGATTTTAAAGAAAGAAAGTAGGAGAGTGATCAGGAGAATAGAGAGATAAAAATTGATGATTGGAAGCAACATCATTTTAATTGTGGCTAGTCCACCCCACCAAGACCAAAAAGTGCCAAATGTTTTTTAAGTATATCTGCAAGGTTGATTTTAATGGTTTCTTTGATTCTATTTGTGTAGAGAATGCCTAAAGATTTAATATTTTTGGAATTCCATTTGAACCCCATACCATTAAAAATGTGAGTTTGTTTAATGGCATAACCTCAGACTTGTCAATATTACGTTTATAGCCAGAGACTAGAGAGTATTGTTTAGTAAAGAGAAAAACACCGGCAAAGAGGTAGTAGGATTGGAGAGGTAAAATTAAATATTGTCTGCTTATGCAGTAAACTTAATGTCTGAGTGTTTGAAATGGAATCCCATATACTGTGGAGAGCGACAACGTTTTTCTAAATAGGGTTCTAGGGCAAGAATAAATAAAAGAGGGGATAAAAGGCATCCTTGTCTAGTTCCTCTATGGAGCGAAAAGTATTTGGATTGACACCCATTCACCCAAAAAAAGGTAGAGGGAGCAGAATATAACACTTCGATGTATCTAAGAATTGGAGGGGAAAATCTGGCCCATTTTAGTGCTCCTAAAATAAATTCCCAGTTTACTCTATTGAAGGCTTTTTCAGCATCTAACGTGAAGCAGTATCCGGTGAATCCACCTTGCAGGTTAAATTAATAATATTCAAGAAAGTCCTGGAATTGTCTGTGATTGTCTGTGATGGAACGCCCCTTTACAAATCCTGATTGATATATATTAATCAGGTCCGGGATTACCTCATTGATGCGAAGGGCTAATAACTTGGCAAAGATCTTACAATCTGTATTAATTAGGGAAAGGGGTCTGTAGTTTTTACAATAAGAGGGATTTTTGTCTTTTTAGGTAGGCCTGGTCTGTAAATTATGTTCTGCTTGTGGAATTTGCGGAATGTGGGTTATTTCGTGTTCCGTGGAGAACGCAGAATTGCCAAAAATTCCGCGATCCGTGCCTTCGCTGAATTTTTTACGTGTTCGCGCTTTCAAAATGCGTGTTCACAAGATATTTCTCCCCGAGCAGGCAAACAGCGTTAGCGAACATGAAAAAAGCATTGCAAACAGGAGGAACAAGCAATTCCACTTGTTTGCTGAACTTTTGCGTGCTCGCTGAGATTTTCTACTGTTTCGCAGAGCTTTGCGTAGCGCTACTACTCAAATTCCGCCCACCCCTATTTTTTAGGGATCAGACAGAGCATCGCTTGAGTAAAGGAACCTAACATTTTACCAGTTGCAAGGAAATAATTTATGAGTACTAACATCTGAGGGACCAAAATGTGCCTAAAGTGAAGGAAGAAACGTACAGTAAAACCATCAGGACCAGGTGTTCTATCTTTGGGAAGTTGACTAATAGCCTTTATAATTTCTTGTTCTAATATAGGACTATTGAGGGTTGGTAGATCAACATGGTTATCTGAGGGTTTGGGAATGGTGTGTAAGAAAGAACAAATTTGATCGGCAGAGGGGGTCGACTCAGGAGTATAGAGGGAGGTATAATATTCAGTTAAACATTCAAGTATCATGGCATCTGTAGTGTGTCTGATTCCTGCACTATCCGTGATAGCAACAATCTTTGATTTTAGTTTTTTTTATTTTAAGATAGTTGGCAGAGGATTTTACCAGCTTTATTTTAGCATTACATTTAAGGAGTCTGTTACTGGCATTATCCCAAGATTGTTTGTTGTACTGCATTTTGGCCTTAATGAGATTGGACAGAGTGTTAGAACAGTTTGAAGTAAAATATTCATGTTCTAGGGCCTTGATTTGTTTTTAAATAATGTTGCATCACTAAGTGACTTCTTGTGTGGAATGGAAGTGTATAATGGGAAGGAAAAATGACATCAATACATTTTTTGTCTTGGAACGTGAATGGTCTGCGCGTACAGGGGAGAAGAGAACGCATTTTACAATATTTGCCCGATTCCCCGGCGCAGATCATCATTATCCAAGAATCACATCTTTTAAAAAACGAGGCAGATGCAATTTTAAAAAAACAAAAATGGATGGACGTATTCTTAAGCACCGACCACAATGCAAATATAAGAGGAATTCTCTTAATTTGCAAAAAATCAGCTAATGTGCGGATTCTTGAATTCAGAGAGGACAATTGTGGAAGATGGCTCATAGTTAACCTCTCTATACATGGGCAGAAGTACAATCTAGTTGGATATTACGGTCCTAATACTGATGACCCATCTTTTTTGGAAACAATAAGGAACGATTTAACAATCACCTCTGGCCCCATAATTTGGACAGGGGACTTTAACGTTATTTTGAACCCGAAATTAGATAAAACCACCAATAGTAGCAGGTATAGCTGTCAACCCCCTTCAAAATCTAGACAGACTCTAAAAGGGATTATGGAGGACCTGGGCCTGGCAGATCTATGGAGAGAAAGAGCCGGCACTAAACCAAGGGTATCTTATAGGAATCTAAAATACAAACATACATCACGAATAGATTTTGCCCTGTTTAGCTACTGTCTCCAAAACTCCATAGCCAGTATTAAGTATATACCCTCTCATCTATCCGATCATTCAGCTCTGTCTTTCATCTTAATACTTCAAGCTCAAAAAAAACATCCCTCCTGGTCATTCGATCGAACCATTTTATTGGTCCCGGAGGAAGTGACATACCTCAACTCCGAAGCTAGGATGTTTTTAGATAGAAATTTGCACTCGACCTCCCTTGCTTTAGTTTGGGAAACTCTTAAGGCATACCTGAGAGGTTGCATTACCAACAGAGCTTCCTTTATGAGGAAAAACTATCTATTAAAAATCCAAAACCTAGAACAGGAGATGGAGACAATTGAACAAAGGCTTGGGGGCACAACTGGCTCACTACAAGAACAAAAAAATATGTCAGACCTCAGAAGTCAGATAGAAGATATCCTACAAGAAAGGGTCTCAAAGAAATGGGAGGCGAGTAAATTGTCCAGCTTTGAATTCGGAGAAACCGCAGGCAAGATTTTAGCCTGGAGGGTTAAAGCAGACCAAGCAAAAAACCACATAAGAGGGATTATGGTTGCGGGGGAAAATCAGCTCAGGTCATCAGATGTAGAAATTAGTACTGCCTTTAACAGTTCTTTGCGGAAATATACAGGGATGACATTATAGATGACCAACAGGCAAGGAAGTCATGGCTGGATAAGATATCTCTTCCACACTTATCGCAAGCGCAAAGCGAGGCAATGGAATTGGACATCTCAGAGACAGAGGTTAAAAAGGCCGTATCCGCACTAAAACATGGCAAAGCTACAGGTCCTGATGGACTCCCCGGAGAATTGTATAGAGCCTTGGCCGACACAATTGTCCCTACCCTGATGGCTCTTTTTAACGGTATCCTGAAGGACGGTAATGACCCACCTCAATCATGGAGCGAGGCAACTATAGTTTTGATCTTAAAACCTGGAAAAGATCCAACACTATGTGGGTCTTACCGCCCTATATCATTGTTGAATAATGATTACAAGATATATGCCTCCATTTTAGCAGCTAGATTGGGATCAGTATTGGGGGAAATAATCCATCAAGACCAGAAGGGATTTATTAAAGGGCGTCAGCTCTCCGACCTAACATATGATCTAGTGGGGGCAATTGACATCGCCTCAGCTTTTTCTATCCCGCTGGCAACCCTCACCCTAGACGCGGCTAAAGCTTTCGACAGGGTAAACTGGCCCTATTTAAACGACGTTTTAAAGAAGGTCAACTTAGGGGAGAAATTCTGTCGAACAATAAAGCTTATATATAAATCGCCAACAGCACGGCTTCTAATAAATGGCAAACTGTCTGAATCGCTCAGGATCTTTAGAGGTACAAGACAGGGCTGCCCGCTTTCCCCCCTCCTCTTCAATCTATACATAGAACCGTTTGCGGAAGTTCTCAGACGAGAAGATTTTATTCCATCTTTTAGGTTCGGGGAGTGGGAAAAGCGGGTAGCCTTGTACGCAGATGACATCTTGGTCTTTACCTCAGACCCGGAGACCGCACTCCCAGTAGTCATTGAGAAAGCTGAAGACTTTGGCCGTATCTCGGGCTATGAGATAAACGCCTCCAAAACAGACATTATGGCATGGAACATACCTGACCTACGGTTGAACACATCAAACTCAATGAGATATTTGGGGATCCGGATAGTGCAAGATATCGCCCAAATTGCCCAAGTTAACCTTGAGAGAATTCTTAAGGAAATTAAAAAATCTTTAAAATCTTGGGCTAATCTCCCACTGACTATTCTAGGCAGAGTAAGTCTGTTAAAGATGTCAATCCTTCCCAAGTTTACCTTCTTATTTAACACGATTCCCCTCGCCTTTGATAAAACAGCGCTAGAGAAATGCCGGAGAGAGTTTAACTCCTTCGTGTGGGGATATAAGTCAGCAAGAATATCTTGGAAAAAGCTGAGGAGGAGGAGGGAAAAGGGGGGGCTATCCCTGCCCGATTTACAATACTATGCGTGGGCATTCCAACTATCCCATTCGAGAATGCTCTTAAAAGTGCCATCCAATACATCAATAGGTTTCATGTTCATGGCAATGCTGATTGGTGCTGGCTTACCAACTAATGGCTACATGTTTAAGCTTGGAGAACAGAAATATTTCAAGAAAGTTAAATTAAAAACTCTCATGTCCCAAGCGAAGCTATGGTCACATATAAGGAGGAACCTGGGTTTGTCCTACTACTCTAACCTTGCGCCCATCTGGGAATCCCCAGGGCTCCCTCCTTGCTGGGATGACAGGCTTACTACTCCGTTGAGAGCAGGAGGGATACTAACATGGGGAGAAGTGTTGACAGGTGACTCTCTGAGGCCCTGGGAGGATTTGCGGGAGCAGCGGGGGATAGAGCTCTCGAGGTTTAAGTTTCTACAATTAGATAGTTGGGTTAAGGCAACAAACAGGTCCGGGGTATCATTAGGGAAGCATAGCATCACTGAAGAGAAATTGGTAGCGCAATCTGCAGGGGGTAAAGAGGTCTCGCAGTGGTACTGGTGCCTGCTAGAAGAGATAGACGGAGATTTCACCCTCCCGGAACAACTATGGGGCTCAGATCTGGGGGCCCAGAGCATCGAAACCTGGCAGAATTCCTGTACCCTACTATATAAATGCGTCAAACCCGCATGGCTAAGACGTAATCATTTTTTTACAATTCACCGTGCATACTTTACACCGCTAAAACTATCTAAATTCATCCCAGGGAAGAAATGTAATAAATGTGGCCATATCGCAGCCTCAGATATCCATATGTTCAAGGAATGCCCCAACATATTACAGTTTTGGAATGAAGTTAAAGTAACTCTGGACTCCATTCTTAATACTTCGATCTCCATCACACTTTCCTTGATTATATTTGGATGGGACAATAATATAAAGGGTCACGCAAGGACATTTCTGTTCTTTGCCATACTGCTTGCAAGAAGAGAGATATGCAAGGTCTGGATTGAAAATTCAGCACCAACTCACGCAAACTGGCTGTCGTCTCTCTACGCAACCTCTAAAATAGATTTGAGGAGATCAGGTGGCGAGCGTTGCCGTATCTTTTGGGACGTTTTGGTTCGTTGGAGACAATAACCGGGGTTTTTTTTTTTTTTCCCCGGTCCTATGATTATGCCTTGAAACTCCAAGAACTAGGCCCCCCCCAGTCGGCTCAGAAGGGCTAGTTCAATTGAATAAAACATCAATTTTGGAGTCTTTTCCCACAATACTCTTCGGGCCATCTCTTGCCGAGTTCCACCAAATAGAGTATAAGATGCAGAGGAAACTCTGCACCTTGATTAAGTGGTTGGCAGTTGGAGGCTAAATAAGAGTGGGTCAGGCAAATGAGGATAACAAAAAAAAAAAAAATCACTAAGTGACTTCTTTTTTTTCTCCAGGAAACAAAATTGATTATAAATCCTCTGGCCGTAGCTTTGAAGGCATCCCAAATGAAGTGAAATTGCGAAACAGAGGAGAGATTGTTATGAAAAAATTATTACATCAACTGTGAAAATTGTTCCACAAATTGGGTGTCTAAAAGAAGGGCATGTTAAAGCTCCAGCATCTTGCGATTGGTGTAAAAGTAGAGTAATCCATGTCTAATATGTCTATGTCTAATATGACGGGGGCATGATCAGATATGAATATGGAGCCAATCTCCACATTTGTCATGAGTTGAAGGGATGGTGGTTACGAAATATGTAATCTATTTGGGAATGAGACTTGTCCTCAGGGGAGAAGAAGGAATGTTCTAAAACATCAGGGTTAGAAATTCTCCATGCATCTGACAATCCTTTAGGTGTAATAGTCTTTTGCATTTTATTGTGAATGAATTTGGTGTGGGATTTAAAGTCCAAGAAAGGATCCATGAATTGATTGCAATCACCTCCCAGAATCAGGTTTTCAGAGACATGAGAAGAGAGAAGAGTAGAGAAATTATTCCAAAACGCTAAATCAATACCATTGGGACCATAAACATTGCCAATTGAGAATTGAGTATTGTTGACTATAACATTTAAAAAAAGCCATCTACCATTATTGTTGCAGGTCTCCTTTTGTGAAAGTAAATTCAATGACTTATGAAACAAGATAACTACACCATTTTTATTGTTAACTGCTGGGGAACAAAAAAATTAAATTATCCAATCCATAGTTTAAACAAGGAGAGCATATCTTGCTCTTTAAGATGTGTTTCTTGCAATAATGCTGTATGACATTTCAATTTAGCAAGATAGAATAATGCTTGTTGTTGTTTTAACCATATTACGGATACCCTTAACATTCCATGAGATAATACGTAATTCACTCATAGAGAAAACGTATCCAAAATAAAGAACGATTATCGAAGAAACTTAAAGAAAGAAAAATAGCTGAGTTGCAAAATCCAGAGTGACCTTAAATGGTACAAATCCTGAAGTGAAAAAAATCCCAAAAAGTGAAGAACAGAAAAGGACAAGAAAATAAGGGGGAAAAATAATTCAGAAAAAGGAAAGAGGCAAAAGCTTGGTGAAATCAAGTAGACATATCAGGTAAAAAGTACAAAAACTAAATTACTTATTCAAAAACATCAAAATAAGGAAAAGCTGCAGTAGAATAAAGGACATACAAAAATGGATAAAAGAAGGGAAAAAGGAAGGGATGGAAGGGATATGTATGAAAAGCTAAAGGAGAACACAGTCTCCTTTGAAATATAGCAAAAGAGAAGATGACAAAAATCTTCAGTCTTAAAATTCACAAACAAGAAGAACATGGATGTGGGCCAGGGGGGACGGGAAGGACAAAGGCCACCCCAAAGCCGGACCTCGAGAAAGAACAGAATCAATGACAACAAGAATTCAGAACGCTGTAACCATGAAACATAAACAGAATCAACACAATGGAAGGGGACTTACCAAACAATGAGGGAGACAACGCAAGAGATGAAGCATACACCACAGAACAGATGGACAACGCAAACAAGAACATCAGCATTGAACGAGTTACGAAGAAGAAACCTGTGGAATAAAAGAGAGGATATGTAAGAAAACATTCAAGTTTTGCTCAGTTCCACAGCTTCTCCTTTATGAATGTGAATACATTTCTCAAGTTCAGCAGGCTCCTTGAAAGTAAAAGTTCTGTCTTTGTAAGTTACTTTGAAGAAACATGGATGGATAAGGCCTAAGCGGGCATTCAGAGCACACAGCATTGGCCTGAGGTCTAGAAATTATTTCCAGCAAGTGGCAGTAGGTTTAGAGACATCTTGACAAGAGAAGATTGTTTGGCCAGACCATTGCATCTGTTTGTGCTGCTTGGCTGCATTGAAAGTCATCATAAGATCAGAGTATAATAGTGTTAGAAGGTGGTTCTGACACTCTGGGCCACCTGGATTTTTTGCTTTTTGAGCACCTATTTGGTGAGCTTTTACTGTGGGAGAGCCTTATAAGTTGGTACTCACCCTCCGTGAACTCTGATTGGAAGAGATTGCATGTGGGTTTTACTGGTG
Source organism: Lissotriton vulgaris (assembly GCF_964263255.1). Lineage (NCBI taxonomy): Eukaryota > Metazoa > Chordata > Amphibia > Caudata > Salamandridae > Lissotriton > Lissotriton vulgaris. Next base: position 1,575,277,330 of record NC_141691.1, read on the forward strand.
TCCCCCTAGCTTGACAAGGCCGCTGCGCAGCAGCGGGAGTAAGGAGCGTGGGCTGGTTACATGCAGGCACGTGTACATGTGTGTGCACACATGTACGGGCTGTGCAAGGGAGATTCCTGGCGTGCGCAGCCCAGGAGCAGCTACAAAGTGAATGGTGTGGCGGGACTTATGCAGAATTGGGTGGTGACATGGAATAGGCTTTATACACTAGGAAGAAACATGCCAGGGAAAGTCAGTGTGTTTTACTGTTTTCACTTCATTATTCTCCTATGGGATGTGGAGCCCATGGGCTACATTAACTTTCCTAAGGCCTACAGATTCCAGACACTCACTAAAATCCACTGAAACAGGTGTCAGAAAAAGTATTCTGCAGAGTCAAAAGTCATATTTGTACTGCTTTTGGGTCATCGAGAAATGTAATATTTCTCTGAGTCAGCCATAACCAGGGCCTAGCTGGGGGCTGACTTCAGCAGGCTGGATTGATAACCTTTTTTCCAAGAGCTAAGGTCTCCTCTCCAAGGAAAGAGAAGATGAGTGGAGCTACAGGTTCATCCATCAGTAGCTGACACCTAGTGTCAGACACCAGGCTGCTCTGGAGGGAAGCCAGCGAGGGAGGAAGGGGCTCTCAGAGACAATGTGGCAGGAGACCCTGGACAACGCCATTTTTGAACAAACCCAGAGGACTGGTCAGGAAGGAGGAAGCAGGGGCAGAGAAGTGATGTGTCGCTGTGTGATAGGGCAAACAGAGACTTCTTGCCAGCCGCCTCCCCAACTTCTTAAAAGAACTTGCACAGGAAAAGGAGCTCTCTCTGGGTGTGGTCAGCTGAGGCAGAGGGTGCTGGAGCCTGGTGCAATGGGCAGTAGGAAGGATGAACCCCCTGACTGCCCCTGAATCCTGAACAGCACCAGGAGAAGAATCCAGGATCAGTGTGCAGAAGCAGGGGCCTCTGCGCAGGAAGAAGAGAGGCCCAGGAGGAGAGCAAGGCTTAAAGCTGGCACAGGGAGCCCGTGAAAACAGCTCCCTGCAGAAGTGCACCCTCTTGGAGGCAAGGAGGGCCGCAAAAAGTGCTCCAGATGGGTAGAGCTTTCCGCCAGGAGAGGCCAGAATTGTAAAGATGGGACAAAGGGGGGCCGAGATATGGCCTCCAGAAGGCAGGCGACCTTTGACCCTGGCTGAAGACCGACGACGAAGAGTGTGGGGCTCCGCTGCCAGTCTTGGGTGTGCCCCCGGGGTGGGTCAGTCCCCGGGGGCTACCCCAGAAGGAAGACGGTGCTCCCCGAAAGGTGCCCACGGGCCCCAGCGTCCGAGGGGCGCCCCCATGAAGATAAGGCAGGCTAGCGTTGTCGCGGCCCATGTGAAAGTGCCCAAGGGAGTGCCAGGAGCTCTGGGGGCCTGATACCCCCAACTCCGGGCCCTGCTGAATATTAAGCCGGGGAGCACCGTTGTGCTCCCCTTGAAGACTGCGGGGGCCCGGGACCCCAACTCTGTGCCCCACCAAAGTTGGGGAGCAGGGCACACTCCCCATGAAGTTGGGTAGGTGGGGGTGCCAGAAACCCACCCTGGCCCCCAAGGGGATCGGACAGGGGATAGCGCTGTCACGCCCCCGGGATGCCCGGAGCGGGCCTGGGACCCCATCTCCAGGCCCCCACAAGAAGAGGAAGGAGGGGCAGTGCCACCTCACTCCCCAGAGGTCCAGCAGACCAGCACTGGTCTCCGGGTCTGTCCGCCTGTGCGGGCAGACCAGAAGAGAGGTGCCGGTACCCGTGGCAGCACACAAGGGTGCCAGTCAGTTGGGGGGCCGACAGCAGCCACCGGGGATGGGCTCCCCGAGCGGCTCTACAATGAGGAGGAAATGCGGGGAGCCCGGGTGGGACCGGGCCCCCAGAGGATGTAGAGGAAGTGTCAGGGGCCTGGGTGGGACCGGGCCCCCGAAGAACAGAAAGAGCAGTCAGGGGTGGGCTCCCTGAGCTGCAGGACTCACCTGGGGGTCCAGGTGGCACCAGAACCCCCACCAAAGCCAGGAGAAGCAGTCTGAGGCCGCCGGGGCCAGCACAGATCTCCCAAGAGCAGACGGAGAGCCGCTCCTGTAATATGCAGCAATACCAGGAGTGCCCCATAATGCCTTGCCAGGCACCAAGGAAACCAGGCTAGTTTGGTGTGGGGCCACCGCTGTTGGTGGGCCAAGGTGAAGGGGATCTTCAGGAGTACTCAGACTCCCCCAACCCGACGAGATGGAACGTCCCTCCCTAAGCCTTACAGGGACCTAAAAGAATAACCCCTCAAGGGCTCAGCCAGCATTTCAACACCTCCTGGGCTGGAACTTTTGTTCTACAGCTGCGGGTGTATGGAGAAGTGCCTCAAGGAGTGAAAGGCTGAGTTGGGGTTGTCTGGAGACAGGCATCCCCTGGAGGTGATGAGGTGTAATTGCACCAGAAATGCATATACTAACGTTATTTCTTTTAAAGGGACTGAAAGTCACATGTGTAATGTGAAGTACCTGTCTAAGGTGATGTCATAAGGAAAGTGGGGTTATGATGCCAGACAGTCCTGCTAGGGTGTCTGGCTATATATGTGTAATCCTGTGATTCCATCTGTGATTTTTTTATTTAGTTATTTTTATTTACAAAGTTTTGCATAGCGCTTGCCTGACCGAAGGGTATCGAAGCACTTCATAACAGTTGCAGAGCAGAACAACGTAGCAGAACATATTACAATAAAGCGAGCAAAAGAGAGCAGAACAAATTGCATTACAGTGAGACAATCCGCATTAGAGTCGTAGTAAAGAAGATGTTGAGGAGTTCCGTTACACAGACTTGTTATCCCACAACCGAGGGAGGTTTAGTGTTATTTTCAGCACTCCGACGGATCCTATCTAATCGCTAGCGACCGATCGACCGATCGAGGAAAAGGATTTTGAGATGACTTTTGAATTTAGCAAGAAAGGTAATAGTTCTGATGTGGGGTGGATAGAGTTCCATATTTTGGGCACCTTGCCGGCGAAGGATCTGGCAGCGTTTTTTTGTTTTCGCGGTTTTAGCAGGATAAGAAGTAAGGTATTGGAGCTTCAAAGGTTCCTGTTTTGACCTGCTTTTTTGAGTTTGGACACCAGATATTGTGGTTTGCCTGTGTGGAGGGCTTTGTGGGTGAGGCAGGCCGTTCTGAAGTTCGCCCGCATTTCTATTGGAAGCCACTTTTGTGTGCAGGAGAGATGTGGTCAAATTTCTTTATTCCAGTGACCATTCTGGCAGCCGTATTGAGGGTTGTTTTCAGAGGAGCAAGGTGTGTTTTTGCTAGTTCCCGAGAGGACTGCGTTTCCATTATTCAGTCTTGACAGCACCAATGCTTGAGTGGCTTGTTTGAGATCTTTGGGTGGAATGAAAGGTTTTATTTTGTTTAGTAACTTCAGGTTAAGGAAAGCGCTCTTAGCCGAAATCTTAATGCGTTTGGTTATATCCAGTTTTGAGTCTAGTCTAATGATTTAACAGAATCGGCCAGGGTGAGGTTCCCGTTGAGCGCATCGATCACTTTTAGCCACTCAACCACTTGTGGGTTCTCTTCTTTGTTCGAGATGAGGAGCAGTTCGGTTTTGTCCAGGTTCAGTTTTAAGTAGTTGCTTGACAGCCAGCGTTTCACTTCTCTTAGTGTTTCATTGAGTCTTTGGATGTCTTTGGCAGAGGAGATTTCCAGGTAGATTTGGGTGTCATCTCCATATAGGTGAAAAGGGATGTTAGCTTTTCTGAGTAATGTGGCGAGGGGTTCCATGTAAATATTAAAGAGTAGAGGGGAGAGCACTGATCCTTGGGGGACTCCCCTCCAGACTGGTTAAAGGTCGGATTCGAAGCATCTGATTTTGATTTCTGGGAGCGGTTGAGTAGGAATGAGGAGAACCATTTGAGGACCACCTCGTTTAAACCGGTGGTCAACTGTGTCGATTGCTGACGATAGGTCTAGGAGAATGAGGAGGCAGCATTGGTCTGAGTCCAGTGATTTGTGAATATCATCACTTATGTTGAGGATTGCAGCTTCTGTGCAGCATCCTTTCCTGAATCCTGACTGATGGGAGTCGAGGAGGTTGATATTGTCCAGGTGCTGAGTTAATCGTTGGAGTACACATTTTTCTAGGATTTTGGAGAGAAGAGGAAGGTTAGAGACGGGTCTGAAGTTGTTTAGGTCATTTATTTCCAGGCCTGTTTTTTTCATACAATCAGGAACAATTCCGGTTTTCAGCGAGCTGTTTATAATTCTGCACCAGAGTAGAGAAAGGGAACATTTCAATTTTTTGGTGAGTTGAGCAGGTAGAGGGTCTAGGGTGTGAGATTAAGGTTTAGAGGTGGTGTTAAATTTGACTATCTCTTCCTCTGGAATGGGGTGGAAGAGTGACCAGGATTTAATGTTGGGAGTGGGAGCGCAACTAAGCATCCCAGCTGGGCTGCTAAGAGGAGGGGAGGAGCAATTGTTGTCCAGAGAGCACTCGATCTTGGAGATTTTGTCCTTGAAGACGGTGGCGAAGATGTCGCACCGTTCTTTAGAAGCCTGTCCCAAGGACGTATCATGTTTGGAGGTTTGTTGTCTGATGATCTTGAAGAGCTCCAAGGGTCTGTTTTTTTGCGCAGTCCAGTGCAGAGCGGAAATATACAGATTTTGTGTTCTTGATATGACTGTTGTATTTCTTCCTGATAATTCTGAGTTGATCGTGGTGGAAGGCAGTGGGCATGTTCCTCCAGCGTCTTTCTGTGCTCTTAGTTGTCTACTTTTGTCATTGATGCCAGAGTTGAACCAAGATCGGGATGGAATGGCTCATTATTTTTTAAGTTTCAGGGGTGCTAGTTGGTCCAGCAGGGATACCATATTCATGTTATATAGCGAGGTGAGGTTTCAGGGGTGCTAGTTGCCCAGCAGGGATACCATATTCATGTTATATAGCGAGGTGAGATAATTTGTAGAGAGGTCCTTGTCGCTGGGTAGGAGCAAGTTTAGCCTTTCTTCCATGATGTCCAGGGGGATCTGGGTGAGATTTCTGGACCATTTGGGGGGGGTCTTGCACAGGAGGCAGGGTTAGATATTTTTTGTTGATGTGGAATAAGATCATGTGGTGATCCGACCAGTCCACTGGAAGAATGTAGTCAATCGTGATTACGTCTCGATGGGCAATGATGGCATCCAAGGTCGCTCCTTTGTTGTTAGTTTCTTCCGAGCAGTGTTGGGACAGGTTATTGTCGCTGAGGAGATTATTGAGTGATTGAATAAGCGTGTTGTTGGCTTCGTTCCAAGTTATAGAAACAAAGGTTCAAAGCTTCTTCAAATTTTCAACAATACAGTATAGTGCACAATGGACTACTATACGATTTAATGTTCCAGCCCAGCCGGACCGGAAGTTTATTTTTTCAAACAAATGTAAATTTTGACACAATATTTTCAAACAATTAGTATGACACAAGCCTGTGCCGTACTTAGAAGAGGAGAAAAATAGAGAGAAGGTGAAAGGGGTGTCTTCAGGCAAGGAAAAAGAGCAAAAACAGGGCACTTTATAATTGAAAAAGAATTAATAACAGTGTCGCCTGGAGTGAAACAAACATTCTCAAATAATGAATTTCTACATGTATGTACACTCATAGGTGTCGACGTTTCGATCCCTTCGCTCAATTAATTAATTGGGATCATCATCAGGACTTAATAAATGAGGTTGCCTGAATATAACAAAGCCTGTTGAGAATATAAGAGAAACAAGCACATAGAGAAACCTTTAGAGAAATTTTAAGAGAGCAGTAAACACATGCCTTAAAATAGCTTCTTACAACTGCGATCACATATTGTGACATGTGCTGAGTGAATGTGCCTTTGTGAAGCAAACAATCAGGTTCATAAATTGTAATTGCGTTATGGCATTTAATTTACATACTTTTCCTCGGAATCGCAGTGGTTCGGGTGCGAAAAATGCTGCCAGTTTGTGCATAACAGGCGACTGTGGGGATTGTGCAATGGTGTATATAGTGAATATGGGAAACCTTGTGGCTCAGTGAATTGGTGTTTGAGCCGGGGCACATGCACGTTTTGTTTTATTAAGATATTGGGCATTAGAGGCATTAATGGGCATTTCAGCACGTACCTCTATGTTTAGAAGAGGTTTTCAATGAGGCGTCAACCTTGCTAGGGGCGCCTAGGGGCAATAGCATTCAGGGGTTCAATAGCTAGTCCTGTTCGAGGGCTTTAGTTATTTCCCCTCGTGGTTATGCGCTGGGCTGTTGGAAAAATTATTCGATTCAGTATACGCGGAAAGGGTGTGAAAGTGACCGGGTTAGCTGGTCAAGATACCTACCCACTGTGGGCTCGTTTGGAGACGTGATGATTTCCATCCGACTCTGAGGGCAAGATGGCTCTACAATGGAGGATGCCGATTTATGCGTGCTGAAATAAACAAAATTACAGGTTTTTGGACTTTGCCACAATGTTGGCTTGGGAAGTCTAGTCGGGCCATAGCGAGGGGCATTTTTACCTTGTTATTCCTTCCTGGGACGTGCCATTATGGGCTCGACCGCCTCAGGCGAAGGATCAATAAATGTGCACTGCACATACGAACGAGGTCGTCAATGCTGCAATACAAGTAAAACGCGAGGTTTGCAAGGCACCTAAATCGACAGCTTAGGTCAGAGTCAGGTCATATCCCCTAAAGAGGAGCCACTTACCGGTTACGGATGAACCTCGTGCTTGGTCGGGGTGCCCGGTGTCAATGCCAGTTACCGTTGCTGTTCTTCGCGGGCTTGTTTAACATAGAAGGGCGTCCGGTCACGTGGATGTGACTTCGGGCGCCATCTTGGAATGGTGTTCCCGTCATATCTGGCTATGGAGACTAAAGGAGTGCTAGTGCGCTAACATGGGCGCCATTTAGAAGTGTCCTGGAGCTGGGACAGACTTTATTAATTAAACTTAAAAGGTCATTAACCCCTGATCTGGAGTGGGGAGTCAAATTTTGGAGAATTAAATAGCGCAAATGGCTTGGCAGTTGAGTTACTAGATAAAGAGCCTAGAGTCAAGCGAGTTTAAGGGCTGCTATCAGAGCAGTCCAACATATGAACAACTCCAGGAGTGAAAGGTGACGTGAAAAGATTGCATGCATAACAGTGAAGCATTTGTGATATAAATTTTTATGTTCATTAACAACTAGTAAAAACAATAGATGGGAGCACTGAGTCTTTATGCTTTGAAGTTCACTGATTCAGTATTGCATAATCACAACAGAGTGGTCCAGTCCTCACTTCGGTTCAGTCCAGTGTGGATGGTGTTGAACTGTATAATAGATTTCAATTCCTCACGATTCAGAATTTGTTGCAGATTGCCGCCTCTTTGGGGTAATTTTACTGATTTCAAGACTGTCCAACTCAAATCATCAGCCGTGTGTTTCATAGACGCGAAATGTTCCACTAATGGGGCATTGAGAGTTCCACACCTTATGCGGCTCCGGTGTTGGCTTATGCGTGTCTTCACCTTCTGTGTGGTCTGTCCCACATACATTTTCAGGCAGGGGCATAGGACCGCATAAATTACATTGTGACTGTTACAGTTTGTTAAGGTTTTCATTTCATTCGTGACATTATTGTGAGTGAAAGTGCGCCCCTCCAGTGTCAAATCGCACACAATACATTGTCCGCATTTAACATGCCCTGTCACAGGCGGTAAGCCCCAGTTAGATTCAATCGTGTTACTTATAGGTGTCATAGGTAGGGCCGCCCTAACAAGATGGTCTTTTATATTTTTACTTTTCTTGAATGCAAACAATGGCTTTTCAAAATTTAGTTGGCCTGCGTTCAGGATTGGCCAATGCTGAAGGATAGTCTTGCGAATTTGGTTCGAAACTGGGGAAAAAGTGGTTACACAGGCAATTCTATCGGATCTCTCTCTACTCTTTGGTTCAAGTAAGACTTCTCGGGGGCAATACCAAGCTCTTTTAGCAGCGTTTCTGACTAATCTTTTTGGGTATCCCCGCGCTTTGAGTTTAGATGACAGAACATCCGCCTCCCTGAAATAGTCCAGTTTTGATGAGCAGTTGCGTCTTATACGGAGGAATTGTGAGTAGGGAAGAGAGTCTTTAAGAGCTTTAGGATGATTACTATCATACCTCAACAGTGTGTTGCGTTCGGTTGGTTTCCTGTACAATTGGGTTAGTAATTCACCTCCCTCATGGTAAATTGTCAGATCGAGGAAAGGGATCTCTGTTTTATGATGGGAGAGGGTGAACTGTAGGTCATCACAGTTATTATTTAGCCAGTGTAGGAAAGAATCTAAGGCCTTCGCATCCAGATTCCAGATTAAAAAAATATCGTCTATGTATCGCCGCCAGATGGCGATCCCAGAGCGGAATGGATTGAAATCCGATAGGATCGTGCCTGTCTCGAGTGCGTCCATAAAAAGAATTGCCAGGTGGGGGGCAAAAATAGCCCCCATAGATGTACCCTTTATCTGCTGGTAAAATACTCCATCAAAGACAAAAAAGTTTTTCGTGAGACACAATTCCAATAGTTGGAGTATGAATAGTGTCGGTACTCTATGGGGTCTGGGCCTGGAGTCAAGGATTTTTTGAATGACCAGTAGAGCCGCTCCTTGGGGGATATTAGTATAGAGCGACTCTACGTCCAGGGTACAGAGTGTCTGGGAACCAGGGTCAAAAGGATAATGTTCAACCAGGTTAATCATTTCCATGCTGTCACGGACATAACAGCTGGTAGATGGCACAAAATCTTTGATGTGAAAATCCACATAAGAACCTAGTGGTTCCAAAACGGAGCCACATGCAGACACTATCGGTCTTCCCGGGGGCTTTTCAACGTCTTTGTGCACCTTAGGAAGGGTATAGATCACCGGCAAACGTGGACATTTAACATTCAAGAAGTTACACTCCTTTTTACTGAGGTAACCTTCATCTTTTGCATGTGAAAAAATGATTATTAAAGGTCTAGAGTCATTGGAAAAGAAAAAACTATTTATCCCCTATAACATCCCTAAGAGTGAGAAAGAAGCAATAAGCACACTTAAGTCCAATGCCGATTTGATTATCAAAAGTGCCGATAAGGGCGGAGGTATTGTACTGCAGAACATTGACTCGTATAAAGATGAGATTAATCGGCAATTAAATAACAGAGAGCACTATCAAAGACTAGGGCGCAATCCAACTAGTGACATTCAAGCGCAAATTAAAAAACTGACCTCACATGCAAAAGATGAAGGTTACCTCAGTAAAAAGGAGTGTAACTTCTTGAATGTTAAATGTCCACGTTTGCCGGTGATCTATACCCTTCCTAAGGTGCACAAAGACGTTGAAAAGCCCCCGGGAAGACCGATAGTGTCTGCATGTGGCTCCGTTTTGGAACCACTAGGTTCTTATGTGGATTTTCACATCAAATATTTTGTGCCATCTACCAGCTGTTATGTCCGTGACAGCATGGAAATGATTAACCTGGTTGAACATTATCCTTTTGACCCTGGTTCCCAGACACTCTGTACCCTGGACGTAGAGTCGCTCTATACTAATATCCCCCAAGGAGCGGCTCTACTGGTCATTCAAAAAATCCTTGACTCCAGGCCCAGACCCCATAGAGTACCGACACTATTCATACTCCAACTATTGGAATTGTGTCTCACGAAAAACTTTTTTGTCTTTGATGGAGTATTTTACCAGCAGATAAAGGGTACATCTATGGGGGCTATTTTTGCCCCCCACCTGGCAATTCTTTTTATGGACGCACTCGAGACAGGCACGATCCTATCGGATTTCAATCCATTCCGCTCTGGGATCGCCATCTGGCGGCAATACATAGACGATATTTTTTTAATCTGGAATCTGGATGCGAAGGCCTTAGATTCTTTCCTACACTGGCTAAATAATAACTGTGATGACCTACAGTTCACCCTCTCCCATCATAAAACAGAGATCCCTTTCCTCGATCTGACAATTTACCATGAGGGAGGTGAATTACTAACCCGATTGTACAGGAAACCAACCGAACGCAACACACTGTTGAGGTATGATAGTAATCATCCTAAAGCTCTTAAAGACTCTCTCCCCTACTCACAATTCCTCCGTATAAGACGCAACTGCTCATCAAAACTGGACTATTTCAGGGAGGCGGATGTTCTGTCATCTAAACTCAAAGCGCGGGGATACCCAAAAAGATTAGTCAGAAACGCTGCTAAAAGAGCTTGGTATTGCCCCCGAGAAGTCTTACTTGAACCAAAGAGTAGAGAGAGATCCGATAGAATTGCCTGTGTAACCACTTTCTCCCCAGTTTCGAACCAAATTCGCAAGACTATCCTTCAGCATTGGCCAATCCTGAACGCAGGCCAACTAAATTTTGAAAAGCCATTGTTTGCATTCAAGAAAAGTAAAAATATAAAAGACCATCTTGTTAGGGCGGCCCTACCTATGACACCTATAAGTAACACGATTGAATCTAACTGGGGCTTACCGCCTGTGACAGGGCATGTTAAATGCGGACAATGTATTGTGTGTGATTTGACACTGGAGGGGCGCACTTTCACTCACAATAATGTCACGAATGAAATGAAAACCTTAACAAACTGTAACAGTCACAATGTAATTTATGCGGTCCTATGCCCCTGTCCGAAAATGTATGTGGGACAGACCACACAGAAGGTGAAGACACGCATAAGCCAACACCGGAGCCGCATAAGGTGTGGAACTCTCAATGCCCCATTAGTGGAACATTTCGCGTCTATGAAACACACGGCTGATGATTTGAGTTGGACAGTCTTGAAATCAGTAAAATTACCCCAAAGAGGCGGCAATCTGCAACAAATTCTGAATCGTGAGGAATTGAAATCTATTATACAGTTCAACACCATCCACACTGGACTGAACCGAAGTGAGGACTGGACCACTCTGTTGTGATTATGCAATACTGAATCAGTGAACTTCAAAGCATAAAGACTCAGTGCTCCCATCTATTGTTTTTACTAGTTTTTAATGAACATAAAAATTTATATCACAAATGCTTCACTGTTATGCATGCAATCTTTTCACGTCACCTTTCACTCCTGGAGTTGTTCATATGTTGGACTGCTCTGATAGCAGCCCTTAAACTCGCTTGACTCTAGGCTCTTTATCTAGTAACTCAACTGCCAAGCCATTTGCGCTATTTAATTCTCCAAAATTTGACTCCCCACTCCAGATCAGGGGTTAATGACCTTTTAAGTTTAATTAATAAAGTCTGTCCCAGCTCCAGGACACTTCTAAATGGCGCCCATGTTAGCGCACTAGCACTCCTTTAGTCTCCATAGCCAGATATGACGGGAACACCATTCCAAGATGGCGCCCGAAGTCACATCCACGTGACCGGACGCCCTTCTATGTTAAACAAGCCCGCGAAGAACAGCAACGGTAACTGGCATTGACACCGGGCACCCCGACCAAGCACGAGGTTCATCCGTAACCGGTAAGTGGCTCCTCTTTAGGGGATATGACCTGACTCTGACCTAAGCTGTCGATTTAGGTGCCTTGCAAACCTCGCGTTTTACTTGTATTGCAGCATTGACAACCTCGTTCGTATGTGCAGTGCACATTTATTGATCCTTCGCCTGAGGCGGTCGAGCCCATAATGGCACGTCCCAGGAACGAATAACAAGGTAGAAATGCCCCTCGCTATGGCCCGACTAGACTTCCCAAGCCAACATTGTGGCAAAGTCCAAAAACCTGTAATTTTGTTTATTTCAGCACGCATAAATCGGCATCCTCCATTGTAGAGCCATCTTGCCCTCAGAGTCGGATGGAAATCATCACGTCTCCAAACGAGCCCACAGTGGGTAGGTATCTTGACCAGCTAACCCGGTCACTTTCTCACCCTTTCCGCGTATACTGAATCGAATCATTTTTCCAACAGCCCGGCGCATAACCACGAGGGGAAATAACTAAAGCCCTCGAACAGGACTAGCTATTGAACCCCTGAATGCTATTGCCCCTAGGCGCCCCTAGCAAGGTTGACGCCTCATTGAAAACCTCTTCTAAACATAGAGGTACGTGCTGAAATGCCCATTAATGCCTCTAATGCCCAATATCTTAATAAAACAAAACGTGCATGTGCCCCGGCTCAAACACCAATTCACTGAGCCACAAGGTTTCCCATATTCACTATATACACCATTGCACAATCCCCACAGTCACCTGTTATGCACAAACTGGCAGCATTTTTCGCACCCGAACCACTGCGATTCCGAGGAAAAGTATGTAAATTAAATGCCATAACGCAATTACAATTTATGAACCTGATTGTTTGCTTCACAAAGGCACATTCACTCAGCACATGTCACGATATGTGATCGCAGTTGTAAGAAGCTATTTTAAGGCATGTGTTTACTGCTCTCTTAAAATGTCTCCAAAGGTTTCTCTATGTGCTTGTTTCTCTTATATTCTCAACAGGCTTTGTTATATTCAGGCAACCTCATTTATTAAGTCCTGATGATGATCCCAATTAATTATTTGAGCGAAGGGATCGAAACGTCGACACCTATGAGTGTACATACATGTAGAAATTCATTATTTGAGAATGTTTGTTTCACTCCAGGCGACACTGTTATTAATTCTTTTTCAATTATAAAGTGCCCTGTTTTTGCTCTTTTTCCTTGCCTGAAGACACCCCTTTCACCTTCTCTCTATTTTTCTCCTCTTCTAAGTACGGCACAGGCTTGTGTCATACTAATTGTTTGAAAATATTGTGTCAAAATTTACATTTGTTTGAAAAAATAAACTTCCGGTCCGGCTGGGCTGGAACATTAAATCGTATAGTAGTCCATTGTGCACTATACTGTATTGTTGAAAATTTGAAGAAGCTTTGAACCTTTGTTTCTATAACTTAGTCATACCCATGGTTCTTGGCTACCCGCTGGGTCTCCCTTGTTTGTCAAAAATAGTTGGCTTCGTTCCAGCGTAGGTTGAGATCACCCAGGATTAAGTAGTTAGTGTCTTTGAGAGCGCAGTGGACAATCAAGTCGGATAAGTGTTCCCCAAATGTGGGGGTGTTACCTGGTGGGTGATAGAGCAGGTGACCAACTAATGGGCTGTTATCCTTTGTTTTGATATTGACAGTGAGACATTCAAAGGAGCTATACTTGCAGGAGTCCATTACAGTGATGTCTATGTCCTCCTTATGGATGATGGCAACACCTCCACCTCGTTGGTCTTTTCTATTTTTGTTGATGATGGAGAAACCTGGGGGCACCAGCTTATCAAAACAGGGAGGGGAGATCTCATTCAGCCATGTCTCCGTGATGAACCCAATATCTAAATCCTGAGAGAGGATGGCTTCTGCTATTTCCGTTGCGTGCTTGGGGGCTGATCTACAGTTAATGAGCATGCAGTTAGTGGATAATTTCTTATTGCTCGGATACTATCCTGATGGGGCCCTCGGTATTTAGGAAAGGGAGGGTGGGGGTCTTGTGGTTTTTGTGGGGAGGTGATCTCTTCTGAAGCCTGTGATCACTTGAATATTGGAATTCAGGGAATCTGAGAGAGGAGAGACATAGGTGCAGGCTAAGTCCAAAGCTTCTTCAGCAGTCATTGCTGCTTTAGTTCTGGAAGGTCTTTGTGACTGGATCTCAGCATCCTTACTAGGAGGAATCTGTACACCAGATGTGGGGGCTTTGATTCTTATGGGAGGCTGAAACGGGATCTCAGCTACGCTCCTGGTCAGACTCTGCCACTGGTTCTTGAGGGCGGATGAGGGCCTGAGATGCGGCTTTAGAAGGATAGAGTCAGTCTAAGAAGAGGGTCTGGGATGGGGTTGCTGGGGCTTTTGAACTTTGTCTAGGTTGGTTAGGATTTCATCAAGGCCCCTGAATATTATTTGTAGCTGGCTTTCTAGTAGGGTCAGCCATAGCGCCAAATTCTTTGGGGCGTGCGGTTTTGGGTAGGGACATCTAGCGGGGTGTGGAGCAGGGGCGAGTTGTGAGGCATAATGGTAAGTCGTCCGTCCCAGCTGTCTCTGTTAGCGACCTTCGGTGGGGGGTCTAATCGAGGGCTCTGCCTCGGTGACTCTGCGGGCGTGGAAGAGAGGTCAGTAGACTGATCCAGTGGGTTGGAGGAGTGATGATGGGGAGGATGAGTTTGAGGGGGTGGTGGGACCTGTTCCACCCTGGAAGAGTGAAGGGCACGATTCAAGGGGTGGAAGAGTGGGAGGGGCTTCTAGGGGAGGCGGCTGAAGGAAGTCATCAGGGGAGCGGGAGTGGGTATTACCTTTGCTTGGTGGGACATGTTGGCCAAGGAAGGAGGTTGGGGAGGAGCAGGTCAAAGAGAGTGAAGCAGGGAAGAAGGAGTCGAAGGCCTCTAATTTTTCGTTGTTAACCTGTATTAAAACTGTGCCATTTGAATAAATGTCACATATGTTTTCTCGTTTCTAGTAGCCTGGTTGGGGAGAGAGGTCGTCAGTTTACAGCTATGTGAGGTGGTCGTGGTTTTGGATATGTGAAGTTGCATTCTTAATGTGGTGTTCCAGTTCTCAGACCTATCCGAGTGGAAGATGGGATCCATCTTTACCAGCCCTTTGGCGGAGCATTGGTAAGTGTCCACAAATAGCATTTCTGAGTTCTGTCTGATTAGATTATGCTTGAAGTTTTTTAATGCTTTTGGAGAAAGGCTAGGGGGGAAGCTAATAGCGAAGGCATTCACGCCGTGCAGTATCATATGGACCGGCATGAGTAGGTCCACAAAGGTTGGAGTGCCCGGTGCCATTGTTGCTTACTAAATAGAAGGGGGTTGCCGAGCTGCTGTTAGAGAGGCAAGACTCCCTTGATCTGGGAGTGACGACTATGTGCAATTGAAGACACCTAGTGTTTGGCCGGCACGCTGGGGACCTCTCTGCTATATGAGTCATGGTACTCCCTTGTGCATGAGGCCATTGCGTAGCGATGGGAGAAATAGATGGCTATGGGATCTAGTTGTCGCGAAAGGAGTCAGTGGGGTTCCGGTCACCCTGTTCTGGGGTGATATGGCAGGGAACCACATAAGAGAAGGGGCCTATTGGTTAGGCTGGGAGAGTAGTTGCTGCTTAGTGAGGGAGGGAGTGAGGGTCAGTGTGATCTATTTGTCTCGATTGTGGGTGGTCGGAGAGCCCATTCGACATGAGTGGGAGAGATAAAGGTTCTGGGGCATCGATTCAGCAGAAAAAAAAATTGTGAGATTCTTACGGGGGAGAGAGCGCTTGAAACAGGACTGGCAGCTTAGCGTGGACCTGGGGTCACCAGCGTCGTTGGTAGGAGGGCGGAGGGTTGGCTTTAGTGTCCCGATAGTGACCTTGAACTGCATGGGGAACCTCACAAAGAGTTAAACGCCACACTCTATTTTGCCGAGATGGGATAGTGTTGGCCAGCTTAAGATCAGGCATCGACTCTGAGCCACTCCGGAGCGAGAACAGGCTCCTTTATGAGCTTCCTTTTGGGCAGGTACAAGGGGGGAGCCTTCCTCCAGATGGGTGACCCAGTGGGCGGAGGCACGGAAAGTTTAGTGGATGGTGCAAATCTTTAACCAGAGCTGTCCTCTGCGTCGGCCATCTTGGGGCAAGGCATGGACTTCAAGTCTTTCTGGATCTTTTAGGCTTCCTTTTTTGGGCTTCCTTTTTGAGCAGAGCTGAGGGGGCCTTTATCCATGTGAGTGACCCAGTGGGCGGGGCATGAAAGCAGAATGAAAGCTGCAAAGCCTTCGACCGGTGGAGTCCTATGCGTCAGCCATTTTGGGTCCAGGCATAGACTCCAAGTCTTTCTGGATCGTTTTTGACTTCCTTATTTGTTTTTAATTTTAATTTCTGCTTCCCTTTGAGCAGATCTAAGAAGGGGGAGCCAAGCCTTCCCCCGATTGAGAGCTCCGATGAGCAGGGGCACGAGGAGCTTCACGTGATCAATGCTCGGTCAGGCACTGTCTCAGGCGTCGGCCATCTTGGGCCAGGTGACTACCTCTTGCCGAACCAGAGTGTGTACAAAATCCTTTTCCAGATCTTTTCAATGCACAATTCAGGGTGGGGGGAGCCGCTCCTCGACTGAATGAGAGCTCTGGTGTGCTTTGGTATGCGGGCCATCAAAGCTGCTCCTCGAGGTAATCAGCATGAGTGTCCATCAGGAGGTCCTTCCGGCCCCTCCATCACTCCTTGCTCTTCTCTTGATGCCTGCCGCCTGCCAGGCAGCTCCGTCTGCGTGGGGGTGACTCATACCTGCTGCCGTTCCAGGACTTCTTACTGCTGGGCAACTCGTCGGGCCGGCCTGGGAAGAACCAGCAGGATTCATCTCCCTGGGCTCCTCTCGCCGTGATTCAGCCAGATGACCCGATCGGTACCGGTAAGTCCTGCGGTGCTCGCGAATATTGGCTGGGGCGGGGTGAGTGGGGAGAACGGGCCGGGTGGGATTTTCACTGAGTTAGTGATCCTAAGCCAGAGAGCCTGTTTATCTAATCTTGCCAGCAGCGGCCCTCTTGCAGGGGCTGTAATTGCAATGAATTTTAACGATCCACAAATGTGATGAGTACTGTAAATCTAAATTGATGCTTAAACATGTATTCTTGCTGCTGCGCTTGGTGAAGAACCCAGACTGCTAGCCCTTAAGATGTAGAGGTGTACACGTCATGGACAGTAGGAAATGCTCAGTCGGTGTTATCTGTCACCAAGGCAAGGTTACCTATTTTAAATGCTTGCTGGGATAATGGGGTGGGCCACCACTGGGATGGTGCCAGTGCCCAGGGCCCTCGTTCCACATTATGTTCAACACACTGCATTGGGGGCAAGATGATGTGCATACTTGGGAGTGGTGGTACTAGACCCCACCCCTCTGTGGGAGGGGTGGAGATGTTATGCAATGTCACAAAGTATTTCCAACAGCTTATGTATATTTGCAAATTGGTGCATAGTATTGAGTAGTTGTGTCTGTTTAATATATGTACTCTTACTTTTATAAAGCAAAGTACAGACTGGATAATCAATTATTGAGTGTTATTTCTGCGCACCTGCAAATGGCGATTACTAGCCCACACCCCCTCTCTTGAGTAAGCCTCAAAATGCTCTGCAACGCTACCCTCTGAGAGTCAGATGCTACAATTGGGTGTTTGGTTCCCAGTGATGGACTAATGTAGTTATGTTATTTGTGCAGGCCTCACAGATACTGCCTTGTTTTCCAACAAATAGGAAATATGCAATTATTCAACGCGGCTTGTTTGAGGGTGATGAGTTACGAGGGTCTATCCTTTGAGCCCTTTGAATTTTGAGATCAGTAGATTTCAGCAAATCAACTATCTGGGGGATGTGAATCTTCATAAAAGAGATCATATCCGAACCTTCAGAGCCTTCTGGAATTCATAAACACAAAGGTTGTTGCGTCTGTTACAGTTTTTCAAATCTTCTGTAGATTTCTTTAGTTGCGCTACCTCCCGGGAAAGAATGGCCACTTTGGCGACAACATCCCGTGCATCATTAATCCTTTGTTCCACATCCAAGAGCCTTGAGTCTAAACCAGATCACTTTTCCTCAATTCTTTGAAGTGCTGCAGTGGTGTCCGACATAAAAGGTCGAATGTTGAGCAGTTCATCCATAATATCCTCAAAAGTCAGAGGAAGAGGAGGTTTTTTTTGGGGAGGACCAATCTTTTTTAACTCGCTTATTGGTGTTGCCGACCACTGATATTATACCCAGCTACCCCTGTGTCTTATTATGATGTATGGGTTCCATGTTAACAACAATATATATCCAAAAGAGCAAATAAATAACTCTCTCGAGGCCCAGGAAACCAAGTCCTCACAAAAATATGGCAAAAATAAATTGCACTAACAATATAATTCCAATGAGGACCTGATTAGAAAAAAAACACATCTCCAGCATAGGGAGAAAGCATTAGTTCCATAGAAGGTAAAGATAAAGGCATGAAAAAATCAACTGCTAAAGAAATGCGATTTGTTGTATAGTGACATTAGTTATGAGGGAAAGAGCTCAAAAGGGCAAAGAACACAGACCACAGGGCCATTTTGCTGCGTTGGTTCCAGAAAAAGGAAAGGTGAGGCATATGCACAAAATGGAGGCTCCATAGTGATGAGCCACTGATGCCAGAGAGAAATGAAGGGAACAGTGCCCAAAAAGCTGTTTCAGGTCTCAAAAGCTTGCCTCAATGCTCCCCACCACTTCCGATGCTGAAATCCATCGAGATATTGCTGCAACGTTAATTTTAGCGATGTTCTTTAGCTCTGAACATTTCCCGATATCGCAGAACGGTCTCAGGAAGCGCCTATTTTGTTGCGCCGCTGCCGCTGCCGCGTCAGTCGACAGTTTTTAATGGATGGATTAGGTAGGCAGTTTTTAGGCTCTATTGAGAACCCTTTTAAATAGAGGGCTTTCTTCATTGTGTATCAGCAACTAGAATGTCGGTCTGTTGGGTACTTGACATATGCCCATGCTTGACATGAGAATGTGGCACTGGATCTCTGCAACACATGTTATAGGGGGCTTGATGGTTCAGTCTACATGTTGCTCAGTACCATGATGCGTTCCTGTGATTTCTCAAGGCAGCCTGACAAAGACAGTATGTTCACCCTTTTCTGCATGTTCTGCCAATATATCTTCCCAGCTGTAACAATTCCTTAATAGCTATTCTTAACTCAGTTCATTATATTAAATGAAAAGATCACCAATTTGTGTCCTGCTTGGCTACGGCAAAAGAAAGGGAATGGATCGCAGTGAAGGGCTTTCCTGCATCAATAACTTCCCTTTGCTCTTCCTCCTGTTCCCTTTCTAATTTCCCTCTTCTTGTCCAGCTGTTTCTTCCCCATTCTTGCTTTATATGTCTCCCACTTCTCTCATCCAACCTACCCATTCCTTCCCACATCCTGACCCTTCTTTCAATCCTGTCCTTTTTTTTGCTCCCCCTTCCTTGTCTTGTTTTTTCTTCACCCATTTTCTTTCCCATTCATTTTATCATCTTTACATGCCCACGTTTCCCCCATTTTCCTACCCCCCTAAAGTCTTGTGTACTAAGATGTACTGCTTTATATAAAAGCATCCTCTAATTTAATAAAATCTGTCCTTTATATAACATCTTTGATTGGCACCTCTCCTTTTTTCTACCAAATGGCTCACTTCTTTCTTCCCCGTTTTTCAGCGTGCCTTTTTTTCTCTGCGTATTACCCTCCCAAAATTGCTTGCATGTGTACCTTAATCTCTATCATGTTTTTCTGCAACTTGCACACAATTCATTACAAAGATCACCATCTCCCCATTTTTGGGAGCCATACCCCTGCAACCTCATAATAGTTCATCTATTAATCCCACCAGACAACTGCATGAACTCACACCTAACTCCTATAACTTATAACTAGAGAGAACGCA
Organism: Lissotriton vulgaris; assembly: GCF_964263255.1. NCBI lineage: Eukaryota > Metazoa > Chordata > Amphibia > Caudata > Salamandridae > Lissotriton > Lissotriton vulgaris. Next base: position 1,575,296,683 of record NC_141691.1, read on the forward strand.
TGAAGTGGTTTGCTTGAGTGGATGAGACTTCTTCCAATAATCAATAACACTAGACTAACCACTAACATTGGATGCCTGTGCAGCGCGCTTCCCAGCGTAAAGCACTTCAGCGGGGCAGGCAGTAAGCGCTATATAAATGCAAGTACAATTACAATTAAAATCACATTGTTCTGTGTAATGATGCATTCCAAGCGAATGTGGCTATTTGGTTCTATTATGCATAACGTGTGGTGCTGTATTCCGGACATCAGTATGCCCAAATATAAGTACATATTTCGGCTACAATAGAAAGAACCGTGTTTGCTTTTTTAACAAAATCAGTAGGGAAACAAAATGTGGCCATGTAGCAGTTTGAGTCATTTGCCCTGTTTTGGTGACCGAGTTAATTAAAACCCCGATGTACATACAGCTGGTACTCTTCGTCCTAATGAAGAATATTAATTTCCGAACATGTGTGGCCGTGGCCGCATTGCTACAATTTACTGGACTCGTTCCTTCATCCGCTTCCAAGAAAGTCTCCCCGGTTAGTTAGGAAAAAAGAGAAATATGATGCTTTAGTCCTTACCGGAATAAATTACACACATCAATCAGAGGTAGCCTAAATTAAAATACACATTTGGCAAACAAATAAGAGTCGCTCTCATCTCTGAATCAAAATGATTTAATGCCAGAGATGACCCCCCACTGGCCGACATGAAGGTCGTTCGTTGCAAGTGGCTTGAAACTCACTGAGAAATGGTGAGGAGCCTGTTAGCGCCTCGGCTTCCTTCATCCTCTCCCTCTGTCTTCACAGGATTGTTTTCGGACTAACAGCTGTGAGTTATTATACATGACTAAAATATGGAGAGTTACTGTGCTCGAATGAGGGGGCAGTATTTGGAGGATGAGGTCTTGTTGTCACTGCTGCAACGGTCTAACTTCCGAATGCAATCCTAAAATGTGTTTATCTTTAAAAATGTGGAAAGCCGATGGTTTTATGACTCTAGGTGTAAATGCAGATGACACCAGAGCACCATACCTGTTTCACAGATTAGAGCTATCTAGTGAGGCTCAAGAGGTCTTCCTGTAACTGTAAACCAGTGCGGTTCGGACATCTCTTATTGCTGTCCGTGCTTCAGGCCTGGGCATGAGAGAGAGCTTTATTCAACAAAGCCAGCAGCAGCAGCAGGCCGGGTAAGCAGTGGCGCCTTCATCCTGGGAACCAACGGCTTGACCAGTCAGGCAGCCTGGAGAGGAAACTGATTTCAGCTGAGGGAACACAGAGATGCATCACTTTCTGCTGCTACACTTAGTTGAACAGTTGGAATGCTTCTCTGAAACTGGGCATATTCTGTTCTCCTCAGGTGTAGTTGGGTGAATGGATTCTTTAGTATCAAGCGTTTAACCGGTATTTTAATAAAATGAGGGCAGATTAACTGGAGATTAACTGCTTTCTGGAAACCGAGCAGAACATCTAGAAAACCATTCCAACTTAGATTATTATACATTTATTGACCTTTGTGTGTTCAGAATAAGGGAGGTTTTTCATTCACATTTTCTATTCTTCTCAAGCCCAGACTTTAACTCCCAAGAAGCCAAGTTGATTCCCACCAGAATGTGGAATAGTTTGCAGCACAGCTATCTGCCAGTAGTGAATTTGTTGGTGGCACTCAGCCCGGGAGTTTTAAGAAATCAAATAGCAAATCTTATTCTCTAAGGCGAGCTGAATTGCGAATCACATTAATATTTTTCAACACAGGTCACACCAGCGAAATGATTGTTTCGACAGTTCCTAAATTATCAGGGTCATCATTTTCTCAGTCAATTTAACTTCAGTGTACAAAACTATTTGAAAATTTTTTGATGCGTGTTATAGTGAATTTTACTCAGTAGCGCCTGCGGCTGGAAAGGGGTGGTGTGGCAGAGGGATACAAAATAAGTCTTGCCTAGAACGGCTGGCCGCCGCCTCTCCTCCGCCCTCTTCCTTCCTCCTGTCTGCCGTCCCGCCCCGTAGAAGGAGGCACCCCGGCGCAGAGGCTCCCCTAAACCAACCACAATGCTGCAATACCACTGTTCGGCGCTCAGATGGTGACAGGGAGCCTGTGCATGTTCCTGACCAGACTGTATAATGCAGCCTAGTGGGCATCATGCAAAATGCGCATGACTGTTTGGCCGGCCCAAGAGGGCCGGCCAAACAGTCATACACTTAGGGAGTGCAAACCACTCCTCCCCCTTCTCTGGACAGCCCCACCCTGCCACTGACTGCAATCGGAATAATAAAATGATAATAATATGTTATCATCATTTATTTTTCCTATTGAGCATGGGGCGACGCTCCTCCACCTTGTTGGAGAAGTTGCCACTGATTTAAGTATGTAATTCGCATACTTTCCTGTAGTATAATTATGCAAAATTACCGCAAAATCAAGTGAAATTGTGCATAATTATGTGAAATAAATTTAGCACTCATGCAATTACTCAAACAGTCCGTTTTGGTAAAAATTCAACTTGATAAAGTAATTTCAAGTTAATTTCCAGTTGCTTGCATTAAAACACTGCTGCTGAATTAGAATTTGTAATTTTGCACTAGAAAATTACCTGAATGATCTGATCGGGTAAAAATATCTACCTGAAATGCTACTCGTGTTAAAAATGACCCAAACGATAATGCACAAGTTAAAATTTCTCCCTGAAATTACACAATGTGGTGCAAAGACAGAATCTTAGTAATTATGTCAAATTACCAAAATTGCACGAATTTCTCCTGCGTAGTTACATTTTTTCACACAGGCCTGGAGTCTACCAACCAATTAATTGATTTCAATATTATTAAAACTCTCTCAACCTGATGCACACAAACGTTATCAACAGTGCAAAATTTGCGAATCCTCTGTTTCAAAAATCCCACCGCATAGCGTGTGATTAACATAAATGTTTTTACTAATTTACAAAAACATGCTAAAACCCTTTACGAATTACAGGTTTGCAAATAAGTAGAATTCCCTACTTAACGAGACTGACCTGGCCTATAGAGAAATCAGCTACTGCTGATTGGCTTGTTTGAAAGGTTAGTGTGTGGGTCGTTTTTCTAGTCTACTGGTGGGCTATTTTATAGTGCTGGACTGGTTTTTGCAGTTGATATCTGATTTAAATACAAAGATTGCCTGCAACAAGACCACATCCATGCTGTCTTCCATGCCTTGCACAACACATATACATTGTGTATTTACAAGTTCAAAACTGGCCATATTTTCAAACATGTGCGTCTTTTTTTAGCTTAACACAATTCACTATTCCTTGCAACAATCTGAAGGAAGACCATTGGCGAGAACAATTCTTAGGCAAATCTTTACCTTTAGATCTCAAAAACTCTTCTGAGCCATTATTATATAACTAAAAAAGAAAGGAAGCCAATACACAACTTTGGAGTAAACCTACTGTGTAACTGATTTTGGGTGAGAGATCGTCCTCCCTGCTATGACGTATCTTAGCTGAGGTTTGACCATGGAGTCATCAAAGCAAATCAATAAATGTTTTGTCTATTTTCATAATAATAAATACATTTATTTTGTAGAGTGCACAGCTACTTCAACAGAGGTGTACCGGCGCTAGATTGCAGATTTGCGGTGAAGGTAACAAGTGGGTCAATCTAGGGCAGGTTAAATAGCCAGGATTTTAGTGCCTTCCAAAAGGCATGTACTGACTCCATCATGTAAGGTGAAGGGGAATATGTTTAGTAAAGACTACGGCGCCCCTGCCTTATTGAATAAACCCTAGCAAGGAATAACATGTTTTTGTAAACAAAAGAACGCCACCGGGTTCTGTGCATGTATATCAAGACAAACTAACAAGACGTTGATCACTTAGTAATATATTATACGGACAAGATAGGTTATTGGAAAAATGTTTTCTTTTTATTAGATTCTTTCTTTATAAATATCTTTTCTCAACTTTGTATATAAAAATGTATACATCTAGTTTTATCTTAACTCTAATTAACAACCTTATAGGTATTTTTTGTCATTATTCGGTTTTCATTCCATATTTTATATACAACATTTCATCACATGGATAGATACAAAATCTAAATTACAGTCACGTTGTTAATATACAGAATTAGTTATATCCAATCTCAACGCGTTTCGGCGACAGCCTTCCTCAGGAATTCTGTATAAAAGAAAATACATACAGTAATTTCTATAAAGTGACAACGTATTGCTTGTACAATTTCACCTATTGTAGGGGGGTGAAGGGGCATATCAATAAGAATGGGCGAATTTTGCAGATCTGCGGTCTGCGAATTCGCAAAAAAAACCGCGACATCGCTGATTTTTTTGCGATTTGCATCATATTTAACTGGAGTACTTTCTACTGGCTAATCAGTAAGTGCTACCTCGTTGGGTAAATGTATAGTGCTTTTCCTACACTACAGCTGCGCAAGGGGCCAGATGATTTGTCTCCACTGACCATGTGTGCCTGTAAGTTTTCCACTGCGCCAAAAGGCGCCGAGGTCCCTTGAGTGAGCTGTCCATCATAGTAGGGAAAGGGTGGGAAAAACGTTTGATACTTCTAGTGTGTGGTGAAGGGCTTCTATGCGTGTGCACATACCTCTTGTGTAAAGGGTCAGAGAACGAGCAGGGCAGCAAGTGAGAAGAAAGCAGCCTCTTGGCCACAGGAACTACAAGGGGATTGCGCTCGAGAAACTCATGGATGCAAAGACCTCCCTCGAGTATTACAGCTAATTTTCGACGGCAGATATGGGGTTAAAGCACACTTGCCCAGCCTCGACCGTGCTCACTAATGTTTTGGGCTGATAAAAAACGTTACTAAATTTGAACTTCAACTCGGGCACCATCTATATCTGTAAGTGCTTCCTGTTGAGGTTTAATTTTTGTGACCGGAGCCACGTGCCAGAATGAATCTGGCCTTGCATAGTTATCCACGAAGATGCCACCGTTTTGTGCAATACCTCTACTCAACTGGAGTACTGGCTAATCAGTAAGTGCTACCTCGTTAGGTAAATGTATAGTGCTTTTCCTACACTGCAGCTGCGTAAAGGGCCAGATGATTTGTCCCCAGTGACCATGTGTGCTTGTAAGTTTGCCACCGTGCCAAAAGGTGCCGTGGTCCCTTGAGTGAGCTGCCCATCATAGTTGGGAAAGGGCGGGAAAAACATTTGATACTGCTAGTGTGGGGTGCGGGGCTTCTATGCGTGGGCACATGCCTCTTGTGTAAACGGTCAGAGAACGAGCAGGGCAGCAGGTAAGGAGAAAGCAGCCTCCTGGCCACAGGAACTACAAGGGGATTGCTTTCGAGAAACTCATGGATGCAAACACCTTCCTCGAGTATTACAGCTTATTTTCAATGGCAGATTTGGGGTTAAAGCACACTTGCCCAGCATCGACCGTGCTCACTAATGTTTTGGGCTGATTAAAAACTTTACTGAATTTGAACTTCAACTCGGGCACCAGCTATATCTGTAAGTGCGTCCTGTTGAGGTTTAATTTTTGTGACAGGAGCCTCGTGCCATACTTGTAACTATTCTCTGACCCTGCTTCGAGGGTCAGAGAATAGTTGCAAGTAGGAACGAGGCGCCGCTCAGGAAGCACTTACAGCGTTACAGCAGGTGCCAAAGTTGAAGTTAATTTCTTTGTAACCATTTTGTAAATGGTTACAAAGAAATTAGCTTCAAATTGGGCACCTGCTGTAACCCTGTAAATGCTTCCTGGAAAAAATATGTCCCGCTCGCCGATTTGCTGATTTTTCCGCAATTTTGCGAGATTCGCGGATCATGAAATTGTGGAAAATCTGCAAATTTCGTTAGCGGAACAAATTTTATGCCCATACTTATTATCATTCCAACGTTTCGCAGTTTTCACCGTGAACACTCTGCCATCAATCCTGGCCTTACGGAAACGAAGAACCCTGAGCAGACGCAGGTGGTTTGATCTCAGGGCCCGGTCTTGTCTGGTATATTTGCAATCTCTGCCAAAGATAACCCGACCTCTGACCCCCCTCAAGTATTACAGCTAATTTCCGACGGCAGGGATGGGGTTAAAGCACACTTGCCCAGCCTCAACCGTGCTCACTAATGTTTTGGGCTGATTAAAACGTTACTGAATTTAAGCTTTAACTCAGGCACCTGCTTTATCTGTAAGTGCAATCCTGTTGAGATTTAATTTTTGTGACAGGAGCCTCGTGCCATACTTGTAACTATTCTCTGACCCTGCTTCGAGGGTCAGAGCAGAGTCAGAGAATAGTTGCAAGTAGGAAACGAAGCGCTGCTCAGGAAGCACTTACAGCGTTACAGCAGGTGCCCAAATTGAAGGTAATTTCTTTGTAACCATTTTGTAAATGGTAACAAAGAAATTAGCTTCAACTTGGGCACCTGCTGTAACCCTGTAAGTGCTTGCTGGAAAAAATTAGTCCCGCTAGCGGATTCGCAGATTTTATTGCAATTTCGCGAGATATACAGATCGCGAAATTGCGGAAAATCCGCAAATTCCGCGAGCGGAATGAATTTTCAGCCCATACTTAATATCATTCCAACGTTTCGCAGTTTTCACAGTGACACTCAGCCACCAATCCTTGCCTTACGGAAGCGAAGAACCCTGAGCAGTCGCAGGTGGTTTGATCTCAGGGCCCGGTCTTGCTGGTATATTTGCAATCTCTGCCTCAGATAACCCGAGCTCTGATCTCTGGTGGCTCTATAAGCCAGAGTGAGTGCCTCAAACTCAATCCTCCTGGGGGCACTAGCAAGCAGCCTGCAAGATGGCCACCACACTGTGAGGCTCCGCTGGCTGGGTAGCGAATCCGGCATTTATACTAAGGGCGGACTGGCCATTGCGACCCACAAATTAGGGGAATCGACTCTGCCTGGGTTGCTACATCCACCTATACTGAAGTTGGCTGGGGCGGGGGCTGGATCTGGCAAATTCGGATGTGACTACCTCCAGTGGCATAATGGCGTCAGCGGCCTGGCCACAGCCCTATTTCCTATAGCACCAGCGTGGAGCCGGCTGGAGCTGACGCCGGTGCCTGTTCATTGTTGTGGGCTAACAACAGTGATATGTGCCTGTAGCATCGAGGACCCGTGACCTGTTGCTGCTGAGGAGGGGATGGGACAGGTGGCCTGCGGCTCTGCACTCAGGGCTTAGGCTGAGCCCAGTGCAGAGCCCCATGCTGCGGCACCTGGGCCCAGATCTCACAAGTAAGTGGCAGCGTCGCATTAGCCGGGAGATCGCCCAGCAGGGAGAGCGATTGATGCCCCATGGGACCCTCATGGTGCTGGGCTGGCCTTTCAAATGTCTTGACTCTGGTCCCCCTGCAGTGAAACCTGAGCCCTGATCCCGCAGGTGGGTGGCACAAGTCCATCGACCGGGAGATCGCCAGACAGGGAGAGTTTGCCACCGGCCTGACGCCCGACACCAAGCGTGAGCACTCGAATGACCTGTGGGGCAGAGACCCCTGATTAGCAGTCGAGCCTCCCCCTTGGTAATTCTGGACAGAGGGTGGGTGGGCCAGGGGGGGGATTACGGCCCCGCTGGGTCAACCTTCGGCATTGCTGACTGGTCGGACCGGGGCTGCCGCTACTTCGCCAGTGCCACCGGCCAGACCCTCCTGCATGCACCGGCAGAGCTGGCTTTGGACGCACCTCGGTTGTTGCAGCCCCTTAGACCCTCCTGGTGCTCGGCCTCCCTTTCGAGAGTCTTGACTCTGGGTGCCCTGCAGCGAAGGCTGGGCACTGATTTCACAGGTGGGTGGCGGTGGTGCATCGGCCGAGAGATCACCCAGCGGGGGAGTGAACCACCGTCCTGACACTGGGAACCGAGCATGGGCAAATGAACGACCTGTGGGGCCGAGACCCCTGATCAGCGGCACTCATTTATGGCTGGGTCCTGGTTGCTGTGCGCACCTCATGCAGGGTGTGCCACTGGGAGAACCTCCCCTTCGATAATCCTGGACTGCGGGTTGGGTGGCCTGGGGGGAGTGTGGCCCCTGCTGTCTCTGCCTGCGCCATTGCTGATTGTGAGGACTGGGACCTCTGCTGCTGCATTGGCGCCGTTGGCTAGGTGGAGCTGACTTTGTCTTCATCAGCGACTGAGGCCCCCTGGCACCCTCCTGTAGCTGGGCCTACCTTTCAAGTGACTTGACTCTGGGCCCCTTGTGGATTGCCCGCTGATGCCGCTTTGCGGCCTTAAACTGTGGCCCGGGGGGGTTTTGTCAGGTCCCCCACCTTGCCTAACTTCCTGCCCTCTCCTTTGGCCACTCGCAGGCTGCACTGTGCTGATTTTCCGACATCTATACCACTGCTGTGACTGGCGGACTGACCTGTGGGCTGCCGGATGTGGTGGCTGAGTACCCTGTGGAAAAACGAGGTGGGTGCATACTGGTGACCCCCTTCAAGTACCGCCGGCACAACAATGACACTTCCTCTTGGGCCGTCTGTGAGGTGGAGCCTGGTCCCTTGCGTTCGGCGTTGTCCCTGCTGTGACCTGCTGCGGCCCTGACTTGGAGGTCCGCTGGTGGATCATCAGTACTTGTCTCGCTTGCCCTTCCCTCAGCGGGGCTGGCTGCAGGCATTGAGGGGGCGACTGGCGCTTCTTGGTTGCACTGGTCTGCCGTGGTCCCCCTAGCAAATGCAGTGCCGCTGTGACAATATGGGCAAAACTGATGCCAAGCAACCAAAGCTCTTCTTTGACCCTCGATAAAACCCCCAAGGCAGCCAACCCCAGGTGGTAGCACCTGAAGGAGAGAAGATGGCAGCCATGCCGCACCCTTAGCCCTGCACATGCTCCATGTTTCTTGAGCTGAAGACATCGTTGGCAGCCATTGCCTTAAAATATACTCCATGTCTGACTGCCTGGACCGACTCAAAGATAAAGTTGCCAATCATGATGAGCGCATCGCGGAGGTTGAACAGCACACTACAGCCCTCGAGGATGTGGGAATGGTGACGCACAAAAAGCTTCACAATATGGAAAAGGTCCTTAAGGTGATTTGAGCCAAAAATGAGGACCTTGAGGCCCGGTCCCGGTGCAATAACCTGTGCATTCGTGGAGTCCCTGAGTCCACTGCCATGACACATGTGGAAGATTATATCGAGGACATGCTACGGGTCCTATTTGGGTACTCCCTGTCATCTGTGTGCATGGTGGAGCGTGCCCAAAGATCCCTGGGCCCGCGGCCTTCCCCGGGTGTGCCGGCCCACCCCATCATCACGAGGCTGCTGAACCACAGGGACTGTGACATGGGTCTTCGCAGGGCCCGCGATCTGCCGGAATCCAGGTGTAAGGACAATGTTATTTCACTTTTCCCGGACGGCCCACCGTGAATTTGTATCCGTCAAATGGTTACTACAGCAGCAGGACATCCAATGCTCTCTCCTGTACCCAGAGTAACTACGGGTGTTCCACTCTGGCAAGACATCTTACTTTACAGAACCCAAGCTGGCTGCTAAATTTGCCTGCACTCTCAAGCATCCGAAGTCGGTCGCTGTTGTGGATAATATTAGGCAGGTTGGAGATGAGGTCAACGAGAATGACTGAGAGTTATGCAGCTGTCTCGTCTTCTTTAATTGGTTCTCATGTACCCTTCGGTTTAATTGCTTTTTTCATTTGATAACTGCTCTATCATTGCTCGGCCCTTTTGGTACCCCGTGATAGATGGGGGCTTTATGGCCGACCACCCGCCTGATACTGTGAGCTCTCTGGGCTGGGATCCACCAAGCTTCTTGGTGTTTCCCCTGGGATGAGTCCCGCAAATTCCAATTTGACATTGGCCCCTTGCTGCCTAGTTGGGAATGGGTGGGTACTCCTCAGCCTAGTTGGGTGGCTACTGTGGTTTGAGGTGGGTTGGGGGGCTGATGGTTGCACTGTATTCAATGTTTTTAGTCTGTCTCTTCCCTGTTTTCTCCCCTTCCCCCTTTTTTTCTCCTCTCTGGCTCAACTATTACAGCTGCGTGCTATGTGGCTTCTCCCCTTCTCGCTCCCTCATTGTTCGCTACTTGTGGCGGCAGGCTGATGGCAGATGTCACTAACACTGAGCGCACACTCAAAGCTATTACCTGGAAGGAGCTTGAACAACTGCAGAAAGGTGAGTCTTGTGGCAGGTTGTTGAATCGCCAGGGGGCAGATATATGCTTCCTGCAGGAGGTGCATCTGACGCATGATACACACTCGAGCTTGCGAGTGGGCTGGATGGCTGACAAATTTATTGCAGGATACTCTGGGTACACCCGCGCACAGCTATCATCCATCGAGAGTGTCTCACTTGGCACATATGTACCACTATTCTGGACCCCCTGGGTCGATACGTCATGGTTTCGGGGATACTGAGCGGGTGCATTCGCACAGCTTACTCTTTTCACCACGTTTAGAAATAAATCCCATTTTATTACTTTTTTTCTGGTCTATTCTAAAAGAAAATATATTTAACTCTTTCATTGCATCTCCTGCACATTTGTCTTCAATCAAAATTTGTTCATTTGACATTTGTAGTTTTTGTCAAGATATCACCGAGTATATTTCAAACCATTCCATACACTGTAGATTATAAAGTGTAAATATTTAGGTGTTTGTGTGGACATCTTTGCAATAATTATTGCTGATGCAGGACACAGTGCTTTCCATGCCGTGAGGGCAACATTTCCCAGCTGCCCTGGGGACCGGCACAACAGTGACGCTCCTGACGCACCCGGAGGTGCTTTAAGAACGCGGAGCTCCGAGTGCACCTGTGGCTGCAGGACACAGTGCTTTCCACGCAGTGAGGGCAATGGCATTGTCCTACCTGGTTTTCTGCCGTGAGGGGAACGGCAAGAGTCTCCTTCCACCACACTCCGTGAAGGCAACGGCAGTAGTTCCAGCCACGCCGGACCACATTTCCCAGCTGCCCTGGGGGCCGGCGCAACAGTGACGCTCCCGAAGCGCCTGGAGGCGCTTTACGAACGTGGAGCGCCAAGCGCTCCTGGGGCTGCAGGACACAGTGCTTTCCATGCCGTGAGGGCAACGGCATTGTCCTACCTGGTTTTCTGCCTTGAGGGGAACGGCAAGAGTCTCCTTCCATCACACGCCGTGAAGGCAACAGCAGTAGTTCCAGCCATGACGGGCCACATTTCCCAGCTGCCCTGGGGACCGGCGCAACAGTGACGCTCCCGACACGCCCGGAGGCGCTTTAAGAACGTGAAGCGCCGAGCGCTCCTGGGGCTGCAGGACACAGTGCGTTCCACACCGTGAGGGCAACGGCATTGTCCTACCTGGTTTTCCGCCGTGAGGGGAACGGCAAGAGTCTCCTTCCACCACACGCCATGAAGGCAACGGCAGTAGATCCAGCCATGCTAGACCACATTTCCCAGCTGCCCTGTGGACTGGCGCAACAGTGACGCTCCCGACGCGCCCGGAGGCGCTTTAAGAACGCGGAGCGCCGAGCGCTCCTGGGGCTGCAGGACACAGAGCTTTCCACACCGTGAGGGCAACGACATTGTCCTACCTGGTTTTCCGCCGTGAGGGAAATGGCAAGAGTCTTGTTCCACCACACGCCTTGAAGGCAACAGCAGTAGTTCCAGCCACGCCGGACCACATATCCCAGCTGCCCTGGGGACCGGCGCAACAGTGACGCTCCCGACACGCCCGGATGCGCTTTATGAACTCGGACCTGGGGCTGCAGGACACAGTGCTTTCCATGCCGTGAGGGCAATGGCATTGTCCTACCTGGTTTTCCGCCGTGAGGGGTATGGCAAGAGTCTCGTTCCACCACACACCGTGAAGGCAACGGCAGTAGTTCCAGCCACGCCGGACCACATTTCCCAGCTGCCCTGGGGACCGGCGCAACATTGACGCTCCCGACGCGCCGGGAGGCGCTTTAAGAACGCGGAGCGCCGAGCGCTCCTGGGGCTGCAGGACACAGTGCTTTCCACGCCGTAAGGGTAACGGCATTGTCCTACCTGGTTTTCTGCCGTGAGGGGAACGGCAAGAGTCTCCTTCCACCACACGCCGTGAAGGCAACAGCAGTAGTTCCAGCCACGCTGGACCACATTTCCCAGCTGCCCTGGGGACCGGCACAACAGAGACGCTCCCGACGGGCCCGGAGGTGCTTTAAAATGCGGAACGACTCCCGCCTCACGGGACTCGTGCGAGCCACGCCGGAAGAAGCCCTGGACAAGGGCTGGACCGTCTAAGGCCGTCAGAGGCCGTAGGAGGCTGGGCTGGGCCTCTCCCTTTAGCTCTTAGGTACCGGAACTTTCATTTTGGTCGGACTGATATCAATCGGATATTCGAGAAGGAGTAGCAGAAGGGCTATTGAACTGAACACTGGATCCTCAAAAATCGTAAGCAAAAAGAAAAGGGCTAGAGGGGGGGTAGTTATATACATCCGATCGACCAAACATAGCATGGCCAGCAAAGCAAATACCTGTGCTGCTAAAGCAAAATCAAATGACCCTCTTACACCAAGGGTAATTGTTCAGGATACCAACTCATTGCCCCCTCTTAATATACAACCTACCGCGATTGATCGCATGTTGCGGAAAGCCTAGGGGGCAGTCTCCAACGAAATAGAGCATACGGATAGACGACTGTTGCTAACGTCAATAATTGATCCCCTCATTTTGCCCCAGGATAATGCCAATGAGACAACAGTTGTATCCCCATGCACCGTCCATGAGTCATTTACCCAGGACATTCCTTGGGCACAGTTGGCCATTGGCAAAGACCAGGTGATATCCTGGCCAGATAAGAAAGTCCCCACCAGTAGGAAAAGAAGATTTGGTCAGAAGAACCCATGCACTAAGAAAACTAAATCAAGTTCCACTACTCCCCAAATTAGACATATAGAGGAAGAGGCTTTTGAAGTTCAAGTGACCCAACAGTTAGCCCCCCCAACCTGGATGGCTCAGGTGGTCACAGATCTACAAAACTGTTTAGAACTATTAATAGTTAGCCACATATAACCACTAGTCAGCAGATTGGACAACATTATAAACGAATTAAACAAGAGGGGAAGGACACAGGGTATATCTGTGAACCCTAGTGCTATAGGTAGTATCCCTACAACGGACACTAGCCCAGTCCTTCAGTCTGCTACACTATCTGATCGTACTGTCAGCAACCAACAAAGTGTGACACAGGAACCAACACCCTTAGGTTTACCCATACAAACGAATGTTGTATCCTGCCAGGATGGAGGGATTAGTGTTCTAGATAGGGGGTCTACCATCTTAACAACACAATTGCAAAATAAAAAGCCGTTAATCACCAGATTATCAGAGACAGAACATCTAAGTCGAGAAACTAACCCAAGACTAATTAACCCACTACGAGTATAAATCTACCGCCTGAAGCATGCCCCTATGTAGTGGTGCTTGGGGGGGTCCAGGTTTAAAGCCAGATCAGAAAGAGTCCTACTCTGAACTTAAAAACAAGAAAATATACAGGCTGAATCAGAACAGACCACTGGCAGGCAACAAGAGTGGCGAAATCTTGCATGTTAGAAGGGTGAACTGGATTGGAAGGAAAAGCAAAGATCTGGTGGGCAATTGCATAATTGTGAATTTCAGGGACATTAGATTGGTGGAGCACATATTAAATAGTGGCACTTTTCAAACAGCAAATGCATAAGAACGTTGCCACTGGGATATTTTTATCCCATGCAATGTGCCCCCCTGACCCTAGGCATCATTTGGGGAGAATGGGGATGGGCCAAAATGTCAATGGGTTTCGAAGCCATGTCATGAACGATGCTGTGGTAAAAGAACAGGATCTTTCCAACTGGGCAAACAGATTTAGTCCCCTTATGTCCCTACAAGATAATGATTGACTACGAATATCATCAGACCAAGTAGATGAGTCAATCAGGAGGGAGGGTGACAAACTTAACTTACAGGCATTGCCAGGACGAGTGTCGAGGGTGATTAAAAATGTTGTTTCACCACAATTTCCTGTAAGTAAAGCGCCTCATGCATTGGCAAGCTCCGACATGGAGACCCCCCAGGAGCCTGAAAATTAACCTAGCTCCCTAATACGTAGTACCCTGGAAGAGAAGTTGAGGGTGGTACCAGCCCATTTACCTATACAGAGGTCTGGGGTACAAATTACACCTTCAAGGGCCGAGGAAGGGCTGAGGGTCCAAAGTCAGAGAGTTAAAAATCTAGATAGGGAACTGCAAGTAGAGGGGGAGCTAAAAATATTATCCTGGAATATAGCGGGCCTGGCAGGAAAATTCGAAAACAACTAATGGAGACAGTACATTAGTGGGTTTCAGATAATTAGCCTACAAGAGACCTGGGCGGTCGGCAGTAACCCCCTCCATATGGCAGGGTACAAATGTTTTTTTGTGCCTGCTCAAAAAGCCAGATCAGGAAGAGCGATTGGAGGTTTATCATTATATGTAGACCTAAACCTGGAAGGAGTATGGACCAGTCCATCTTGGTCATCACACACCATCCAGGCGGTAGGATTCACCAGTTCTGGGCTAAGGTTGACCTTGTTCAACTTATATAATGCAGGGATCACAAAAGGAAATAATCCTACATTAGAGGAATTAGACTATAGACTTCATCAGGAGCTAGCCCCCAGAAAAGGGCCTTTAGAAACCACTATACTAATAATGGGTGATTTTAACTGTCATTTATGTCCAACCTTGTTCCCCTTGAACGCAGATTGGTCCCGATGTCCCATTGAGAAGGGCCCACATTTTGAACATTCTTCAGAGGGAACAGCCCTTAGTAATCTCCTAAAGACCCATGATCTGGAACACACTATTGATTTTGTTCGCCTGGAGGAAGATGGGTCCCTCATTTCACCTTTCAAAGGGAGAGGATGCTCCTCTTACATAGATTATATTTTGGCGTCCAGGCACGCAAAAAATTGGATCAGCATAGTGGGGATCGACTGGAGTGCATTTAGCGACCATAACCCCTTAACCTTAAAATGTATACAGCGGGCCGACCCAAGATATGCTTACAGGTGAATAGTGAGTTAAGGGTAACTGATCAGGGAAGGCGGCTTAAATAGTTGAAAATTGACGGTGAGTCATTCTATAAAGAACTAAAGGTAAAAGGGAAAGTACAGATTGATGAATGCCTAGATCCCATGATAGGGGGGGCAATTTTGATCAGGGCGTTTAGGTCAGTGACTAAACTTGTAGATGGTCTACTGAAGACAAAAGCCCCCATGAGAAAAAGTATGCAGCCAAGATGGTTCGATAGTAAGTGCTCGCGAGCCCTGAGAGAATTAAAATCTAGTTTAAAATCTAACCCCAGGGACAATTTATGAATAGTACAGTGCAGATGGACATAAAAAATGTGCTGAATCAAAGGAAGATCACTCTTCAAACTGAAGCAAGGCAGACCTAAGGGAGGCTGGAGAAAGAAGGGACATGACTAAATTTTGCAGGATTGTTAATAATCAATGTTTTCAGAATAGTAATGCCCCTGGGATTGGGACGAACATCTTACCAGAACAGTGAGTATCACACTTTGAGGGATTGTACAATCACAACCAGGATATAGATATGGAGAGGGGGTGGGTTGACCAACAGGGCCCAGTTATTGAGTTCTCTATAGCAGAAATAACAGAGGGGATCCAGGGCCTCACGCGTAATAAAGCCCCAGGCCCTGATGGTTCACTACCCGACTTGTACCTGAGCAATATAGACTTTTGAGCCCCCATTTTTACAAGAGTGTTAAATGCGGTTGTCAAGTATGGTCTACCTTGCTCCTGGTCTATTGCAGTCATTGTTCCCATCTTCAAGAAGGGCAATAGGGATAATCCCCAATGCTATAGACCAATCTCCCTGATTGATGTCTCAACCAAAATCTTGGATCGGGTAATCTTGCAGGGGCTCATGGAATGGAAAGAAGATCACCACATAATTACGGATATCCAGTATGGCTTTAGAACAGGGAGGTCTACAAGTGACCAATGCCTTAATCTCTATTTGTTGGTTGCAGAATACACTAAAGCCAGCAATGAAGCTATCTATCTGGGGTTCAGGGACCTAGCAGCTGCTTTCGACCATGTTAATAGGAAAAAGCTATGGGGCTTGATGAGGGATATGGGAATTGACCCAGGTCTGATCAACATCCTCTGAGAGTTGCATCGGGATACCACAGCCAAAGTCCGCTTTAACACGGAGGAGGGAACACTGAACCATTCCCTTGTACTAGCGGAGTGAGACAGGGCTGATTCCTTGCCCCCTTCTTATTTTTGCTTTATATCAACAATTTAGAGCAGGCCTTGATCGCTTTAAATACAGATTGCCCAAGAGTAGGAACCCGCCATATACCGGTGCTTATATACACAGATGATACGGTCCTGCTTGCCCGCACCCCGAGGGGCCTGCAATGCTTAATTGATGGTTTTGTTAAATTCATGGACACCTTGGATCTGTCGGTGAATTTGAGAAAGTTCTTTGTGATGTTGGCTGGAACCAAACCTAGTAGGAAGTTCTCATATAAAATAGGGAACCACACACTAGAAAAGGTGCAGTCTTTGTCTTACCTGGGGTTGCTATTTGACGGAGCACTAAAATTTAGATCTTTAGTGGAGGAGTGCTGCACAAAAGTAATATCCTCAAATGGTGCCATAGCAAATTGTGGCCGAAGGCCGGGGTCGCTGGTCCCCGGAACAGGTCATGAACCTTTATAGTTCGATAGGCTGCTCGAAAGTTACGTACGGATCAGAAGTGTGGGGTTACGTTAACGTTGAGCAATTGCAACTGGAGGAAAATATATATATGCGAAGGATTTTAAGGTCCCCCAGAGTACCCCAGCTGCAATTGTGCATAGCGAACTGGGGAGACCTTTCATTGAGGACCAGGTCAATCTAAGACCCATTATGGCATGGTTAAAAATCTGGGTAAACCCTGAGGTAGTTAGTTACATTTAAATACCCTATTCTAGTTCTCTAGTAACATGATGGATATTATTAAACATGGCAAATAGGCTAAAGAGCTGGATATTACGATATATAGAGTATTATTTTATTTACCCCCGTTAGGACATGTTAAAAAGTATTTGTTTACTTCAAGTCCTATAAACTATCTAATGGCATAGCTCGGGATAAGGGAGGAAGGCTTACCGGAAATAGCTAATAACTAAAGGCTCGTAGCGCAAATGATGTGACAGAGTATCTCGGTTTTCAAGGTTAAAAATGTTGTATCCGTAATGCGCCCGGAGTTGAGAGAATAGTCTCAAAATTGTGGCGTGGCTGAAAAACAAACACATCGAGGAAAGACGCCGTGGTTAAAATAATACATTATAATAGAAATCCAGGCAATTCTAACCATGTGGCAATCGATGCATTTCCTTACCGAAACTAAAAGACGCTTAATTACTTCCAAGCGGTTCGTTGTTTTTTTCACGAAGTAAAGAAGTGCCGCTTGCAGTCAGATTAAAAGTAATAAATCCCGTCGTGTCAGTATCTAACAAGGAAGAGAATAAAGAAACTAACTAATAATGTAGACTCGGCAACAAAGGTCCGTTAAATAACTAAAGCTGCGCGATTCTTACCTTAACGGTACCGATGTGTCCGTTAAACGCAACCTGCGAGACCCGCGCTGATGCAGACTGCTGGCGTCCTGCAGCCGTTGCAGGAAAAGAGTAGCTCGATGTATGCGTGGCCGGGTCTATTTGAATTGGCCCATGTGGATATTTGGATGACGTTTCTCATTTACTTCATTGTAGTCTTGTTTACAGAAATCTCTTCTAAAAGAATTTAAAATACAAATGTGAAACGTAACAAGGTAGCCAGTGAATTTAAAACAAGCATTGGCGAAAACAATAGCTCCAGCCTTGGCAAGCGTACTTTTTTATTTAGTTTTTTTTTTTTTGGAAACACATTTCGTATACAAAAAATATTTTTTCAAGCAAATAAAAAATATTAACAGGCGGAAAAGAAGTGAAAGATTTCCCGCCATTTTAAAGAGAACAACCCCAAAAACCTGCAATCCGTCACAAGTCAAGGTAGTGCCACATTGGCACCCAATGTCTTATCACTGGACTCATGCCAGGCAACAACATCATTAGCCTCAAGTTCAATTTAGGGGTCAAAAACAAACACCACAAGAACCATTACAAGTGTCATCAGCATCCACAAAGACCTCAATCCCCCCAATGGATCTACCAGAGGATGAAGAATCTAATACAGGGATGTCCCCTGGGCAAGACGTAGCTGACAAAAGTACTCCTGCAAATGTGGGGACACTTTAACAAGTTAAGTTGAATGTCCTCTCGCAGCCCATAGCCACAATAACCTTGGATATGGCCTAAAGAGTGACATCAAGGGAGGCCCCCTCAAGCCCACTTCTGACACGGCCTGACCTCATGGGAGGTGCCGCCAGCACAGATAGCGATATTCTGTTGAGAAAAGCTAGTCAAAACTTAGAAAACGACTGAAGATTTCAACTCGATATATGAGACATGCTGAATTTGATTCTTGAGAAAATACGAGATATGAAAAAAGCTCAGCAAGTGGAGATTGCAGCCTTAAATTCCAGATTGGAGAAGTTTGAGGAGACAATGTGTGGACTGCTAAATAGATTATAAGAGGCTGAGGCGAGAATATCTGTATTGGAAGACCAAATGCATCTGGCTATGGGCGAGGCCAAAGAGGTGGCAAAAAAGAAGAATTTTCTGGAGAGTAAACTAGAGGAGCTTGAGAACCATTCCCGAAGGTCTAATCTCAGGATTGTGGGGGTCCCTGAAGGGGTAGAAGGTTCTGACTCGCCGCAATGGGTCAACTCTTTTATTCAACAAAAATGTTTACCGGAATTTGAGGGCGATTTGACCATCACAAGGGCCCATAGAGTTCCGGCATAGCGTTTCCCAAATTCTACTTTTCCAAAAACAATCCTGTTAAACTTTGCCAATTTCAGGATCAAGGAGAGGGTGCTATCTAAAGCTATTCAACAAAGGCAGTTCTTCGTGACAGATACAAGCAAATGCAGAATATTTTCAGACATGACTGCTGTTGCCGCTCGAAGGAGAAAAGAATTTGTCAAAATTCTACATTTATTTAAAGCCCATAGTGCACAAGCCTCGATCGCTCAGCAATCAAAATTGAGGGTTCTGGTAAAAGGAAAATTCTTTATGTTTTCAGATTTGGAAGAGGCACAATCTCTGCTGAGAAATATTTCAGCAGAGTCTAGTACTTGAATATATATTTGATTATGTATCTGAGTGGTGGCCTCACCAGCAGGGATTGGGAAAAGAACGAAGATGATTGGAAAAAAAGGAAGAAGAAAAAAGAATTCTGAATATTCAGGAATATATGCGCTTTTTGTAGAGTGTGTATAGGTGTTTTTCCTTCAGGAGCCTCTATAGCTAAAGGGCAAAGGGAAAGGGGGAGGAAGGAAAAAAAACGTTTTTCTTTTTTAGTGGGGTGTTCAAGGATCAGCGGGATCACTCAGGGTGTAATCACAAGACACCCAGGTTAGTTGGGAAGGGTGAAATGTGGCCTGCGTGGTAGTTGGGGGGGTTTCTACATTTCAGAGGTGGGAGGGATTCTGTTAAGGGTAGGAAGGGCTGGGAGGGTTGGGAGGGTTGGGTTAATAGCTGTAAAAAGAGTATGAGCAAAAGGTACAGTTATTATTTGAGTAGGAGTCTAATTAAGAATTTAAGTTACTTTTTGATCCAAAACTATGATGTAAACTAACGAATGCAAGATCCTATCTGTTAATGCCAATGGTATTCTAAACAAACAAAAGTATGGAGCACTTATTAGATGGTTGATGTCTTTAAATCCCCAAGTAATCTATTTTCAGGAAACACACTAAAATCAAACTCTCCTAAATTATTTGTACCCAAGTACTTCTCCCAGGTTTTTTTTTGCTTCAGCAGGTTCAACCTTGAGAGGAGTTGCTATTTATTTTTCTAGAAAACTACCCTGGGAAATTTTACAAGTTCAGTGCGACCCTCTGGGGAGATGGATATGGATGGCGGTAAGGCTAGAGGGTAAAATTATGAATTATGTGAATTATTACGGTCCGGTTTCGGATGATACTACCAGTTTGTTCGAGATTAATGAGCTACTGCAGGGTGTTTCTGGGCCACTTATTATAGGAGGTGATTTCAATTTTATACAGGATCTAAATAGAGATATAAGAAGCAATTGAAACCTAGAACTAAAAGAATTTTGGAAATCATCATACTGAAATATCAATTAGAAGACCACTGGCGAAATAAAAATCCTGAGAAGACAAATTTTACTTGTTATTCACATCGTTTCCAAACCGCATCCCGAATAGATTTTTTTTTATATCAAGATCCCTCTCTGTCTCAAAGATAGACAGCGGATGCAACCCTTTCTCAGACCTTGCTAAAGTGGAGTTGGAGATTGCAGTTAAGGGAGGTAACAGTGAGCGGCCCAGGTGGCAGCTAGACCGCACACTGCTCCAGGACCAAGACTGGGTCTCTGGTTTCAGGGAGTGGATTCTTGAATATTTCAAGATAAATGATAATATGGCGGAGCTCTTCTCGGTGTGGGGCGGGTTTAAAGCAGCCGCTCGCGCCCAAATTATTTGCCTATGCAGCAGCTAAGGCCAATGAGAGAAGGCAGAAAATAACTAAGCTACAAGCTGCAGTTCAAAAGGAATATGTCCTTCAGCTCCGGCAGTCTCCAAATAAACTAGAACAGGCGAGGGCTGCGCTGAGAGATTTTTTTGTGTTAGAGGAGATTTGCAGTTCAAAGACATACCAACAAAAGGTATACGAGGATAGCCAGTTAGTGGGGAAATTGTTGGATAATACAGCAGGGAAAAGACAGGAGTCAGCAATTATATTAAAGCTACAGGACCCTCAGACTGGCCAAGAAGAAATTAATAGTGACAAGAAATATTTTTAGAACATTTTCAGAGTATCTACTCCACAGAGTACATAGAAGGGGAAGTATTGGTGCAGGACTATTTTCTGAATTTGGATATTCCCCAGCTCTCAGATAGCAGGATCAGACAATTGGGATCCGACATTGACTCTGTAGAAATATTTACTTCTATCAAAAAAACAGCTGGGGCAAAGGCATGTGGACAGGATGGTTTCCTTATTGAATTTTATAAAATGTTTGCAAATGAACTATCAATTCCTTTGAAACAAGTATTTAATTATATTATGCAAGGTGGATTTGTTCCAGCAATTTTTAAGGAATCGATAATTGTATCATTTGTTAAAAAAGATAAAAACCCTCAAGATGTAAACTCCTATAGGCCCTTTAGTCTATTAAATTCAGATTACAAGATTTTAATGAAAGTATGGGGCGAGCGTTTTTTATTGGCAGCTCAGGAGGTAATTCACAGGGATCAGACTAGTTTTATTGCGGGAAGATCAATGGCAGAGTTTTTAATACAAGTGTTGGACTATTTTAATACTAACAAAACTCCGGCATGTATTGTAATGGTAGACGCTGAAAAAGCTTTTGATTTAGTTAATTGGACAACCCTGTTCTTCTCCCTCGGACAGTTTGGTTTTCCAATTCAGGTTATCAATATGCTCTGAAATATTTACCAGGGGGCCCTGGCCCAGGTGGTAATCAATCAAAAATGAGCAGGATCGGTAACTATAAACCGAGGGACTAGGCAGGGTTGCCCTCTATCACCGTTGCTTTTTACTTTTTTTATAGAACCGCCGGTAATTAAAATTAGAAATAATGCTGCTATCCAATCCCCTATTTCCCATATGACTAAGTTAAAACGTTTCGCTGATGATATTATTTTATATTTGGCACCAAATGAAGAAAATATTAAAAGCGTTTTGAGGGAATTTACTGATTTTAAACAGATTGGAGGATACAAAATAAATCCAAATAAAACGGAGGTCCTTGCCCTCAACACAGATTTAAATTTTCTTCCATTATGTCTGAGGGCCCAAGCAGAAAAACAGGACCCAATAAGATATCTCTGGATTTTCGTAACTAGTCAATATCATCAATTATATTTTTTGAATTATATCAGAATGAAAGATAAAATTAAGCGACTATTGGAATTTTATTCAGCAATGTTCCCATAAAAATGAATTCGTCTTTTTTCAAAGAAATGGAAATGATATTTAGAAGTTTTGTTTGGGGGAAAAAGGCTTCAAGGTTTAAGCTTTAGGTTTTTCAGTTTCCCACAGTTCAGGGGGGCCTCGCTTTGCCGCATTTGAAAACATACTATGTATACTATGCCTTTTTAGACATAGTAGGGGAAACAGAACAGGGTGGCTGGACAGGAGAATTGACAAAAACAAATTCCAGCCACGTAGTCAATATATACCACGTGACCACCGGGAGAGAATCCCAAAGCAAATTTATTTTCTTTTTTAACTCAAATTATTTAAGGATTCAGGACACGGATGCAAACAAAACAACTGTTATGACAGTGAATTCATGATGACAATATCTACAAATATACAAATTTTACAAATATACAACACTTACAATGATGAATCAAGCAAAATAAATGCGCAAGACACACCAAAACAATACAAAATTCAGTGAACAACATAAATTGTAGTTATATACAGTGCAAAAACTTTCAAGTGTAAAGCAAGTATGTAACCAGTCCATCAGACTGTGAAACCATGGGACAGGCGGGAGAGATGGAATGAAATGCCTGCCTGTCAACCAGGCCTGTGGTTAGTTGTTTACAGCGGGTTGCACAGCTAGGATCCAAAGAAATCGGTAAAGTTCTATCCTAGGGGCACCCTTGGGGGTTTACCACAGGGTTGAAATGTCGACGCGTTTCAAACCAGCTTTATTACAGGTTCTCTTCAGGACAAGGACTGGGGACCGTGATTCTGTAAAAGATATACAGAGTGGGTGTCATATGTATATGTCAGTATGTCAGTTGGCCAAATGATCACATCTACCAGACCGCCTCCAAAAAAGGTCTTTCAAAGTACAATCTTCGGAGCAAGTCCAGTTACAGGGCATCGCAAATGTGGGACCTGTTCCGTATGCGATCTCACGATGGAAGGCTCACTCTTCACAGATGGAAACAAATTTTGGCGTCACAATGAACATACAAACTGTAAGACCAAATACACAGTTTACGCCATATTATGTCCTTGCAACCTGGTATATATTGGCAAAACCACACAGGAGGTCCGTCAGAGAATCATACAACATCGGTCTAGAATTAACAACAAAATCCTGACGGCACCCATGGTCTCTCATTTCGTACAACACAAACATTCCAGTCATGACATGAGATGGACGGTGCTTGCTGTCATTAAGGGTGGCAATGGTGACCCAGACGTCCGTCTATCACAAAAGGAGGCGTACCTCATACTGAAGTTTGACACATCCAATTCTGGCCTGAACAAAATGACTGAATATACCAGCTTATGAACTGAAGTTTTTTGCTGAGCTTGGCTGTGCGCCCACTTTGAACTGTCCCTCTGTATTTCTCTGATCTTAAACTTTGTTTGTGTACACATTATTCTCTGCTTGGCGTGTCGAGGCAACCGGGGTTGGGTTGACAGAGGTCTGCAATTTGGCTTAGGGGTTTCTGCCCAGGTTTGATGTCTTTTTCCGAACTGTTAACATCAGCAAATGTTCCTGTGACACTACTAAGGTTTATCTATAACTAGACCAAGATTCCCTTTGTACCATTGTAAATAACACCGACTGTACCCATGTAACCACTGGGGTCGATGTGTAGACCATTTATCTGTTATGAGACATAAGATTCCCTGTGTCTTTATGAAGTTCGAACTGATATCACTGTTGTGAAAATATCGCCAAAGGTCCCTGTGACACTACTAAGGTGTTTGTGTTGACTCTTAATAGGATCAAAGATTCCCTGTGTATCGTTTTAAATATCACCAAATGTACCCATGTGACCATTTATTTGTTACGTGACAAATGATCCCCTGGGTTTATATGAAGCTCGAAATGATATCACTGTTGTGTTATGCAAATGCATCTAATGTTATAATTTACACTCTTATAATTGCTCTGTTCGTAATACTGTGGCGGGACATTACCGCACTTTTTGCAACATTTTTCATGCCCACAAACGTTGACATCCACCCCCATGCTCAGCCCCAACTACATTTACCAGCATCCTTTGGGAGCGCCCCCCGTAGCCACACCTACCAGCCTCCGGACCGGGCGGGTACTTTAGTAACGCGCTTGTGCGCGGCGCTTTACTCTCTGTTTGCATTTTTGCTGGAAACGCCGTTTGAAACTCCGGATTTATTTCCCTTTCAGAGTAAGTGCCCCGCGCCCTTGGGACGCGTCTTGTCCTACTTTTGCCGGCGTGCCACGCTCGAGCCAGCTACTAATTCAAGCTCGCGCTTTCCTTGTTGCAGGTCCCAGTACAAGTAATTAACCCCTTGCTGGCGCGGAGTAGACTTCTCTCTGTTGGTTGGGACGTCAGGTAGGCTTTTCTCCATGGGTATGGGACTGTAACCAGTGGGAGCGCAGACTTGTCTCAGCGATAATAACCCGGGGTACTGTGTTTTCTATGGTCCCCTAGTTCCAAAATATAGACGCTTCAACATGTGAGCCGTCCTCAAACACCGATCGTGCACCGCCTCGCGGGCACTTCAACTCCAGCCCAACTCACGGTTGAAGTACAGGTAGGAAGCAAATACAGCTTACACTATGGCCCTTAACTATTTGTGTATTTCTCCAGCCCCCCCTGGTGTGCCACCGCGCTAAGCCCCTTCTCACTTGTTGTTGCAGAAACCCCATACGGTTGACTTTTACCGACATCACGGCCATTCTTATGCCATTGTGGAGGTAATCTCTTTTTCCTTGTTCCCTGGAGTCAGAGTAATTTGGTACAGTTGAAAAGGAATATGTCCTTCAGCTCCGGCAGTCTCCAAATAAACTAGAACAGGCGAGGGCTGCGCTGAGAGATTTTTTTGTGTTAGAGGAGATTTGCAGTTCAAAGACATACCAACAAAAGGTATACGAGGATAGCCAGTTAGTGGGGAAATTGTTGGATAATACAGCAGGGAAAAGACAGGAGTCAGCAATTATATTAAAGCTACAGGACCCTCAGACTGGCCAAGAAGAAATTAATAGTGACAAGAAATATTTTTAGAACATTTTCAGAGTATCTACTCCACAGAGTACATAGAAGGGGAAGTATTGGTGCAGGACTATTTTCTGAATTTGGATATTCCCCAGCTCTCAGATAGCAGGATCAGACAATTGGGATCCGACATTGACTCTGTAGAAATATTTACTTCTATCAAAAAAACAGCTGGGGCAAAGGCATGTGGACAGGATGGTTTCCTTATTGAATTTTATAAAATGTTTGCAAATGAACTATCAATTCCTTTGAAACAAATATTTAATTATATTATGCAAGGTGGATTTGTTCCAGCAATTTTTAAGGAATCGATAATTGTATCATTTGTTAAAAAAGATAAAAACCCTCAAGATGTAAACTCCTATAGGCCCTTTAGTCTATTAAATTCAGATTACAAGATTTTAATGAAAGTATGGGGCGAGCGGTTTTTATTGGCAGCTCAGGAGGTAATTCACAGGGATCAGACTAGTTTTATTGCGGGAAGATCAATGGCAGAGTTTTTAATACAAGTGTTGGACTATTTTAATACTAACAAAACTCCGGCATGTATAGTAATGGTAGACGCTGAAAAAGCTTTTGATTTAGTTAATTGGACAACCCTGTTCTTCTCCCTCGGACAGTTTGGTTTTCCAATTCAGGTTATCAATATGCTCTGAAATATTTACCAGGGGGCCCTGGCCCAGGTGGTAATCAATCAAAAATGAGCAGGATCGGTAACTATAAACCGAGGGACTAGGCAGGGTTGCCCTCTATCACCGTTGCTTTTTACTTTTTTTATAGAACCGCCGGTAATTAAAATTAGAAATAATGCTGCTATCCAATCCCCTATTTCCCGTATGACTAAGTTAAAACGTTTCGCTGATGATATTATTTTATATTTGGCACCAAATGAAGAAAATATTAAAAGCGTTTTGAGGGAATTTACTGATTTTAAACAGATTGGAGGATACAAAATAAATCCAAATAAAACGGAGGTCCTTGCCCTCAACACAGATTTAAATTTTCTTCCATTATGTCTGAGGGCCCAAGCAGAAAAACAGGACCCAATAAGATATCTCTGGATTTTCGTAACTAGTCAATATCATCAATTATATTTTTTGAATTATATCAGAATGAAAGATAAAATTAAGCGACTATTGGAATTTTATTCAGCAATGTTCCCATAAAAATGAATTCGTCTTTTTTCAAAGAAATGGAAATGATGTTTAGAAGTTTTGTTTGGGGGAAAAAGGCTTCAAGGTTTAAGCTTTAGGTTTTTCAGTTTCCCACAGTTCAGGGGGGCCTCGCTTTGCCGCATTTGAAAACATACTATGTATACTATGCCTTTTTAGACATAGTAGGGGAAACAGAACAGGGTGGCTGGACAGGAGAATTGACAAAAACAAATTCAAGGCACGTAGTCAATATATACCACGTGACCACCGGGAGAGAATCCCAAAGCAAATTTATTTTCTTTTTTAACTCAAATTATTTAAGGATTCAGGACACGGATGCAAACAAAACAACTGTTATGACAGTGAATTCATGATGACAATATCTACAAATATACAAATTTTACAAATATACAACACTTACAACGATGAATCAAGCAAAATAAATGCGCAAGACACACCAAAACAATACAAAATTCAGTGAACAACATAAATTGTAGTTATATACAGTGCAAAAACTTTCAAGTGTAAAGCAAGTATGTAACCAGTCCATCAGACTGTGAAACCATGGGACAGGCGGGAGAGATGGAATGAAATGCCTGCCTGTCAACCAGGCCTGTGGTTAGTTGTTTACAGCGGGTTGCACAGCTAGGATCCAAAGAAATCGGTAAAGTTCTATCCTAGGGGCACCCTTGGGGGTTTACCACAGGGTGGAAATGTCGACGCGTTTCGAACCAGCTCTATTACAGGTTCTCTTCAGGACAAGGACTGGGGACCGTGATTCTGTAAAAGATATACAGAGTGGGTGTCATATGTATATGTCAGTATGTCAGTTGGCCAAATGATCACATCTACCAGACCGCCTCCAAAAAAGGTCTTTCAAAGTACAATCTTCGGAGCAAGTCCAGTTACAGGGCATCGCAAATGTGGGACCTGTTCCG
The DNA here is from genome assembly GCF_964263255.1 of Lissotriton vulgaris. Lineage (NCBI taxonomy): Eukaryota > Metazoa > Chordata > Amphibia > Caudata > Salamandridae > Lissotriton > Lissotriton vulgaris. The sequence continues at coordinate 1,575,323,765 of NC_141691.1, forward strand.
TATGCGATCTCACGATGGAAGGCTCACTCTTCACAGATGGAAACAAATTTTGGCGTCACAATGAACATACAAATTGTAAGACCAAATACACAGTTTACGCCATATTATGTCCTTGCAACCTGGTATATATTGGCAAAACCACACAGGAGGTCCGTCAGAGAATCATACAACATCGGTCTAGAATTAACAACAAAATCCTGACGGCACCCATGGTCTCTCATTTCGTACAACACAAACATTCCAGTCATGACATGAGATGGACGGTGCTTGCTGTCATTAAGGGTGGCAATGGCGACCCAGACGTCCGTCTATCACAAAAGGAGGCGTACCTCATACTGAAGTTTGACACATCCAATTCTGGCCTGAACGAAATGACTGAATCTACCAGCCTATGAACTGAAGTTTTTTGCTGAGCTTGGCTGTGCGCCCACTTTGAACTGTCCCTCTGTATTTCTCTGATCTTAAACTTTGTTTGTGTACACATTATTCTCTGCTTGGCGTGTCGAGACAACCGGGGTTGGGTTGACAGAGGTCTGCAATTTGGCTTAGGGGTTTCTGCCCAGGTTTGATGTCTTTTTCCGAACTGTTAACATCAGCAAAACACCAACACGTCGGTCCTCTCCTCAAGGCCCTCCTCTGGCTCCCTGTTTCGGAGCGCTGCAAGTTCAAACTTGGCTGCCTGACTCATAAATCTCTGGCCGGCATCGGCCCCTCCTTTATTTCTTCCCTCCTGCATCCTTATACACCCTCCAGGAACCTCCGTTCCTCTCATCTTGCGCTCCTTCAAACTCCCCGCTTGAAGCGCAAAAAACACGGAGGTCTCCGATTTTCCTTTTTGGCACCCTCATTTTGGAACTCACTGCCACTGGAACTGAGACTTTCCTCTTCTCACCTTCATTTCAGGTCTCTCCTAAAAACCCACCTCTTCCATGGCATTTACTCATAATTTCCTCTCCCCCAGCTCACTGCCTCTTGTTGAATAAAGTGAATAGCGCCAAGAAACCGTCCGGTGAATGCCGCGCTTTATAAGTAATTTTTACATTACATTACATTACATTACATTACAGCAAATGTTCCCGTGACACTACTAAGGTTTATCTATAACTAGACCAAGATTCCCTTTGTACCATTGTAAATAACACCGACTGTACCCATGTAACCACTGGGGTCGATGTGTAGACCATTTATCTGTTATGAGACATAAGATTCCCTGTGTCTTTATGAAGTTCGAACTGATATCACTGTTGTGAAAATATCGCCAAAGGTCCCTGTGACACTACTAAGGTGTTTGTGTTGACTCTTAATAGGATCAAAGATTCCCTGTGTATCGTTTTAAATATCACCAAATGTACCCATGTGACCATTTATTTGTTACGTGACAAATGATCCCCTGGGTTTATATGCAGCTCGAAATGATATCACTGTTGTTTTATGCAAATGCATCTAATGTTATAATTTACACTCTTATAATTGCTCTGTTCGTAATACTGTGGCGGGACATTACCGCACTTTTTGCAACATTTTTCATGCCCACAAACGTTGACATCCACCCCCATGCTCAGCCCCAACTACATTTACCAGCATCCTTTGGGAGCGCCCCCCGTAGCCACACCTACCAGCCTCCGGACCGGGCGGGTACTTTAGTAACGCGCTTGTGCGCGGCGCTTTACTCTCTGTTTGCATTTTCGCTGGAAACGCCGTTTGAAACTCCGGATTTATTTCCCTTTCAGAGTAAGTGCCCCGCGCCCTTGGGACGCGTCTTGTCCTACTTTTGCCGGCGTGCCACGCTCGAGCCAGCTACTAATTCAAGCTCGCGCTTTCCTTGTTGCAGGTCCCAGTACAAGTAATTAACCCCTTGCTGGCGCGGAGTAGACTTCTCTCTGTTGGTTGGGACGTCAGGTAGGCTTTTCTCCATGGGTATGGGACTGTAACCAGTGGGAGCGCAGACTTGTCTCAGCGATAATAACCCGGGGTACTGTGTTTTCTATGGTCCCCTAGTTCCAAAATATAGACGCTTCAACATGTGAGCCGTCCTCAAACACCGATCGTGCACCGCCTCGCGGGCACTTCAACTCCAGCCCAACTCCCGGTTGAAGTACAGGTAGGAAGCAAATACAGCTTACACTATGGCCCTTAACTATTTGTGTATTTCTCCAGCCCCCCCTGGTGTGCCACTGCGCTAAGCCCCTTCTCACTTGTTGTTGCAGAAACCCCATCCGGTTGAGTTTTACCGACATCACGGCCATTCTTATGCCATTGTGCAGGTAATCTCTTTTTCCTTGTTCCCTGGAGTCAGAGTAATTTGGTACATTATACTGACATATACATATGACACCCACTCTGTATATCTTTTACAGAATCACGGTCCCCAGTCCTTGTCCTGAAGAGAACCTGTAATAAAGCTGGTTCAAAACGCGTCGACATTTCCACCCTGTGGTAAACCCCCAAGGGTGCCCCTAGGATAGAACTTTACCGATTTCTTTGGATCCTAGCTGTGCAACCCGCTGTAAACAACTAACCACAGGCCTGGTTGACAGGCAGGCATTTCATTCCATCTCTCCCGCCTGTCCCATGGTTTCACAGTCTGATGGACTGGTTACATACTTGCTTTACACTTGAAAGTTTTTGCACTGTATATAACTACAATTTATGTTGTTCACTGAATTTTGTATTGTTTTGGTGTGTCTTGCGCATTTATTTTGCTTGATTCATCGTTGTAAGTGTTGTATATTTGTAAAATTTGTATATTTGTAGATATTGTCATCATGAATTCACTGTCATAACAGTTGTTTTGTTTGCATCCGTGTCCTGAATCCTTAAATAATTTGAGTTAAAAAAGAAAATAAATTTGCTTTGGGATTCTCTCCCGGTGGTCACGTGGTATATATTGACTACGTGGCTGGAATTTGTTTTTGTCAATTCTCCTGTCCAGCCACCCTGTTCTGTTTTCCCTTGTTGTTGAGATCCAGGCTGGGCAGACGTTGGATCCAAAACCTTCACTGTTCTACAGTTTTTAGACATAGTAGCAGGTTTGTTAGGATCCAAAGGAATTCGGAAAAGCTTCTTTTTTGATAGAAAGCTAAAAGAAATCGGCTCTCGAACACAGGTGTTTTTAAAAACCTCCAAACTCCCAAAAAAGACTAGGTATAAGACCCTTAAGGTATACTCTTTTAGGTTCCAAGCTTTCGCCCTAAAGGCAGGCGCCTTGGGTGTGCAATATTTGAGTCTGAAGTAATGCACCAGCCTCAGCCTTCAGCAAAGGACAAGTCACCTAAGAAAATGGGAAGACTGTGGGTTACGAGAGCTTAGGCATTTTTTGATTCAAAATAGGGTGATAACTTGGCAAGAAGTAATGGCAAGGGCAAATAACCCCACAAAACCTATTTTTTCGAAAATATTCAAATTGCCCATTTTCTGAAAGACGTTAACGGCCTCTTCGACTCTCCTACAGAACTAGCGACAGCATTATATGGGTTCAAAATGAATGGTATAGGCTGCTACATCAACAAGGACAAACATCTCTGGTTGACACAGTGTGTCTTTTCATGCAATGATTGGCAGACTATGTGCCATCTAGGAACCAAATTGCTGCGTGCGGCAAAAGAATGTCATTTTTGTCACGGTGGCTCGCCTATTTGACCCTGGAGGCATTGGGAAAAATGTACCCGGAGACCAAACATAAGTGTTTTAGATGCCAAGCCATTTCCCAGGGAGGGGGGCACCATATTTGTTATTCTTGTCCTCGATTGGAGTCCTTTTGGGAGGCAATTTTTAAGGAAATTGAGCTAGCAATCGAGAAGAGATTTCAGCCTGAGCCCGAATCAGCCCTCTTTGGAATATGTAAAGATAGAAGGAAGTTAACAAAGGCTGAAGAGACATTTTTATTTATCTCCTGTACGGTAGCTCGTTCGTTATTACTCCAGAATTGGAAATCTAATATAGTTCCTTCCCAGTTGAAATAGTTCAATAAAATGAAGAGGACTCGTAACTTCGAAAAAGCTTATTCATTTAGGGTGGGGGGGGCCACTGGAAAATTTGAGAAGAATTGGAGGTACTTTGGAAATTTAGAGGAGCTTCTGTGTGGATATAGAGGACGATTTTGTAGCGGACTTTGCGATTGTAAATTTACTCCTGTGCTGTAATGTAATTATGAGTTTTTGTCGATTCGATATTTAGCAAAAAAGCACCAGTACTTTCTAGGGCAACTGCACTTTATGAACTTTGCTTGTTTTCCACATTTTTATCATTTTAAATATTAATTATGGTATTGGCTGCATTTTATTGTTGTCTAGATAGATAATGATGATATCAGAAAAAAGCACTAGTACTTTCTATGGCAATTGCACTTTATGAAATTTGCTCGTTTTTGCACATTACTATCGTCTTAATCATTAATGATGATACTGGCTGCTACTGGTTTATTGCAATTGCACTTTGTGATGTTTGCACTTTATTATGCTGGGGCACTCTCTTGCCGGTTGTTGCACATTATCACTTGGCAATTTAAGGATTGGCACATAGGACGCTACTGTTTTAAATCATGTTTTACATCTTGTTTTTTACTGTGGAAAAGAGGCTATTTCATGTATTACAAGGTTCCAATAATTATGACTTTTACTTCGATGGTGAAATGTATTTCATGTACTTTATGCTCTGCTCAATAACAATTTTGAAAAAAAAACCAAATAAAAAATATTTAAAAATGTGTAATACCGCAGACCGAGCACACAAGCCCTGGCACTGAAGAGATGACTGAAAACCTCTGTTTATGTATATATGCATGTATGTGTACTGTGATTTTTTGGGGTAAACTTGAGGCTCCTAATCAACAAATAAAGTCGTTCCAGGTCAGATTTAAAGAGCACCGAGTTATGCTTTGGGACAGCGCTGCTAACGAAGGGTTTAAAGCACTGCATGTGCAAACTCGTTTCTAAATATTACAAGGGGCAGTTTTAGTTCGCTGGAGTGTGCCAGGAACTCCCTCATCAGTGTGATTATTACAAGGAGCACGGAGTCCGGGGCGCCACTGAATTGGCCAGTGTGTCGTTAAGAAACAAACCTTGTGAGAACGTCACCGAGACTTTTCTAATGGTAATTAGAATACACTGGAGTCTAGGTAACGTTTCCTGCTGAAGGACTAAATGGATAATTGTAAAAGGAACCTTTTGTCCCCAGCAAGCTCTGTGTAGGCAAGTCTTCGCTTGCACTGAGCAGAGAGGAAAGGGCAGCATAATGAGGTAGCTGCACTGATGAGGTGGAAATGAGGTGGTGGAAATTGATCGATATCATTAGACTTATCTGCTTGGGAAAAGGGAAATTGAATTGGAAGACCTGTGTCAGGCAACCAGAGTAATCATACTTATTTGAGCTAATGTTGACTTACCTCGGTTACAGTCCATACATTAAAACCAGCCCACCTCGTTATGGGCCATAATTGCTGTTAAAGCAAATGCTGAAAACTAAGGGCGCACTAGGTCGTCTCTAGATTATTTTTAATAGGACAAGCACGCTTTATTTGTAACCTCCAGTTAGGGCCCATTTGAGCGTCGCGTAGGGTATGTGGACACCCGCATATGTGACTCACTAGACTGCGAGCTGTTTTACACGCAGGCACGTGTCTCGCAATTACAGGCGTAAATTACAAGCCCTCATATCAAACACATCGGAAAATGAAGAAGAGGGGCAGATTTGCGGGCAGATACAAAAAAGTTGTTGTATGTAACATGATTATTACAGCATTTGGGCTGTGTGCTGAACTCGTTCTACACGGTCCTGAATGAAATACTGCTGCATACAGTCCAGACAATAACTCGATAACTGCGCGAGTTAATGCACGAGTTCTTGGCATTATAGGCCAGAAGAAAAAGTCCCTGTCATGAGCAAGAAGCGCAGGCACAGACATGAGACATGTGGTTGTTTTGAACAGAATCAAGCCATCTATTTATGTATCTACTAACTCCGTAACTATATTGTATTGTAGGTATATGGCCCACATGCATCATTGTGACATTTTGCACTTCCTAATTTGCGAAAAATAAGGAATCGCAAATTAGGAAGTGCAAAATGCTATGCATCATTTTTTTCGGTATTTCCTTGTGATTCGGTAAAAATCGCAATTTTTACCGAATCCCAAAGAAATACCGAATTCTTAAGTGAATTCTCGCAATTCCCATTGATTCCTATGGGCCAAAAGGCCCATAGGAGTCAATGCAAATTGCGAGTGGCACTTAGAAAATTTCATGGGTGCAGGGGGGGGGGGGTCCAAAGGACCCCCCCTGCACCCCTGAAATGTATTTTTCGCATCATGTTGCACACACACATGTCCTAAGGACATGTGTGTCCGTAACATGAATGCTTTTAAAATGCGTTAAAAGTGTTAATTACACTTTTTGCAAATTTACCGAGTAGTTCAACTACTCGGTAAATTTGTCCCTCTAATTGCGAATTCGCAATTTCAAAATTATTCATGCATTGCTTTTAGGAAATCGCAAATTTGCGATTTCCTAAAAGCAATCGCATTTTTGGAAATCGCAAAAATGTTGCGAATTCAAAAAATGCTTCATGCATTCCAAAAAGCATTTTTGGAATCGCAAACGGCCGATTTTAAGGAATCGCACCGTTTGCGACTCCAAAAATGAATGATGCATGTGGGCCATAGTGCTTACTACCCCTGTTTGTGGTGCTGAAACACTCACCAACATGGATAGCATACTACACCCTGTGCGGTGTGTGGGTGGGAGTTGTCTTTCTCCTTTGTGCCTCTGTGGGAAGGGTTTCCTTGTCATGCATGAAGACTAGCAAGGTGCGGTTATCGTGTTATGGGGCACAGCACTTGGAGGTGTGATGGATCAGGACGTGTGAGAGATAGACCCGCATTTTGTATTATGTGCCCTACTCACAGTTTCATTTAGCTCGGTGGGTGCCTTGATTGTGACTACAATGTTTCGTTCTAGTTCTCTATCAAATTTCCAGTGCTGGCTGTGCAGGAGGTCTTCTACTCTAAGGGCCTCATTTATGAAAAGTGACGCATCGCTGCGTGAAAACAGCGATGCGTCACTTTTCACTGCGCCCTCCTAGCGAGACCAATGATGCGTCATATTTACAGTATGACGCATCATGTTACAAGGAGTTACAGATACGTCAGCATTTCTGACGTATCTGTAGGCGCAAAAGTGACGCATTGCTGGAGTGTGTCACAAAAGTGACGCAACTCCAGCAATGTGTACTTTCACACGGGCAAGTCCCATGTTGTTAGTGCCTGCGTCAGTCTTACGCCTGCCATGAAGCATGCGTAAGATTTTGACGCATTAGCGGCCAAGAAATGGCGCAGTGAAATCTTATAGATTTCACTGCGTCACTTCCATGACCCTTTCTTGCGTCAAAACGCCCCCCCTTGCATACCTTATACCTGGCGCAGGTATAATGTGGCGCAGGGGTTTACAAAGTGACGCATCTACCTAGATGCGTCACTTTGTAAATATGGCGCAACAAGGCGCATTTTTTACGCCACTGGTGCGTCACAAAAAGTGACTTACCTGCAGCATAAAAGTGATGTACAGCCTCATAAATGAGGCCCTAAGAACCTATGGATCTGGATGAGGTAACAGGTACCAAGAAGGAATGAAGGGAGTAAGAGATCTACCCAGATGGACTTCATTACATTCTTCCCTTATATGACTGCCATTTTGAGACTTCAAGTAAAGAGATTTGCCAAGATGCACTGTGTTATATTCATCCTTTGTACCATTGAGATTGTGTAGGTGCTCTGAACATGCGGCTATTTGGAACAGGCAGTGTGGACGATGTCAGAGTCCTCCGGTGACCCGCTATGTGCGGCACATCTCTCCAGTCTTCACATGTCTGTTCGATTAGATTTGAGAGGTTAGTTAAGCAGGATGATGTAGCCTGTGCCGCAGGACATTCCATGCACTACATGAGTGCCCTCTGGATGATAAAGGATCAGGGAGTGAGCGGATATGAAATGTCAAATAGTGACACAGGTTATATCAATTTAAGATAGGATGGGCCATCATAATGATCAGAGTTGCTGTCCTCCATTTTGTCATTAGAGATAGGAGGTGCGGCAGACATTATTTACTATGGCAGTGATGTGTGGGGAAACACTATAGTTAGCCTCCCCCATCTCATCAGTCAGGAAGAGGGTGTAGTAACAGCTGGTTATAATATTGGGTAAAGAGATATATCTTGGAATAGCCTAGTTATTATGCAATGATATAGTTATTATTTCCAATCTGTATGTCTATTGGATCATGGTGAAGCTATTTGGGGCGGAGGTCGCGAGGTTCAGTGGGGTGTCCGTGTTGCCTTAGAGTGGTGTGCTAGTTAGTTTAGTTAGTTTAGTTTTAGTTTTACAGAGCGTGCAGATAACATTACTGTCCTAGCACTATACTAGGAAAAAACAGTGCATGGAGAAAAATGTATAACTTAAATAAACAGATTTTCAAGGCTTTGCAGAAATGATGGTGATTGCCTCCTAACCACTTTGTATGGGATCTCAGCATGTTGACCAACAGGCCTCTGATGAGAGGAGAAGTCTAATCGGACAGTGCTTCTTTAATTAAATATTTACACAGTTGGATGTACCTCCTCTGTAAACTTCTTTATGGCAGTACCAGAGGGCTTTAAAGATACGATGTTTGGCCACAGGTACTCGACACGAATTGGCAAGATGATGAAACATCCTGGCTGATCTTGGAAGTCCTAAGCCAAGCTGCAGCGTTCTGTATCAATTGGAAACGCTGCAGCAGGTATGCAGGAAGACCTAGAAAAAGTGTATTCAATAGTTTAAAAGACCAGTAATAAGTGTCTACACCACAGTTCTCAGAAGGGGGCTGGGCACAACAGGGATATATTTTTCAACATCTTCAAAAGGTCATAACATGGCACCATAAGCTAGTTGATGTGTTCGAAGTTTAACTTCACATCAAAGGTAACACCCCCAATGTGTGCACTAGTTCCAGACAACAGACAGGGTCCTAAACATGGAGGCCACCATATAGGTGAACAGATATGGGAATTCCAGACACCAGGACCTTTGTCTTGTCAGCATTTAGCCTCAAGGACTTGACATCCATCCAGTTGGACTCCAATGTAAGGCAATATTTGAATTGGTCTTAGATGGACACTCAAGCCACAGTACAATCTGGGCGTCTTCAGTGTATAAATCGAATTGAAGGCCCTTGGATCAATGAGATTGGCAAGCAGCGTCGCATGTATATTTGGAACGTTTGGCGAACGGATGATCCTCTGTGGCATGCCATAATACCGATATGGAGGAGCAGATTCAAAAGGACAGAGTTGAAGAGCTTGGGTCCCAGTCAGGACTGTTACATAGCTCAGGGCCACAGCATTTTGGATTTCTTTTGCTTATGATGTAACAGTAGTTGGTTGCCAAATAAAAGGCTAATGGCATAATCAAGCTTGGAGATTATGAGTGAGAAGATAGCTTCTAGTTTTGGTTGGTATCCAAAGTCTATGAAGATTCAATGCAGGATTTTATTTGTGAACATTGGGTCCTTACAGCCTTATTGCACGTGCTATCAGGGATAAATCTGAGACCATGATTACTCCTGTCTTGACAAAGTTAGTGGTGCACCATGTTTCCGGGGCCATATATGACTTTCATACATAGTCAGCCCTTTCTGACATTGTCTACAGGTCAGGATCTCTGCCTTGTGGTGTTGAGCTTTGGGTGATTACTCACCATACTTGCATCTCTAGGAGAGAGGCAGTCACCTTGACTTGTAGAGGTCTTTTCGGCCAACCATCTTTAGAATGATTTGTACATCCTTTATATAGCTACCAGTAAGGTTGAACAATCTGATCAGGTCTGGTAAAATGGTTGGGTAGATTTTGAACAAGAGACGAGAGATGATAGATCCCTGAGGAATGCACACTGTTGGGTATGATGAGGAGGTGTGAAATGTGATAAGAATACCAAGCTCTGTTTGTATTTGAGGTAGTGTGAGAAGCTGGCCTGGTATATGATGTCCACTAATGTAAGTGGGCACCTTGCACCAGTCCAGACAACACTTATGGTGATTTAAGAGGTCTTAGAAAACCTTAGAAAGCTATCTAAGTGGTAGCTGGGAAGAGCAGCCTTCAGGCTTAGTCTTGAAGGATTGTAAAGCAGTTTTACCAGAATGCAATCATATAGCATAGAGTAAATGAAAAGAGAACCACACAGTAGTTAAAAAAAATATGTATTTATTATATCCCACTATCTAGTATGTTACAGTATCTCCTACGCAGAGGGGACAGAGTCTGGGTCACTTGAGAGGGACCAGGGGCTTGTTAGAAGAATGCCCACTGATGTTGAGTGCTTTAGGATAGTTGACGGGGACCTTTATTCTGCAGCTGCGGAGTCCAGGCAATGTCGAGGACAACCAGGAGCTGAATACGAGCTGTCCCATGAGGATGTCAATTGCTGAAGTGTCCGGCGGGAGCACCAACAAGCCTTGGCAAAGGAAATCTTTGCAGAAGGGCATGGACGGTTACGGTTCGGACCGGCAAGGTCCAAGAGACTCACCACACACAGGAGAGTCAGGGCAGGCCAGAGCAATCAGGGGAGCCCAAGGAAGGCAAGATTGATCTTCAATTGGACCCACAAGCTGGAGGCACAGGAATCACGAGAGGACCTGGAGCAGCTTCACAAAACAACAGGCCACGGAGCACTTGGTGCTAGGTGGTTGAAGATCTTTGCAGGAGAAGTTGCCAGAGATTGGGCTACTCGAAGCCCATTGCACTTGTTGCAGAATTCCCAACAAACACTTGCACTTGCAATAGCATGTGAGGCACAGGGGCTCGGGTATGCACCCCCCCCACAAGGGATTCTAGCCTCAAACTGAGTGAGAGGGCAGCTCGGGTCTCGAGGGATGTAGGAACTCACCCCTGTGTTGCTGAACACTTCGGAGTCCGTAGAAGCTCGGGATCAGTAGACCGATCAGCAGTGTTGCAGTACCTGTGAATGCAGGGGAGTGACTCTTTAACTCCAAAGGAAATTATCTTCAGGTGTCTTGGATGCTCCACAGGCCCTTCACGGATCCTGTATGGTGCACAGGCACAGACAATGCAGCAGACTGAGAGGGAGACGAAGTTAGGCCCAAACGAGGACCAGCGAAGTCCAGAGTGCCCAGACGGCCAAAGTGCAGTGGTTTCAGTTCTGAATCTTGTCCACGACTAATCTAAGATCCTACAACCAGGTAAAACCTTAAGTACCCACGGGAGAGGGTTAAAAAGATTCAGGGAGGTTCTGGACAGGGGGAGGTTACTCCCATGTCCTTTGTCCACTTTTGCACCAGAGCTGGGGCCAAGGGCTCCCAGGACTGGTTTTGAACTGGACTATGCACAGGGACATCAAATGTGCCCCTCATGCAGACTTTCAGGTGCTGGCTAGCGCACCCACCCAGCCGTAATACACTAATTCCTGTCTGGGCGGTTGTCCTGCCTTCCCTACTCGAGCTTGGCTCAGCAGAAGGAGGGCTAAAATGGGTCTCTGGTCGGCAGCAACCATTTTGTGCTGTCCGGAGCTAGAAGGCTGGTACCGGGAACACCAAGAGCCCACCAAGGGCCTTCCTGGTGGGTGGAATCATACCTCCCACACTGGTTACCAGTGTGGGGATATGATTTGACACCAAACACAGTTGGGTTTGATGCAGCCATTTTCGAGATGGTCATCACGCGGTCACACAATGCCCCTCTATACTAGTATATGGCTGCTTCACTGACAACCTGGGAGACTGGACTTCGTAGGCTTCAGGGGTGTCCTGCTCATGCAGGGGCACCCTCTCACTTATAACCAAGCACCCTGCCCTCAGGTTTGTAAAGTACTGCTATAGGGGTGACTTAAAGTATTTAAGTGCAGTGACCCTTAGATATAGTAAACCTATAACTTTAGTAAGTGGTGCATGCACCAACTTACACAGGCTGCAATGGCAGGCCTGTAGTTCCATTTTGCATGGCCTCTCATGGGTGGCTTAATACATGCTTCAGCCCATTGGAGGCCTCTAGGTTACCTATGCCCTGGGTACAAGGGTTCCATATGCTGGAGACTGACAAGGGTACCCCAGTATCCAATCTGGAATGTACCTAAGTACATAACACAACAGGTTAGGGAGAAAGCAGATAGACTGGGGTCCTGATTAGCAGAATCCCAGTCAGACTAGTCAAAAACAGCATCACATTAGGCAAAACATGGAGGCAACCACAGGAAGCAGATCCTACTTTCCTACAGGTAGGAGGTAACCATTTAATGCATTTTCATGTATTCTGAAATAATGGAGTCTGTCTAGTAGTGACTGATGTGGGACAGTAATACATGCCACAATAGGCCCAAAAACATTAGGGTGGTCAATCAATTTTCCTCCACCGTGAGTTTTAGGTAACCTCATTTGCAAAATAGGGACTATTTACTGATAAACAGGAGGGATTTAGGGAGGAGCAAAAAAGAATAAAGGGAAGTTTAGGGAGGAGTTTAGGGATGGACCAGTACCTACCCACAAAAGAGTAAGCCCATCAATATTCACTACCTACACTTCTATAATTACTGCAGCCAAAAAGGACCCAATACAGTGTTAAATGTACTCCATGGTAAATACTTTCACAATATTAGTAGGGCAACCTAATTTCCGTTTTCACATTGAACTTTCCAATTCGAATTACATGTATGTGTAATCACTCTTTTGTTTTCAATTACTTTCCTTATCTTGTTTTCAAATTAATTTCCAGACGGTGGCATTTTTTTCCATAAGCTTCTTTTTTGTTAAGTATCCAGTTCAATCACACTTAAAACAGACCCAGCCAATGCATTTCTTCCCTTATAGGGACTTCATCAGGGCAATTTGATTTATCTGATTAACTTTATGGAAAAAGACAGCAACGTCTGTTAAGGTAATTGTAAACAAAAGAGTGATTGCAGGTACAGGCAATTCGAACTGGAATGTTCAATATGAACAAGGAAATTAGGTTGCCCCCCTAATATTGTGAAAGGATTTACCAAGGATTGAGTTGTGTGGGCAGTCAGAACTCTAGGAGTGGGAATTGAAGGAATATAAGATTGGGATATTTGACTGGTGCGGTCCAGAAACTCGACTGCCGGCTGTCTTTATGAAATTAATAAAAGTACTGCAGCTAAGAGATGCAGTTACTCCAGTCCCAGACATGGCCAACCTTTGGTACAGCAACACATTCCCATATAAAATAATGGAGGGATTGATTTAAATAGAACATTATAGGAAAGAATGTTAAAATTAATACATTTTATGACATTTAAAAAAATATATAAAATAATTTTAATGTTAAAAAATTACACATACATTAAAATGAAATTATTTAAAATACTTAATTACTTTTTAATTAAATACATAAATGTTATTATTTTTAAAACAAATATACTTTTTAAAATGTGTTCTATATATACTTGTTAGCAAATGTTACGACATATTAAAAAAATATAAACATTTTATTTTTGGTGGAATTTTTTAAAAAACATTTTTGAAAATAATTTCAATATAATTGCATATGTTTAAATTAATTACATATTTAATTCAAAATGAAGTTAATAGAGCTGTAGCATTTTCTAATTTGTCTCACTTTTTAAAAAAATTTGCAAAATTAATATGATGTAAGTCTAAGAATAAAGGAATAAAACAATTTTTATTAATTTTAATAAACTTTTATGCATTTTGCTGTACATTACCACAGGGAGAGCTACACCCTGATCACTGAGGTCTTTGCCACGTGTGCAGAACATCAAATATGGTCATAAAGTCATTGCTAGTAGTAACTTTATGGTTGTATATGATGTTTTTACTGACACCACCACCTGCATCTGGTGGTGGGGAAAATAACTCTATACTTTAGAGTGACTTTACACTTGTAAATAGTGAATAGCCGAAAATAGTAAATGTATTAAAAATGGTAAGAGTAAATTTACATGTGTAGGTTTGCTCACATGTATGTCTTCCTTTGTGAATAGCCCCAAAAGGCATTGGGCAGTAATGAAGTGAATTTTATACCAGTCTAATGGTTCACTATCCTGAGTAGAACTCAACACAAGAGAACCTGGGCCAGAGCTAAGGGTACTTTCTACCAATTGCCCACTCAGCCTATGTTACGATCCGTGATAGAAACAAACCAATGTGTCCAACTGCATACAGAACTAATCTGTTCTAGCATCCCAAAAACCAACATTCTGGAACAAGAACCAAATCAAACTGAAATACTGTGTGTTCACCTAAAGTAGTTGGAAAAGTGGAAACAGCTTTAAAGTGCTCCAATAGCTCCTGGTGGAATCTATGATAGAATTGAAAGTCATGAGTACCCTGCAGAAGGCCAAATAGTGCAAGGTCAAGGAGGTTTGCAGAAGCTAATAAAGAGACACATTCTACTAAATAAAGTTATAGAGGCAAAGGGTAGGCATAAATGACCAGTTCACCTAACCAATTATAATGCTGTTTCCCAGTGTTTATGAACAGTTCCAGGAAGATCAGATGCTAAACCCTGATGCAGCAGACTTCTGTCTGTGTGAGTACTGTACACAAAGAACACATAAACAACATGATTTCTCAAAGGGAAATGTAAAAATACAATTTAAAAAACGATATTACCTCTTGTAACTTTACAACGACTTTTTCTCATGCTGATGAGTAAATGAGCTGTAAAATCAATCACTCAAAGTATCATTTTAAAACCAAGGGCTGGGGGTACGCTTTTTTGGTATTTTGATGAAGAATGCTTTCTTTATTAAGAACAAAGAAAGTTCCACGTTTTAAGTGGTAATGCTTTGGTTCTAGATTTCTGATATTAATGAGAATTGGCTTGAAATTGGAATTATGTATGTGTCTTTGTCCTGCCAAGCAGCATTTAGCCATGCTGATCATCACATTTAACACTTGTAAACAGTGTGGCCCAGGTCTGCAAAATTAGTTAAAGATGTGTGGATCTCACAGAGTTTTACTCAGTGTAATTCCATGGGGTTACACAAAAACTCCTTGAGTTTCTGCCAGGTTCCACCAACAGGTAGAAAATATGCAGCTTGTGCCGCATTGTAGCTCTGGTAGCATGAGGGTTGCTGAAGAATCAGATGGAACGTCACCATGCTTTGGGCAAGAGTGCATGGCCATTCATGTTAATTTTATTGCTACTCAAGCCGAAAATCTACTTAGGCAGCAGCCCTCTGACGTAACCACTCGTGTTCGTCCTTTTTAGAACATCGCGCTAGTGGTCTCCAAATCTCGCTCCTGCTAGCCAGCTTACATTTTCCTGAGCCTTGCGGGAGAAAACAATTCTGCCACGTGGTAATTGCAGAATTGGCTGGAACTCTGTGTTAAAGAATAACGATGAGTGATCAAAATTCTGCCAAATCCAAAGGCAGAATGAAACATTCCGCCAAGCCCTATTATTATGTGACATGTAATATATGAACCAATATAACATAGCACCAATAGAGGAAAGTGCCTTGGAGAATAAGGAGCATGGATCTGTAAAGTTATTGGCCTAAAGTTGAAAGAAGAAATAAACTATTTGAGTTTCAACAGACACCTGAAAACCTACTTGTTCAATGCAAACCCTTAACCGAGCACTGGAACCTATGGATTCAAAATACATATTTGTCTCACAGTTGGACTGATTGTTAACTGCCATTGGCTAAACAATGCAATTGTTGTGTGCCTCCCTTCTCCTGATGTACTACTTCACAAGTCACCTGTTAGTTGGTGGATGGACCATACTCTTGGGAACTTCTGATATATTGCAGACCAGCAGATAACAGTAGATTTTGGACACAGGAGTCGAAAAAAGTAAAATGAAATGCCTACCTCGGACTATGGCAAGGCACCCCTTGAAATTCAGTCCTATTCAATGACTTTCTACTTTCATGTCTTCATCCGACGCCCCTCCTACCCTATCCTGTGCACAAGACAGTAAAATTCCACAATCTCACATTATTTTTTCAGTCTTATTAACAAAGGTATTGCTGTAGTAAGTTGGCACCATCAAGAGTTATTAAAGACCATCTTCTAGACAGGGTACCAAAGAAAAGAAGCTGCCCATAAGAGTAGAATGTCAATTGAATGCCATACTAAAAAAATGTTCATGATGTTTTTGGAGACAAACCCTCAAAAATGAGGCTGCTCTTGAAATTGAACTTGAAGTCAAGAAAAAATGTTCTTCCCATAAAGCACAAAATGTGTAATGTACTGTTCAGTGTTAGTGGCAAGCTAGCAAAATTGTTGACTAACGTGTGGATAGCTGGGTTCATAGAACCCTTAGGATGTTCTCTTATTTGTAATTCCCTTGGTAATTGAAGTTAAAGGTATACATCAGTTTATATACCTTTATTAAAGAAATATTATGTGGTTGTCAAATGATGAACATTAGGGGGTTTAAGGAGGTTCTCAAACCTGGATTTAGCCTGGACAAGTCATTACACAGAGTTTGAGACACATTCAATACACATTGTACTGCTTTTATGCATCCCTTGAGCTCATTACAGTATTGCAAGATTACTTTTGCATTGACCCCTACAGCATAAGTCTTTTAGAAGGCAATAATCAAAATGTTTCAAGTGCTTATCAGTGTTACTGCATTTCAGGATGATAGTGTTATCTTCGACTGGATGTTAGAAATATATGGCAAGACCTTTAAAAGATTTTACCAAATCACCAGAGAAGAGGGGTGACAATGAAGAATTGAAGTGAGTTCTGGAACAATCAAATGAAATACTTAGGGCATGTAATTTCGGATAAGGGTCCAGGTTTCACAAAGGCTATTGTTGATGCACCTACATCAAAAATAAAGTAAAAGTTCTTGCTCTATTTGGATTTCATGTACAATCACTTCAAAATGTTGCTATAAAAACAGAATCTTGGAAATAATTAATGAAAAAGTAGGCAGAGTTTGAATGAAATGAGAACCATGAAAGAGTAACTCATGGATAGTGCCCTCCAAGAGCATGAGGGATTAACTTTGCGTCTTGTGGTCATTGGTATTCTTTATCAGTCTTACTTCAACCTGTCCAGAATCGTGCCTTTTCTACATTCACTTATTTTATTTTATTTCTTCCTGAACATTGGTTTCTTTAAAACATGACATGATAAAAGGACATCACTTTTGTGTCGGGTACTGGGAGTGAGGTAGGCCTATTGAATCCCTTCTGAAATTGTGTGAAGAAAGGGTATGTCCTCCCAATAGCCATGGTGCCACCCTGCACTGAATACTATATGTCTCTTTTTGAGGGATAAATCTAGGAGGACAAACCCAACAAGGTATCAATCTCCCCCTGCCATCAGGAGATAGAAAAGAGAAAGCGGGAAAATAGGTCGGGAGTCAGATGATCCTCAAATAAATTGATCCAAAACTGCTGAAAGAAAAATTACAATTAAATAGCAAAAGCCAAACCAGATACAGAAATGGTTAAATTCATAGAGAATGATCGATATATTATGAGAAAAATCAGGGATAAAAATATAGTAATGGAGCATTGAGTGCAGCCAAAAATCAGGAAATACAATGATTTGTGACACATCCACTTTTCTGAACTCTGTCGTCAACATTTTGGGTATGGGTGGCTATGAAGAAAAAGATAGTTTTGGAAGAATTAATATTTACACCCCACTTTTTAGGAATCCAGCTCTTCCAGAAATTTTCCACGATGTGGTTATGTCACTCTGGGAGGATCTAGGCGTTAGGAGGATGGGGTACCTCTTCGATGCAGGAGGAATAATGTCATTTTATTAGGTTCAAGCCAGTTATGGGGTTGACTGGATAGATTTCTTTAAGTATTTACAGAAAATGAGTTTTTTAGTTAAAAAAAAATTAGGTGCTAAGAGGTTTTACTAAAGACACTATATTGGAGGAAGTGAGGCATATGGAGGGCTGCACAATTAGTCGGAGGGCTGCTCTATTTGTCGGATATACATTGATCTGAATCAAATGTTGCAAGAGGACTTTGAGAAACAAGCTGGGAAATGGGAACATAAACTTGGTGTAACAGGTGATTGTTTTTCAGAATCTTTAAAACTAGGCCAGGCTATATTGTTCTTGGCCGGGCTACAGGCTAAACATTCTAAAACAATATTTTAGGGCAGATCTACAAGGAAGTGCTGCAGCGTGGCACCGCAAGCCCTCTGGCTGCGCCATGCTGCAGCACTTCCGAGGCACAGGGATGCAACATATTTAGAAGAAAATGTTGCATCTCTGTGCTTCCCCTTGCGCTGCCGCACAAACTGCAGCGATGCACTGGCACAGGCACCCTTGCACCATGGTGCAAGGATGCCTGCGTCGTGGGGAGATTGTGTTTGTGCAGGAAGGGGCACCTTCCTGCACGAAAACAATCACTAAGTGCATTTTCCTTTTTCAATGTGTGCTGTAGAATGCAGTACGCATTGAAAGAGAAAAAATAAGGAGAAATTAAAAATTTCTCCTAGTTGCGCCTCGCTACGCCACCTCTAGGGTGGCGTAGCATTCAAACACACCTCCAGATTTACGATTTCTCGTGAATCTGGAGATGTGTCTTATTCCATGGGTGTTGTATGGGAACACCCACAGCAACACCCATGGAACGCCCCTTCAACGCAAAGTACTGCGTGTGAAGGGGCCTCAGGGTGGCTTTTCCTCTCCTTGTAAATATGGAGGAGCCCCCTGCACCACAAGTATGTCACGAAAATTGACATACTGGTGGCACACGGGGCTTTCAAATCAGCCCCTTGATGTCTATATACACCCGGTAAAATAGCCAAATGGGTGGCTCAGTCGGTGTTCAGTGCCCTTGCTGCCAAAGTATAGAAGCAGATTTAGTACATATGTTTTGTAGCTTCCCCCTTTTAGAAATCTTAAAAAATAATATATCGAAAACATTTTAGAATAATCCCTGAAATTAAGAGTAACCCTAATGCCTGAATTAATGCTGCTGGATGTTGGGCTATGGCGGTTGTTGAGAATATGTATTGCATCAGCCTGGTTGGACCCATCGGTTCCCACTTTCCGTCAATGGTTTGCTCAGCTTTTATCAATAATTAATCTTGAAAAGAGAGTTTATGAATGGACGTGGTGGAGGGCTAAAAACTAGGAAAGTGTATATGGGCACTGATTTATCGCTGGGAAAATGATTTAGAGATGGGATAAGATGAATTATGAATTGTTTGTAATGACTGTATATAAAATTATATTTATGGTTTTTAGCACTAGATAGCTCCTGGACTCCTATTTTCTTAATGGTATTTTTTAAGGTTTAATCTCCTCATATATTTTATGCATTTATGCATTTGATGTTGATAAAATCTCAAATAAAAATATTTAAAAAAACAAACAAAAAAACAACAACCACCTTTTCTGAGCACTACTTTTTTTTGCCAAAAACATGTTCTGATTTCAGAAGAGCAGACTCTGCCTCATTTGAATTTGGAAGTTGATGTGATTTTCAGGTGGTGAGGAGAACACTAGCTTGGATTGGATACTTTATACGGGCAGGCTCTGCTGTTGACTGGGAACTCATAGCATACGTGATCCCTCAAAGAATAAGCCCAAACTTGGCATTCTGCATGCCATGTGGTAATCTGGAGGCTGGTTGTTGGAAACCACACTAAGCTTTGTCTCATACATGTGAGGAACTTGTTCAAGATCCCACAAGTTCAAAGGTTGAACTTCAACAAACAGAAGGCCCAACTCTGACCATTAAGTGGTGAATAGTGAAGGGATTAACAGGAGTGCATCCACAACTTCTCTTTTGAAATGTGCAAGAAAGCTCTGGAGCTATATGCACTAAAAACTGTGGTCACAAAAAGTGATTGTAATTTGCAAACTGATATTTTATTATCACTAAATATTTTCCAAACTGACCTATATACGAAAAGGACAGTTCACAACGTAAAAAATCAGAGTGGGTTGCAATCCAAACTACTTCATTATTATTCATAAGGTAGTTGGCAAATTGCTACTCTTTGGGCTTGGTGGCCGTCACAGGGATGGTGGGCTAGGGCCAGCTGACCACCATGTCTGTGACTGCCTTTAAAAAGAGCAATCTTTTTTATAACTGCAGTTCTGTTTTCCTAAAGGAAATAGCGCTGCATTTAAACACAAAATGTGTTCTTGTTTTAAAAAGTTTGTTGGAGAGTTGACAGTAATCCCTGGGACCCTGTCTACTCCTGCACAAACATTTTCTTTACAGTCACAAAGGGGTAGCGGCTCCAAAGAGACCCCTTCCCTTTTGCAAATGGGTTATGTGAGAAAGGATTATTAATTCAGGTGGATGGCAGGCTATTCAAAGTAATAACAGCACTGTTATTGTTAGGTCCAGCAAAGGTTTAAGTAATTTGAACCTCAGCTCAGCACCTGGTTGATAAGGCACAGAACAGACAAGCTCAACTTAAGCAAATGTGTTAAGCATTATAAGTACTGAAACAGTTAATAAAGTCAAAAACACAAAAAGAAAATGGTACACCAATTTATAAAGTAAGGGAATAATTTAACTGAACAAAATAACACCAGAACGACACAAATCCAAAATGGTCAACCAGAGATGATATTTTTAAAGTTTTGGATAAAAATAAGACCAAAAGTGTATGGTGCCAATCATAGTCATTGGGTTGTTGCTAGTCTCAATTTAATGCTGTGATGGAGCATGGGTCAGGTACAGAAATCTGGTTCATGCTGGCTGGAAGTTTTACCTTCTGACATCGTCTCTGAAATGGAAGTCCAAAATCCTCAACCTGATAAGGCAAAAGGCTGTAGCTAATAAGGGCTCCATGAAGTCAGATAGCCATCGGATGAGGTTCCAGTGAAGCAGTTGTCTTCTGGTGGGAACGCTCTGAGCAGGAGAATTCACTATTTACACCCAAGCAAGGTATCTTATCAGTCAGATACCTGTGGCACCTTTGCATTGTCAAGAGTTCTACCTTTCGACTTTTTAGGAGCTCTGATTTGTCCAGAGAGGTAAGGCTGAAAGCTGTAACCGAACAGAGCTTGATTAGGCCAGAGAGCACCTCTTAAACGTACGTGCTGCTGCAGAAAATCTCAGAGTGGGAGCAACCTCGATCTTTGGTTCAGCGGTAATGCACTTTCATCAAATTGACTTGGCAGGATTGTCCCGGTCCTTCTAAGGCCTTTAGAATCAAATGTTTCTAATTCCAAGGTTTTTCAGGATGTTAGGTGGAGTACATTTTGATACAGTCAAGGGTCCCAGGACCTCAGGAACAGCACTTGGGGGCCAAGTCTATCTTCTACAGAAGCCACCAGCAGGGTCCAGTCGGGCTCTTCAGGAAAAGGTCTTCTAGCAACTACTTTATCACTGATGCTTAACAGGATGTCAGCCAATTGACCCTTGGAGTCCAATTAATTTTTGTGGGTACAAGTGGGAGCAGATTCACCTTCTCAGGTCTCCTCACGGGTCTCAAAAGCAAGTGCAGTTCTTCTGTCTTCAACAAGTCCAGTATTGTTCTGAAGAGGGTGCCCAGAAGTGCCACATTTATGACTGGCACTAGCTTGTGGGTGGCGGTGACTCCTGGCCCCTCCCTAACCAATAGGAAAAAAGTAAAGTTTCCAGGGGTAACCCTGCCCACATTTGCAGCAATTACTGTGGGCCTTACTGCATAACAAATCCCACAGTGCCCCTCTTAGCCTAGTATGACAGAATCTTTCTTCCCGTCTTCTGAGGTCACTCAAACCCAGTTCTGGGGCAGCTCTTCTCCCACTAGGATTGGTTTCTGGCTCACAAGTGGAAAAATGGATGGGTAGGCCCAGATGTTCGCTACATCTGTCTGTGAGAGTGTAGGACTCTTTGAAGTTAATTAAGCTCCTGGGAACTACCTAGATGGTCACCCTGTCAATATAACAAAACTCCTCCCCACATCCAAGGCGTTTTTTACAGCTCTGGGAGCAAGTTCACACCTCATCAAAGGGTGGTCTTTGGTGTCTGTTGGAGGATTATGCTAATGGGTTTCCAGAGGCTTAAGGGCAGGTAAAAGGTGACTTGTTAAAAGTATCTTCTGTATAATATTTAGTACAAATATGACTTTGCTAGTGAGTTGGGCTTGCAATAAATATTTTTATAAATCCAAAAGTGAACTTTGTAGGAGTTTCCAAGGCGAATATAACATTATTTAATTTTAATATTATAGTCCTAACCTTTCCTATGGAACAGCTAACCATTCTACAGTAAAAATAGATATCGGGCCATGTGACTGTAAAAACATGTTTTATGTTAAACTTTTACATGTTCTACCTTCAAATACCACGCATCCTGCCTTATTGGGCATTATGTTCTACTTAGGAGTGACATAAAAATATTTAAAAGGAGTGATTTGAACTGTCAAAAGGGATCATTTTGACAGGTCGATATTGCATCTTTATTACCACACAATGGTATGCCTACAGTCATGTTTTCCATTGTCACTCTTGTGATGTGTGCTATAGGGACATTTAAATGACAGGACCTGGGTGTACTTTGTGCCACATACTAGGGAACTATGGGTACGTTAAATATGCCTACTAGGAGTACAAACCCAGTTTTTGCGTTTTAGGAATCAGAGCAAATGCACTGAGAATAGGACAGAAGTGTCTCAGTATATAGAGTCCAAACACCAGCAATACAATCTAGAAACATTTGGGGGACCATGCAAAAAGGTGCATTTTCCAATAGGTTAAGACCAGCTCAGTAGTAGGTAACTTTTCTATGTTTTGAGACTAGATTACGGTCACAAAACTTTGATGCTGAGGTACCTATTTAGTATTTGGTCGAAACACCAAAACACACCCCTTCTAAATATCAATTTAAATCCGTTTTAAACACATTTAGCTATTTGAAAACACTTTTATGAATCACTCTGGGTGTTGAGTGCATAAAAAAGGGTTTTCAGCTTCGCAAACCATCTCATTTATAGATTTAGAAGTTTTGCAATTGCTAAAGACTTTCATATGTATGGCCCCTAGTTCTTTGCTTAACTCTTGGTGAAACATGACAATTAGCCTCTTTCTTTCTCTTTCCCTTCCCCTACTTTAATTCTATATCTAGGAAGAGGGAGCAACAGCATCTCTTTCCCAATTGTTTTCACACTAATTTACTGACATGTAACTTTATAATCATCAGCTTGTAATTGCCTAATGGTGTTCCTTCCTCCTGCTAATAGTCTCA
The DNA here is from genome assembly GCF_964263255.1 of Lissotriton vulgaris. Lineage (NCBI taxonomy): Eukaryota > Metazoa > Chordata > Amphibia > Caudata > Salamandridae > Lissotriton > Lissotriton vulgaris. Next base: position 1,575,346,911 of record NC_141691.1, read on the forward strand.
GACCTCCTTGGTGGATATAAAGTAGACTGACTACTTTGAGTTAGTTTTTAATATTGTGTCTTTGTCAAAGCCTTATTTGTCTTCTCACATCTTTTTGCCTGTGTAATTTTTTTTAAGAACTCGAATGTCTAGTTCAGGTTTTGTCTCCTTTTTTGATTTCTCTTACAACTCATACCCATTCTTGGATTTGAAATGCAGGCTAGGCGTTGTGGATGTTTAGGAAAAACTATCTGACCGCTTTGCTCCTTCAATGTGTTAAATCCCTGAAAGCAACACAATCCTTCCTTTACCAAATCTAAAGTATATTTTTGGTCTGTGCTAATATTTTTTTAGAATTATCTGTGATGTATAAGTAATCCAAACAAAATGGAATTTATTGCCCTATTTCCTAATGGTGCCAGTGTCAAACCTAGAGCAATTTTGAGGTATGGCTTTTCACATTGAAAGAATGTTTTAATGCTGAAGTCAAGGTAACACGGTGTACCAGTAAAACATCTTAAACAGTTTGCTGTGGATTATGTCACCAGAGAAGGCCACACTGTCAGAAGACCCCTCCTGAATATAATTGCCACCTGAGATGCAATGAAGTGACCAATTGTCAATGAGTGTTTAACAGTGCACAATAATCAACTCACTATTCTATAAATCGAATAATGAATAACTAAGGGTACAAAACTGAACCAATGGGGGCATCGATGTTTTTGCAGAATATGTTAGAATGATTCATATGTTATGCTGTCACTCTTAAAGACCTGTTGGATAACTTTGTCATGATATACAGGTGGGTACTCAATTTCTTTTCCCAGTTACACCAAGTTGCCATTACGAGCTGCTTAATGACAGGCCACTTTGCAAGACCCACACTGTTAGGCACATCTTGTGTGATAGTGAGTGGACCTATGAAGTAATAATAAAGCCAAAGCTTAGAGGATAGGAGCAGCGGAGTGGGCCAGACTCAGGAGTGGCAGCAAAAGCTGGAGAAAAGCCTTAAGGCTTGTGGTAGATGATATGTGAGGTAAATAAAAAAATGACCTTGATTGCTGGACGAGCAAGTTTCGAAGACTAGTGTGTATGTGTAGTTTTGTCTGTGTGTAGTTTTGTGTGTGTTCACATCCGCATGTGTGTATATTTGTGTTGTGTGTGTCCGCTGGGTGAATTTACGTGTGTGTGCATTTGGTGCATGTATGTGTGGGCTTTATGCGGTGTTCCTGATGTGGTGTGCCTTTCCATCCATACATCTGATGGCGCCAGGCAATATGGGGGTCATCACTTACATAATGAAGCAGAAGTATGAGAAAAGTTTGGCCATGCACAGCCGCGGCCCGTGCAGGTAAGAGCAGTAGGCTAAAGGGGCAGGTTTGGGGGGGATTCAACAGACGACCACCAGGGGAAATTAAATAAATAAATAATTTTCCCTCGTCGTCATCTGTCGAGGTCCTCCCCCCACCCTGTCCCATCGTTCTTACATGCACGGGCCGTGGCTGGCCAAGTGTAGCATACTTGGAGCAGCACTTACTTGAATAGGCCCACACCTGGGATAATCATGGTCATTCTTGACATATTGGTGGAATCCTTGGAATGATGATACCCAGACCTCACATCATGCTTTCTTTAAGATAATGATGCCCGAACTAGGCACTTTGAAGGTATCTCTGGCATGATGTGCCCACACCCACAAATGAGTGGTTCTTTTTGGCATTTTCTGAGTATTAGCATAATGGTGGCCATTGATTGTATCTTTTGAACATCATTGCATGTCTGTGAATATGTGTTGTGTGAGTCCAGGAATAATGGTGAACTCATTTTGTAAATTGTTGGAATCTCATGGCAGATCCATTGTAATTCTTGGCATGCTGACTGCATTTTGTGCATAATGAAGTGCATCTTTCAAATGATGGGTGACTTATTGCATAATGGTGGGGATTATTGGTATATTGTGGTTATGTCTGCTGTTGCATTTCTTAGCTTATTGTGGCCCTCCTTGGCATGATGAAGTTAATCTCTTATGTTAAGTTGGCCAGGCCATAATGATTGCCATTATTACCATTTTGTGGGCATAATTTGCATTGTGGAACCACCCTGGAATAAGGTATGCTCTAATATAATGGTGGTCATTCCTGGCAAATTCTAGATGCCTTTGTGATTTATTTATTTATTTAAGCTTATATCGCGCACAGCTACCCACAATGGGTTTCCCGGCGCTAGGGATAGACTGTAGAAGAAAGGAGGCAGTTTCACCTAGCTTGAGCCACAGCAGACTATTGGGCACGTTGAGTAAAAGCAATGTCTTCAAAGCCTTACGGAAGGAAGCAAATTGGTCTCTAGTTTTAGAGCCAGTGGGAGGGAGTTCCAATATTTGGGGCCCAGAGTAGAGAAGGAGCGACCTCCCATTTTTGTCAGCCTCCATCTTGGCATAGTGAAGTTTCCCATGTCCGATGACCTTAGTGGACGTAGGGGTCTGTAGGGTGTTATCAACCCTTGGAGGTAGGCTGGGGCACTACCCTGCTTGACCTTGAACATATAGCAGAGTGCCTTAAATTTAATACGTTCAGGGATGCTCAACCAATGGAGGTCACGTAAGGCGGCCTTGGCTGAAGTGCGTCTGGGGATGTTTTTTAACAGGCGCGCAGCCGCATTTTGCACTACCTGCAACACCTGTAAGGTGGCTTTATCTGCGCCCAAGTAAAGAATGTTACCATAGTCCAGGCGTGATGTTACAAGCGCCTGGACTACGGTTCTGCGGGAGGAGAGTGGAAGCATCCACAGGATCTTATGAAGCCACCGCAGCGTTGAAAAGCAGATGGCCGCAACCTTAGTGGCCTGTTGTCTCATAGTTAACCTGTCGTCTATAATGACACCCAGGTTACGAACTGCGGTGGATGGTATTGGCGCGTTACCTAGTTCGATGGGCCAATGGCGGGGACCCCAGAGATGTTTATTCCGACCCAGGATGACCACCTCAGTCTTCTCCCCATTCAGTTTGAGACAGTTTCTCCGCATCCAGCCGATTTAGCCACAATATTTCAACTCTTGCGCACTGAGACTGCTGTAATGGACAACATGATGAGTTGCATAGTAGGTACTCACTTTTATTCAAAATGCTGATCACCATTTCCTAATGTCATTCAGTTATTCTTGGCATGTTTGGCATACCAATTTAAATTGTGTACTTTTGACAGTCTTTTTGACACATACCTATACATTACTTTCTACAGTATGGCCTTTTAATCTACTTATTTCCCTTTTAACAATGATCATAACTCCACATTAAATAATCTCTAGTAGTAACTCTAGGCTGTGCATGGCTCATTTGGATTTATCACAATACACCCGAGAAACTTTGTTTGGAGTCTTGTTATTTACGGATGTGCTAAGAAAGCAGTTCCTATTTTTCCTGTTTCAATTAGGAATTAAAAATACTGGTGGGCTGTTACGCTTGAATATACTTTTCTGCTTAACATTTCTTGTGGTCACATCAATATGACAACCAATAGTTACCTTCATGTTAATAACGAAAACATTTTTTTGCCACTTAAGCTTACTTATTCATTGTTTGTGATTCCTAATCAGCGTCTACTTTATAATGATTGTCTGTGCTATATTACCAATGTCATAGATTTACATATGGACATCTGGTTATCATAACAGTACTACCTCCATTTCTTATATAAGGCATTCATGATATCAGAAACATAGCACGCCCATACAAGGCAAATACCTCTACACCAGGACATTGTACCCGACTTGACTTGGTAAAGAATCTTTTTTGACTGTTCCGTGTTTTTCCATTAATCACTTAGGGCCCAATTACGAGTTTGGCGGTGGGAACGCCATTCCGCTTTGGTGTTGGGACCGAGTACACCGCCAAGCAGCCGCCCTCACCTCCCACCATATTCGGCGTTTCCCATGAGGCTGCGCTTTTACAGTGGCAGTGACATGACAGCGGTACGTTGCACTGCTGTGTTGGTTCACAGAATGCACATGCATGCCCTAGAAAGTGAATGCAGCCAGTAGGACATAATTTACTTGTATTAAATATTTAGCAGTTTGATGTAGCATGAACATGACCAAAGGCATTGGAGTCCTTTACATGTTTAACAGTGACAGTACACAAGGGCACAATCACCCTTGGCTCAATATTTAGCCTCATCATTTACTGCCTTTCCGTCGAGTTGGCATGGTGGTGTCTCTGCCGTTTCTGCTAATTCTTGCAAAATCATGCACAGTTTTCACAAGAATTTGCAAAAACAGCGATGAAGAAGAGGAGGGCAACCCAGGGACCCCACAGTTCAGGTAAGTGGTTTATATTTACTTATTAGTTGTGTAATTTATTGTTAATAATATAGGGGGGTGGAGGCGGGTGGCATAGCCGCGGAAAGTGGAGGGCCACGAGGGCCACAGAGTTTATGTGCCCCTCCGTGGCACTCCGCGTAGCCCCACTATGCCCACTACGCCTAGGCTTATTCTAAAGCCAAAGGGTGCCATCACCCACAGATACAGAGCCTGAACTTCCCACCTTTCCTGGATCATGTGCTTGGTTCATTTAATTCACATAAGAGGGTAAGGTCTCCACCAATTTATTGTGAGATCACCTGTGAACTATTTCTGTTACTGTGCCAAACAGATTTGTTTTCAGTTACATTTCCAGATGCCAGTGCTACTACACATTATGTGAATTTGCTCCTCATGCAGCTACAGTAGTGCACATCCATGGGCACTTCCTATTGTCAGTGGTCCCCTTTTGTCCTCATTATACAACCACTACTAATAGGCGTATTATGCCTATGCCATCTTAGTTCTTCATATTTTATCCTTTTCTGTCTAACAACTATCTTTTTTGGTTCATTACCTTTTTGTACTAGATTAGGTCTTGAAGGTAACAGCCTATTAAGGCTAAATTGAGCCTGTATAATCCTTAGATATGAAACTTGGATTTTAGGCTAGGAGCCCCATTCTGGATAGTTACCCCTATGTTTATTTTTTCTGTTCACCATTAAACAGGCATGTTTATTTCTCCTAAACAAGGAACAAATGCCTCCCCTGTTGGGGTCACTGTTCCTCTCTACAGTGTCTTAACTCCTATTTCCACCACAGCATATGATTTTACATTACTACAACATTTTTGCTTTTAACTGCTTAGCCATGTTCTGTTCTTTTATGACCAGTTCCATGTTTCCAGGCATGTACTTGGTGATGATACATCTGTATATGTATTGGTTGGGTGAACTGCAAGTCTTACTATGACAATTAGTTGTCAATTGGGAAAATGCAACATTAGATACTATTTTAACAGTTTGCCGTAATGTTTTCTTTCAGCCTTGAAAAAGGCATATATTGATGAAACATGTACCTAATTTGTTTTGCATTTATCAGTAGCAAATATTGTATATTTTAAAGAATCATAATTATGAATATTAAAAATGCTGTGTTCTTATCTGATTTCAAATTTCAGAAATATATTATGCGCATGAACAAAAGAATGTCCAGGAAATATTGTTACTTTCAACAAACATACCCACAAACTAAGGAATGTCACCAATGTATTTGTTTGAGCGCGTATCCTTTGTGGTTCCTCTCCAGCCATGGAGGATCTTCCAACAGGTTCAGTAGTCTACACAGCAGTAGGCTAAATTTGGTGCAGCACTTCCTATCACCACATGAAGAGACTCTTTCTAAATTAACATTAGTTAAAAATTGATGGAAGCAAGTATGCAACCACAGTTGCTGTAGATCTTGTGGTTCGACCTGCTGCTACGGCTGTTATTTCATGATACACTTGGAACCACTTAATAATATATATCATTAACCTTTTTTAGTGGGGAAATATCTACTGCTGTCCTAGGCCTGGGCCTTTAGGAGTGATGCAGCCTGCCTGCTGTTGATCCTGTAAGTAATCTAAGTGGTAATACTGCTTGATCAACTTTAAAGATCTAGCTAGATCTGCTACCTACAGATTGAGATTGTGATATTTGAGCATCTTTTATTTTTTTAAATTTTTTTCACTTTATACCATTCGAGCTATTTGTTAGGACCTAATTCTAAAAGGTATATGTATAGTAAGTTAGACCTACATGTGGAAATTACCTTATTTATTGATGGAAAACCACTTTTCCAAATCAGGAACTGTGGGTTCAAATATGTGACCGGGTGTACTGATACAAAGATTTATTCATGAGTAAACCTATGACTAAGAGTTAGGATGGGATGTTACAGTAGTTGTTACAGGGCAAAAATGCTGTGTGAGTCTCTGAACAACCACAAACGTTCACATTTTTTAGCACTATTCCTTTTCCAAAGAGGCAAAGGAACACCTGCAATATTAGTGGAAATGCAGGAGAAATGGTTTGTCCACTGGAAAATATGCATCCCCCTTGGACAATTGTTAAATAAATGACATTGCATAATTGTGATGGCATGCCCCCATAGACATTTGCACACAAGCGGCACAAGTCGATTTTTCTCTATATTGTTGAAATTACTAATTCACATAGGTGTTCCTTACACTGTCAGACGTGTCCTGGCATCACATGGGAGCTTTTTGTGAATGCTAAAAATGTGTACATTTAATCTTATGGGGGTGGCGGGGAGGGGGTCACAATCCTCCAGGTATAAATGTACTAAGTTCTTTTAGAATTGAGTGCATACTGCTAATATCCGACTGAGGCTTTTCTTACAAGGAACAGGATGAAAAAACGATCAAAGTAGCATGTAGAAGTGACTAAAGTTCTTCCCTCACCTTCTGTTCCCTCCCCTTTGTATCTCCACTGGGGTTTGCCTCCTCTGTAGTGCTCCACTGCAGGACAGGTAGGTTCGAGACTTAGAAATACCAAAACATCATACATACATAAAGATGCTTTATAAATTTTGGAAAATCGCAGGGCATGTCAAATTGTTTCCCCAGATTTTCGAAGTGCTCATAATACTAATGTTTTAGTCGATTATTAGGAAACTCATACTTAAGAAATCTCTGGTTTGTTGCTGTTTATTTAAATCTTTTTTAGGTGGGCTGAACGCTCAATACACTTGTGGAGGTCAGGATTGTTTGGTAAACCAATAAAATATGTTTTAATGTTTCATTTGTCCCCCTACAGAACCTAGAACGTCTTAGCCTATTTATGTGGGAATCGTGCTCTAAAATGCATTATTTCTCACATTTAAAAAAACTAAAAAACTTTAGAGGGTTAAACCATCTCCCCACTACTGCAAACTTTTCTGAACTAAGTCAGTCAGTGAAATTAGAGGCAGGAATGTATGCTCCACCACGTTGAAGGTCCAACTGCTGCCAATGGTGAAGATATCTGGTTATTGACGTTAGCACACTGGGCTTTATAGCTTTTTGATATCATTTATGATCTCATATTTAATGTTGTGAGTCAAGTCATGAACAGTGCAGCTATTACTAGAGTGTTTCAGAGGTTTTTTGATTCGGCATCCTAACCACAACATACCTTCAACTAAGATTTTTTTTTTGGGTAATGTCAATTATACTAATGATGTTTTGGGTACTGATCTTACAATATAACTTTTAACTTTCTTTAACCAAACATTTATCAATGAGTTCTAACTGATATGATTTAATAAATGGCCTTAGTTTCCCTGTGGCCCTAAGCGGCAAGTACCTGTGATGGAGCAAGGACTCGTAGAGAAGAGAATTTCTTGGAGAAATCCTCTCTTTTAACTCAATACCAAGTTATTAATCATGTTTGTGAATGACTAATACGCACCACTTTGAACACGCAGGTTAGTGAAGCTTGTTTATGTATGAACTAATGCGGATAACAATGAAAACGGAAAAATATCGCTCTAAACGGGGAAACTGTTGTGCGCATGCGTCAACTGCATCTACACAGTATGACAAGCTAACTCTTGGAGGGAAATTCTGGCGCATGAGCTGAAGATACTAAAATGGACTCTTGAAGATTTGCTTGCATGGCATCTGCTTGTTTTAACTAAATCGAGTGGTTTTACTAATGCTAAGGCGGGGAAGAGATATAAATAAATAAACTGGGATAGAGTAGAGGTGGTATACAGTGGGATCATTTTATTTGTGAATTAACATCTGTCTTTTGACTTTATCACTAGTGCGTATTTGGGCCTTTCTTGCATAACCGGACTCAATGAAGTGATGCGATGCCTGTGCATGCCCACTGAGTGGAGCCATGAAGGCCATGACAGAGCTATTGAACGAAAGCCAAGATGGAGTGTTAGAAGCATGGGAATGGATGCTGCAACGTTCAGAAATAAGATGTTCTATTCATCGTCGTGTCATTAATGTTTCAAAATGGATACATGTAGTGGATGGGAATAAAATGTATAAATGAAAATTAAGGGGATGGGTTTGCGAACAATAGTTGAACAGATTTTAATGACATGTAAGCATGGTGTGATGGAGCTTACTTCTTGCCTGACCAATCAGATTTTATTTTTTTACGATATTGAAACTTTTGTGGGTGGAATATTCAAAACGAAATGTATTATTAAGATAGCTTTAGTTAGTTAGTCAGATGGGGATTTGCCGAATGCAGAGAACAGAGGGTGCAGATGATCCAAGCTGGGAGAGATGCTGTGAGATGCTGATGACGAACCGAATGCAGAATTTGAAGCAGAACTTTCTATCCTAATTAGTTGGGTTGGATCAGAAGATCGCTGAAGAATCTCGAGGAGGAATAGGGTGTCAGAGAGGGGTGCGACGCAAACGTCGGTATTCTAGAGAGGTCATCTAGCCTGTCCTGATTCCTGTCCTGAGTCTTTGTCTCCTGACCTATCTCGGAGGACCCTTACCAGCCTTTTGGCCAGTGGGTTGGTCTTTCACACCATCCTTGGTAACTATTATTTTCGGTTATTTGTTGATCTCCTTTTCTCTCTGTTCTCTCCCTTTCTGAGCATTGATGAAGGTATGAATCCAAAGTATATGCCTGGTGTTTATGGATTGAATTTTCGCTCCTATAAATGACGGTGACTGCACTGTATTTTGGAATGGTTCGCATGCATTAACTTTAGATAAACATTTGAAACTTTCCAAAGTCTGTGGTTATTTACATTAAATAAAGAACAATTAGTCTTATGTTGTTTGTTTTCCACCATCAACTAGTTCAACTAATGGTCCATTGACTAGAGGAAAGAACTTTTTGATCAGTGAAAGGTTAGTTAGGAATATTAAATAACTAATCCTATACACTGTGAAAATTACAAACTTGACTCCAGCTTTTTTAACTACTTGTGAGTTTATAGGCCCAGGTGATTAGATGATGGTGGAGTATCTGTTGTTGTTGAACTGCTGGATCACCTGTAAGGCACATGCAGCATATTCAGCAGCAACTGAGCATGGGGTTTGCCTTTGGCCTCTGCTTGTGCCCTGTAAGCTAGTCCTCTGTATGGACTGGGTGTAGCCAGTGTGCAGGGCCGGACTGGGAACGAAAACCGGCCCTGGAAAAGTGCTCTTCTCCCCCCCCCCTCCCCCTCATTGGGGGTGCGACCGAGCTCTTTGCCGGGGCCGGTTTTCGACCGATTTTGTTACAGGGCCGATTTTGAAGCTATGCTGCAAAAACGGCCCTGTAACAAAAACGGCCCACAAGGGCCCAAAACTGGCCCCCACCCTTGTGGAGAAGTGTGGCTCAATGGTTAGAGTGACAGACCCTGATGCAGAGGTCTAGCCCGGGACCTGGGTTCAATTCCCCGCCTCGGTGGGTCTTGGGCTCAAAATCCATGGACCTGATAATTCTCGCCTCGGTGCCTATTCCAATCATGGAGTCCCACTCTGCAACTCTGGGCAATAGCTTGCTTAATCTCCACAACGGCCCCCACAACGCTGGCCTCCACCTTGGGGTGCCCAGGAGTGGACGCCTCACAGGGAAAGCCAGGATGGGTTTCACAGCAGTATTCGTACAAGCGCCTTGAGACCCTTGCAGGTGCATAGTGCGCTATACAAGTATCAATTTACATTACATTACGTTTTCACTCTTGCGGCGCATCAGGGGATTGCCTGGTGCCCGCTATGGCCAGTCCAGCCCTGCCAGTGTGCAAGACCTTCTGAGAGAATCCTACTCTGAGCTGACAGATCCAGTATCCTGCACATAGAAGGAACTATTCTGTTTGTAAATCTAGTGAAAATACATAAAATAAAGAACTAACAGTAACATATCTTGTGCTTTCAATGTAGGGTAAAATAGTGGTTTAAACATTCATCAGGACTTCGACCCACTCGTATTTAATTGTTTTGCTCTTCGTTTACGTGCTGGAGGTGTAAAACAAAGGGTCTACTATTAGGAGTGTGTTTGAGTCCTGCTGGGTGTTGCAAATTAACAGTCAATTTCAATTCTTCCGTCTTGGTCAAGTGCGTGGTTAGCTGCCATAATTTATTTGGGCCTTCTCTACTTTTCTTATTTGCGAAAATGACAAAAAGTAAATTTAATGCGCAAGTTAGGTTTCTTGAGAGACAACTAATGCTATTTAAAAATCAATTGAAAACTCGGCTTACCTGTGGAAAAGAAAACAAATCGAGGACCACTTTATCAATGTGATGAATACATATATTGAGTATAAAAATATACCTTCAAAACAATTAGATTACCCACACGAAGAGCGACTTTGTAAATAAGAATACAATTTTGTATTTCCTTTCTGATTATGAATCATAGGTATGGTGATAAACATAGGACATTTGCATTTGATTTAATCAGTTTAAAATAAACACGTACAATAACGATTACCACAAATCATTTACCAAAAAACTGGAGAGACCAGTGGAGCTCACTTAAAAATGCGTTACCAAGTGTATAAAAGCCGCGAAAATATGGCTATCATTGGTGGGCTTAAGCAGCCGTTTAAAGCAAATACAAATTGTAGTTTCTAATTCATTCTCTGAGTACAGAACAAATGTCATAGAAGCTGATATATAGTGCTTTTGGATTATGTAGTATGGAATTCAACGCTTACATTTAGAATATTGCGTTTTTCTTGGTCAATATATTGTACATATTTAAAAACAAATGTGAACAACAGAGGGTGCCAAATAAACCAAACACTGTGTTTTATGATTTAACATTATATTTTGATCCAATGAATGAAGATGAATTGACTGATAACGGCACTGATAACGGCGCTATATTAAGTTTGAAGTGTGATTACAGAAAAATACGAAAATTGTATGTTTAAGGTAATAGGTACTGAAAAAACTGAAAAGTGATCAAACTTCTATTTTTTTGCGTCAGAGGTGTTCAAGTGATTATTGACCACTTCATTGGACTTGGCAAAACAAATATACTAGGCCTGCATGCTTCTTTCTAGTCCCATTGTGTAAACGTCTCAATAACAATATAACTAGAGACCACATCTACCACCACTAGGTCCCTAGCATTACACAATAGCCCAGTGCCTCCCTTCCTATCATGAAGCCTCTCTCCATAGGAATGGGAAACATCCGGCCTTTCCTCGGCCATAACTAAAGCAGACAAAATAGTTGACAATACGTTGTCTGCAAACTCCTTCACCAAATGGGCAGTTGAACCAAAGCAGTCCACAAGTTCCGCTTTACTCCTGTCTTACCCTGATGTGGCAGCTGTCCCAAATGAAACCTAGTCCATAGGTTCCTTGACAATGCGGGCACCCGTGCTGAAAAGATATTGCTTTACACACTATTGTGGTCATAAGTTGGTCAGTGTACGCTTGGTGGCGGCCACCCTTACCTCTATTCTAATTCTTCTATGGGCCTCAGGCACCGCTTCAGCTCGCTATGTTCATCCCACTTCACTTTTTTCAGTTAATCCAACAGAGAACACAGATCGGGTTATGCTAACATAGTCCAGCTAGGAGACTGTGCGACAAAAAACTACAGTTTAAGCAATGTGGTTTAATTCCAACCTAAGCCAAAACAATAATACTTTTAAAGCCAGATGCCCTTCGATTGGTTATACCCACCTTTAATTAGAACGTTGGGGTCCCCTACGACACTGCAACACAGTAGTGTGTGTGTCTAGTTCATTTCCACCAAAGTCGGATATATGCTACATTCCATCAAAGCACTCCTGTCTAGAAGGCTTTTGCAACATGTCCTTGGAGTGTTTCTTGGACATACATGCCTAAAATACCACAAAATGCTTCACAGCCTAAAACACCCCCAACCTAGCAGAGAGGTTTGCGGCTTGATGAGCCTTCAATGAGAAGTTAGATACTTTAAGGTGTCTGATCTTCATTGGACTTAGTATGCTTCATTCTTGCATTGTCAAGTAAAAAGTGTCCAGAGGCCTAACTGTTGTCTGGTACCATTGCCTTTGTTTCAGATAGGTTCATGACTAGCTGCCTACTGAAAAGCAAGCTGAAGAGCTGTCTGGGGACATGTATTGGAAATAGCATCGTTGGCAGGTAAAGATCTACACTTGAAAACCACTCCTTTTCTACAAGAGTTCCCAGGAAGAGCCGCACACAACACATTTCATTGTATGTTACAAAAGTAGAGGGGCAAGCACAAATAATCAGCAGACGCCTCTTCTTCTGGGACATGGACAGATCAACTGGCCTTTAAATCGAAGAACTTAAAAGAGGTATCAAGGCACAAACCCAGAGCTGTTTTGAGGCATCGATGATTTAAAAAAAATACAATTGGCTATGAATCTAATAGGAGGTGCAAGGTAAAGCTGTGTGTTCTTATTTGCATACAGGTGGTATGTGATCTGATAGATGTTAACAGAATGGGACAAGGGACATATGTACATAATGAGGATAATTTGTGATAAGGGAGAGTTTCCTGAGGTACTCAGATTTTAGTGATTGAAGATTTCTCAATTTCACATAGTGAGTATGACTTACTAGGAAAGTGGCAATATGCCCATCCAAGGACGGAATTAAGAAACAAAAAGTATATGTGTATCGACATTATACATTTTTTAATCATTCGCCAATATGGAAATTGTTGAGATAAAATACCTCTGTTTGATTTGCAATCAAGCATATGCAGTTTATCAAGCCATATTAAATTGTACCAACGTATTGTTTGCATGTTATAAGAGGGCCCAGGACTTTTAATGACTCTAAGTCCTTTTACACTGTCAATTCCCGTGTCGGGATACTAGTGAAATCAACATAATTCCTGGCCGTTTCCGGTGCACCTGGTTAGCATCGAGAAAGGCGTCTGCTGAAACGCGTCTAGTTGCGTTTGTGAGTCCGTAAATAAATGAATTTTGGACTCGCCCCGTGAGTGTGTTTCTCCGTGCCGAAGGGTGCGAGGCTGGAAGCGATCATATATATATTTGAAATGATGATAAGAGTGAAAAAGGATGAAGAAATAATAATAAAGCATAAGGCTTTTAAGTTTGAATGCGACCGCATTGACTATCTAAATGGTCAGATATTCACGTTTGCTAAGAGGTATGACAACGTGAAAGCGCGTGCCAGGAAAATGCGACAAGGCCATGAGGGCAATACCGTTTCTGTCTCCTCTATGGATGCAAGCTCAGCAGCAGAGAGTGAACCGGAAAACGAGGAAGCAGGACCCTCCACGGTAGGGTTTGCGAAGCTCTCATTGGCACAGGAGGTGAGTTGCCTGTGTCAAGACCGGCGCAACACTTTAAGACCAAGAGTTCTAAATGCAACACAAGCAGGCAACACAGGGCCAACCAAAAGCGGTACACACAGCAGAAATGCCGCAAATACAACGCAAACCAACGAAAAGAAAACAACAAAGGGGAGGTGGAACAAAACAAAACGCAAGGCGGCCTCAGTCCAATAGCCAAATCAGTAATCAACCTGACAAATATCACATTATCAGCTAAAGATGAAATGATCCTAGGCTTAGGATTGTCATATTCTCCACCTTCAGACTTTAACTACGCAGACACAAGAATGGACTCTTATTGATTTGTCAGGAAGTTAAAATTGAACAAGTTCTTTCTCCTCCATCCAAAAAGAAAAAAACAGGTAGAGGCACCGGATAGTCCCTCTTTGTTGGAGGCGGGGGATCGGAGTATGTTTGATGAGATTTGGGGGGTTACAGAATCAGGGTGAAACATCTACAGACTTACCTTTAATCACCTCTAGAGAGGACCAGGCAATCAGTAATACCCCTTTCAAACCAAAATCAAAATTTCAACCAATTTTAACCCACGACAATCTTGATGTGTATCAGAAATTAGTCATGAAGGATCTTAGACAACTATACATAACTACGAACAGAAAGTACAATGCCATTAATAGAAAGAATCAATGTTATCAAAATCTAATTAAAAAATTAGAAACTAACAAAAATGTTATCGTCAGGCAGGCCGATAAAGGCGGCAACATTATACTATGGCCTTGTGATATGTATGTTGCTGAAGCCGAAAGTCAGTTGTTGGACCCTTTATGCCATAGAAAGAGTAACCTAACAGCCATTAAGGCAGCTTGGCAAGAACAAAATTTAAGGTTAATGGCATGGAGGAGTGCAAAACTGATATCTAATGAAGAATATGGCTTCTTGAAAAATGATCATCCTGTAATACCAACTTTTTATCTGATACCAAAAATTCATAAGGATGCAAACATCCCAACTGGACGCACGATCATATCGGCTATCAACAGCTCCACTGAGAACATTTCAAGATACATAGACTTCTTTCTCCAGGAGTGGGTGAAGAGCTTATGGTCTTACGTACAGGACACTTCGGACTTTATCAGGAAACTGAGTAATGTTACCTGGAGTACAGATTGCCTACTTATGACACTAGATATAGCTTCATTATATACATCAATCAAACACTCAGATGGAACTAAGGCAGTAGAATACTATCTCAATAAAAGGCCGATGAATTTTTCGGCACACAATAAGATGTTATTGTCAATGATCCTGATCTGCTTGGAACAGAATTTTTTTCTGTTCAATAATCAGATATATCAGCAGGTCAGGGGGGTTGCTATGGGGGCCTGCTTTTCTCCGAGTCTGGCATGTTTGCACATGGGACTCTGGGAGGAGCAGGTCCTCGGTGGGCCCTTGCGTGCAATCATGCAGGAACATGTACTCATCTATTTAAGATATATAGATGACTTATATATGGTGTGGCTAGGTTCTTCAACAGAGGCACAAGAATTTGTGGAAGACCTGAACAGAAACAGCCTCAACCTTAAATTCACGTCCAATATAGATGCAAGAGCTGTGGTATTTCTAGATACTGAGGTTTATGTAACGGACCTAGGTCTGGCAACTAGGATGCATAGAAAACCTACGGCTGGAAATACAATATTACATGCGTCCAGCCAGCACCCCCGTCACCTGATAAGTAGCATACCATTCGGGAGATGCTACGGATCAGTCGAATAAGTAGCACAGACCTAGAGTGTCAGAAGGCCCAGGAGGAGAGTAAGGAGCAATTTGTGTCCCGAGGCTATTCAGCCAAAGTCATTCAAAGGGCAATGAATCGCTCAATGTCTTTAACTAGAGAAGAGGCCCTAACCGTTAAGGAAAAAAACAGCAGTCTGCTGGCTGACAGCCTGAAAATTGTCCCTAGAGTGATTACCACTTATAGTAGGCAACACAAGGAAATACGGCGGGTTTTTTATAGGAATTGGAACTTGGTAACAGGGGACCCTGTTATCGGTAATTACATCACCAAAAAGCCAGAGATCACGTTCCGAAAATCCACCTCTATGGAAGACAGATTAGTGAGTAACTTATTTGAGAAACCGATGTCAGATACCTGGATGGCCCTAAGTGGTGGGTTTAAAAAGTGCATGGTCTGCAAAGCTTGCAGACATGGATGCAATAAAACCCAATATATGGTACCATTCAAGGAAAAGCCTGTACAGATCAAAAAGCGCTTGACCTGCAAAACTGAATTTGCGGTCTATGTTTTGCAATGACCTTGTGAACTTAGGTATGTGGGTAGCACCTGTCTACCGGTACACAAGCGGGTACTGCAACACCTAAGGGCCATCACGGGTAAGGACCAAACCTACCCGGTGGCTCGACATTTTGAGAAAGTTCCTGGAAGTGACCCATCACATTTACAGTATTATGCCATTGATTGCATTATGCCACTAAAGAGAGGGGGCAATAGAGATGCATTGCTTCGTTTACTTGAAACCAGATATATAATAGAACTAGATAGTAAGACCCCAGGCGGTCTTAATGCGAGTGAGGACCTTCACACTTGTCTGTAGTTCTTTACATGAGACAGATAAATCATTTGTCTGAGTTTTCCATTGCGCTACCCTCTTAGACATCAGTACATTGAGATTTTGGTCACTTAAACATTGATCCAACAGTGAGGTTTTTAGCGGATTAGAACAACGGTGGTGTGAGAAGCAACAGAAATAATACCAACCTCCTCCCGTATTCCCCATGATTTTATAAGATTTACTTTATGCTTTAGTAACATAAAAATTGCACTAATTGAGCACTTTATGGTAGGGGTTAGAATTGGGCACTTTTACAATATTAGAGCTTGTATTATGCAGATCAAAAGATATGAGTCTTATACCCTTTTCATGTGATCTTTGTTTTAACTGTGCTGTATGGATTAAGGATTTTTAAACTGATTGAAGATTTAAATGAACTTTATTTGACACTGTGTCTTTTAATGTAAATAATTAATTTTTTAACTGTACTACATGGATGAAGGGATTTTTATACCTAAAAATAATGTGGTTTTAAATGAACTTTATTCATATTGTTTAGTTTGCACACATATTTGCTGCTAGGCCTTGTAGCCAGTTGTAGGTTTTTTCCCAATTAAGACACTGTGTCATTGATTGTAAATATTATTTTTTTACAAAAAATGTCCTCTTATATAATATATTGTGTTACAATGTATGCAGTATGTATAATTTAATTTACGTATTGCGCAATTTGCACAGTTTTGCTCTGGTGGTTGTAAATACTGTCATATTGTTATTGAATTATGACACTATGTCATTTTTTATGTAAAACAGATTGATTGGCCACCACAGGTCACATGCAAACAAAGGGTTAAAGGGGTAGGCTGTATATATCGGAAACGCCACCCCCTGTTTTTAGCTCTATAAGTACCCTCTTCACTTGCAGCAGCATATCATGTGATCAAGCCTCTGGCTAGAGGCGAAACGCGCCATGCGGACTTGCTGGGTGTTATTCTTTTCCATGGAATAAAGCACTGATTTTTGCACTATACCTGGGTTTGGCTTGTTCGTCCTTGTAAAAGTCCGGAGATTGGGGCTCAGACGTGTTGGTGTCGGACGAAGCAAGTTGGATATATATATATATATATATATATATATATATATATATATATATATATATATATATATATATATATATATATATATATATATATATATATATATATATATATATATATATAGCTATATATATATATTACCTACTGGTGGTCGCCAGTAGGTAGTTATAGTTAGGATTATTTTGTATAGGGAATCTGCGACATTCTATTGGGAATAACTTTGGCGCCGGTTGAGGGATCTGCCTGAAATTTTCCTCAAATTTGCCTTGCTGCGCTCCTCTACTTCCCTGAAAGTTTGGGGGGGATTCGTCAAGGGGGGCCGAGATAAAAGAGGGGTCCCAAAACGTGTTTTCCCCATGTTAATTTCCATAGGGCGGTTGAACTCACTTTTAGCCCGAACGGCTGAATGGTTTTCCACCAAACTTGGCAAAATTGTAGGGACTGGTAGCCCGATCTGCCTTTGCTATGTCTCAAGATATGTGCTCCAGTGGATTTTGAGTAATTTAGGTTAAAAAAATATATATATCTATAAGCGCGCCCCGGTACGCGCACCGGGGCGCGTACCCGCGCGCTACGCGAGTTCACGCGCGGAAAGCTGATTGATCCTCGGGTGTCTGTCAACATTCCAAACAGTCTGGAGCGGCCACCATCTTGTGTCTCGGTAGGATCGAGACACAAGAGGTGGCAAAAACAAAGGGGGAAATTACCAAAAGGGGGCAGAGTAGACCCCCCTGACCCCCTTGGTTTGATGTGGGGGCCATAAAAGGGCCCCGCGGGGCAAAAAGAAAAGATTTTTTTTTTGATTTGCGCGGGGGAGTGCCCGGTATGCGCACCGGGGAGCGTACCGGGTAGGGTACCATGGGGAAAAAAGAATGACAGAGTTTTTTAAAAAATTTGCCTTTTTTTATAAATTGGAGGTAGTTCTAAAAAGAACTGTTTTTTTTCTTCTTTTTGTTGTTTTATATTTTTTTTATTGTTTTTTTGAACATTTTGTACTTTTTTTAGCTTTTATGAACAATGTTATATATTTTTGTTATTTTTATGGGGACAAACAAAAAACAGGGAATTGTAAACGGCTCAACTGAAGCAAAAAAAATCAAGAAAAAATTAAGGTTTTTTGGGGCAATTGTGGTTGTCACCAGCACGGTTGATGAGTTTAATGCTTTGCTCACCATAGGTAATTGTTTTTCCACAAAATATACAAACGATTTTGTATTGTCCAAACTGGGGTTGTATATTTGGGACCATCTCCCTTGTTTCTGGACCCGATGGAGTGGGTTGCTTACTTTTGGAGGTGCTGGGAGAAGATTGGGGAGGGTTTCTGGTCAGTTCTCTGACCTCTGCCGCAGCATAGGTGTTAGGGTGCCGGCGTTGCATGTGGCGAATCATGGTGTTATTGCCAAAAGAGTACTTTTTGTTAGCGTTCCCCCTTGAAAGTACAGTGCCACAGATTAAACAAGTAACCCTTGGCGCATTTACTTTCTTGAGGACCTTGGGGATTGAAAAAAACTCCCAGATAATGTGCTCCTTTGGCTTATATGGGGTAGTATCTTCAGGCAGGAACCTCCTCCTCCTCTCCTCCTCCTCCTCCTCCTCTTCTTCATCTCCACCACTGTGGTGTTGTGGTGGTCCTCTTGGTGGTGGTGGTGGTGGTGGTGGTGGCTGAGATGCTCCTGCTGCTGCTGCTACTGAAGCCATTTCTGAGTACAAATAGGTAGTAATAGCTCTGGAAACAGGTCTTCCTCACTCAAACTACAAAGTGAGAATGAGGAAAAAAGGTGGGGGCTTTCATCATTAGAAAAAAAAACTGTCCTGAACCAATGGAAAGTGTTATTTTCAGGTCACATGACCAGGGCTTTCATCATTTGGAAACCAAAACTGTCCTGAACCAATAAAAAGTGTTATTTTTAGGTCACATGACCTGACGCGCTTACGCTACGCGCCCGGGGGCGCGCCGAGGGGCGCGTAGCGTAAGCGCGTTGGATGCTTACGTAGCGCGATCGTATGCGCTCAAGTGCTTCCGGGTGCGCTTACGCCGTGCGTATCACGCGGACGCGGCTACGCGATACGTCACGATGATGTTTTCGTTCGCGGCAATAGCACTAACGGGACGCTCACCCGTACGCGCCCCGGGGCGCTCCGCAAGACTGCGCTTACCGGTGCACTCACCGGGAGGCGCACCGGGAGCGCTCCAGGGCAAAAAAATAAATAAATTTTTAAAAAACATGAACAACATACATAAAAAAATAGTATTACATAAATATACAATATAGGATTCATTATAAAAAATATTACATTTC
The DNA here is from genome assembly GCF_964263255.1 of Lissotriton vulgaris. Taxonomy (NCBI): domain Eukaryota; kingdom Metazoa; phylum Chordata; class Amphibia; order Caudata; family Salamandridae; genus Lissotriton; species Lissotriton vulgaris. The sequence goes on from NC_141691.1 coordinate 1,575,366,391, forward strand.
ATAGCTATAGAAATTTACTATTAAAAAACCTTTGAAATTCACTGAAAAAAAAAATAGGTTTGAGGGCCTATATATAGTTAGGAATTAGCATTTAAAAAAACCTATGAAATTCACTGAAAAAACCATAGGTTTCACACCAGTTATATTTAGGAATTAGCATTTAAAAAACCTATGAAATTCACTCAAAAAACCATAGGTTTCACACCAGTTATAGTTTGCTGGAAATTTTACTGACATTAACCATTGAAATTCCCACGTTATAGTAAGTTGGACTAACTATAACTTGTGCGCCTGCAATGCACTGCTGATGACGTCACATATTACATCACTTATGACATGGTCAGTGACATCACTCATGACATCACTGATGACACCACCCATGTGACAGACTGACAGACCTCCTTTCAGTGTAATGTAACCCTTGAAACACATATTCAAAAATAGAAACTAATATTTTCCAAAAAATGGAGATACCCATACCAGTTACAACAACCAATTCAATAATTCCACCATCTATATACACATCCACTCATTCAGCAACAGTTCTATATAGTCACTCATACATATACTCACTCATCATATGTAGTGATACACATATACATCCTGTTACACACTGACAGTCATCCAAAAGTTACTCACACACATACTCACACATGCAAATAAACTATTGAACATCCATTTATTTGCATTTACAGCTATACACACACCAGCACATTACTTCTAAGGAAACTTACACATACTTACTCTCTAAAACAATCACTTATTGAAACACATACTTAATTTAAACAGGAACTCTTACAATCTCTCACTCTCACATATACTCACTTATATACATTAATACTCACATATACTAGAATAAAACATATTTAGTTACTGATATAGACACTAGTGAGACAGGCATTCACTCACTTACACACACATATACACACTCATCCACCCTTACAATCCAACACATATGCTGTCTTCAAAACACATACAAACAGTGAGTCAGTCATTAATGCATCTATGTGCTAAGTAATACCCCCACGAAACTATACAGACACTCATACTGATACTAAAAAAAATATCTAATAACCCATACACACACACATGTAGCTACTCACCAACCCATGCAGCCACTTATACACAAAGTGAAACACTGGTAGATATATTTAAATATTTAAAAATTACTCGCTAATATATGTATTCACTAAGATACACTTAATAAGCCAGTGAACCAATCAATTTATTTTTTAAATCCATTTAGACACTTATTTAAAAATGTATTCTTCCATCGACCTTTACAAATACATATGTAAAACATATTTATTTTACAGAAAGACACACATTCACTGGATGGTGTCATCAGTGATGTCATGAGTGATGTCACTGACCATGTCATGAGTGATGTAATATGTGACGTCATCAGCAGTGCATTGCAGGCGCGCAAGTTATAGTGAGTCTAACTAACTATAACGTGGGAATTTCAATGGTTTTATGTCAGTAAAATTTCCAGCTAACTATAACTGGTGTGAAACCTATGGTTTTTTCAGTGAATATATATATATATATATATATATATATATATATATATATATATATATATTCACAGAAAAAACCATAGGTTATAGTGGATATATAGTTAGGAATTTGCATTTACAAAACCTTGAAAATTCAATGAAAAAACCATTGGTTTTAGGCCATATATAGTTAGGGATTTGCATTTACAAAACCTTATTTTACTCGCATAAAACCATTGAAATTCCATATATAGTTATAAGCGCTAACTATATATCGCGCACCCGCAATCCACTGCTGATGATGTCACATATTACATCATTCATGACATGGTTAGTGACATCACTGATGACATCACTGATGACATCTCAAATGACATCATCCAGTAACTGTATGTTTCTGTAAAGTTAAAATATCCATTACATATTGAAGAATGAGTGGATATATAAGTGTTTGGATGAAGGATTTAGTAGGTGCATGACTGACTATATGAGTGAGTGATTAAATGTGTCTCACTGAGTGCATGGGTTAATGACTAAACTGTCTCAATTTGTGCATCATTATGTCTGTTGTTCTGTAAACTGTTCCATGTGTTGATAAGTAGCTATATGAGTAACTATATGGGTTATTGATTGGTTGCCCAAGTATTTGTATGGGATACTGAGTGAGTGTGTGTGGGTAGCTGGGAGGTGTGTGACTCTGTGCATAGATGTGTGAGCAGTTGATTCACTAGATGTATGGTTTCAAAAGTGCATGTGGAAACAGCTGTATGGGCGGTTGACTGTGTGCATGAGTGTATTGGTGAGTGAATGGATATCTCAGTGCTACATGTCAAAGTAAGTACATATGTAAAACACAGTACATGTGAGAGTTGACATATATAAATAACTGTGCATAAGAGCCAGTGAATGTGTGAGTGGCTGTATGGATCATTGTGAACTTGTATCAGGGATTGTATAAGAGAGTAAATATGTGTTAGTATATGTTTGAATAAGTAAAGTTTGTATAACTGTATATTTGAGGAAATGGAGGTGTGATTGATTCTTTGCATGACTGACTAGGTGTGTGAGTAACTCCATGGATGAGTGACAGTCTGTGAGTGTCTGTTTACACTGATTGTATCTAAGGTTATATTAGAGTCTGAAGAGGTTCATCGTATTATCACATGAATGATATCATCAGTGATGTTATCAGTCATGTCAAATGAGTTGTTTTCAGTGATGTCATCAGTGATGTCATTTGAGATGTCATCAGTGATGTCATCAGTGATGTCACTAACCATGTCATGAATGATGTAATATGTGACATCATCAGCAGTGGATTGCGGGTGCGCGATATATAGTTAGCGCTTATAACTATATATGGAATTTCAATGGTTTTATGCGAGTAAAATAAGGTTTTGTAAATGCAAATCCCTAACTATATATGGCCTAAAACCAATGGTTTTTTCATTGAATTTTCAAGGTTTTGTAAATGCAAATTCCTAACTATATATCCACTATAACCTATGGTTTTTTCTGTGAATTTCATTGGTTTTTTAATAGCAAATATGAAAAGCTTAAAAATGTCAAGTACGTGATAAATAAAAACATTTTCGTATTTATGCACGCTGATGTGCTTTGAACGCTGCACCCCCCCCTCCCCTCTTTTGTCTTAGTAGTACTCTCTCTTTGCAGATACTGAAGGGTAGTTAACGCAGGCCTTTACCCCCGTTGTAATCCGTCGTGGCTGCTTGTCTCTCCATTTGATTGATTGTTGTCCAAGCATTTACTGTTTTACAATTGGTTCTCTTTGGATCATTCTCTATTTACAAACAAGCACAAAGTCGCAATACTCTGTTTAGTCTTTGCAGATAGTGAAAAATCGTGTAAAAAAAATAAAAGTAATCGAGCAAAATCAGTAGGCCACTAATTGGATCTCTTTTTGACCTCACTAAAATAGAAATATTAGGAACAACCCTTCATGAGAAATACGAAAATAGTGAGATGAACTGAGCTCCACACCATGAGGGCTGCAAGACAGCTCGGCTCCATCACCCATCCCGCACAAAATAACGACAAACCCTATGCAAATATTAAAAATATAGACAACACACCAGCAAAGAAACAGGGTAAAACATTTTATTAAAAAACTATTTACATAACGTTGGTTTATAAGATGATGTCAGTAGTGGACCGATGTGTGAATAGATCGAAAACAGCACAAGGCTCCAAGATCCGGATGGCAAGCTCCTGGATGTTGGGTGCCATAGTTTAGAGTTCTGAATTTCAGCCTTTTTCAATGCCTGTGCTTTGTTGAATCAAAATGGCGGCTTGACACAAAGCTGACTCAAGCGTTGCTACTGATGCTATGCAGACCAAAACTGGTTTTCAGTTTGTACATTTTTCTAGATTTTTCAATCCAAGTTTGGTTGACTTTGTAGAACGATGGCTTCAGATTTTCAACATACGGTGTGGTGGCGCTGACTGGGAGGGGGCGCTTCGCTCCTGCCCCCTCCCCAAGTAAGATTTTCATACGTGAAAGTACGTTAATGGTTTTGGTCCCTGAGATGCTTCGATGTCACTACCATTCTCAAATAGCATAAGTTCTGGATGTTGGGTGCCATAGTTAAGAGTTCTGAGCAGTGCTTGTAACACTGTCTGAAGCTTATTTCCACCTACTGCAGCTTCACTATTCTCAAAGTAAGTGAGTGTCGTTTGTGGACCTGACTGCATTAGAAAACAATGTGATATGTTACCTTCCTAAACAGCTTGACGGAGGCCCCTGAGGGGCGGTGTGATGGCCATGGACTCGGAGAAGACGCTTGGCTCCGACACCCTCCCCAAGTCTTATAGCACTGGTGTAGCCTGAGATCGCCCCCGACATAGGCGGCCGGCTCCCGGGGTCCGGCGGAACTTTTTGCCTTTTGATGACTCTTCAATTCTGGACCTTGTCCCACAATCCGTTTGACCTGAAGACAAGCTGTAGTGGGGCGCCCCTTTATCGTTTTAGTTGCCATTCCGCCCGCTTTTGCTACACTGTGCCTCTTCCGCCATTCAGCTGTTTACCGCCCGCTCTTGCGACTACAGCGTCTCGCTCACCATGTAGTTGAGATGCGCCCGCTCTTGCGGTGCAGCGATAGGCGGCTGCCACAGGACTCTCAAAATGGCGGCCGGCTCTTCGGTTTTGGGCCTGGTCCACTAAAATGGCCCTGGGACACCTTGGAACTCGGACGCTTGTCTGCTAGGGCTTGGGTCCCATTCTCGAAAAGCGTCCCCTCAGCCGTGAAGATTCTACAAAAGTCTTGGGGGCCTCCGACTCCCGCAGGCTTCTGGTGGGGAGCGGCTGCCATGATTGCTCGTGGAATGGCCACGACGGAGCTACGAGATGGTAGTGGTCTCATGCTGACGCCAGCTTTAGTCTGAAACATCCAGAAACACTATAGACTACCAATTCGATCAGTTCCGGTAGCGCCCCAACATGACCCGGAAGAGAAGAACTTGCCCTCCCCTCTTTGACTGATGGTTCTTGTTGCCTGTCCCCTCTGTTGTCATTTAACAGAACTTTTTGGACTGCTGAAAGGGGTTGTGTTCTGAACGCTGGTTGGTGGAGACATTTAGACTATATTCTTGACCTACGTTGTCGCGTAATGCGTTTTATGACACGCCGCGTTAGCGCACCCGGAAGTGATCCGAGGCGCGGCGCGCAGCGCGTAACGTAAGCATAACAGGTCATGTGACTTGTTAATAAAACTTTTCATTGGTTCATTTTACTTTTGTTAATTTAATGATGAAAAGCTTGGTCATATGACCTAAAAATTACGCTTTTTATTATTTTCAAACAATATTTTTTTTTCAAACATATGTTATAATATTCCAGGCTAATGTACTTTCCCGGAAAATTTACAACTGTCTTGCAAGTAAAATATATTCCTTTTTCGAGAAAAAGGGCGTTTCTTCCTTCCATGACGGAGCCGTTGAGTAAAAGAGATTCGGCCTGCTGTCTTAGTCGCCGATACGCCTGATTATCAGATTCTTATCGATCACTTTATGTTGCAGACATGAAAAACACAACTGCCCTTGACCATTTATCTTTACTGCGTTCCTACATATTATACCTTTTATCCGTCATGTAATTGGACTGCTTTATTTCACTTGCCTTTTACTGATTCGAAAACAGTCACTAAAAGTAAAAACTTTACAAATGCAAATACTACTACCGTGTTTTGTTTTAAAAACCTTTATTGTGAAAATGTCAGTATACAAATACGGGCCTATAACCACGTGGGCCGGCCACGGAGCAAACTGAAATCGTATATGATGAGGAGACATTTACACTGTAGAAGAACGTAACGAGCGGGCCATTAGGTGACAAGAACAAAGGTGTCTAACAGTTGCGGAATCGGTGGACGTACATTTTGTAATTAAAATACGACAGGGCCACTTACAATAACATTTTCTAGATATACATTTGCGGGCAAGGAGTTACGAGTCCCATTTATACCGGCGCCATTTTGGGCGAGGCCGGGCAGGTCCAAGATATAGTCAAAATGTCTCCACCAACCATCGGCCAGACCAGAACCCCTTTCGGCCCTTTATGCTACAAGATGGTGTCTTCCATTCAGAAAATATTGGTGGCAGCATTTTGAAAGGAAACAGAAACAGCCGTTCTCCTAGTGAGTTTCACATTGTTACATTTAGGAAGAATGTTGAAGAGTAGTATGTGGAAAATCTGAAGCCATTTTTCTACAAACTCTCAATCAGACTTGGATGGAAAAAAAAAACCTGAAGAATGTACAAACTGAAAACCAATTTTTGTCTGTATAGCACCAACAGTAACGCTTGAGTCAGCTTTGTGTCAAGCCGCCATTTTCATTCAATCAATAGCGTCCCCCTGCACACATTCAGGGACCTGGTCGTGTCTTCAGATGAAACGCATTGTAGGAAAAGAAGCAGAAAGGAAAAGGAAAAAAGTTCCGCCGGACCTAGTGAAGCTGCAGCAGGTGCAAATAAGCTTCAGACAGTCTTACAAGCACTGCTCAGAACTCTCAACTGAGGCACTCAACATCCAGGACTTGCCATTCGGATCTTGGTGCCTTGTGCTGGTTCCGACCTATTCACACATCGGTCCACTACTGACATCACCTCATAAGCCAACGGGGCACCCCACGCCGACTTTCGGCGCAGCATTGTAGGATGGCCACACCAGTGCGGCAACTTGCTGGACACAACATCGGGGCCATCCAGATCTCGGCGCGTTCGACTCACTGTACCGCAACAGTGATCGCAACTCAGCTGGACACGCCGTCTTTCGGCGCAGCATTGTAGGATGGCCACACCAGTGCGGCAATTTGCTGGACACCACCTCGGTGCCATCCGGATCTCGGCGCGTTCGAGTCACTGTACCGCAACAGTGACCGCAATTCAGCTGGACACGCCGTCTTTCGGTGCAGCATTGTAGGATGGCCACACCAGTGCGGCAATTTGCTGGACACCACCTCGGTGCCATCCGGATCTCGGCGCGTTCGAGTCACTGTACCGCAACAGTGACCGCAATTCAGCTGGACACGCCGTCTTTCGGCGCAGCATTGTAGGATGGCCACACCAGTGCGGCAATTTGCTGGACACCACCTCGGTGCCATCCGGATCTCGGCGCGTTCGAGTCACTGTACCGCAACAGTGACCGCAACTCAGCTGGACACGCCGTCTTTCGGCGCAGCATTGTAGGATGGCCACACCAGTGCGGCAATTTGCTGGACACCACCTCGGTACCATCCGGATCTCGGCCCGTTGTGCTGCCTTCGGCCTATTCGCACATCGGTCCGCTACTGACGCCGCCTCACGTGCCAACGGATTTTCTACGCTTTTTGTAGCCCTATGCCGCATAACAGGTCATGTGACTTGTTTATAAAACTTTTCATTGGTTCATTTTACTTTTGGTTTCCTAAAGATGGAAGGCTTGGTCATATGACCTAAAAATAACACTTTTCATTGGTTTAGAACATTTTTTTTCCCAAACGATGAAAGCCCCACCTTGTTTCTGGATCATTCAGACTGAAGCTGGCGTCAGCATGAGAGCACCACCATCTCGTGGCTCCGTCGTGGTCATTCCGCGAGCAATCATGGCAGCCGCTCCCCACCGGAAGCCTGCGGGAGTCGGGGGCCCCCAAGACTTTTATACAATCTTCACGGCTGAGGGGACGCTTTTCGAGAATGGAGCCCAAGCCCTAGCAGGCAAGCGTCCGAGTTCCAAAGTGTCCCAGGGCCATTTCAGTGGACCAGGCCTAAAACCGAGGAGCTGTCCGCCATTTTAAGAGCCATGTGGCAGCCGCCTATCGCTGCACTGCAAGAGTGGGAGCAACTCAACAACATGGTGAGCGAGACGCTGTGGCCGCAAGAGCGAGCGCAACTCAGCTAGATGGCCGCCACCTGGGGAGGCCCGTTCACGCCGGCTCCCCCACGCCCCCCCCCGGGCCGCCGCACGCCAATTTTCGGAGCAGCATTGTAGGATACCAAAACCAGTGCGGCAGTTTACTGGACATCACCTGGGTGCCTGTCGTACATGTTGTGTCAGCCATGTGACACTGGACACAGACCGCTACTGACGAGGCCTCCCCCCGCACCACCCGGGACGCCCCACGCTGTTTTTCTGTGCTGCATTGTAGGATCCCTAAACCAGTGCGGCACCCAGGCGACATCACCTGGGTGCCGTCCAGAACTCTGCACGTTATGCTGCCTTGGGACTATTCGCACAACAGACCGCTACTGACGAGGCCTCCCCCCGCCCCACCCGGGACGCCCCACGCCAATTTTCGGAGCAGCATTGTAGGATCCCTAAACCAGTGCGGCACCCAGGCGACATCACCTGGGTGCCGTCCAGAACTCTGCACGTTGTGCTGCCTTGGGACTATTCGCACAAAAGACAGCTTCTAACCATTGTTGCTTTTTGTGTTGAGAAATGTTTAAATGTTTTTAGTTTTTGTTCCGTTCGTTAAAGTTAGTAGTTAATAAAGTTTTATAACCTTACTTTGTTGGAGTGTTATCTATTTTTTTAAAAACGGGTGAATGGGGCCTTGAATCGGGTTATTGTCATGTGTGGGCTTTGGAAGTGTGCTGCTGCAGGATCGGACATTTCAAACTCAAATGCACGTTCTTTTTCTTACCTTTCCGAAGCATGGAGCGCAATAGCAGGCAGAGAAAGGGTGATGCACGTGTTGAACACTACCTGACCTGGCAAATTGCTGGCAGTGCCCCCCCGCCCGCTCCTGAAAGAGGGCACACACACACCGCCGCCCCGAGTACTTCACAAATCTTTAAAAGACCATGCGCTTGTTCATGAGGCTTAAATGGTTTATCACCTCTTCTAGAACCCCTGCATCGACCCTCTGACGTTTCATGGAAAAATTACCATGTAACACAATACCAAGCCCTGTCAGCTGAAACCCCAAGGAATCGTGGGGCATATTATCAAGGGGGTTTATCTCCGCTTTTTTGGCTTTAAAAGCCATGAAAGCGGAGATAAAATTATTTCCCTATTACCAAGCTGTCGCTAACACCAGTTAGTGACAGCTAAAAGGAGATAGCGACCATCTTGGGCCCCGCTTTGCATGTCAGTGATACTTATCACTAATGACATGCAAAGTGGCGTGCCAAGATGTTAGCGACTGGAAACAGTCCCTAACATCGCTACCTTCTATTACCAACTTTTGGAGATATTCGCGCTAAGCGCGAATATCTCCAAAATCTAACACCTGCCCTGAGCAGTTCTTAAACATGTTATCCAATGGGAGGTGGATAACATGGCTAAGAGCATTAGGTCGATAATACATGAATATCGCTGACTTTTCTGCGATAATAGCAAGGTTTATCTGCGATAAAAATCGCCGATGTGCGGCGATAATTTTTGTCTCTAAACAAGTTAGAGACAAAAATTATCGCTAGTTGTTCGTAATATGCCCCCGGGTTTTTGCTTGCAGAAATCGGGAGGCGGGAGACTAGCACTGAAATCAGTAGTCACACGCCTGAATCAGGAGGATTGGCATGTCTGAATTCTCTACAGCTGGGGCCATAAACTACATCCGCAGGGTTAGGTGATAGCCTGGGACCAGCCTGGCATCTAAAATGGCTGCCGTGCACGACAAAATTGTGGCATTCGAAAAAAGGCAAGATGGCGCAGCCGCTGGAAGAGATGTATCAACATATATCAGCCTCCTCAGCCACCCTCAGGAAACATAGGGGATTAGGATACGTCTCCCGCACCCCCTTATACCTAGTACTTTAATTAACGAAGCACAAAATGGCGAATTCCCGTTTCGCTACCAGTTTGTGGCCCAGTTCGCGGCCCGTGAAGCGCTTCTACCGTGAAAAATCATTTTTTTTTTATTTTCCCCACGGGACCCTTTAATAACCCCAACAACATTCCTAGGGGGTCAAGAGGGGGATACCTTGCCCCCTTTCATTAAATTCCCCCTTAGTTTTTCACCTTTTCTTCTCTCTCGATCCTACCGAGAGACAAGATGGCGGCCGCTCCGGACTGTCACGCAGCAAAAAAAAAAAAAAGCTCACGCACAGCCGCTGGAAGAGATGTATCAACATATATCAGCCTCCTCAGCCACCCTCAGGAAACATAGGGGATTAGGATACGTCTCCCGCACCCACTTATAACTAGTAATTTAATTAACGAAGCACAAAATGGCGAATTCCCGTTTCGCTACCAGTTCGCGGCCGCGCTTCTACCGTGAAAAATCATTTTTTTTTTATTTTCCCCACGGGACCCTTTAATAACCTCAACAACATTCCTAGGGGGTCAAGAGGGGGATACCTTGCCCCCTTTCATTAAATTCCCCTTTCATTTTCCACCTCTTCTTCTCTCTCGATCCTACCGAGAGACAAGATGGCGTCCGCTCCGGACTGTTTAGAATGTTGACAGACACCGGAGAGCCAATCAGCTTTCTGCGCGCAAAGTTCCGATAAGCGAAAAGTAAGCGGACCGGATCGCTGCCCAGAGCGCTGTTACAGATATATATCTTGGTTTGAACGTTAATTTCTCAAAAACTACTGGAGCACATATATTGAGACCTAGCAAAGGCACATCGGGCTAACAGTCCCTACAATTTTGCCAAGTTTCGTGCAAATCCATTCAGCCGTTCGAGCTAAAAGTGAGTCCAACCGCCCTATGGAAATTAACATGGGAAAAACGCGTTTTGGGACCCCCCTTTTTTCTCGGCCCCCCCTTGACGAAACCCCCCCAAATTTTTAGGGGCTGCTCAGAAACAAAATGTGCCATTTTCCTGAAAATTTCAGCCGATTCCGTCCACAAACGCCAAAGTTATTAGACATAGAATTTTCAAAAGTCCCATAGAGAAAAAATTCTAACTATATATACCTACTGGCTATCGCCAGTAGGTAATATATATATATACACACAAATGTCCTCTGCGGGGGAACAACAACAAGCTGGTGCTGGCGGCAGGGTAAGGACAACCCTGCAATAGTTCTGAACAATGACAAATTACGCCGCACTTTTCCAGAACGTTTGCAAAACAAGTTTATTGACCCATCTTCATATCGTACTCCTAAGCGTTTTGAACTTTACAGTTCCAGTTCACAGTAGCATTATATATATATATATATATATATATATATATATATATATATATATATATATATATATATATATATATATATATATATATATATATATATATATATATATATATATATATATATATATATATATATATATATATATATATATATATATATATATATATATATATATATATTTCAACCACAACCTGTCAGTGAATTCAACAGGCAATGACACAGCACAGTATTCCAGTTTCATCAGCCACTGGTTTTTATTCCAATTCTTTCATCCAAAATGACTCATTTTCGCCGAGGCACTGGCCTTGTTCACATATCTTGGGCGCCACATTGAGCTCACTTAAATAATGTGTCGAAGATCATATGGTGCATGAAGATAAAAGAAAGCTGCAACTGTATCTTTCCTTACAATTATTGTTATTATATCAGAGCTAATACTGTCCATGCCGACCTTACTAAAATTACAATACCACAGTTACTGCAAATAATGAGTGCAATACTGCTTGTGACTGCACTTTCTCGATCTTCAAACCTTTGAAGACCACCGGTTAAATACCTTTGACAAATGTCGGATGCGCGCCTGCATCTTTAGTCCACTGCCTTCATTTTTGCTTTACATCAGTCACAAATCCCATTACTTCAATAATGCATGGGAGTGCATGAAGGGAATAGCTTAGGCTATCAAACTGCCAAAAGTGCAATATTGATATTCTTCAGGGTTACATTTCCCTTGTTTATCTTGCGTAACCCTGTGGTTCCCAGCGCCTATTAGGCATAGATTATGCTTGGAAACTCATAGGGGTATATTCACAAGAACATGTGATAACTATTGCAAGAGTAGTTTAACACAACTTACAACATCGCAACCTATTGCCTGGAAAATAACCTTGTGTCAATGTGGAATTCACAATGCGGCAGTAGCATGCGATAGCCTGCCGAAACCACAGTCAATGACCGTGATACACGCACCTCAATGGAGACAAAAACACAAACCACAACACCCAAAAACCTGCGATGGGCCAAAGCGCGATGAGAAAATCAGCGAAAAGAAGCGCCAGGCCTGCAAAAAACACCTGGCAGGCAGGAAAAATCACCATAAAATTAGAAAAAACACCCAAACACAAACTGTCCAACACCCTAGCACCATGGAGGCAGCCGGAGCAGGCGCAATGGACAAGCGCAACCCCACAAGCACCTCGGACGATCAGCCCGGGACTTTGGGGACAGAGAAGGGCAAGGACAGGAAGAAGAAGAAGATGAAGTTCAGTCCGCAGGCGAACAGGATCATAGTCACGGAGGTGATGGAACATCATCTACAACTGTTCGTCACCTCCAACGTGTCATTGGGCACCAAAAATGGAATATGGCGGGACATCATGGACAAGGAGAATGCTATCGGAGAGCACAAGAGGACAATGGGCGAGGTCAAGAGGCGAAGGAATGACATAAAGCGGAGGACCAAGGAGAAACTCTCCACCAACCAGAAGGCAGCAACACATACTGGAGGTGGGGGCCCAGTGCCACAGCTCAAGCTGGATGACATGGAGGAGCTAGTGTCGACAGTCATCAGTGTGAAGACTGTGGCCGGTGTTGGGGGATCGGACTTTGCTCGACAGGACACAACACAACTGCAACAGGGTGAGTGACCACCAGGTACCCAAGGGACGGGTGGAGTTGGGCGCAATGGTACACATGCACAATCAAACAGAGCACAGTACAAACCCACAATGACTCTGGGTCTTCGCCCTGATCTACAGACTGTCACAATGTACAATGCCATGCTGTCTGAATGTCAACATGTACCATGCGGCTACATACATGTGGACACATTGTAATACACCATCTCCCCTTCACATTGCAGGGGCACCCTCAACACCTCCTGCAGAGCAGCCCCGGCCACTCTTCACTGATGATGAGGAGGACAACACCAGCATCGACACCCAAACCATCCAAGACATCATTGACCTCATCTGCCACTCACCTCCAGGATCAGGGCAGCCCAGGTACATTGAGGAGACCCCACCCACTACCCAAAGGATGCAGCAGGAGGCACCCACAGACCCGGCACTCCCCCAAGGCCCGTCAGGAACAACACATGGCCTTCCAACGCTGTGTGCTGGAGTGCAAGAGGGAGACCTCAGAGCAGGTGTGGTTGGACTACTGCATCAAAGCAAACCAAACTTGACGCCATCCTTGGGTGTGTAGGCCCGCTCCATGGTCTCCAAAGAGCCCTGACTGACATCGCTGGAGTCATGAAGCGGAAAGAACACCCGTCCACTCAGAGTGGCTCCAGCGATACCAGCCGCGAGCTGGCACATATGCGGAGGCTCATGGAGGACATGGTGCGGATGGAGGCGGAAAGGATGGCAGCCACCGCTGCACATCAGCGGAATGTAGCTAGGATCTACATTGCCCTGCAGATCCTCATCATGGCATTGCTGCCACAAGGTGTGTCGATGATGAATGCTGATGTCCCCACACAATCCACATCTTGGCCCCCTGGTGTGTCTCTGCCTCCCAGTGTGGCAGGCATAACCACTCCGGCGCCTGATATGCCAGTGGGACACAGTGGGGCCGACAATCCACCTCTAGCCCCTGATGTGTCAGTGGGACACAGTGCAGCCGATAATCCACATCCGGCCCCTGATGTGTCAGTGGGACATAGTGCTTCAGCCGGTACAGCAACACCCACAGATGGGTCAGAGCACACATCCAGGGATGTGGATGCGCCTGTGATCAGAAGGACTCAGTAGCATTCATTTCTGCCACCTGGCCTGTTTCTGCTTGGTCCCGCACGTGGCCTCATGACCTTCCATTGACCCCCGATTCACTCAGATGTACTCACCTTGAACAATGACATGGACTGCCACATCATGTTTGATGACCAATGACACGGCGACCAGACTGCAGACTGTACCCTTTCTCTTCTGCTGTACTTGTCACCCCCGGATGGACTGTAACTGGCCTTCCACGGTCCCTTATTGTGTAGTGTGCTTAGCTTTGCCCTATGCTGCCCCAGCTGCAGAACCGCACTGGATGTGCAATAAACATCCAGTGACTCACTGGTGTGTCATGTCTTTCATCATTCAGGTAGGTATGTGTGGATGAATGTAGGTTCAGTGATTTCCCTTGCGTCACTTCTGCTCATCCTGTGGGTTGCCAGTCAGAGGGTGCTACATAGCAATTTGTGTAACGGGTCCCGTAGACACCACAACAGGGACACACGCATCAGCCACTTCCTTGTCCGGACATGGACTGAACCACGCCAGTGCTCACAAGTCATTTATGCATGCCCTGCGCTTGTCCGGCATACGGCAGGCCAGACCACTCTGCTAACGCTCTGAGGGGGGCCTCATTACTACACCCATCCGGCACTGGCATCACAGGCCATGTGACCCCGCAAATATAAGGGCCAACGGCATCACATACCCCTCTGCCAGTGGTGATTGGATGACGGACCCGAGGCCGGTACGGGCCTACCACCATGTGGTGCTGAGTGTGGTTGAATAGGGTTTGTGGTACACGGTGCATTGCGGCAGGCTCAGGCACCCCATCACGGGACGCTGACTGGGGTTGAACAGGGTTTGTGGCACATGGTGCATTGCGGCCGCCACAGGCACCCCACCACGAGAAGCTGACTGGGGTTGAACATGGTTTGTGGCACACGGTGCATTGCAGCCGGCAAAGGCACATCGCCATTGGCAGAGACTTTGGGTGCACTGAGTCATTGGCACCATAAACTGCTGAGCAGGTGTGCAGCCTGCGATGATGCCCCACCCCAGGCGGTCCTGACGGCTTAGTATTTGTGTGCCCTGCTTGACCGCAGTGTAGGCCGAGCCAGCAGGCAGCGTGAGTCTACGCCATGGGCCTCACATCCGGGATCACAGAGTTAGTGGCACCCACTGGGCTGAGCGGGTGTGCAGCCTGTGATGGAGCCGGGTGCCCTAGTATATCCTATGCCATGGAGTAATCAAGAACGAGCACCAGCTGTGAGACCTGGTGGCCTGCACAGTGTTTCTTCATGGTGTGGAGTGTGCCATGTTCGCGGGCCTCGGGCTTGCGGCTTGTACCGGCAGGTGGTGGGACCTCCTGTCTACACGCTGGTGGTGGGAGGTGAGCAGTGAGACCCGGGTGTGCATGGGCGGGCATGCTCCGATGGGCGGCGGGAGGGGATTGGGTGCCTCTGCCTGCGTGTGCATGGGCGGGCGGGCGATGTGCAAATGTGTGTACTGTGCCAGTCATGTATATGGACTCTGTTTTAGACGACAGCTCTGACTCTGATGTGTGACCTGGTGTACTGCTATACATAACGGCAAGTAGTTGGAGACACACCGGTGGCAGCAGGTGAGCAGTGTGGCCTGGGCGCTCAGGGGCGGCACTCTCTCTCTCTCTCCCCCTCTCTTCTTCTTCTCTATCTCTCTCCACCTCTCTTCTGACTCTCTATTTCTCCCCCTCTCTTCTTCTCTCTCTCTCTCCCCCTCTCTTCTTCTATCTCTATCTCTCTCCCCCTTTCTTCTTTTCTCTCTCTCTCTCTCTCTTCCCCTTTCTTCTTCACTCGCTCTCTCCCTCCCCCTCTCTTCTTTTCTCTCTCCCTCTCTCTTCTTCTCTCTCTCTCCTTAGCTCTCTCTCCTTCGCTCTCTCTCTTTCCTTTGATGTGCGCAGGACACACCTTCTGATCATGTTTTTTGTCTTGCAGGCTGTTACCTACGGATTGTCCCGAGGGGAGCCGCCATGTGTCTTCATTTCAATTCAGTGTTCATTTCAATAAAATCTTGGGTTTGGAAGGAGCGCACTACGCAATTCAGAAAAGTTTTTGTGGTTGTATGGTGCTCCGAGGTATCACTCTCCGAAGTGTGTGGAAATAACTCTTATGGTTTCACCCCCATAAATCTGGGGTATGTCCCCCGGGCTCCAGTTGATCCTCCTATATGGAAGGTTCAATAAGTTCATGCACTCATTTAACTGTTTGAAACTTAACGTTTTATTTCATCATGTTTTCATCACATGGATGTAGAGTTCATAATTGTTCATATTCATGCATGAGCAAACATTTTTAGCTTTCCCAGCTAACATTTTGATTTTCCCAATGCATTTCGGCATATAAAATGCTTTCTTCCAGGGGATATTTCTATAAACCAAAACAGAATAATGCAACATTCAATATCGACTTCATAAACTGAATGCACACAGTAAATCATTGTAAAACATGTTAGTCAATGACCTGCGCTGTTATTCATTAACTCATAGCATAATATTTAAACGGTGTGTCCTCCAAAATCTAAAGAAACTAAAAAGGCATTAAAGGAATGTGATTCAAGACTCAGGCTTCTACAGTACATGTCCGTGTTAAAGTTACAATGATTTACTGTGTGCATTCAGCTTATGAAGTCGATATTGAATGGTGCATTATTCTGTTTTGGTTTATAGAAATATCCCCTGGAAGAAGGCATTTTATATGCCGAAATGCATTGGGAAAATGAAAATGTTAGCTTAGAAAGCTAAAAATGTTTGCTCATGAATGAATATGAACAATTATGAACTCTACATCCATGTGATGAAAACATGATGAAATAAAACGTTAAGTTTCAACCTTCCATATAGGAGGATCGACTGGAGCCCGGGGGACATACCCCAGATTTATGGGGCTGCAACCATTTCAATAAAATGTCATTGGTTGCTTCGAAAGTGAATGTGTGATGCTTATTTCTGTGACGACACATGCATGTCACCAGTTGTGATTGTGCAATATCAGGCGGATTATTTTGTACATGTTTAGGTGTCGCTGCTGTGGCATGTCTTTGGTCGGGGGTGCCAGGAAGGGGTGGTCCTGGCTGCGGTGCCGGTGGGTGTTGTGGCCCTCTTGGGTATCCAAGCTGCTTGTTCAGTTGCTCCATGGCATCTATTTGTCTTCAGGTCTGGCTCTGGGCTGTGTTCCCTTTTGTGGTGCAGGCTGTGGTCCGACTTTACACCAGGTCAGAGCAGGTTTTATTTCCTGCTGCTAATGCACCTTATCACTTGTTTTGTGTTCTTATCGCCAATCTGGTTGGTCTTTGAGAATGTTGAGGTGTCGTGTTTTCGCAGCTTTTTGCACGGGAACGCCTACTCTGCATCTCATTAGCGATAGTTGTGGGGGTCCTCTGTGGCGATGTTTTTTGCGGCTGCTATCGCAGGTAAACTGGCGCTGTGGCTGTTAACACCAGCTTGTGAATGGGGAGGTAAATTTATCACAATTTTGGCCGTGTTAAAGTGCGGTCCTTCGACGATAGCTCCTTGTGTATATACCCCATAGTTTGTAGCTGTATGTATCACACGCTCCCAAGCTTGAGAGTGCCAATTCCTCACGAATGTTCCAAATGGAATTCAGGCAATGCCTGGCTTTTAAAACTCTATATCACAAATTCTTCTGTTCTTAAAATTATGCTGCCAGAGTGTGGGACAGTACTTTATACAAATATAGTGCATGTCTACTCTGAATAGTGTATCAGTGGAAGGAAGTGGACTGACTGTTACTGCATTGTGATGTAGTGTTCTTTAAAGAGGTGCGTTTTTCACTATTTGCTTAATTAGATTAAAGCTGGAGTGACCCTAATAGATACAGCGATTTTGTTGCACATCTTGTACAAGCTTGTTGCCTTATTTTTTCTTAGTAAGCTTGTTGTCTTGTTGGCTAGATAGGAGAAGGCATCGTTCATGGTGGCTTTGTAGGTGATATTGCTAGTTATGAGGATATTGTGGAACAGCAAGTGGAGCCAGTAGACTTCCATCAGTGTGGGATGATAGGGTCATATTTCTTCAGGTCCTTGATTGATCGTTCTGTGGAGTACAGGAGGGCCTCTAAGAATTCTGGGAGGATGTGAAGGAGATTATTACCTCTATTTGCTGTGTTTTCACTCTTTAAGTGTTTGGCATGCTGCACAAATAATTTACAAATTGCCTCTAAGCTTAGCTTGATCACTCTGTGCCAAGCAACCAGAGGGCTGAGCACAGGTTAATTTGGGGCATGTTTGTGCCTCACCCTGCCAAGGATTGCGGTTGCTGCTTGAAAAGGATATCACCCCCTTCAACCAGAACCCCAATTTTTCACAGCATATTTTAGTTGAAAAAGAATAAAAAAACAATGCATCAGAGAGCTAAAAAGGAGGGTACTCATTTGAAGATAACGAAATGCCATTTTTATTTGTGATATCACGCAGAGATTAATGACAACGCATTCTACTGGAAATACATAAATACAATATAAGTAAAAGACATAAGGATAATGATGATGAGTATATCACAAGGATGATACCCCCTAACAGTGACATCTCAATAGTACTGCCATGTACACTCGCAACTTAAACATAACAGTACTTGGAAGGGCAATATGGAGACCAATGAGTCAATACTATGTTAGGGGCTAATTATCAAGGAACAGCGTTAAAATTATCGCCGCTTTAGCGGCAGAAAATTGCCGCTAAATCAGAGATAATGGGCTTGATAATATGCCCTTGAGAATTCCAACGGAAGCCCATGTTCTGGTGTTAACATGAGCTTCTATTGGAATTCTCTACGCCGTCTACGGCATATTATCAAGCCCATTATTGCCGTTTTAGCGACAGTTTCCTGCCGCTAAAGCAGCGATAATTTTAACATTGTTCCTTGATAATATTCCCCCCTGTTACTAGTCATGCGTAGAGGGAAATAAGGAAAACATATACATATATGAGTCGTATGACCGAAAAATTAGTAGAAGAATTGGAAGTCTCAGGCCCTCGTTATGAGTGGCCTTTTACTTCCGGTGACGCCAGTAACAGCAGTTAATAACCTTATCAGTTATGTGATCCTTGCAAGCACAGCAAATCTCTGTACTTTACTTTTAACTGGAGATTTTGACTGTTGAAAACAGTGGAAATCTCCATATGAAAGTTTGGGCTATAGGAGTAAAATTATACAGGAATTACTGATTCCGCCAGTAATTCCTCATTTCTTAGTGAACACTCATGTTCCAAGTTGTAATGAGCAAAATTTTCCCTATCTCCAAAGCCACTGTAACTTCTGGTATCAATAACGTTAGTGGTGAAGGAAATACAGCTCATTTACCAGGCCACTTGTAATGAAGGCATCAGTAATATAGCCGTCTTTAGCTCAGGTACATTTATTAATGTTATGCTTTCCTTGTAATTGATTTAAGGCTATAATTTGATCTTTATTACTTTATAATATCCAGCCCTGATAAGTCAAATAAAAAAGTAAGATGTTTGCATGAGAATTAAAAAACAAACACAATAAAATGAAGGAGACAAGAACCAACAGTAAATCATATAAATCCACAATGTTAACATACCTACAGCTAGAAAAACCCGTTTTGATATTTTCGCAGCCTGACTGCATAACCTATAAATCAGAAAGGGTCTGTATATAAAGGTAATATAAGTGTACATCAACAATAATTTATATTTGTTTACCCACTCTCCTGCATCATATTTTATTTTGGTAAAATAGTACTGTGTGGATGGGAGGGAAGCGACTAAGGAGCTTTTTTTATTCTTTCCCTTTAACAACAATGTACACCACTTCCATAAATGATATGAAGCAGAAGATTAAACAGGAAATCAAGCTATTTGATTACCCTGAGGCATTATTCATTTTCCTGACACATTATGTTTTTAATTAAAACTGCGCAAGAGTTAATTAAAATGTTCATTCAGTCACTTTTTTTTTTTGCTTGGGTGCCCTGTTACTCGCATTGCTTTTTGGTAGTGCATAGTTACATTTCAGCGAACTGCTGGCTTTATCAGCTCAGACTTCTGGCTGACAGACTGTCATGTTCTCTGCACCTTTTTATCTCAGATGTTCTAATTTTTTTAAATACTTCTTCGGCTGATTTATTCATTCTTCTGCCACCAGTACTCTCCGCTGGTTTTCCAAGCTACTGCTTATTAAAAAGACAATGTTGGAAATGGACAGGAGTACCCGAATAGAGACGTGAAGTAAGAGCCCTGCACTGGAAATCTGAGGTGACTTGTCCTGGTCATGCAGATAACTTATAAACCAGCATTTGAAAGGCAAATGTTTCAAGTGGAGTTAGTATAAATGTCTCATGAAACGTCCTTAGCCTTAAATCCCCGGTGGATTTCTGATAGCTTTGCCTATTGTGTGTTTTGACATCTCGCGTTTGGGCCTTGTTATTACAATGTCTTCTTTGCACACAATGCATCTGATGTAGAAGCAAGCATGCACTCTTTGTAGCACAAAAGAAAATATTTAACATGATGTACTAGAACCACTAAATTGTTTCATATTGTGTTTTTACGATAGGAAAGTGACGTTCCTTGTGAAAATGAAAATTTACGCACCTCAAAGGCCTTTACTAAGTAGTGTTATCTGATTCAGTATACACCTACCACCCATTAGGTCTGAAATGAAAAGTTCTACTGTAAAACAGAACGATTTAGGGCGGTGGGACTTGTGCAATCACACCAGGAGCCGAATGTGGGTGCTGCATTTGAAAATATCTTTCTGCTACAAAGCTTGTTGTCGGGTGATATTAAAATGTAAAGATAACACTGGTGATTACTATACTTGCTAAAGAGATCTGAGTTTCCTCTAGTCGCAGACTTGCCTCATAAAAAAGCATGAAGGGTTAATGTTCCAGCCTGCAAAGCACAAGGTAGCATGCAGAGCTCAGATTTGGGTTTTCATGTAGATTGCCCAGTGGGTTACTGCTTTTGTCACAGCCTTCCTTTTGTTAATTGCAGGTCATACATTACAATATTTCCAGTTTATCACAGTGAGCTATGAACCAGTATCAATGAGCTCTTTGTAAACTGCAAGGCCTAGTTTTAGAACACCGGGGCATATTATCAAGGGGGTTTATCTCCGCTTTTTTGGCTTTAAAAGCCAAGAAAGCGGAGATAAAATTATCGGTAAACAGTCAAAATATCGAGTTTTTCATTTCGACCTACACTTATATCGAGTTGCTAATATCGATGGGACAGAATATCGATGTCCAGAATATCGATGGCCAGAATATCGACCCTAAGGTAAGTAATATCGAAATCACTAATATCGATAGCATATATATCGATGTAAGTAATTTCGATTTACTAATATGTGTTAGAAATATTAGTTAAGTATTTAAATTAATTGGTATAATATGTGTTTAATATGTTTTTATAATTTAAAAATATATAAAAGTAAATAATATGTTTTACTACCACAGCGGGTTGTGGGTTTATAGGGGAATAGGGTGGGAAGTAATTTATTTGTAATTAAATAATTATTTTTCAATGATTAATTTATTTTGCAATTAAATATTAATTGGCAATGATTTATTTTAATTGATTAATTGATTAATTAATTGATAATTTATGTATATTTTTAACTAAATTATATGTTTTACTACCACAGCGGGTTGTGGGTTTATAGGGGAATAGGGTGGGAAGTAATTTATTTGTAATTAAATAATTATTTTTCAATGATTAATTTATTTTGCAATTAAATATTAATTGGCAATGATTTATTTTAATTGATTAATTGGTTAATTAATTGATAATTTATGTATATTTTTAACTAAATTATATGTTTTACTACTGGAGCGGGTTGTGGGTTTATAGGGGAATAGGGTGGGAAGTAATTTATTTGTAATATTAATTAATTTTGGGTAAAGGGGTATTTTTAGGGTTCAGGGTCAGTTTTCAGTTTTTGGGTAAAGGGGTATTTTTAGGGTTCAGGGTCAGTTTTCAGTTTTTGGGTAAAGGGGTATTTTTAGGGTTCAGGGTCAGTTTTCAGTTCTTTGGTAAAGGGGTATTTTTAGTGTTCAGGGTCAGTTTTCAGTTTTTGGGTAAAGGGGTATTTTTAGGGTTCAGGGTCAGTTTTCAGTTTTTGGGTAAAGGGGTATTTTTAGGGTTCAGGGTCAGTTTTCAGTTTTTGGGTAAAGGGGTATTTTTAGTGCTCAGGGTCAGTTTTCAGTTTTTGGGTAAAGGGGTATTTTTAGGGTTCAGGGTCAGTTTTCAGTTTTTGGGTAAAGGGGTATTTTTAGGGTTCAGGGTCAGTTTTCAGATTTTGGGTAAAGGGGTATTTTTAGGGTTCAGGGTCAGTTTTCAGTTCTTTGGTAAAGGGGTATTTTTAGGGTTCAGGGTCAGTTTTCAGTTTTTGGGTAAAGGGGTATTTTTAGGGTTCAGGGTCAGTTTTCAGTTTTTGGGTAAAGGGGTATTTTTAGGGTTCAGGGTCAGTTTTCTGTTTTTGGGTAAAGGGGTATTTTTAGGGTTCAGGGTCAGTTTTCAGTTTTTGGGTAAAGGGGTATTTTTTGGGTTCAGGGTCAGTTTTCAGTTCTTTGGTAAAGGGGTATTTTTAGGGTTCAGGGTCAGTTTTCAGTTCTTTGGTAAAGGGGCATTTTTAGGGTTCAGGGTCAGTTTTCAGTTTATGGGTAAAGGGGTATTTTTAGGGTTCAGGGTCAGTTTTAGGTTTTTGGGTAAAGGGGTATTTTTAGTGTTCAGGGTCAGTTTTCCCTACTGTTGCACCCACTGGAGTGGGAATAGTAATTATTGTTAAGTAATTATATATTATATATGATTTATCATTTTATTTTTTTATTAAATATGTATTATTATTTTTTTTACAATTATTACATATATTTAAATATGTTTAAGTAATTAATAAGTATTATTTACAGTTTTTTAATGTTATTTTAAATTTTAAAAAAATCGATATATTTAACAACGATATTTTTAACATCGATATTAATTTTTCGATATTTTGGTACTTACCATGTTGTACATAGGGCGTCGATATTTTTGCTATCGATATATTTACGCCGATATTTGTGTAGGTCGAAATTCTGTCTGTCGAAATTCTGTCATAGATCCAAAATTATCTCCCTATTCCCTAGCTGCCACTAACACCAGTTAGCGACAGCTAGTAGGAGATAGCGACATTCTTGGGTCCCACTTTACATGTCAGTGTTATTTATCACTAATGACTTGCAAAGTGGGCATGCCAAGATGTTAGCGACTGGAAACAGTTGCTAACATCGCTATCTCCTATTACCAACTTTGGAGATATTCGTGCTAAGCGCGAATATCTCCAAAAGCTAACACCTGCTCTGAGCAGTTCTTAGCCATGTTATCCAATAGGAGGTGGATAACATGGCAAAGAGCATTGGCTCGGTAATGCATGAATATCGCGGACTTTTCAGCGATATTCATGCATTGCGGCCGATTTGTATCGCATTTGTAATAAACCTTGGTAATACCAAGGTTTATCTGCGATAAAAATCGCCGCAGCTCAGCAGTAAATTTTTGTCTCTAACCAAGCAATAGCGATAATTATTGCTATTGCTTGGTAATATGCCCCTGTATTGTTATTTTTCTCAATCCTTCATTATTCTAAGGATAATAAAAAGAGCTCCTTTGAATAGTACCACATTTACATTCGATTCGTGCAGACAACTCCAAATACTGCGTTACGATTTAAAGCCTGTTTTTGTGTTTCACCACACTAATCACTTAGATTCACTTAGATTTTGCGTCGTGCTTGCATCACTTTTGTGGCAAAGCCCGATGCAATATCATTTTTGTTATTTACTAGACCATGCAAAGCCATGCTGCTTGGCTTTGCATGGTTTGATAAATACAAAGTAACTCAAGGCAGCGCAAAGTTCTGCCTTGCATTACTTCAAAATCAGGAGGAGTTCCTTTGGCGGTGCATGGGAGTTTTCATGCATCCAACCATTGACTTTGTGACATTGGCAGATTTACAAGGACTTCTAAACCTGGGATTGCGTCAAAATGCTACACTTTCCTCAGTGAGGCTTAACAAGGAGACATATTTGTATTACTCCTTATTATTCCCTCTTGCCTCATATGCATTTCGCAGCACACGTAGAAGGAGAAAAACGTTGTTAAGGATTGTTATTGTTTTCTGTAATGCAAGCACCTTGCGAGGCAGCACACAGTGCACCAATGCTAGTAGGCAACAGAAATGTGTCTTTTCTCAGTTGATATGGTACATTTCTTCTGTCTCCCTTTCACGCAAAGCACCAAGTTTCCTTGATGACTAGTTTGTAATGTAAGTAAATCCTAATCAATCAATCAATCAATTAGGGATTTGTAGAGCGCACAACTCACTTGTGAGGGTCTCAAAGCACTTCAACCTAATGCTCACAAGTATGGTTTGTATGTAACTGCTGCCCCTTGTAGCCATCAATACCCCATTTAATTTTTTCTACATATTGATTTACACACTTGTAAGATTCATTGTCTCTCTGTAATAAGTGTGTGTGTGTGTGTGATATAAAGCACCTGACACACTATTTTGGGATGAATAGCACTATAAAGATAAAGTGCACTGTTGGAGGGTGGTAGTGAAGGATGCGTAGAGAAGGTTATTGGTGGGTGGCAAAAATTGATTGTCTCACCAGGCAGAATTGGCACTAAAGCCAGCCCTAAGATTTTCCCTCTAATAGCCAGTCACTGAAAAACATATTACCCAGTCCTACATGTTTTCAGATCCCTCACTTATCGTAGAAACTATTTCTGTAAGTTCCTTGTACTAGGTGAACAAAATGTTTGCTCACTGTTAATCTTTTTAGTAATTTTTGACAGAAAAGGGTGAATTCATTGTTGACTAACTTAGCAAGAGCTCAAAAGGGATTCCTAACTCATGTCATCTTAAAAACCGGGGAGATTTAAGTATGCTTTTTATTAGAATGTAAATTCCAAAGTTTGAAAAAGAGAAAGTGCAGAAGCTTGCTTCTGGTGCTTCGAAGGGTTTGGGTTGCCAAATACCAAGGGTGCTTAGTCTTGATTACAACTCAAGCCTCTTCCTTCCACCTCCCTACACTTCCTATATTTTTATCTTACTCATACAAGTTCCTCCTTCTTTGCCCCTTTGTTGCCTTTCTCATTTATTCCAAGTCAAAGTTTGATGATTACAAAAAAGACTGAGTCCCCAAACATAAGTGCTGGGGGGTCCCACATGGATCTCTAGGCACAAAGTAAGCACTGGGAAAGGAACACCCTAAACCCACCTTAGAACTATTTTGTTCTGAATATGTTTTTTGAAATGATCAGTAGATAAACATGATAGATGACTAAGCACCAAACCCGCGATACAGTGATGTTAGCCGCATTAGTGGGACAATGGCTGAAGGTGTGAAAGGGAGAATATGCTCCATTATATTTGGCTGTCCTGTGCACCCCGCTTCTTTCTTTGCAAAGAAATTCTTCCCATGAGCACCTGAAGGAAATGTACATCCTGATTAATAGAGCAGTGATGCAAACACTCACTGTTCAATTTGTTTGGACACTCATAAAGATCTTCACAAATGACACTGCTCCATCATTTGAGTCAACTGTATATATCCAGACAGAGTCTGATGAGGTGTTGTCTGACATTTTTAAACCACAAAATGGTGTATAGCCATGCACAGGGAATCAGGTAGCATCTCAGTGGAGTAAAACGTGGGTATGCTCGATGACAAAATCTTCAGGATGGTAATACTTTTTGTGGACAGAAACCATCACAGACACCAACCCTATGGGAGCACAGTCTATGAAATCATAGGGACAGCCTTATCCAGGCTACATTTGAGGGGTGGGCAATAAATTCCTCTCTCCCAACAGAGTTGACAGAGTTTTGACCACTCCCCGTTACACATGTAACTCAGAGTTCTCGCAGAATTCCTTGAAATGCCACATGGCAGAGTTTTTTCTCACAAGCGGTTTGCCAATGGTAAGCTGACAAGTGAGAGAATTGGCATCACCAAGCGTGATTTTCAGGCAATAGGATGGCACCTGGAGAGATTTTCCCAATACAAGCAGCAAATCTACTTGAACGGTCTCAAAACCAACGGGAGAAGCAGTGCCCTCTGGCATGATGCATGGTGCAGTTCGATCTGGTTTTCCAGCACAGAACAAGCTCACATTGCTAAACATCAGTGCAGTGTGCCAATTTCTGTCCATTTGTGGAACTCCACAGAATCTCTCAGAGTTTTCATGTAACTCTGTGAGTTCTGCCCATACCTACTAAATTCCAGACTCCTACTCAGAAAAATCTGCTAAGGAACCGTGGGGCACACCAGACTCACAGCAGAATATTCCTTATTTTTAATAGGTTAACAGTTGACCAATGCTTAGTGTGGCATGCCCATATTTCACCACCCCCCCTGCTACAAGGAGCATGCACCCTTAAAAGAACCCGGATACGAACATGCCTGTTATTTACATTGTTTCACCCCTCAACAAGGGGGAGTTGGTGCAAATGTAAATAGTGTTATGTTCACAGTATTCAATTACCTTTCTTTCAATGATACTACTGGCATGGAAATATTTCCTTTAATTTAATCAGTTCAACCTGTGACTCACAGTAGGTGACTCCAGCTTTGGACCAAATTCTTCTTCTCTGTAATGAATCTTTGCCACCATTTTAGAATGGAGCAGCAATAAAAATATTTCAATGGTCATCATCAACTTAGTCATTTAGCTCAGTCAATGATGAGAGTTTTGGATCAGTTCAAAAACCTTTATTTATTGATAAGAGTTTAGCATATTGTTTTGGAAAATCATGCTTACAGTCAATTGGGAAAATTACAGTGTGTTCCATAAAGAGATTTAATCCCAACTCTACCATAATCAGATTCTAACCTACCAGAAGCTATAAAGAGTCCTTTTTGGAAAAGAACAAGATTTAAAGGAGCATTGAAATAGAAACAGATTGCAGTTGAACTCCTCATGAAGAATAGTTCCAGAAACTTGTCCGAGTCTCTTCTCTCAAATCAGCATCAGTGAACAGTCGCAGTAACAACTGTTCAAAGTTTAGCTAAGAAAATAGTCACAACAGAAGCCAGAACCAATAAATGAAACAGGCACTCACAAAGTAGTAGGAGGCAGAGATCACCAGCAGCAGTAGCTCACGATGACTAGGGTAAAAAGCGCTGAGGGAAAAAAAGTATGGATGCAGAAGAATGGCATTGACCAGACTGGACTGCACTCCCTTAATTCTAACTAAGAACATGCATATTAAAAAACACAAAAACATATGCAACAAGCCATACCGGTTTTAGGTCATCTTAAGCCAATGAGGAAAGATCATCTGATGGTCTGCTACTTCTTACTTCATTCCCACGGTAAACGTATAAAATCGAGAAGGTACTGTCTACAAGTGTCAGCTTAGTTGCTAAGCATTTATATGTGTTATCTTCACTCCAAGTACACTGCAGTCTAAACTATTAGCTATTCAGTAGCGTAACAATGAATTATTCTTAAAGGTAGAAACATTTTAGTAGTAACCTACTGGATTAAGTCATGAGTTTCACGTCTTCATGTAAGCATTATTGTTTTAATACACTATTCAGCAATGTGAAAATTTGGCAGATAGAAAACTAACTAAATATGATGAGAACATGTAGCTTAGGAAAAGAAGAAACACATTTTTAAAGTTATTACACTCTACAGAGATGACACATTTAAACAAGTTAAGTGTGAATCATTTGCGTAGTTCAACATTTCCTAAAAAACATTTATTTATTAAAGAGGAAAATGATTGGAAAGGTAGAACATGGAAGAGGCCTACAGTGGCCTAATATTATGATTACGATAGAAATGAGTGCTTACTGCAAAAATCAAGCTACACTTAATTTTGCATGTTCAGGACAAGGAGCATTTTTCTACATTTCATTCTAGTCATGTTCATGTCTAGTGTAAATTGTAGCATTCATTTAAGCTAAATTCTTCTACTCTATCAGCGCCATTCCTCTACTAGCAACTCTTGTAACGCATGATTATGTAATTATTAAGGGCATGATTTAGATCTCAGCGGACAGGTGACTTTGCCACAACAGTGATGGATATTCCATCTGCCAAATTATAAATCCCATAGGATATAATGGGATTTATATTTTCGTTGTGACGGAGCAACCCGTATGACGAGATCTCAATCAGGTCCTTAGTAATGGACACAATGTTTGGGCCAGCCGGTTCCTACAGGATCATTTTTAATGACATCATGTTGACAAAACGAATAGGTATGGCTTTGGAGAATATGTGAAGAGTTAATGTTTTAAAGGAGCAGAGAGAAGCATTTTTGCATGTGTGTATGTTAAATTTTATGAACACGTCTTGGCTCATTTGAATGAAAGAGCAGAAAAGACATCATTCAGTGCAAAGGTTTGCGGTCGAGATAGAATGCAGAGGATAATTCGCCGGTCAGAAAGGTCTGTGAAGGCCACTGAAGATGACTGCACAGCCAAAGTCAACTTTTTATGTTGTAAGCTGACAGTCAGTTGAGAAAGGGTAAGAGCTGCACTTGGCAGAGAGTACCATTGAATACATTTTGTGACATGGACAAACAATATTCTCCCTTCATTATTGATACAGTGTTACAAAAGCTGTATGATAAAAGTTAGGTGAATGGTTTGTTTCAGTTTTGCAGTGGGTTAGTGCCCTAATATTTAACTGTGGTGGGATACTGTCCATGGGAGGTTGTGCAGAATTAAGTGTTAGAGCCTCTAGAGGTGCCTTTTCATTGTGGTCTTGTGTCCATCCACTGCAGTGCAACACGGGAGGTCAGTGCCACAGGATGTAAAGTATCATTAACATGCGGAGCGTAGTAATGGATTTGTGTCTTAGGATATAATGATGTGTAGTAGGTTAGTGTCTCTAGGTTGCAAATCATTGTGCCCTTTTAGAGCCCCTAGGATGCAGTTGAATGTAGTTGGTTATTTTATCTAAGATACATTTCAGTGTGGTGGGTTATGTCCGTTTGAATGCTGAGGAATGAAATAGAACTGTGGTCTTCGAATGTAGCCTGGTAGGGTACAGTAGACTCCCTGTCCTAGCTTCTGGCATGTACATTATTTGAGCAACTCTTTTTGACGGCAGCATAGGGATGCTGGATTGCCTTCTCTGTTCCAAACTGTTGCTGTCTAATTCCAATGAGGTTCCATAAAGAGTTTAAAACGTACTTATTATACACGCTGCACACTCTTCTATATATTTCTGGGTTTCAAACGGATCCCTGTATTTGTCGATTTTCGCACTGTGAATATGTGTTCTGTTTTTTTACTGCTTTTGTATTGACTGTGTTTAAATTCAAATATATAGTGCCTCATTATCCCTTGGACTTACAGGCTCTGTAAAATAAGAGTTTTGAAAACCAAAATTGGCTGTAGTACACCGTGCTTGGTTACTGTTTCTGGGATAGAGGGGCTGGGATACTAGCGCCAAGAAACCGCATGGTGTATGCTGCGCTTTAGAAATATTTTAAATTAAATTAGGGGCATATTTACAAATCCCTAACGCCACCAGAATGTCACTTTATTTGATGTTGTGATGGCAATAGGGGCTTCGCCTTAAGGTATTTGCAAGGCAGCGTTAAGCCACTTAACGTGGCTTAATGCTGCCTTGTAAATAAGGCACCCTTTCATGCTATACTTAGCGTGAAAGGGGAGGGCAATGGATGTTGCAGTGGGCGTTCTGCCGCAACACCCACTGATTTTGAAGCTGTCCCATATTTACAAGAGTGGCATAAATATAGGAAAGTGCCAAAATTAAGACCAGGAAAAAACTGGTATTTACAGGGCGCAATGAGGAGAAATGCTTTATTTCTCCTCGTGTTTGCTGTTTTTATGTGTGCTGCATTGTGCATGATTGTTTATGTACAGGAAGGTGTCCCTTCCTGCATATAAGCAATCATTTTAAAAATGACAAGTTGCAACTGTCATGTGTTCTGCACAAAGCAGCACACATAGAAGTTACAAATCGCCATTTAATATTGTTTATGTGCAGGAAGGGAGACCTTCCTGCACATAAACAATCATTCCCCACAACACAAGCCCCCTGGTGCAAGGGGGCTGCATTGATGCTAGGCAGATGAAATTAGCATTAAAGCAGGGTGAAACACAGGGCTGCACTGTGGGCCTCATTTATGAAAAGTGACGCATCGCTGCGTGAAAACAGCGATGCGTCACTTTTCACTGCGCACTCCTTGCGACACCAATGATGCGTCATATTTAATGTATGACGCATCATGTCGCAAGGACTTACAGATACGTCAGTATTTCTGACGTATCTGTAAGCGCAAAAGTGACGCATTGCTGGAGTGTGTCACAAAATTGACGCAACTCCAGCAATGCCTCCTTTCACATGGGGAAAGCCCCATGTGAAAGGGCTTGCGTCAGTCTTACGCCTGCTGTGAGGCAGGCATAAGATTTTGACGCAACAGCGTCCTAAAAGTGACGCAGTGAAATCTCATAGATTTCACTGCGTCACTTTTACGAGGCTTTTTGCGGGGGAACGCCCCCTCTGCATACATTATACCTGACGCAGGTATAATGTGGCACAGGGGTTTAAAAAGTGACGCATCTACCTAGATGCGTCACTTTTTAAATATGGCGCAACGAGGCGCATTTTTTACACCGCTGGTGCGTCACAAAAAGTGACGCATCGGCGGTGCAAAACTGATGCAAGGCCTCATAAATAAGGGCCCGTATTTTTTGAAATACGGTGCAGCCCTGCGTTTCAGAAGCGGTGGAGCGTGGCGTTATGCCAAGAAGACTAACACAGTGCTCCATCACATCTTTATACATATTCCCCATGGAGCGCTATTTGGGATCAGTGTTTCTAGGATGCAGTGTGATTAATTATCACCCCTTGAATATAATTTACTCAAGCAAATTAGTGAACAAAGGATTGCAAAGTGGAGGTGCGTGTGTCCGACAGAGGCTCTGCAGAACGTGTGTTTGCTACCCCTTGTGTGTAGGGAAGCGTGGTGTGGCTGTGTTTGTATGATGCAGAGCTTTGTGGAGACTTTGTGTTTTTTGGGCTTGGTTCATTTGAATGAATCAGTGGCCACTGGATGAAGAATGGCGTGATAGAGTCCCTAAAAAAACATGTAGCGTGTATTAGTGCTCCTCAAATGTTGTGTACTGTCATCGATTAATAAACCTATTATACAGTGAGGACCACTTAAAAAGGAAATTGTGTGACTATGACTTTTTTTTTTACACAATTTTGGATTTGCAGCATGTGCCACATATTCCACTCTCTACTGTATACATTTCTTTGTAGCTGAAATGGGTCGAACAAACGTAACAAACAAATTGTACACATTGTGGTGCAAGATAAGGGTAGACACTGCAATGTTCACAGGTTATTTTTTAGTTGTGGATTCATATCTTCAGGTATTAACTTGCAACGAATTAGGTAAAACTTTAGGCCAGACAGCAATAATGTCCACAGCAGATGGCCTTCGGAATGGCATTTATCTGCGGCATGAACAAATCCTGAAATATTTATATTTAACTCACCTAGGGTAAAACTAAGGATAGCCTCTTTCGCGTAAATTCACATGCTCTTAAAACAACGTTTACTTCAGGATGCTCTTCCATTACAGAAAATGTAAAATTATTTGACTTTTTAAAATGAAATCTCATAAATCTTACGATCTTACGATACCACCTAGCGACATACTTACACCATGCATATGTAATGGAAAATAAAGTTCTGTAATGCCTATTCTAAATAGAAAGTGGTTCTCCTAGTGCCTATGGTGTATAGACAAGTTACAACCAAAAGGAAAGACCCGTTCAAAAGCATAACTGCGACAAACAGAATAAAAGAAACAGATCTACTACAGCAAGTGCACACATGCAGTCTTGTTTTCGTCTGAATTGTGTGTTTTATGGAAAATAATATATTCTTGCAGTAAACAGGGACAGTGTTAATAAATTAAAGCTGCTGTCATTCCAGGCAAAACAAAATTATTATTAGTAGGTGAACAGTATTTTCACTAGGATCTGATGCATGTGTATAATTATTTTTTAACTTCAGAAACCTTCGTATTCGACATTGACCAGGTAGGTGTATACCCTCTCGTCTTTCTGCAGTAAAATCATTTCCCAACTATCATTTAAAGCCAGACTAACTATTGCCCAAAATGAAATGCCTCTGATCTAAACATAGGTTTGTTGCAGTGGCGTGGCATAGTCTGTGTGACATAGGCCCCAGTGCAGAGAAGACAATAGGCTGAAAGAGAAAATAAATTATTAATAGGGGTGAATAATGGTCCACCACAAGTATTATAGTACTTTAATTGTTAGTTCAAGTAAAGTAGGCAGTAATTTAAACATTAGCTCAACCCCTGGTAGCTATGGCACAGAGCACACAGGCGTAACTTATTAAAAATGTGTAAAGTATTTAGAAGAGTCCGGGGGCAGCGCCAGCACAAGACGACGGAGACTCTCCAAATTGCGGCCTGCTTAAATCCCCGAAGAAGCCTGACCTAATGCGCAGCAAGAAAAAATGTTCTTGTTCTAATAACTGAGTGGACATAACGAAATCCACTACCACATACTACACAAATAGTGTAAGTATTCTTACTGTTGTTTTGTCCTGACGAAAGCTCCACAGACCCGGCTGGGTAAATACGGAGCTGAAACATGTCGACTATATGTTCTAAAAGATATACTTAGATCCAGTAACCCGATCTGAAAGTATACACCGAATTTTTTACTACAAATCACACCCTTTTTTTGAATAAAATGGTCACTTGGGTGAAGGTTTGCTTTTTAATATAACTCTACCCTCCACATTCACCAAAAGTGGTACTGGCCTAACTCATTTCTGGACACTGCTACGCTGCTCCAGAGTGGTCCTCATGGTTTGAGGCTGGCATGCTGCACGAATAGATTACCCAATGACGAATGCCAAACGTCTATGAGGGGCGGAGAACCAGAACATACCGCACTCACGAAAAATCATAGCGTTTATGAGGGTTTTCTATACCACTACATGTAACGTAGTTACAAGTGTCCTAGTCTAAATCTTGATAGTACGTGTTATAACTGGGGAAACGACTGGACACGTATTCCTCCTCCCTCACTTTGATAGAAATAGTATTTAGAAGAACCAAAAAAGTTCCAACACTCCTATTCATAATAATTTATAATAATAAAGAATATTTCAATGAATATAATGACACCAAAATGACATAAATCGGAAGTGGAGGCAACTGGCCATGCTAAACAGAGACATGGTTACGTTTTCAGGTCGAACTCAAGAAAGCATGGGTTGAATACTTGTGCCTGGTTCATCCTAGTAGGAAAACTACCTCCTCAATGTTGGCAGCCTTCAGAGACAACTGGCAGTGAGCTGAAGCTAACAAATGGCATTGATGGAGTCCGTCATCGAGATGGGTCATCGGCTGTTATCCAGCATGGACCCAATCATTTGGTCAGGGAGAAACATTCAATTATTTCACTTACTTTGGCTCATACACATACACCCCAAATCCCCGTTGAGCTAGTGTCAAGTTTGCAAATTCTTTACCAATTCATAACTCGGCTGTTCGAAATTTAGACAGTTCACAATTTCATAATACCCTTTTCGTTCAAATTTCCATCTTCTTGGCCGATGGACCAAATATTCGAAAAATTGAAGGCAACAGTTATTCAAATCATAGACAAACTAAATAACCACAGACTCTTTGTTAGCAATTTGTTATATTTTCACTAAATTAAATGCATTAATCTTAAAAGTACCTCATGAAAGAAAATACATTTTAAAAACAGTTAGCAAACAATCATTCTAAAGAAACATATGTTGCAAGGAGGGGATAGATGAAGAGACAAAAGTACAAGGATATAAACTTGAGTTATCAAAGATACCAACCCAAAGAATATAAACAAGGAAAACCATCACCCAGGCCTAGGGAGCGGCAGTGGACCCCCAGACAGAGAGTCAGGGATCAACGACTCTAGGATCAGGACAAGGATAAGACTGGTACAGCTAGGCCTCTCTGCTACCCAATAATCAGCAGCGCACCTCTCTCTATCCATGCCTAAAGCAGCAGCCTAATTTGCCTGCCTTACAACAGGCGCTGCGGGAGCCTGTGGCCGAATTTGTAGCTCATCCTGGCGCTGGTGTGATGATGTAGGTAGCTGTGTGCTGTTTGCCGTGAGGATTCCTGGTGCTCCCCCGGGCCTCCAGGTAGCAGGGGTAAGTTGTGGAACAAGTTTGTGGCAGAAAGTGGGACTGGCGCTGCGGGAGCCCACGGCCTAATTTGTACACCTCCTGGCGTGATGACGTAGGCAGCTGTGCGTTGGGAGGATTCTCGGTGCTCACCCCGGTTCATGAAACAAGAAAGGGTATGCAGTTCCTCAGTGGGTCACCGTGGAGGTTAGTAGAGAGAGGTACAATGTGAAAATCACTTGTAGGACATTGTAGTCCTAGAAGTAATTAGGTAGGAGGGGAATGCCTCCTTTCGGAACTAAGGCCCTCACACACTCAGCCAGCTAGGTATCATGCTTCATCATTGGGTTTGCTCCTCATCAGGTTGGCGCTGCAATACCCGACGGGCACCCACCAAGGGGCTCTTTGGCGGAGATCTTTAGTTCCTTGCCTTATGGTGAGGTGTGGTTGTGGGACCTAGGCTAGTATAGTGTAGATATGATGTGAGGAATGTGAAAATTAAAACAAGTTGTGTAGTCCAAAAAACCATTTAATGAAATGGCTCCCACCTGACTAAAATAGAAAAGAGTGGCCGCTTGTATCTTAAGTAATGGTTCAAGATCCTAGTGCTCTACTCTAAAAGGTCAACATGTTTCTTGCCTAAACGTCTGAGTGATCGGGATGCAATTCATCAGGACCATGTGCAAACTATCTACACACTGTGGTAGTTACTGGAACAACCTACCTACCACGTATTAATAGGTAGTTGATCCTAAGGCTCTACTAGCCGCGCCTCAACAGTGTCGGGCGGGGCTGTGAGACCTCTAGGAGCAATCACCTTAACTCAGCGACACTGCGCTGGACGACCTACACCCACCACCGGAACCGGGCCTCAAGGCAGCACGGGTAAGTTGTGGAACAAGATTGTGGCAGAAAGCAGGACAGTTACAGACGGCCGCTCCGTGTTGGACAGACCGATTTGGAAAGGCTGTCTGAATCAGACATCGTAATACGTCGGTCGAAACATAGTGAATAGAGATGGATGATTCAGCTTCGACCGACTAGGAGTTTCCGAATGCTGGTCGGAACCGAGTTGGAAAGACCGAACGATTAATTTCTATCGTAAGCTTTTCGCTTAACAAGGACATTGGGGGTAAATTCATAGCCCCGTACTCACCCTGACCCAGGACTTGCTTTTCTGCCTGCCTGCCCGAGTCCTCCCGCTGCCGCGCACACCATCTCCTGCGGCCGCCGAGCGGAGGACTCGGTTAACCATCGACCCCTGCGGCGGCGCCACCTGATGACGTCATTCAAGGCGCCCGGAGGCGCTTAAAGCCCGGGCATCCCCCCAAACATCCACACACTGGGCTTAAACCAGCCCATCCAGTGTCCTCTAAATGTTAGCAATACCCCTTTAATTAACATTTCAGGAATGCCCGAGAACCTAAACATCATGGGGGCGGTAGGAGGTACATGTAAAGTATGCGTATCTAACACTCCAACCGCCAAACACCTGCACTTCCCGATCCACACCGATCCCAAGACCACCCTCAGAGGCACCCTCTTCTACAGACCCCCGGGACCACGCACACAATTCAGCGAAGACATCGCCGACTTCATCAGCCCGCACGCCCTCCCCTCCGCTGACTACATCCTCCTCGGGGACCTCAACTTCCACCTGGAGAACAACAACGACCGCAACACCACCACCCTGCTGGACAACCTCGCCAACCTCGGTCTCAAGCAGCTGGTGACCACACCCACCCACTACGCCGGACACACACTTGACCCCGTCTTCTCATCTATCATGGACATCTTCTTCAGCCACTCCACCGGACTCCACTGGACGGACCACAGCTGCATCCACTTCAGCTTCAGAAGAAACACGATCCACCACCACCAGCAACAGGGTGCACAAAGAAGCTGGAACAAGATCACAGCTGACCAGCTCGCCGCATCCCTGAGCCAGCACCCTCCCACCAGCTCAGCAAACCCCAGCCAGGCCGCCGACAACCTCACGAAGTGGATCAACAACTGCGCAGACGACCTCGCCCCACTGAGGACCCCGCCTAGCAGACCCGGCAGTAAGAAAGCACCTTGGTTCACCGACGAACTCAAGAGCTCCAAGAAGAACTGCCGAGCCCTCGACAGAGCCTGGCGAAGAGACCCAACACCAGACAACATGACCACCCTCAAGCTCGCCACTCGAAAACACCATCAACTGATCCACGCCACCAGGAAAACCGCATTCAAGGAACGACTGAACAACAACGCACACAACAGCAAGGAACTCTTAAACATCGTGAAAGAGCTCTCCAACCCCAACGCCGGAAACAACGACATCACCCCATCTCAAGACCTCTGCAACTCCCTCGCCTCCTACTTCCACAACAAGATCGCTGACATACACAACAGCTTCAGCACACAACCAACGCTCCCCACGACTGCACCAACTCCCCCCACCACCACCCTCCACGCCTGGACCCCGATCAGCACCGAAGACACCATCCGCACGATGAACTCCATCCACTCCGGATCTCCTACCGACCCCTGCCCTCACCACGTCTTCAACAAGGCCGACGCTTTCATCACACCCCATCTGCGGGACATCATCAACACCTCCTTCAACACCGCCACCTTCCCGGAGAGCTGGAAGCACGCCGAACTCAGCGCTCTACTGAAGAAACCAACAGCCGACCCCACCGAACTCAAAAACTACCGCCCTATCTCGCTCCTCCCGTTCCCAGCCAAAGTCATCGAGAGGACCGTCAACAAGCAGCTGGCCGCCTTCCTCGAGACAAATGGATCCCTCGACCTCTCACAGTCTGGCTTCCGGGCCAACCACAGCACCGAGACCGCCCTCATCGCAGCCACCGATGACATCCGAGCCCTGCTCGACAACGGAGAAACAGCGGCCCTCGTCCTCCTAGACCTCTCCGCTGCATTCAACACTGTCTGCCACCGCACCCTAGTGCAGCGCCTCAGCAACGTCGGAATCCAGGAGAAGGCACTGGAGTGGATCATCTCCTTCCTCGCTAGAAGGACACAGACGGCGTTCCTCAGGGCTCCTCGCTGAGCCCCACCCTCTTCAACGTCTACATAAGCCCCCTGGCGGCCATCGCACGCCAACACAACCTCAACATCATCTCCTACGCCGACGACACCCAGCTGATCCTCTCCCTCACCAACGACCCCGCCAGAGCCAAACTACACGAAGGGATGACAGACGTTCCCGAGTGGATGATGACCAGCCGCCTGAAACTGAACTCAGACAAGACGGAAGTTCTCATCCTGGGCTCCTCGCCCTCCGCCTGGGACGACTCCTGGTGGCCCCCCGCCCTGGGCACCGCACCCAAACCGACAGACCATGCACGCAACCTGGGCTTCATCCTGGACTCCTCCCTCTCCATGACCAGACAAGTCAACGCCATCTCCTCGTCTTGCTTCAATATCCTGCGCATGCTACGTAAGATCTTCCGGTGGATCCCCACCGAGACCAGGAAGACGGTCACCCAGGCCCTCGTCACCAGCCGACTGGACTACGGCAATGCCCTCTACTCCGGAACCACTGCCAAACTCCAGAAGAGACTCCAGCAGATCCAGAACGCCTCAGCGAGACTCATCCTCGACATCCCCTGACACAGCCACATCTCTGGACACCTGAGAGACCTGCACTGGCTCCCGGTCAACAAGAGAATCACCTTCCGTCTCCTCACCCATGCACACAAAGCCCTACACAACCAAGGCCCAAGATACCTCAACAGCCGCCTCAACTTCTACACTCCCACACGCCAGCTTCGATCGACCAGCTACGCCCTCGCCGCCGTTCCACGCATCCGAAGAACCACCATGGGAGGAAGATCCTTCTCCTACCAGGCCGCAAAGACTTGGAACTCCCTCTCGACCCACCTCCGCCTCACCCAAGACCACCTGGCCTTCAGGAAGCTGCTCAAGACCTGGCTGTTCGAGCAGTAGCGGACCCCCCCTCCCGAAGCGCCTTGAGACCCTCCGGGTGAGTAGTGCGCTATATAAATGTTTTGATTGATTGATTGATTGATTGATTGATTGACTCAACTACTAAAGAGTGTGGGGGAGCTTCTAAAACGCCATTTACATCCAGTGGAACGAAGCCTAATGAACATTGAAAAACAACTAGTGAAGCTGAACACACCACCTTTCACCCAGAAAATATTAGGCCCATCTAATGCAGGGGGGGGGGGGCAAAGTCATCAGTACACCAGCCCAATCAGTTCAATCTGACTCCCCCACAAAAATGATACAAGCCGCAAAAGTTGCAATTGAGCAACCAGAGCGGAAAATAACACAAGATACCACCCAGGCTCCTTCAGGAGCCGGGCAGACAAAGTCCAATATAACTCAAGACATCTCCCAGGCTACCCCTGGTTCGTCAAAAGGTCCAACTCAGACAGCCAAGTTGAAAGCCACACCACTCATACCTCCTAAAGGGTTGGTTCCGCAGCCCTTGGGTGATAGAAAGAAGGGAGTGAGGTTCAGGCTTCCGACACATCTACCACCTGAGGCGACCCCATATACTGTCATCCTTACTGGGGTCCCAGAGCTGCCTGAAAACACAGACGAACCCTCCTGGTCCCTTCGAAATAAGGTGCTGCAGTGGTTGAGCATAAATAGACCTCTTCAACCACCAAATTCCAGCAGAATCTCTTCGGTACAAAGAGTACCGTGGATTGGTGAACTAAGAAAAAGCATACAGGGTGACTGCGTTATAATCAACTGCGACGATCCCGCCACGGTTGATTATATCTTCTCCTGGCCTACCCTGGCAAAAAAGGGAGGGATTGATGCCCACCGCCTCTCCTTTTTTTATCCACCATCGAACATCTTTGAATATGGAGAAATCCCAAGCTGGGAGGAAGGTCCAGATTGGACCTGGAACCAAGCGGGCCGCTGGAACAGGAACAGGAATAGGACTAGAGACTGGGAAGCTCGGTCTTGGTTTCCTAGAACAGAACAGTTTAACTTGGAAGGCTGGAGGGGCATTTCAACAATAAATAGATATGACTGCCTAGATATGGTCGACTGACAACTAGGGTATTCAATCAGGGCAAAACAGGATCATAGAATCTTTTCTGCTTCTCCAACCTCAGGAAGAGCATCCAACCCGTGCAATAAAAAACACTCTCCCTGTCATACTAGCTTAACCCTAAATACCAATCTTGCCCTCCCTCGGGCACCAGTATCACTAGCATCATCCTCTTCATACCAATTAGCTACGGGCTCCATATCTGAGGGACCCGATGTTATAGATGCCAATGAGGAATATGACATAGCCTTCCTTGATGAAACAAACATAGGAACTCTAGATACGATAGGGCACAGTGCAGGTAATAGTGTGAGCCCACATTCACTGGAAAAAGATCGAACACAAACAGTGAGGAGAGCCAGTGTGGCCTTAACATCGTGGAACATTGCGGGTCTCTCCAAGAAATCGAAGGACCAAACATTCCTATCCTTTGCCGATAAATTTGACATTATATGTCTTCAGGAGTGTTGGGATCAGGAGGAGTCCCATATAGAGGGTTTCAGTACCCTCTTTACCGCGTCTATTCAGGGTAATCGAGGTAGGGGCTCTGGAGGCCTCTGTACGTATGTCTCTAATCTGGCAAACTTGACAGTGAAGAGATTTGAGAATGAGGGGGTTAACAATAGGGAGCGTAAATCCCTGCAGGGTTTTTCTGTTAAGGGAAAGGGCCGAGCATTCTTCTGATTAATTTATACAATAACATCATGAAAGAAGAAGCCAAAGCACTCATAGACGATTTAACCCATATCTTAAATAGAGGAACGGGAGAGGCTGATTATCTCCTTATAGTGGGAGTCTTTAACTGCCACTTATGCCCTCATAGTGGCTTAGACATTTGTGGCATAACAAATTTAAAAGGGGAACCTAGCACGCATTTTGAACATACCATTTTTGGTAATATGCTAAACCAATTAATGCATGACTGGGACCTAGGCTATGCTAACAAACTTTGCGAACCTATGGTTGATTTCCAACCAACTTTCCATGGTCGAGAGTCAGGCACCATTATAGATTTTATGTTGCTGTCTAACAGCAATTAGGGATCTGTACAGGGCTTTAAGATCTAGTAATGAGTGACCACTTTCCAATTGGTAACTGTCTTGATGCGGGCATCCACGATAGCCATCCATCAAGACTGTCTGAAACATTATATCGTCATTCAATTTCCCTGACCAGAAGAAATGGGTATGCCATTAAGTGGGCTAAGGTTGACCCTAAAAATTTCTTAAAGGAGGTAATCATGGAAGACCGTCAGCACTTCATGACGTGTATGGAACAATATCCCAATCCCCATAAGATCAGAGCGGCCTATGACAAGATAGTAGCCACTATTAATGACAAGCTGACCAGGAAACGAAAAGATGGAGAAATGGTTAGATCGAACGGCTGGTTCAATTCTGCCTGCACTAGTGCCCATAAAGCTCTCCTACAGGCTGTAAAGACCCTGCCGAAAGATATTAAGTTAGTCAGAACAGCCAGGCTGGACTATAAACAGGCACTGCAAAATAGGAAAAAAAAACTCGAAGATCCTGCCTGGGAGGCGTTAATAAAGGCTAGCGCCCTTCGGGACAATATTTCCTTTTGGAGAGAAGTCAATGCCACGTTCTTCGCAGAGAGAAAGACTGACTCTTTGGAGGTAGCTATAGCTGAGGACGTTTTGGTGAGTTATTTTACGGCATTATGCAAAAATGATGAATTACCTGCGGTAAACTGCCCTGCGATATTATCACACAACGCCACTGCCCCACAGTCTGAAGCATCACACACCATAGACACCTTTCCACTGAACATAGTCTTTTCTCCACTAGAGGTTGAGCAGGCCATTCGAGAGAGCGCTAATTCCAAAGCCCCAGGGCTAGATGGCATCCCTATTGACTTATTTAAAGAAAACATGGATCTTTGGGCCCCGCTCCTCACAAATGTTTTAAATGCCTATAGTCAAACAGGCTTTCCAGCCACATGGCAGGAAGCCATTGTAATTCCTATCTTCAAAAAAGGAGATAGACAGGACCCTAAATGCTATAGGCCAATCTCTATGCTCGATTCCTTGATGAAAGTAGCAGGGAGAGTTCTACTTACCAAATTACAAGCCTGGGCCAAAACTGAAGGGGTTCTTTCTAAATTCCAATATGGGTTCAAGAGTGGGCTGGGCACAGTCGAGCAAGGACTCAATCTGGCACTAATAACTAGTAAATATATGGTGGTTAAAAAAGGGAATTTATACATGACGTTTGTCGATTTAAGCTTGGCTTTCGATTGCTTGAACCACAAAGTGTTATGGAATACCCTGACCAAGATGGGGATAGACCCACTTGTGTTGAATTTTATAAAGGACTCTACAGAGGTGCAGGAGCAACGGTCCGCTATGGTAAAAACGGAGAACACACCAAGAAGTTTCCTATAGAAAAGGGCGTTCGACAGGGCTGCATCCTTGCACCTTTTCTTTTTAATCTGTACATTAACGAAGTGGCAGACTTTTTGATTAATTTGGAAGTTGACCATCCCAAAATTAACGGCTCGGCGGTACCAATATTACTCTGTGCCGACGACGCTGTAATAATGTCACGAACCCAGGTGGGCCTCCAAAAGGCATTAACCGGCTTTTCAACTTTTATGGGCTCTAGATGTTTGAAGATAAACGTGGGAAAAACCTTTACCATGTGTTGCATGTCAAAAAATAATTCCAAAATAGACTGCAAAACTTTCGTCAATCAGACAAAGATAGGCTTGACCAAAACGTTCTCATATTTAGGCATTACTTTTAATAATAGAGGAACTTGGACCAAAGCCATCGCTACACGCAACCTGGCCTTCTCCCGCACCATTGGCGCAGTAAAACAATTCGCTAAGAGACTCGGCGGAAAACCCATAGACACTCTGCTTAAGATCTATGCAGCTAAATGTGTCTCTACTGTGACCTATGGGGCTGGTATTTGGGGTACGGCAGATTGCACACAAATCCAACTAGCGGAAAATGCCTTTTTCAGATATTTGTTAGCTGTCCCAAGATCAATCTCTACAACCATATGTCATAAAGAATTAGATCGGGTTCATATCACAGACCTAATCAAGATAAGACCAGTCATGTTGTGGCATAAGATATGGTCCTCTAAGGACACAGCTTTCAGCAGGGATGTGATTCCAGACTGTATGAACCAATCAGCGGCCAGGAAGTTTACCTGGCTTTATTATGTTAAAAAATTCTTGAATTCCATTGGCCACCCAGAACTTTATGTAACCACCAGCTCATGTGCACTAATGTAGGATAAAGTTTTAAAGGAAACCTGTCTTGAGATGTTAGAAGATAGGCGGTGGTATCTGGATGGAAATAAGTCTACGATCATTTCTCATCGTCGCATTCTATATGGTCCAGGTCTACACCCATACCTGGCCCCGGTACTTCCCAGTTATCCTAGAATGCTACTAACAAGGATGAGGACTGACTGTTTTTACAGGCTGATATCCTTTCCCGCTCCAAATGACTGGTCTGCCACGCTAATAAATTGTCCTTGTGATGATTCATCTACTCAGTCAAACATCCACTGCATCTTTTTTTGCAAATACTACGAGTGGGGCAGAAAGAGTCATCTGTTGCCCCTACTAAAGATGTGGGGATTGAGACAATGTAAACCAGCTTTGATCAGACTATACATGCTACAGGACGAAGTTACCATGGTCGCAGCTGTTAAATTTCTGAAATATGTAGTAAGATGTAGAGGATCGATGGCATAATGATTGTATGATTGTACTGTATACCAACATACTCAATAGTATATATTAATTATCCTGGACTCTTCCAGTGCTTTTAAAGAAGGTTTAATGTCCCCTTTTTTAATGTTTTATGTAAAATAATGTATCAAATTTTACCATTGTATTTTGTGGATGAAATCATTTTTTTCATTCTTTTATGTGCTTTTATGGTCTTTTAACACATACCGAATAAAGCTATCTTTGACTTGACTTGCCTTGACTGATTGGAAATGTTTCCGAGTCGGTCGAAGCCAAATCAAAATTCCTAATTATTAATTTCAAAGTTAGAAATTGGCTAATAATTGATCACTTGATTAAAACATACATTATATTGTTAGAAACAGAGCAAGACACATTAAAATATAAGAAATAACACAATTAACATATACAAAATAATTATTACATGTTTAATTATTGGTTAATGAATTATAAGTGAAAAAATTCCAACTGGGTTCCCCAACAAATATAATTAATAAACAATTTACATAATTATTAATTACTTAAATATTGAATTAAAAGTTAATAATTAATTGATAATTGATTATTACTTAATTAGCTTCCCACCCTATACCTCTACAAATCCAGCAGCCCGCACCTACAAAGAACCTAGAATTTTGTTTACATGATTTACCTAATTAATTATCATTTAAATAATTAATATTGAACTAATAATTAATTAATTAATACTTTATTAACTTCACATTCTATACCTCTACAAACCTAACAACACACAGACAAAACATCACTAAGAGTATTACATAATTACATAATATATTATCAATTGACTAATTATTAATACATTATTATTTAATAATGAATAAATTATTGCTTAATTATCTTCCCACAATATAGCCCTACAAACAAAACAACCCACACCTAAAATATAACTCCCAGAATTATAATAGTTACACAATTTACATAATGGATCATCAATTAAAAAATCTATATCAATAAAATATTCATCATTAATTAATTATACTTAAATACCTTCCCCCATGCAACACTGCAAACCACAACCCGCTACAACACTATAAATTGCAATTAATAATTAAATTAAAAAGTTATAAATCAGTTAACAGTTAAAACTATATTTAACAATATTAACAATTATATGAAAAATATATTACATATGCAATTAAAATATGACTAAATCACATTAAAATAATTTTAAAATGCTTGACATCAATATTATTGTAAATGATACTAAAACACTGATATTCTTGCAAACAATATTACCTACCGAAAATTCAATATGTTTATGTCCACAATATTACTGCATCATGATAATAATGTGTCACAATCTTAAAAGCTCAATATTTCTGTACTTTGAAATCTATGATCCGATATTATGTCCAAATACCGGCACA
Organism: Lissotriton vulgaris; assembly: GCF_964263255.1. Classification (NCBI taxonomy): domain Eukaryota; kingdom Metazoa; phylum Chordata; class Amphibia; order Caudata; family Salamandridae; genus Lissotriton; species Lissotriton vulgaris. Next base: position 1,575,410,576 of record NC_141691.1, read on the forward strand.
ATGTGTGCTACAGTCCTCTAGTGACATTTAACATACAAGTCCTGAATACACGTTGCACAATATATTAGAGAATTATACGTAAGTTAAATTTGCCAATCAGGATTATAGCCAATTTTAACATACCTTTAGAGGTTTGAGCCCACGTATTGTTGTCTACAGCAACGGATCCTTTGTTAAGGCAGAGGAGCGTCACCCCACTGCTCTCTAAGCAGTGCAAAAAGGAAAAATAAATGGATAATAGAACAATGTTATTATCGTTTTCGTTTTTTACTGCTGAGCCAGGGCGGAGTGGGGCTGTACTATACTGACGTACAGCAGCAACCAGGAGGGAGGAGAAGTGGTGGGCACCATATGTGCGCATGACGGTTTGGCGGGTCGTCATCATGGGCGTCCGCAGGGGGGAGCAAGGAGGGGCGCTTGCCCCCCCCTGGAGCAACACTCCCCCCCCCCCCCCTGCGGACGCCCATGAAAACCGTGACTTCAAGACGGGGTTCTCACTCTCTTTCCTCTCCTTTTTTATTTGCTTCCCTGTGAAATGGATCCAAAAAAGAAAGACGCTTTTGCTGGAAATTTAGTATTTTTCTGACATTTTAATTCCAAAGTGCAGCTTTGGGAATTAAAGGCTAAAAATATAAAAAAATAGATAAATAACTAAATAAAGTAAGACAGAGTGGTAGCAAACTGGCCAAACTGATTTTATTCACACTGAAACACATTAGCGCCACTTTTACAGAGTTTGCTAGTGAAGCGCTCTTTTTGTTTTCCTGTCTTTGTTTTCCCTGGACTTGGAACTAGTGCACCCATCCTGGAGGTACCAAAATGTGTGGATTGGAAAACAAGATGTGGTCTTCTTACCATACTGCTTACGTTTTGTAAGGATATAAGAAATGGCCATTGAAATGGGTCCATTCAGGGCCCTGTAGCCGTGTCCTTAACTTTTCAGGCAAAAGCACTCACTGATTTCTGAATAGTGAGTGTAAAAGCATTAAGGTAACCATGTTGTTCCTGCTTACTTTTCCCATGGTTTGCAAAATTTTGCACTCCCTATAAGTGTTTGCTTCTTCCAGGATGTTGTTTCTTTTTTTTTTTGTAGGCCGCATATTGATCTTGTCTAGGCCGTAATTTAAATTGCGCATCCAGGTGTTTATAGCGGGCAACAATTGGGTTGTAGTTGAAAACAGTGGGAGTTTTTCTCAGTGGGGGAGGACGGTGTTAAGTGGGGGAGAGGATGTGGCACTATGGTCAGAGCTGCTGAATTTGGAACTGGGAACCAGGTTCAGCCTTAATAACCAGCCCACCAGACCACTCTCCTGCGAGAGCACAATCACATGCTAGACCTTAGAAGGCTTTGCAACACCTTAGAAGTCCTGGTGTCTTCGTACCAGCAGGTGGACCCTAGCATGACAAGTGTAGGTTAACCTTCAAGGCTTGTCCACCACTATCCATACTGACGTTCACTTCCAGTCTTGCGGGCAGGCCTATGAATCAGCACCCCCTAGAACAACAGTCACTGAGGTCACAGGACCCTTGAGAAGAGCCAGGTCTAGGGCAGTGCAACCAGTGTGACCGCACCGGGTGCTGACTTTAGGTGAAGGCATCATGCTAGCAAGTGAATAATGGTTTTAAAAACGCTTGCTGCCTCCTTCCTGGCTTCCAGCAATTTTCGGCAACAATAAAAATGTCATGATGACTCTGGTGATTAATGTTCTTCTAGAGAGAGATCAGAATTTTGTCTAGCGGAAGTTTTGACTCATGGAAAGGTAGCCCAGATGGTTAATCTACCGGCTGCAAAGAACATGCGCCATGCAGATCACAAAGTGAATATAATGTAAATAGGTCAGTGGGATACTGCTTTTGTCAGAGATCCTTTTGTTACTTGCATTTTATAAGTTAAAATCCTAACTTAGAACAGTGAGCTATTATCTGTCATCTAAGAGCTGCATACAAACTGCAAGGTATAAATTCGAGCGTTATGTCCCCCCTCACCTCCCCTTCCCCTAGTCTTTAATTATCCTAATGTCCCATAAAGTGTTCTTTTGGACAGAAATAAATTCTTATTATTAAGGGGAATACCCCCAACGATGGTATTACGTTTTAAATTCCGGGTATTGTGTTTCTCCAGACCAATCACTATAAAACTGTATGGGGTACTAGTATGGTTGTCATGTGACTCCTACACCTTGTAGTCCTTAGTCTTATGTAATATATTCTATACAGTGATTTACACACATATTGATTGTCTCTGTGTAATGTGTGTGATGTAAAGTTCTCTGACACCCTACAATGGTATGAGTGGCGCTGTAATTCAAATAAATGCATCTGAGAGAGAGTGGGTATGGAGACTTGGGGGGCACAGTTAAAGGGTGGTAGTGAGGGAATCCATGGCAGAGATGGTCATTGAGGGGCACTAACAAACATTGATGCACAGGACACCGCCAGTGCTATGGCTGGCCATGCCCTTGAGGTCAGTCTGCCTCACCCAAAGGTACCTCCATTGGCCTTGTTTCAGCAGCAGTAGCTGCAATTCACCAGGGATTGGCAATGCAGGATTTTCACACACCAAACTAAGTTTACAAACTTCACAGTCTCCCTGCTTCATTCGCAAACACTTTTAACATGTGCAGCCTGCTGTGGGGCCACTGGAATTAACAATTTATTAGTTTATATGGTCAGACCATGCAGCAGATCTTGCATTATGAGGCAAATATGGCAGAGCCATAATTTTAGAGAAAACATTTGCAAACGAGGATATTTTGACATTCATGTTTGAACTGCTGTTGTTGAAAAAGGCTGAAGTGCTTATGACAGAAACTCCATGGCTCGGAGACAGAGTGCTTGTGTTTCCACATTTTATCATATTTGGTACATTCTGTGATTAGAAGCATATCTCACTTTGTGAATATATTTTAATGTCAATAACTCATTATAACCTTAAATAATCTTGTATATCCATTGGTTGATTAAACTGGGCAGTGAAATGCCAAACAAATACTAAAAATTGTGATGTCTGCGCATTCTAGCCACACCTCTGGCTCCACCCACAGACCCAATCCTTGGGTTATTCCCGCCCTCTGATTCTCCGCCCACTGTTCCCCTACTTTCTTTCCCCCACTCCGACCACTGTGTAGGACTCAGCATCCCTGGACTTGTGATGTGGCGCAGCTGCGGGCGCCGCATGTGCCACACATTTACGGTGCCCGGCTTCCGCATAAGGGAGCTGGCCATTATAGTATCCCTAAACGTGAGCACGATGTCAGTTTGACATTGACTACACGTAGAGGGACTCTAAGTTTCTTTAAAAAAATGTAGCTAACATTTGGACCTATACATTTTATTGTGTATAAATTAGTTGAATGTGTGTAAAATTTAGCAATGCCCGGGGAATTGTAGTAAAGGGAGCACCCATTGGCGCATCACTAGCGTGTGTAATTGCTGCATTATTTATTACTAACTTTGATGTTGTGCTTTAACTTTGGATAAAAGTTATCATGAATTCTAGCACCATGAAGCCAATATTGGTAAATATGTGAGCTACAAATAATCCCTAACATACACTGTGCATACAGCATATTTAATCATAGGCTGTTTTAAAGTATTCTGATAAAAATCGAATCGTGCTGAAGACAGCCTTGATTGGTGTCTGATCGAGGACCCGGAAGTCTGCACACCTAGCAGACAGAGACAAAGCACCTTGTCAGAAAGTTTAGGGTTTTCCCTACAGGTGGTGTTTGTTGGCCCGTGGCTGGGTCAGTCACATGTCCTGGATTCCTGGCATTTAATTGAGTCCATCCTAGTTCTGCGCCCCAGTGTTGTGTTTGCCCCACCTGGCACACATCATGTCGGAGGATGGTGATGACGTTAACATTTTACCCACCCCCTGGAAAAATTTCTGTCGACGCCCATGGTCGTCATTGGACTGCTAAACCGTCATGCGCACCAAGCATTTCTGTGCTGTACAGCTGGGTGGAGAACAGTCCTAGGTTCCCAGGCTCTGTCTGAGTGGCAAACCAGCCCACTCAGACCAATTATGACAGTGCTGTCATGCTTGTAATACTATTTCTAGCATGACAGCAGTGTCTTGATTGGCTTAGGTGAGTTTGGGAGTCTGTGTGCTGCCGGTAGTCGGAACAGGTAAGTGATCTTTAATTTTTACTTTTCAAATCCCCCCCCCCCACACCTCCGTTCACCAGTAGCTCCCACTGGTGGTGTTGGTTAGCAAAGTTACATTGCATAGAATACAAAAAAACAACCTCATCAGTCAAAGAAAAGGGGGAATGTCATGCCAAAAAGAGGCATACTCTTACAGGCCCACTAGCAGCTGTTTGTAACTGTGATAATCAGTTTTCAGTGGGCCCCTCAAGGCACAGGACCCTGGTGCCATTGCACCTACTTCACCAGTGGAAACTATGTTGTTGGCTAAGGGTGGTCAAAAGTCTCTCATCTTTACACAATAGAAACACGGGCAATAACTACTATGGGCAGAAGGTCACAGTTCCAAAACACAGGGTCAACCTTCTACATTAAAAAAAAAACGAATCCCAATCTGAATCATGCATGCTGCGCACTTAATTCTGCCGTAGAGGTCGCCCCTTTACTCTGAGTTGATCAGTTGTGGAAGGGGTACGCCTACCCATATTGCAATCTACCCCTGACTGTCTTTCTTGGTGTCACCATCTATTGAATTATAAGTGATTTTTCAAACTTCATACTTTCATCTGTGATGTAGGTAACTGCCAATGATGTCCTGTTCATTACACCTTGTTTCTGCTGTTTAATTTCCAAATCAATCTTCTCATAAATGTAAGATATTTTAAAAATATTTAAGACAAAGAAACCTTTACATTTTCATAGCATATGGATGCCTTTTATTATAAACATTCGTTAAACATTGCAACATAATGCCTTATACTTTTTCTTCTCTTGCTAGATAATTTACTCAACACTGTGGCACAATTTTGTTCTTCACTGCTACATATTTCTAGTTGCTCTGAATATAATGGAGTGCATTTGACTAGTGCACTTAGAATGCAATGCAGTGTGGTGTGATAGTACCCATAGTATTCAGTGTGATGGGTTAGTGTCCCGCAGACCTAATGTTGTGTGGCATGTTAGTAGCGGATTCGGGTCTTTATGATGCAGTGCAGTGTGGCAGGTTGGTGGCACTTGAGTGCAGTGTAAAATTGAGTTCGGAGTATTCGTTGCTGTTCCTTGTGGCAGATAATTGCACCCAGGACACATTGAAATGCAGGATATTAGTTTGCTTTGCATGCAGTACAATGTGTTGAGTAATTGCCCATTAGATGAAGTATGATGGGTTACTCTAGCATGGATGCTGGGCATAGTACCCCTTAGTCTTCCTTGAGAGCAGTGTTGTACCTACTGTTCCCTGAAGAGCATGTAATGTGATGAGTTACTGTATCTGGGGAGCAGTGATATTTTGTCTTGGATTCAGTACAGTGGATTTTTGTCTCTAGGGAGTGGTGTGGTGGGTTAATGGCCTAAGGATGTAGTTCGTGATGAGTTAGTATCCCTTATGTTGAGTGTTGTGAACTGTAGTATTGTCCCTAGAAAATAGTGTTTGGTGTGTTGGGTTAGCATCCTTAGTTACTAGCACAGTAGTGTGGCTTAGTATCCTTAGGATGCAGTGAATTGTGCTCGATTAATGACCCTAAGGTCTAGTAGAGAGAAGTGGGTTAGTTGAAGGCAAACAGAATGCAGGCAGTGCTGTGGGGTTCATTAGTGCACCCCGGGCACTGTATTGTACAATACTGTGAAGCATTGCTGCCATTTAGCATTTTGTCAGAGCCACTGCCATGAAAGGTGGTGCAAACTCTTTCTTTGCCCTGTATCCAATTGTCTCCATTTGCCCCATGCTGTCATTTCTAAGCCTAGTAGTGAAAGGTAACATTTGATTTAGATATGGGTGGACGGGCCAACTGGAAATGGTTAAATGAATGCCACTTCTACTGGCTCTGATTCACAGAGCTGTTCACGGAGATCTCTGAGTGCCCTCTGGTCAACCCTTGTTAGTGCAGTATTAGAACGAGGTAAATACTGCATCTCTGTGTAAGATGGCTAACAACGGCTGAGATGATGGAGGCCTGGTAGGAATGTTTCCCCTGCCAGTATCTTCAAATCAGTACTATATCTCTGTTTTTTTAATTTTCCAGTAACAACATTCCAGCCTTTGCAACTTGTCCATATCTGGAACTTTGCCAGGTTTTTCCAACAGCACTCTGCATGCATAAATGTGAAGAGACAGCGATTTTTAAAGAGGAATATTTTGAAACAGCCATCTGCTGAAACTCTGAACAGCAGTGTGATCCACTTATTGTATATACTTGCCAGGAGCTTCGGTAAATGCATGGCGGGTGTGAAAATTGCATGGTTAGCTAGTAGCTCGTGCTTATGACTCACAGACATGAGGAGTATGTGTCAAGTTCCAGGAATGTGTAAGCAGCTCATGCATGGCAGTCCTGTATGTTGAATATCTATGTCTGAAAAGAGTGGTGGGTGGCACTGGAAAGGATTGATCTGGGCAAATGACAGACAATATTTGAGAACAAGACCATCCCTCAACGTCTATTCTAGAGATAAAAAACGAATTAATCACTAGCAATGGTGAGCTTGTTTGTATGATAAGCAGGGGTGCTGGGCGTGATAGGTTTGTAAAGCATACAGGTGGTTGTGAAGATGGTATGGGACAACAAGGGGAGCCAATGGATGGGGCAATGTGATTATATTTCTTAAGATCCTAGTTGGAACGTGCTGCAGCATGAAGGTTGCTCGTAAGGGGTGCTCATGTGGAGTCTGAGAAGCCATTGAGTAGGCAGTGTCATCATCCAGATGCAACAGTCGAAGGGTTTGTACAGCAGTTCCGATGTGGCTTTCTGGAAGAAATGGTTTGGCATTCTTTAGAAAAGAGAGCTGGTATAAGGCTGTTGTGTTTTTTTGGGCAATGTGCTCTTCGAGGGAGAGGTTGGTGACCAGGGTAAGTCCACGTGATTTGGCATTAGGTGATAGTTAGGGTTTGAAGCCATTAAGGTTCATATAATTGAGCCTATTTTGTACTATGTTATTTGATGTTCTTGGACAAATAGGTGGAATTCTGTCTTGGTTGGGTTGAGGCTTCCATTAGTCGTTGGACATCCACGTCTGGATGATGTGGAAGCAGGATTTGAAACTTTGGATGGCTAAAGCAGAGGAAATGTTTTAGTAATGTTGTGTATCTTTGGCATATCAGTGAATCCTGATGCTGTCATCTGTGAGTAGAGCAACAAGCAGTTCCACGTAAAGGTTCAAGATGACAGAATACAGTATGAGACCCTTAGGGATTCCACATGTGATATGTATCTTTTGTGACCTGGAGGTGTCAATGTGAACAAACTGGTGTTGGCTGGAAATGTAAGAGTAGAACCAGTGAAGGACATGGCCAGTGAATCAAATTCAGGACTCGAAGGTGTGTAGAATGGCACATTAGTAGACTGTGTCAAAATCAGCTGAGAGATCCAGAAATATCACGAGGTAGGGGCATTTTCATATATGGCCAAATAGACTTAGTCAACTATGTGTAAGATGACAGTCTCTACGATGCACCAGCCTGATAGTTGTGCTTTAGACGGTAAGCATTGATGTAATCTTGCAGTAAAACATAGACTGCTTTTTCAATGTTCTTGCCAAATGATAGGTGAGTGATGGGCCCACAGTTGGTGAGGTCATCAGGGTATAGTGTAGGTTTCTTTAGGGTTGGGAGGAGCTGGATAGTCTTGAAAGCTTTGGTTAGGTTCGGGGAAGATGCCTTGAGTGAGTGAGTGAGTTATTGATGATCGTATGTGGGGGTAAGAGAGCATCACCAGATAGAGCTTTAGTAAAAGATAATGGTAAAACATCGTCTTAATAAGAAATGGTTTTAAGAGAGTTGAGTATGTGAGCCAGATCTAGGTTAAGAAAGGGCTTTGAAGGGTGAACATTGTGGAACTCTAAGCTGGCATGGTGTCATAGATGTGCTGCTGGTTCGTCTATAGAAGAGGATAATGGCATTGCACGTTTCTGTGGAGTGAGAGTAGGTGGACCTATTGTGGGTTAATGCAGAGCTTGATTCAGGCAGTGGGATTTGAGGTATCAAGAGGTCCCCTGGTGTTCTGTTTTTCCTCCATTTTTCTTCCAGTCTGCAGATGGATTGTTTATTGTCAGTAAGGTCTTTAGAATGCCAAGGTGCTGAAGTTGTTAGCTGCACTTGTATGTTAGAAATGATACGTGGGCATTCACGTAGCTTTCCAAAAAGAGCAATGAAGTTGTTTAGAGGGGTGTTGGCATCGAACATGGAGTAGATGGGGTGACAGATGATGTTATCAGTCGACTTCAAGCATTGGAGAAGCCTTAGCATGCCTTGGTGGTGCATGAATACTGTGCTTAGCTTGTGTATTAAAAGGAGAATTCCAGCATTAGTAAAAATTCACTCTCATGAATCAGTGAAGGTCCTCAAATTATATAAAGTAATGAACAACCCCATGACAAGATGAGATGAGCACCAACAGCCAGAGACAGAGAGGTGTGGCTCACTGGTTAGAGGCGGCAGACCCGAGTGCAGAGAACGGCCCGGGACCAGGGTTCGATTCCCGACGCGGCAGGGTCTTGGATCAGGATCAGCGGACTGATAATTCTCGCATCGGTGCCTACTCCGACCAGGGAGCACACTCGGCAACTCTGGGCATTAGCTTGCCTCATCTCCACAACGGCCCCACACAAACGCCGGGGATGCCTGGTTTCACCTTGGAGACCCCCAGGAGGGACTATCTCACAAGGAAAGCCAGGACGGGTTCCCCAGCGGTCTATAGCGCTACGAGGCCTCCGGGTAGCAGTGCGCTTTATAAGACACAACAATTTACAATTTACAATTTACAAAGTGCTCCAGTCACAATATGGTACTAAAAATGTATAGAGTGAAACTGGGGAAATGGCATATTGAATCAAAACATTATACCCAACCCACTTTCGCTGTGCTCCTTTCTCTTACACCACAGACTTTCAAGACAGAACATAGGAAACCAATACAGCAATAAAGTGATATGAACAAATAATATAGATTCCCATAAATCATCACTGGAAAGTTAACCCTTCTAGAGAACAAAGAAATTAAAAATGACTGCAAATTCTGTGAGTTACAGATTTTTCCAGCTCAAATGTAGGCTTAGCACTTACATCAACAGGAAAATGAGGCTGAATTCCCAGAACAGTCAAAGTGTCACAGTAGTAAATCTATCACCAAGAGATATGGCCATCAGTGAGAAAAATAAAGGGTGGTAGACTGAAAACGAGGCTGCAGGGGCTTTTGTTACACCACTGGACATTGGGTGTTACATTTGGCTGAGGAGAGGGCAAACTGAAGAGCAATTATGAGGAGCATACATGTCACTAGAGAATTAACAGGGCATGTGGCTCTGCAGCAGGATCATCTGGGACATAGGACCGGCTCACAGTTCTCAGAACACAGACATTCAGACAGATCAGTCATTGATCCCTTCCATGTCATTCCTATCACATTCCTCCTAGAATTTCCCCATCCGATTTCACACAAGATCTTCCTTTTTATCTCATCTCACTCGTGCAGTCCATACACCTCCCAAACAATATTGAAAATACTTGTAAATAGTTGTGATTTTGGTATTACCTAGTGTATAGGTTAATTGGGGACTGGCTAGGAGTAAGTTGGAGCTTACCTTAAGTGGTGCATGACCTCAATATTGAGTTAATACGAGTTCACCTGGTCAGGGGATGCGTTCACCTGGTCATTTTTCCGCTGTGAAGGGAACAGCCACCGCTAGCCTTGCTTTCCTTCACCCAGCACCTTGCAAAAGGGGACTACAGATCCCAGAGGCACCACCACCATGGTCCCGGCTGTGATGCCATTGCCCGTGTCTGAAGGCGCGATAAGAGCGCTGCTGCCCTCCCGCACCGTGGGACGCGCTCACCTGGTCATTTTTCTACTGTGAGGGGAACGGCCACCGCTAGCCTTGCTTTTCTTCACCCAGTGCCTTGCAACAGGGGACTACAGCTCCCAGAGGCACCACTGCCGCGGGGCCGGCCGTGACGCCATCGCCCGCCCCTGGATGCGCGATAAGAGTGCTGCTGCCCTCCCGCACCGTGGGACTCGCTCACCTGGTCATTTTACCACCGTGAGGGGAACGGCCACCGCTAGCCTTGCTTTTCTTCACCCAGTGCCTTGCAACAGGGGACTACAGCTCCCAGAGGCACCACTGCCGCGGGCCGGATGTGATGTCATCGCCCGCCCCTGGATGCGCAATAAGAGTGCTGCTGCCCTCCCGCACCGCAGGACAAGCCCGGGCTAAGGGTGGGCCCGTCCTAGCCCATCAGAGACTGGAAGAGGCTGGGCTGGGCCACCCCACTAATGTCTTAATCATGGGACTTTGTGACATATAAGTACTAAAGGTTCACTGTGTACCTTACTTCCCAAGGGGTGGTAACATGAATAAGCGTATGTTATGTTATGTTATGTTAAAGGTATTTAATACCGCGCACATACACCAATTGGTTTCTTGGCGCTCAAAGACCAGTGGATAAGGACACAGGGTAGTGGGTGCAGCTAGCCATGATCAAGACAGAACAGATATGTTTTCAAGGATTTACGGAAAGTAGGATAGTCAGGAGTGAGCCGGATTGAGAGAGGAAAGGAGTTCCAAGTGGACGGAGCAAGAAAACAGAAACAGGCACCACCATGCTTCTTACGTTTGAACCTAGGAGTGATCAGAAGATTGTGAGCAGAGGATCTGAGGTGTCGAGAAGGAACATAGGGGTGCAGACAGAGGGAAATAAAGACAGGAGCAGAGGCAAAAAGAGATTTGAAAATGGTACATCCCAATTTAAAGATACAACGTTGCGCAACCGGGAGCCAGTGTAGGGTTTTTAGCATCGGGGTGACGTGTTGGTGTTTGGGCTGCTGAAAAATTAATCTGGCTGCCTGGTTTTGCACCAGTTGGAGTCGGTGAAGATGGTATGCAGGAATCCCCACGTATAGACAGTTGGCATAGTCTAAACGTGAGGTAACCAAGGCCATGATAACAAGGGTGAGAGCCTCTGATGATAGGAACTTTCGGATCTTCCCGATTCTGCGAAAGTGGTAAAAGCAGGCCGAGGTAACAGCATTGATATGCGGCCGCATCAAAAGGTCACTAGAGATAGTAACACCTAGGCTCTTCACAGAGTTGACTGGGCAGGGAGGGGAACCAAGGGCAGGGGGCCAAAAATTGGGAGTCCAGGGATGTGGGAGCCCGCCAATCAGGACCAGCTCTGTCTTGCTAGGATTGAGCTTCAGCTGGCTGAAGTTCATCCACTCATAGATGGTAAGCATTGTGGTTTGAAAATTGGAGCAGGAGAGAGGGGAGGGGTCGATGGGAAAAATAAGTTGCAGATCATCTGCGTAGTTAAAGGTGGTAACAGAGGAGTGATGAAGAGAGACAAGGAGGGGCTGCATATAAAGATTAAACAAAAGAGGGGACAAAGCAGAACCCTGGGGAACACCACAGGAAAGTGAGATTCGGGGAGCAGAGAAGGAAGACAGGTGTACCGATTGGGAGCGGAGTTGGAGAAAGGACACAATCCAAGACAGGGCCAGGCCCGAGATGCGAGCATTTCTGACACGGTCGACCAAAATGTCATGGTCGACCGTGTCAAAAGCGGCCGAGAGATCAAGTAGCACTAGGGCCTGGGCTAGGCGTAAAGCAGGACTGGGTATGGGGGTTGTGGGTACACTGGATGCTTTTCTCTCAAGTGCGGAATCCACTCTAATACATGAGATCCAACTGACTGAGCGCAGGCTTTCTCTTGAGCTACCAACATCTCTTGGGACCCTGAGCTCCAATATTTCTTCTACCCAACCCTTACCCAATAGTTCGAATGGAACCACTCCGAAGTCCAGCCAGTTTCCTTCAGCACATTTTTCTCACTCTCCCCCCAGCCCGGCTAGTCCACCCAGTACTTCTATGGTCACCACTAGGGGTCAGAAGTCCAGCCAGGCAACAAATAGCAAACCATCACAAAAAAATGGAAAGCTCGAGGGCCACAAAAGACAAACCCTTTGCCTCCCAGAGCAGTAAAATGTAAAATAGCTGTAAAAGGCATCTCAGGTATTTGCCCCCTATTTGCACTCCCACAGGTACCATAGACTCACCTCAGTCCACTAACGTGGATGAGCTCTGCACACAAATTGAACAGAAACTTTCAGCTTTGATTGACCCACTATATAAGAGGCTGACTTCGATTGAAGACAGACTCTGCAAAATTGAATAGGGTATTTCCAGCAGTCCCCCTAATAATAGGCAGAAGAATGGCAGGCCTATAACTCAACCAGCGCGGGGAGACTTAGCTCTGCCAAAGGGTGCCCCAGCTAGTGTATGTCCCCCCCTGCCCCTAGTAGGTACAACTCCAGAGGTAATCCAAACCACCAATTTACATAAAGGGGGCATATCCTTACCATCGACATCGCAGCAAGGGAAGCAGGGTATTCGCACCTGGCCCTCTGTGCGTCCTGCTGATGGTACTCAGAACAAACACAATTTTCTACATCTCCCACCGGAAGCTACACCACACACAGTTGTTTTGGCTAATTTTCCAGTGCTCCCTGTTAACGCTCGGGAGCACTGGTCTACATTGAGAAATAAGGCACTACACTTGCATAGTAATAGGACCTGCATAAAAGAGCATCTCTTTAGTGAATTCAAAATGGTCCGTAGAATTTCCTGGGTTGGGAAATCTCACAAGTCTCTACCTGGCAACTGTGTGGTTTTTAGTTTTAGGTCACCAATGTTGGTTCTGCGTATTCTGGAGTGCGCTTGTAGTAATAGTATTAAGGCGGATGATATTAATATCCTTCCCCTGTGCTTCTTTTATCAACCAAATAGTGTTGGGTGCAGTGAGAGCAGAAGGCTACCCACGCATACGGCCATTATAAAAAACCTTTTACCACAAGCAATTGCTTCGAGATACTTACTTTGTTAGAAGACATTGATTGACTTGCAACATTCGTGTGCACCTCTCCCTCTGGAACCCAAAACTCTGGGAGTCAACCGCGATCTGACCCCGGCTGGCCAATGTATGACCCCGTTGGAACGACAAAGCATGTGGCCACTGCTGAGGTGAAGGCTGTGTATACCTGCAGTACAAATATAACTGAGGGAGTGTGCCTAATGGAGTTGGAAAAGAGAACTGGGGCGGGGCGATAGGCTTTATAGTCTCCCCCAAGTAAAAACCATTATACCATTTAGTACATCTGGTGTGATATCACCAGCTAATGATCATTTATCTGTTTTGCTGGAGAGTAATAGTAATGTAATACAAGGTCCCTCAAACTCATACATGTCGATAGATTCCTGGAACACAGCAGGCTTAGCACCAAAAACAATCTCAATTGACTGGTCAACTTATATTGACAGCCATGATGTTTGGATATTTCAAGAAACTTGGTCCTTGGCCCAAATATACCAGCCAGGTTTTCTAGATTTTTCCAAAGCAGCAGTAGGGGAACATAAGGGCAGACCCAAGGGTGGTCACATCTGCTGGGTCAGACAGCAAGCGGGCTACACGATGGAAGAAGTATACATTGATAGCCCGGACATTATAGCCCAGCGCCTACGGAAGGCACACCAACTTGATGTCTTGGTTGTCAATGTCTACGCCTGTGGGCTGCCTGGGGTAGGAGATCCAACGTACTCAACCTCCTTGATAGCTTTCTTGAATGCAATCGGGGAAGATGTAATTTGATACTAGCCAGGGATTTTACCTCCTTCTTTGAGCCACTGGATAATGATGACGGCTTGGATAGCGCTGAGGAGGATGCCCAATGGAACATCCCACAATTAGAGTTAAGCCCTATTAGTAAATGGACTGAAGCAGTGCTTCAACTAAAAGGGCTGTGCCTGGAAAGGGGACTGAGGGCAACACCCGGGAGTTCACAGTCTGATAGAAAGGGCGTACATACCTTCAACAAGGGTCTGAAAATTAGCCGTATAGATTATATATTTTTAAACATTGAATTCTGGTCCTCTCTCTCAGATATGGTGGTACAGGAGCGGTTAGAAAGCGATTATTATCCGCTGATACTCTACTTACTGGTGCCAGGTCTAAGAGACTGTAATGATAAAGCTGTTGAGTATGTAACAGCTGATACCAGGCTCACAAATGACATGAGGAGGGTTAGATGGGATAGGATTTCCAACAATGTCAGGGAACTGGAACAGCTGAAAGCATTGGTAGTTCGCTTTATAAACAGTATTTATAGTTGCCACTCTCAGGAGGGCATCAAGCAGACTATTGTTCAGACCCATATTGAAATGTTTAACCAACTAAAACAATTTTTTGTAAAAACTAACAAACCCAGGAAAAACCCCTGTGCTAAGGCAGCTTCCTGGTATAATAAATCCTGCAGAGAGGCCTATAAGCTATTATCAAGGGCCATTAAATCTAAACCCATGGGTGTCATTAAAATTGCTAGGGACAGGTACAAGACAACCCAATTGCAAGCCAAGAAGGATTAGCATGAGACACGTTGGCAAGATTTGCTTGACGTCAGCGAATGGAAAAATATGGTCAAATTTTGGCAACTTGTCAAAGGGGGTGGTGGCGGACTAAACCAGACTCCTCTCAATCTTGTCTCGCCCAAACTGTGGGTCGCTCACTTTGAGACACAGTTCACTGCAATTAACCATAGGGCCGAACCAATCCTATGGGCCACTGCAAGCACCATTTTATGTTTTACCAGTGCCGAGGTAGAATCTGTACTTCGTTTGATCCCGAGAGGTAGGGCCCCAGGTCCGGATTGTATACCTGCGGACCTGTTCATATTTGACAGGGAACACTGGGTTACCTACATAAAGTTACTTGCCAACGCTAGAGCCAGTGGCTCTCCTATTCCCGATCCTTGGACAGGTGCTGAGATCCTACCTATATATAAAAAGAGCATTCGCACACTACCAGGCAACTACAGGCCATGTTTGATTTAGTCCCTCGTACCAAAATGTGGAAATTTTTATGGATATGGGAATGCCATTGGAATAGCTGTCCTTCCTAGTTAAACTGAACAAATCAAACTACACGCAGGTTCGCTGGGGAACACAGGGGAAGCTTACTGATAGGTCTGCTGTCAATAAGGAGGTTAGACAAGGGTGCATCTTAGCACCAACCATGTTCTCATTATTTGACAACAGAGTTGTTCAGTACTATACCACCTGTCCCACAGATGCTCCAACGCTAGCGGGCATAAAGATACCGCTACTCATGTTCGCGGATGACACCCTAAATGTATCAAAGACCCAACAGGGTCTCCAAGCAGCATTATCCCACTTTGAGGTGTTCTGCCAAGATCATGAATTAGTGGTAAATGTGGAGAAAATGAAGTGTATGGTGCTCCTCAAACACAAAGTTATAAAAGGGAGAATGTACATGAACACCGTCCCCTTGGACCAGACAGATGTATTCACTTACCTGGGGATAACGTTATGTAGGAGACTTAACTGGCAGCCCCAGATTGATATGCTGTCCCTTAAACATGCTCAACTGGCTAGTGTATTAATAAAAGAACAGAGTCGTTCACAGTCCAAACCCATCACCCCAGCCCTGAAGATCTACAGTTCCAAAATCAGTTCCTCCATATTATATGGCGCTGAACTTTGGGCTCACAAGAACCTATCATCTCTGGCCCTAGCACAGAACACATTTGTTAGATCTTTACTAGGCCTCCCACAATCCACCCCACTCATGCCCTTATTCTTAGATCTGGGCTGTCATAGTATAGAGGACCAAGCCCGCTTTAGACATATTGCATATTGGAGAAGGCTTTGGACAACTCCAGAGCTCTCATTATATGCTAAGGCGTTGGGCTGTTCATGCAAGATATCTTGGTTAACCAATTTAAAAACAACCCTGACCAATATGGGGATTAGTTCTCTATGGGTGGCCCCTGAGGTCACCCTATTTCCATCTAAAAGGGACCTCAAGGCAGCATATTGGAATATGGTTAGAACCAAGCATCTTTTATCAGTCGCGGGGCCAACTATGGTGAGAGAATTCTTGGAGCATAAAAGACAAGTCCAAGCTTGAGCCCTATTGGGATCTTATCACCAGACCGAACAATAGGAAGTTATACCATCAGTTCAGAGTGGGCTGGCTTCCAACCAAAGCTCTCACCAGCAGATGGCAGCCCCCGACGGATGACAAATGTTCCTTCTGTCCAGCCCAAATTGATTCACTCGCCCTTATCCTATTTGTATGCCCAGCCTATAAGTCACCCAGGAATGAATGGCTAAAACCAATTTGCATAAATTTGGGCACTAGATGTGCTGTGGTGGCACTTAGGATTTTAAAGACCAATATGGAGGAACCCATTGTAATCGCAGTGGCCACATTTTTGAGTTGATGTGGGTTGTTTGAGCAAAAAAAAAAATGGCACTTTAGCATTTTCAGCTCGTCCATCGGAGGTCATGAGGTTTATGTCCCGGGGTGGTTGCTCTATCCCTTGTATTGGCTGGCAAGCGCCCCCAGGTTGCTACTACTGGTCTGTTTTCTGTAGTACTATAGGCCTAGCAGTTTTTGTATTAGATAAGTTGTACATGGTTGTCATCTACTCCATGTTTGTAGCTTTTTTTAATACACAATCAAATCATTTTATCATATGTTTTATCTTGTTTTGGTTTTATTGTAATAATGTTAAAATTTGTGAACATTACATGATCTTAATGGATTGAAGCTTTGACGGTCACTGATTAACTGTATTATGATCATTTAACATTATTTTTTATAGATGTAAACTGTCTTTTATGATTGAAACAAATCGAAATAAAGACTATATTGATTGATTGATTGAGTTATTATTGTTGCTTTACAATTGTGATGTCATTTATAATATTTGAATTCTTTAAAGCAGGTAAGAATATTACGTGTTAACTAAACTTTTAATACCATGTTCAATATATATATATATATATATTCACTGAAAAAACCATAGGTTTCACACCAGTTATAGTTAGGAATTTGCATTTAAAAAACCTATTAAATTCACTGAAAAAACCATAGGTTTGACACCAGTTATAGTTAGATGGAAATTTTACTGACATAAAACCATTGAAATTCCCACGTTATAGTTAGTTGGACTCACTATAACTTGCGCGCCTGCAATGCACTGCTGATGACGTCACATATTACATCACTCATGACATGGTCAGTGACATCACTCATGACATCACTGATGACACCATCCAGTGAATGTGTGTCTTTCTGAAAAATAAATATGTTTTATATATGTATATGTAAAGGTCGATGGAAGAATAAATGTTTAAATAAGTGTCTTAATGGATGTTTTTAAAAAAAACAAACTTGATTGGTTAACTGGTTTATTAAGTGTATCTTAGTGAATACATGTATTAGTGAGTATTGTTTAAATATTTAAATGTTTGTATCAGTGTTTCACTTTGTGTATAAGTGGCTGCATGGGTTGGTGAGTAGCTACATGTGTGTGTATATGTGTTATTAGATGTTTTTTTTAGTATCAGTATGAGTGTCTGTATGGTTTGGTGGGGGTGTTACTTAGCACATAGATGCATCAATGACTAACTCACTGTTTGTATGTGTTTTGAAGACAGCATATGTGCAGGACTCTATGGGTGGATGAGTGTGAATATGTGTGTGTTAGTGAGTGAATGCCTGTCTCACTAGTGTCTTTATCAGTAACTACATATGTTTTAATCTAGTATATGTGAGTATTGATGTATATAAGTGAGTATATGTGAGAGTGACAGATTGAAAGAGTTCCTGTTTAAATAAGTATGTTTTCTATAAGTGATTGTTTAAGAGAGTAAGTATGTGTAAGTTTCCTTAGAAGTAAGGTGGTAGTGTGTGTATAGCTGTATATGCAAATAAATGGATGTTCAATAGTTTATTTGCATGTGTGAGTATGTGTGTGAGTAACTTTTGGATGACTGTCGGTGTGTAACAGGATGTATAGGTGTAGCACTACATATGATGAGTGAGTATATGTATGAGTGACTATATAGAACTGTTGGTGAATGAGTGGATGTGTATATAGATGGTGGAATTACTGAATTGGTTGTTGTAACTGGTATGGGTATCTCCATTTTTTTGAAAATGTTAGTTTCTATTTTTGAATATGTGTTTCAAGGGTTACATTACACTGAAAGGAGGTCTGTCACTCTGTTACAAGGATGGTGTCATCAGTGATGTCATGAGTGATGTCACTGACCATCTCATGAGTGATGTAATATGTGACGTCATCAGCAGTGCATTGCAGGCGCGCAAGTTATAGTGAGTCCAACTCACTATAACGTGGGAATTTCAATGGTTTTATGTCAGTAAAATTTCCATCGAACTATAACTGGTGTCAAACCTATGGTTTTTTCAGTGAATTTAATAGGTTTTTTAAATGCAAATTCCTAACTATAACTGGTGTGAAACCAATGGTTTTTTCAGTGAATTTCATAGGTTTTTAAAATGCTAATTCCTAACTATAACGTGGCTGAAACCTATCGTTTTTTCAGTGAATTTCAAAGGTTTTTTTTTTGTTTTTTTTTTTTTGCCCTGGAGCGCTCCCGGTGCGCGTACCGGTAAGCTCACCGGTAAGTGCAGTCTTGCGACGCGCCCCGGTGCGCGTACCGGTGAGCGTCTCCCGTTAGCGCACCCCAAAAAAAAGGAAAAAAAAAGAATGAAGGAGTCAGCATGAAGGAAGGGGACAGAGAGAGTGATGTTAAGAGAAAGAGAGCTAGAGGGAGGAACACAGAGGGACTGTGTAATAGGTAGTAAGACAGTGAAAAGGTGTAGGAGGGTGTAACTGAAAAAAGGAAAATGAATAAGGGAGCGAAAGAAGAGAAGAGAGAGGAAGAAGACTAAAGCAGAGGTACTGGGAGAATGTGAGTGGGTGTTGAAAGTAAAGGGAAGGAGAGTAAAGGATGGGGAATGAGGGGTAGTGATGGAACCGGAGTAAAGGAACAGCGGTTAGGGGGGTAAGAAAAGAGCAGTGAGTGTAAGTAAAGAGGGGTGAAAGAGGGTGGATAAAAGTGAATACGAGTAAGCCATGGGGAGTGACAGAGAGAGTAATGGAAGGAGTGACAGAAAGGGACTGAGTGAAGCAGAAAAGAAAGGTAAGTAAGGGAGTGTGGGTGAGTTATAGGGAGTGAGCATGACGAAAGAGTAGTGACAGAGTGAGAGGACAGAGACAGTGAGGGTGAGAGAGATGGAATGAGGGAACGGGAGTGAGGAACTGTGAGGACAGAGGGACTGAGAGAAGAAGTGAGAGGAGTGGAGTAAGTGAGTAAGGGAAAGGGAATGAGTGAGGGAGTGAACGAAAGGAACAGAGGATAAGGGAAGTAAAGCAGGGGGTCTGAAAGAAGTTGAATGTGGTAGGAAAGTAAGGAAAAGAGAAGTAAACATAGAGGATAACAATAAGTGAGGGAAGCAGAGTAAGGAAACAGGGGTGAGGTAGGGTGAGAGAATAGTAGTGAGGTTAAAGCAAAGGGTGATGACAAACTACATTTTTTTGTCACACTTACCATATAATTAATGTAAACGTAATTACATATTTTTACTACACTTTATATCTGTGAAAGAGAGAAGAAAAAATAAGTTATAATTAGTAAAATATATATTTTAAAATAGAAGAGAGAGGTCAAGAGGTTAAAAATCATAAAAGTGTACTAAGAAATAAAGTAAGAGTGAAGGACACAGAAAGGGAATCAAAGTAATGTAGAAGGACAAAAAGAGGGAAAAAGAAATGGAAGAAGAGCAAATTACTAAGACTAAGGCAGATACTTTCAGTGACAGAGAGGAAAAGAAGAAGAGAGAAATGAACTGAAGGTAAGTAAGATACTAAAAGAATGTGAGTTAGCAAAACTAAATCAGGAAAGAGGAGTAAATAAAAGGGGTCTGAGTGAGAGAGAAAGGAGTCTGATTGAGGATGCATTTACAAGAATGAGGAATGGAAGATGACTGAGAGTGAGTGAAGGGGAGTTACAGAGTGAAGGGATGAAGGGAGTGAGGATAATATAGAAGGATTGAGGGAAAAGGAGTGAACTATAGAATAAATTGTACAACATGTTAGATAGTTTATTTTTGCTGTTCTCAGAATATATTGAATTTCACTAAAAACAGTGAGATCAAACTATTCATCATATAGCAGCGGAAAAAAAAACACAATCTAAAAGATTGTGTTTAAAAAAAAACATATAAACTTAAAAATCACATATGTACACTAATCTTTCATTCACTTACTTTTCCTTTCAGCCAAATAGTACATCATGGAGGTCCTTTTCGTTGGAAAATACTCCGATGTTCTCCAAAACTTCCATTTCATCGACTTTCTATAAGAAAAGCTCCAAGAACATCTGAAATATGTCTCAATATTTTCATTTCCTCCTTGTGTTAAGTCATGACTCTTTGCTCATTCCTTCACCTTTCCTTAAGGCCAAATAGTGTCAGATGTATCAGTATGTTTTCAAATTACACAAAACAAACTCTGAAATTACCGTTTTCTTGACGTTCTGAAAGAAAAGCTCATACAACATTTTCACAATGTTTAAATATTCATATTTCCATCTCTGGATCTCTCATGTTCAACATTTCCTATAATACTGATATCACTTACTATGAGATCCACTTACAGTACCTATATGAGAACTTGAATTTTTATATTATCTTGATCACTTTTACTCACAATATAATTTTAAACAGTAGACTAACTTTTATTAACTGCTTCCGTCTTCATAGGCCAATTACCTTTACTTAAATTTTGGTTCTAAAAACACTAGGTAAGAATTTTTTAAGTCAAAAGGCAAACGTTGTTTGAAAGTCAAATGAGTATCATTACAGTAAGTCCAGCCGTTTTGACATTTTAAATAAGCTGTATAATGTTCTGATGTTGTCGAAGGACCGTCATGATAAATAATAGCTACAGTTGCAAAGGTTCTTCTTGAAATTGATAACTGAGAAGCCACGACATTTTTAATAGAAGTTGTCAATTTAGTTCCATCAGGTCTACATCGTTGGAACATTAAAATGACATACTGACCATAAGTTTGTATAAATAATGTGGACAGCATTGGACACTTACATTGGGTACACACCATATGGAAAGGGGCGACCATTCGGTCCCCCCGAACGTATGGCGGAGTACCACGATCCCCCCGGGAAGCCATCTTGGGCGGGAGGCGAGTCTCGGCTGGTATGCCCGAAGCGGCGTAGCCGGGGCGCGCCTTTTCCCGCCCTGGAGTGGGCTGGCCTAGACACTGACGCGGCCGGCCACGCCCTTCGGGGCAGGCAAGGGCAGGTTTACTCCCGCCCTGAAGACGGATAAAAGGAGCAACAAGCCAAGAGAGCATCCTCTTGTTCCTGTGCTCTGAAGCTGCACCTCCTCGCTGCACGTGAGCTCGAGACGGAACGAAGAGCCATTTTTTGAGCGTGGTAATCTTTCTCTTTGTTTTACAGAAACTCTGTCGGAGAATGCCTAAGAAAGCCGGAAAGCGAATGACTACCGACCAGATGCTGCGGGTACTCATGAAGGAAGTGACCGATCTGAAGAAGCGGATGGCGGATAGAGATGGGGAAGAGGGACCGAAACGGCCTTTGGCAGGAGCAGCTCCGGGAGGAAAAGGCAAGAGGCCCAGAAGGGGAGCAGCTAGGGGGGACATCCCGGTTCCCTGTGCTCCACTCGAGGAGCCAACTCCGGTGCCGGCAGAGGGGAACCCGATTCCCGTAGTGGTCACCCCCGTGCCCGCGGAGGATATGCCGCCTGAGCTGGCAGCTCAATTAGCAGCGTGGTTGGGAAAAGATGGCGAGGGCACCACGGCTGACGACGCACGGGCGTTGATTAAGCAATTGCGTGAAACGAAGGAGGCGGCGAAGGCATCATCGCCAGTTATCACGCCGGCTGCGGCAGTAGAAAAACCACCAGGAACAGGTTCAACCGCAGATACAGCCTCTGGTTCAGGTAAGCGGCCATTGCCGATTGCGAGGGATGAGTCTGCACCTTCACGAAGGGAAAGGTTGGGTCAACATGTCCCTCGGGCTATTAAGGAAAAGATATGGGCAGATGAGTATGTAAACATTTTTTCATTGCTTACTGATCATTACGAGATGGAGCATGTTAGGAGCCAAAAGGAGCTCATGCATCCGAGTGTGTGGCGCGCAAAGATGGCCGCCTTTAAGGTTGATGAACACATTGGCAATTGGGGCAAGGCGTGGGGAATTTTTACATCCATCGTGGGCGAACGTAGACCCGAGTTGCTGTCCGAATTGCCGATTTACCAGACACGGATCATGGAATATTCCGTAGCGTATGGGGGCACTCAGTGGTTCTGTTACGATAATATTTTTAGGAAAGCAAAAGAGCATGATAAAAACTTAACTTGGGATTGTTACGATTCTGTTTCACGGTCAAAAATGGAGAGTACTGGTATGTTAAAGGTGCCACTAGTAGGGAGCGGCGGGGGGGAATCCTCCCGCCAAAATGCCGGGACGCCCTTTCGATCAGGTTCAGGTAACGAGTACCACTCGAGGCCGAACGGCAACACAGGTAAAAGGGGGGTTTGTTGGAACTTCAACAGGGGTAAATGTACGAGGCCCCAGGGGTCATGCAAATTCCGCCACGAATGTGGAGGGTGTGGGCAACCATCCCATCCGGAGTCCATGTGCAGAGCCAAAACGGGTGATAACGGGGGTAAAGGAGGCGCCAAACAGGTCTGAAATAGTCCGAGGGGCGCCTTTACCTACTCCGGTTGATACCATGGCAATGATTCCTTGGCTCAGCGAATACCCGGATCACGCTTCCGCTGGGGTGTTGCGGAACGGGTTTTCATATGGTTTCCGCATCCCAGTGGGGGAGTTTCAGGGTTTAGCAAAATGTAAAAACCAAATATCGGTCTTGCAACATACGACCGTGGTACAGGAAAAGATTGGGAAAGAGGTTGCTCGAGGTCGGGTGGCCGGTCCATTTGTCGAGCCACCATGTGCTAACTTTGTTTGTTCTCCTTTGGGGGTGGTCCCTAAAAAGGACCCGGGTGAGTTTCGACTGATACATAATTTATCAGCCCCACGTGGTCGGTCTGTGAATGATGCAATAGACCAGGATGTATGTTCGGTGCGGTACGCATCTTTCGATGAGGCCGTCGCCATGTTGAATCGCCTAGGGCCCGGTGCGCTGATGGCGAAGTCAGATATCAAGTCAGCGTTCCGGTTGCTCCCGGTACACGCAGACGATCAGCGTCTCCTTGGTTTCATGTTTCAGGGTCACTATTACATGGATAGATGTATGCCAATGGGTTGCTCTATCTCTTGTGCCTATTTTGAAAAGTTCAGTTGTTTTCTGCAATGGGTCTTCACAAAGAAGACGGGTTTCCAACATGTCATGCATTACCTCGATGACTTTTTGTTTCTGGGGGCGGCCGGGGTTCCGGAATGTGGACAGGCTTTGAATGACTTTTGTACCTTAATGATGCATTTCGGTGTGCCATTGGCACCAGGTAAGACTGTGGGACCCTCGACTTGCCTCGAGTTCCTGGGGATCGAACTCGACTCTGTGGAAGGTTGTTTTAGGTTGCCCAGAGAGAAGGTGGTAAAATTCAGGGCAGCCTTAGAAGCGTGTATTAGGGAGTCCAAGGTCAGGTTGCATCAGTTACAACAATTGGTGGGACAGCTGAATTTTGCCCTGAGAGTCATGCCGATGGCCCGCCCCTTTTCCCGCTCGATCTCTCAAGCCATGGTCGGCCTGAAGGAGGGTCATCATCGCACACGGTTATTGGCAGAGGTTCGTCAGGACATGCGCATTTGGTTGGCATTTCTGGCGGATTTCAATGGTCGAATTGTCTGGAACAAACCGGCGGTGTCCTCCGAGGAGCTGGGGCTGTGGACAGATTCGGCAGGGAGCACTGGTTTTGGTGCCATATTTGGCACACGATGGTCGGCTCAGAAATGGCCGTTATGGTGGCATGAGTGTGGATTGACGAGTAACATTGCCTTTTTGGAACTGTTTCCCATTCTTGTGGCCCTGAAAACTTGGCCCGAGGGATTTAGAGATCACTCTGTGGTGTTTTGGTCTGACAACATGACCGTGGTTGAGTGTATCAACAGCCAGGCAGCACGATGCAAATGGATTCTGAGATTGCTTAAGGAAATTGTATTATTGTGTATGCAGTTGAACGTTCTATTCAAAGCGAGACATGTGCCAGGGGTAATGAACAAGGCGGCTGATGCACTTTCTTGTTTTCGTATGCAGGCCTTCTGGGGTTTTCTGCCCACAGCGGACCCGGTGGCGGCACCCTTTCCCGAAGCTCTCTGGTCTCTCGGTGCCCCGAATTACAGCACCTCGTGGGAGAGAGTTTAGCACCCAGGACGAGGAAGGCATACCAAGGGGCGTTCCGATCCTACTGGGCCTTTGTGGGGGATGCTAGGAGGGAGCTTTGGGGGCAGGAAGAATTAGTAGTAGATTTTCTGCTGTCCTTACATCAGGCAGGCAAATCAGTGGCTACGGCCCAGAGGCATCGGGCCGCCATTTCCTTTATGGCAAGGGCTCATGGGATCCAGGACCCGACTACGTCTTTCGTTGTGCAAAAGGCGCTACGTGGGTGGCAACGCCTTGAGGGTCGCAGAGTAGATGAAAGGCGCCCGATAGGTCTGGATAGGTTGGCTTTGTTGTTATCTGTACTGCCTGCAACCTGTTCATCCCAGTATGAAACAGTGTTATTCCGGGCCGCTTTTATGCTAGCATTCTATGGGGCTATGCGGGTAAGCGAGCTAGTGGCAAGGAACAAACAGGATACCCTGGGGGGATTGTGCCGAGAGCACGTTCAGGTCAGGGGGGAGACAATAACTGTCTCGTTTGTCAAGTCCAAGACCGATCAGGGTTCGATGGGGGACTGCATACTGATACAAAGGATTCCCGGGTCATCCATGTGCCCGGTGAGGTGCGTTGAGGAATATTTAGCGCAAAGGGTGGCATCATGGGGGGGGACCTTGTTGAGACACGCTGACGCCACCCCACTGACGAGGTTTCAGTTCCAGCGGGTGCTTGCGATGTCGATTTCTGCCGCGGGCTTGAACCCCGGCGAGTTTGGGACCCATTCCTTTCGGATAGGGGCTGCTACGGAGGCTACAGCCAGGGGTCTGAATGTCGATCAAATTAAACGTGTGGGGCGTTGGTCCTCAAATTGTTATAAAAGGTATGTGCGGTTGCACATGTTGTGAAGCTGTAATGATGTACTCACGCTTCTTGTTTTTCTTTGGTTTTCAGTTGCGCAAGCCTACGAGGCGGGGCGGACTGTGCAGTCGACCCAACACCGGGCCAGCGGTCAGACATCACCGGCTGTGAGAAAGGAGGTGTGGGTCGTGGGCCACTCATACGTGAGGCGTGCCGCGGACGTATTCAAAGCAGGTGACATGATTCACGTGGCTGGGGAATACGGGTACAGTGTGTCCTTCTACGGAAAGGGCGGGCTCTGTATTGACCAGTTTCGATCATTTTTCGAGGGTTTGTTAGGGCGGACGAGGTCACCGCCGTCTATAGTCATAGTACATCTTGGGGGCAACGATTTGGTGACCACTGGTAGACGACTTCTTCTTGAGGCGATGCTTTCCACTGTAAGTTGGTTAGCGAGAAGAGTTCCAGGGTGCACAATTGCATGGTCCCATATGATCCCACGGAAAGTGTGGCGGGGGGCTCTTTCGGTTTCTGCTCTGAATCATTCAGTAAGAAAAATTAATAATAAAGTGAGTAGATTGTTCCGTTCAAATACACTGCATTCTATTTCGCATGGTTGTATTAAAGGGGACGGTATGTATTTGGGGGATGGTGTTCATTTGTCCCGGGTGGGGAACGAGTTACTCATAGGAGATCTGATAGCTTGGCTAAGGACTTTATAACATGACCTTTAGGCAGGAGTGTTGTGGGGGGTCCGGATAGCCGGTCAACTATCCGGCCTGTGGCGGTAAGGTCATGATCGGTGAGCAGTAATTGGAAGATCCCTAGGGGTGGGCGTCACCCATTACGGATGGGAGCGCTCGAGGGAGGTGGCCATTGGCCCCTCAACGGGGAGGCGGTCCCGTCTAAGGATGGGCCGCCGAAAGGAAAGGAAAGGCGGTCAAGGCCCCTTCCTGGGTAGGAGGGGCTACAGCCCTTTCCTGGGGAATTTCCTGGGGCCAGGTCATCTGCGACGGCAGATGTGGTAAGTTGTGTGGGGTTTGGGAGGGGGTCTACACTACCTTCTAGATACCTCACACGAGTCCTCGGACGACCTTTAAATGGCGTCGAGTTTATTGGGGCCCCCGTCAAGTCAAGGGAAATTGGTAAATGCACTTGAGGTACGCCTCTGTGCGGTCGCCCCTCACAAGTGAGGGGGATATGTCTGGTTTAGGGATCTTGACACCGGTTATGACCTTGCCGTTGGCCCTTAAACGTTAGGATGTACAATTTCAATTTAAAGTTTGTAGGATGTTAGATCGGCTAGGAGAACCTTTGTATTAGAGAATATGTTAAGGTTAGCCAAACATCGCAAATGTGGAAATGAAATTGTACATTAATATGAAACTGTTATTTTAACGTTTTTAATTTTTGTTTCATATTTTAATAAATACGGCCGGGAGGGTCACTCCCTCCCGTCTTCCAAAAAGTCCAGAACGTTTCCGGTTTCCCATCATTGGGGATTGTGTTGAGAGGGGGTGGCGGGTATCTCAGCCATATTATGATCAGCTGCTTTAACTAGATTATTAAAAGACACTGATTTGCAGTCTGGTAAAGTCAAATATATAAATCTTTCAGTGTCTATTCTAGTACTACTTGATAAACTACAATTGTCGCAGTCATGCTGCCATTGATAAGAAAGGCTAAAAAGATTTTCTACATCTACACCTTCATCTTCCAATACACCAAACATATACATTAAAAATTCCTGACAATTCTGCTGAATATTTTGTGAAAATCTTTTTTGACCTGAACATATGTCTAAAAGATTTCGAATTTCTGAAACACTTTCTATTTTTCTCTATCACTGCTACATTTCTCAAACACAGAATTCAATGAACCGCAGAATCTTTGATCCCGATTTTCAACAATCTGTTCTTGTAAAGTTTGAAGAAAAAAAACAACATTAACCACTACATTAGCATAGCAGTTGACACCAGAACTGTTTTCAAACTGAAATCCAACAACATCTTCAACCAAATCCTTTTTCATTCTGCTTACAATTATAGTTTCATCTACTTTTTGTCTTTTTGCTACTACCTCACTGTAATTATTCTCATTTCTTCTTTTTCGGCCTACCATACGTTTTTCAAACAGAGGATATTGAGGCAAATGTGGAGCATACTCTCTTCTTAACATATTGTATTCTTTAACACAATCTAGATCTGCACAAATCTTTGTCTCATCACACTTAATCAAGTACAATCCTGATAAAGTTCTGACTCGTGATAATGCCACATATGCCATACCCTCTTTAAACACAGAACTTCCAATGTTCACCAAAGCACTATCTACACTTAAACCTTGAGATTTATGAATTGTCACCGCATATGCCAAACAAACAAGAAACTGTTTTCGGCGAACATATAAGTCTTTTACAAGCAAAAATCTAGCAGAACAACGACTGATTTGTTGTACTTGCTCAATGCCATCAAATTTAATTTTTAAAAATTCAATTCCATCTTTATTTCTATAATTCACAAAATCAACAACATGACCCATTGCTCCATTTACCAGACCTCTTTCAACATTTAAATTCCTTCTCAAAATGATACGACAATTTAAACACACATTCAGAGTCTTTTCAAAACCAGCAGTTTTAGATATACTCTTCTCTAATGAATCCAATTTTGATTTCAAATTTTCTGACAAAATAATTGTTGCTCCCATATGCTCTATTTTATCTATAGCTTCCAGTTTCACAATCTCTTCATTTTCAAATTTTAACATTTTGTTGTTGAAAATGGAACATTCTTGCAGAGTTGGCATCAAACATATCCCAGATTTGTTCTCAGTAATTTTCTTAAAAATATTCTCTGAAAGAATGTTTTCATTTGGATACAAATTTGAAATTAATCGTGCATGTAAAGCTTCTTTCCCATGCTCACTTACTTTTCCAATTCTTACATCTTGTAGAATATTTTTATAATCTTCATCCTTTGCCTGTCGCATATTTTGAAGCAGTTCTGCATATTTGAAATATAACCATATATTAACGTTTCCAATGCTTCCTAGAGACTTCCTGGTATCTTCATGCGTGAGCATTTTAAACACTGGTTGTCCTTTCACTGGAGTCAACTGCAGTAGATCTCCAAAAACAATAATGTGTTTCCCTCCAAATAACACATCATACTCTGTTCTAAGAATTTCTTGCATTCTCAAATGCACAAAAGCAAGCATTAGATTTGAGACCATGCTTACTTCATCAATGATAAGAAGTTTCATTTTCTTCAGGACTCTGGAAACTTCAGAACACGCATCTCCAGATAGCTTGTTGTATTGCAATTTATTATCATGCTCAACTGGTAGCATCAGTAAACGATGTAGAGTAATCCCTTTAATATTATGTGCTGCCAGCCCAGTTGGAGCGGTTACAACACAAGATAGCGGTGATTCAGTCCTTTTCTGCAGATAAGTTGCAATTGCTTTAATCAGAAAACTTTTTCCAGTTCCCGCTTCTCCACTCACGTACAGTCGGACAGGCTTAAATGATGTACATGAGCACTCTTTTTTCTCATGACTGAATCCATGTTCAATCTGTTCTGTGACTTCGTCATATATCTGTTTCTGCTCAACGTTTAGTTGTTTCACCAAATCTTCTAAGTTAACTACATCCTCTTGAGCTTGTTCCATAGCTCTTTCCACCTCATCCATGGCAGTGGCAGCTTCCTTTTGGATAATTGGTCCTCCTAGTGGATCCTGACTCAATGAAGTAGAACTCTGACTGTCTTGAGAACTGTCTATAGCAATCTCTGCAGCAATTGTGGAAAGGGGCGACCACTCGGTCCCCCCGAACATATGGCGGAGTACCACGATCCCCCCGGGAAGCCATCTTGGGCGGGAAGCGAGTCTCGGCTGGTATGCCCGAAGCGGCGTAGCCGGGGTGCGCTTTTTCCCGCCCTAGAGTGGGCTGGCCTAGACACTGACGCGGCTGGCCACGCCCTTGGGGCAGGCAGGGGCGGGTTTATGCCCGCCCTGAAGACGGATAAAAGGAGAAGCAAGACCAGAAGGCATCCTCTTGTTCCTGTGCTCTGAAGCTGCACCTCCTCGCTGCACGTGAGCTCGAGACGGAACGAAGAGCCAATTTTGAGCGTTGTAATCGTTCTTGTTTGTTTTTCAGATACTCGGTTGGAGAATGCCGAAGAAGGCGGGAAAGCGCATGACTACTGACCAGATGCTGCGCGTTCTCATGAAGGAGGTGACCGACCTAAAGAGACGGATGGATAAAGACGAGGAAGGGGGGCCGAAACGTCCTTTGGCGGGAGCAGCCCCGGGAGGAAAAAACAAGAGGCCCAGGAGGGGAGCAGCTGGGGGAGACATCCCAGGTCCTAGTGCCCCGCTCGAGGCACCCACTCCCGTGCCGGAGGAAGGGAATCCGATTCCCGTTGTGGTCACCCCCGTGTCCAGGGAAGATATGCCGCCCGAGCTGGCAGCACAACTAGCAGCGTGGTTGGGTGAAGGTAGCGAGGGCGCCACGGCTGTCGACGCGCAGGTGCTGATGAAGCAACTGCGTGAGAAACGGGAAGCAGCGAAGGTGTCCACGCCGGCTGCAGCAGTAGACAAGCCACAGGGGACGAATTCGACCGCAGAGGCAGCGTCCGGTTCAGGTAAGCGGCCATTGCCGATTGCGAGGGACGAGTCAGCACCCTCTCGTAGGGAAAAGTTGGGTCAACATGTTCCTTTGGCTATTAAAGAGAAGATTTGGGCAGGGGAGTATGTAAACATCTTCTCGTTGCTTACTGATCACTATGAGGTGGAGCATGTTAAGGGCCAGAAGGACCTCATGCATCCGAGTGTTTGGCGCGCAAAAATGGCCGCCTTTAAGGTAAATGAAAACATTGGCAATTGGGGCAAAGCGTGGGGGGTTTTTACGTCGATCTTGGGGGAATGAAGGCCCGAGTTGCTACCCGAATTGCCGACTTATCAGTCACGAATCATGGGGTACTCGATATCACACGAGGGTAATCATTGGTTCTGCTATGATAATCTTTTTAGAAAGGCTAAAGAACATGATAAAAACTTAACTTGGGATTGTTATGATTCTGTGTCATGGGATAAAATGAAGGATACTGGTATGTTGAAAGTGCCATTAGTGGGGAGTAACGTTGGCGAATCCTCCCGCCAGTATGCGGGGACGCCCTTTCGATCAGGTGCGGGTACCGACAATTACTCGAGGCCTGCCGGCAATACAGGAAAGAGGGGGGTTTGTTGGAATTTCAACAGGGGTAAATGTACTAGGCCCCAGGGATCGTGCAAATTTAGACACGAATGTAGTGGGTGTGGGCAATCATCCCATCCTGAGTCCACGTGCAGAGCCAAAACGGGTGATAACGGGGGTAGAGGAGGCGCCAAACAGGTCTAACATAGTCCGAGGGGCGCCTTTACCTACCCCGATTGATACCTTGGCAATGATTCCCTGGCTCAGTGAATACCCGGATCGTACTTCTGCTGGGGTGTTGCGGAACGGGTTTTCTTATGGTTTCCGCATCCCAGTAGGGGACTTTCAGGGTGTGGAGAAATGTAAAAATCAGCTTTCGGTCCTGCAGCATACGACCGTGGTACAGGATAAGATCCGGAAGGAGGTTACTCGAGGTCGGGTCGCCGGCCCGTTTAGTGTACCCCCGGTGCATAACTTTGTTTGTTCTCCTTTAGGAGTGGTCCCCAAGAAGGACCCGGGTGAGTTCCGGCTGATACATAATTTATCAGCTCCACGTGGTCTTTCTGTAAACGAAGCGATAGACCCGGAAGTGTGTTCGGTGCGGTACGCATCCTTCGACGAGGCCGTAGCCATTTTGAATCGCCTGGGGCCCGGGGCGCTGATGGCAAAATCGGATATCGAGTCAGCGTTCCGGTTGCTCCCGGTACATCCAGACGATCAGCGTCTCCTGGGTTTCATGTTTCAGGGTCATTATTACATGGATAGGTGTATGCCGATGGGGTGCTCTATATCTTGTGCCTATTTCGAAAAATTCAGTAGTTTTCTACAATGGGTCTTCACAAAGAAGACAGGTTTCCAACATGTAATGCATTACCTCGATGATTTTTTGTTCCTGGGGGCAGCCGGGGATCCGGAATGTGGTCAGGCCTTGGCCGAATTTTGTGTCTTAATGAATCAGTTTGGCGTGCCATTGGCACCAGGTAAGACTGTGGGTCCTTCGACTTGCCTCGAGTTTCTGGGGATCGAGTTAGACTCCAGAGAAGGTTGTTTTCGTTTACCAGCTGACAAAGTGTTAAAGTTCAGGGCAGCCCTGCATATGTGTATATGTGGATCTAAGGTTAAGCTGCATCAATTGCAGCAGTTAGTTGGACAGTTGAATTTTGCCCTGAGGGTTATACCAATGGCCCGCCCCTTTTCCCGTTCGATTGCCCAAGCCATGGTCGGCCTGAAGGAGGGCCATCATCGCACAAGGCTCTCGGCTGAGGTCCGCCAGGACATGCGCATTTGGTTGGCATTTCTGGCGGATTTCAATGGTCGAGTCGTCTGGAACAAACCGGCCGTGTCCTCTGAGGAGCTGGGGCTATGGACAGATTCGGCAGGGAGCATAGGTTTTGGTGCCATCTTCGGCACAAGATGGTCGGCACAAAAGTGGCCGGCATGGTGGCATGACAATGGACTGACAAGTAACATCGCTTTCCTGGAACTTTTCCCCATGTTGGTGGCCCTGAGAACTTGGCCCGAAGGGTTCAAAGATCACTCTGTGGTATTTTGGTCTGACAATATGACCGTGGTCGAGTGTATCAATAGCCAGGCAGCACGATGCAAATTGATTTTGAGACTGCTCAAAGAAATTGTTTTACTGTGTAAGCTTCTTGCTCTATTTCTTTGTTCAACATTTGCAGATAATTTGCAAAAACAGGACATTCTATGGTATCCTTGGTTGCATTAAAAGAATCTTCGTAACAGAGAAAATCTCCAAGTAGTTCCTCTTCTGTACGCCATGGCTTAAAGAGTTGCAAAAGAGCTAAATAGTAAAATTCCCTTTTGTCTGGAGATTCGCAACTCAATTTTCGATGATTAATCAAATGGCCTTTTCTCTGCTTCACTAGACATCCTTCACACCCAATGACAGCATATATTCCATTATTGATATCTTCTGTGATGTTCTTCTTATAACTATAGTTTTGCAGAACTTCATACAAACAAGTGTTCTCAAGATGACTACTTCCATTTGGATAGCATGTATCCAACATGTTTGTCTTCAAAATATCTGTACTGTTTAGTTCTTTCTCCGCCAAATACTCAATTTTTTGTACAGATTTCAAAACTCGGTTTCGTGTTGCAGCAAGACCTAGACTCACCCAAATGATTGTTCTAGATTTGGCATAGAGACTTGCTGATGATTACAGATCAGAACATTCATATGCTCCAATTTCTCGATGCGCCAACATTTTCAGACTGAAACTGTATAATTTTTTACTTATACTCTTTTCATGTGAAATGTCCTCCCACATTTCCTTCAGTTCTGTCTTTTCTTTTTTTGTGATGTAAGACGTTACATATCGAGCCACAGCAATAGAGTTGTCAGCAACGAACTGAATATCCATGTTAGCATTCCACATGGACAAAATCACTGGGTTGTAGTCGTTGATGTACTTGGACTCTTCGTTTCTTTTTCAATTGTATGTATTTTTTGGTGATTTCCTCGTCACAGTATGTTGCAGAGAAGACATCAAATTATTTATTCTTCCTTTAGAAATCACTGGTCGTGGAAACCAGAAACAACATTTTGTGTAGAACTTGTCCTTGTTTCTGAATTTTCGACGACAGTACTTTCCACAACGATGGGATTGATAGCGTCAAACTTGTTGCCTTAAACTGTTTTCTTCGGTAGTTTTCGGAACAGCACATGTTGAATATTCTTCAATGAAACTCATCACTGTGTCATCCGAATCAGTTCCAAATGTGGGTGCATCTTTAATCCATAACAACATATGTATGTGAGGAGCACCTCTCACTTGATGCTCCTTTCTCCAAAAGAAATCCAAAACCTCTCCAAGGGGAGGATTTTTTTTGTTGGTAATAAAAGACATCATAGCTTCAAATCTATGATTGAAATATCTGCATACATTCACTGGATCCAAAAAACACAGTTCTCCAGGTGTTTTGAATTCTATATTTTGTATGTATTATTTGCCTCTCGTAGAAATTGAAGTAAGTCGTCCCATGCGTACTCAGCACAGCTAAGAGTGAGGAACCATGTAGGAGTTCCTAAGTTTCTTAGCAGACATTTCAATTCCCCATGACGACGGAACCAATACTCGTTTGTACCACACTGACATGCCATGAGATTGATTAGCCGAGATTCCAAAATACTGTTTAGCAGATTGACTTTCTCCATAAAGTCCCTCGCCAAAACATTTTGCAGATGTGCTCCACTTTTCAGTATATGGTTCACTGCATAAGAAAGCCCAGACAAGTCACTTTCATACAGTAGATGAAACAAATACGGAATGCATTGACGAAACCTTGGATCTTCAGCATATAATCTTAAAGTCCGGTATTCAGCTGCAGGAATTTGAACTGGTCAATCGTCATATCGTCCACCTCGACCTGTTGGAAATAACTGTGGAAAACAACGAGCTTCCAAACTTTCTTCCCATACACTACTGGGACTTCCTTTTGCTGCTTTCATTTGAAACAAGTCAATTGCATTCCCCATTACTTCTTTGGAATGCAAAGGATGAACAGTATAATGTTCATATATTTCTTCACTTCTAGACACATCAACTTTTTCAATTTGGCCGGCTGAACAATTACTGTCTTCTTCTGTAGCTGTTTCCTCTGCTCCAACACATACATGTTTGTAGTACTCATTGTTTTTTACCAAATACAACGTTGCCTTTTTGACTTTCCTAACATCCACTAAATCTTGCCAGATTTTCTTACTCTTTGTCGGAACTCCATTAACTAGAATAACCAGAGGTTCCTCTTCCACTTTTTCTACACCAATTGTATCAATATTTTTCTTGAAATCTACAGGCAAATAAACAACTCTTCCCTTTAATCCTCTGTAAATCTGAAGGAGGCAATTTCCCTATCTTAGGCTCCATGCGAAAAAATAGCCTGAAAAGGATGGACACATTGAATCAAAATAGATTCATAGGTATTTAAATCCATCAATTCAGAAGGAATGTCTACCAACTCAAGATCATTATGAACAACTCTAGCAGGCATTCTGTTTTCATTTAATTTTTTAAAACAATAATTACAAATACGCTGATCAGAACTCAAATCAAAAGAATTCTACACCAACAAATAAGTTGCAAAATCTTTCCATTCACTATTATTTTCCATTTCACTTTTTGCATATAAATCAACTAAACTAGTCTGAATCTTATAATGAATCCGTCGACAACACACACAAGTAAAATTAGGCCTTTCACTTGATTTCACCTTAAACTTGGTAATTTCCTGGTCATACTTTTCTGTACTTGAAATCTGTACATTGTCTTCCACATTACCTTCTATTACTGTATCAATTTCTACACTGTCCTCTTTTTCAACAAAATAACAAAACTCAATTTCTTCACAAATGTTCTTCACATCTAATTCATATCCATGCAAAAGAGCACTGTTTAACTGTTTAAGCTTAAGTGCTGGACTTTTTACATAATACAACCTTCTCACTAATTTCCTCACTTTATTATGATGCACTGCTAACGTCCTAAAATGATGAAAAACACTCTGACATACTTTTCTAGAAAGACATGCCAGTGAATGCCCATGCAAACCTGTGTTTTCTCTCACTCTGCAAGGATCTAAGTCTTGCAACATCTTCATTTTCTGTTTTAGACTTTTCTTACTATATGTACGTAAGAAATTATGAAGCAAATCGATTGAATCCTGTCGCACACTACAAATACTACTACACTTCCAAGTGTAGACTGGACCCTTAGTACGTCTGTCTAAAACTTGATCAGCTAACACCTCTTCTGCATCTCTAGACACAAGTTTCTCTTTTTCCATCGGACAACCGTCTTTCACCTCATATGCTCGACCACTGGTGTCAACTGCATGCACCAAAACCTTCTCCTGGAAGTAACTCTCCTCATTAAAAAATGGCTCAGAACTTGAACTATGCATCCATTCTCCAGAAAAAACGCCACAAAAATTAGTCCGATTAATTATTCTTTTCCATCTACTGTTCGATTTGAAAACATCAATTGCCTTGTTAAGTATCCTAATTCTATTGATTACTAAAATAAATCATTTTTTCTTAACTTCAAAAGCCTGATCAACAATCTTCTCTACACTTTTCTTTTTTCTTGTAAAAAGCAGCTCTCTGTTTACCTTTCTTAACATTGTTTAACAAATTTAAAACTACCCTATTGCGAAACATTCGTCTACGAATGTCCCTAAATTGGTTTTGCCTTCTATTCCTATACATACTGTTCTCTCCTGCTCCAGTAGTAACATTTTTGGGGGGCCTCTCCTTCCTTTTCAAATTTGCTATCTCCTTCTGTATATTCACATTCCCATTAACATTTTTTTTTGATCTACATATGTTCCGAAAAAAAAGACTTAGTTGTCTTACCAGGAGCTTTTTTTGTGTTTTTTGAAGTATTTGTTGTAGGGGAGTGCTTTAATTCCATTGCTGTTTTTCATTTTTTCCGTTTGGCATCTTTCCTTCTCCTCTGCCTTGAGGGCATATTTCCTTACTATGGAAATCTTGATTTCAATCTGTGGTAAAGAAAAAAATAACACATTATAGACCACTATTACCAAACAACAAAGCAATGACAATAAGCAAACGATATAAACACTAGTTTACAACATATCTAAGTTTATACCACAGCAACTATGTAACTAGGAGTAAGACAAAGAAAAAGAGCTAGAGGGAGTAACACAAAGAGACAGAGAGAGTCAGACAAAGAAACAGGTAGAGGGAGTAAAACATAGAGAAGGAGTAAGACAGAGAGAGTGTATAATATGTTGTAAGACAGAGAAAGGATGTAATAGGGAGAGGGAGTAAGTCAAAGAAAGGGAGAAAAGGAGTAAGTCAGAAAAAGGGTGTAACAGGGTGTAAGACAGAGAGAGGGTGTAAGAAGATGTAAGACAGAGAGAGGGTGTTAAAAGGGGAGAGGATGTAAAAGAGACTAAAAGAGAGAGAGCCTGTAAAAGGGAGAGAAAGAGAGTACGTTTGAGAGAGGGTGTAAGAGGAAGTAAATCAGAGAAAGGATGTAACAAGGAGTAAGTCAGACAGAGGGTGTAACAGGAAGAGAGGAAGAGAATAGAAAAGTCAGAAAGAGGGAGAGAGGGTGTAAAACAGACAAAAGGTGTAATAGTAAGTAAGTCAGGGAGAGAATGTTATAAAGAGAACGGTTGTAAGACGGAGTAAATCAGGAAGAGAATGTAAGAGAGAGTATGACTTAGAAATTGCTGTAAAAAAGAGAGAGAGGGAATAAATAAGAGACAGGGTATAAGAGAAAGTAAGTCAAAGAGAGAGTGTAAAAGAGTATAACACAGAGTCAGGATGTAAAAAGAAATAAGTCAGAGAGAGGGTGTTAGAAGGGGACAGGTGGAAAAATAGAGTAAGTCAGGAAGAGAATATAAGAGAGACTAATACATTCTTGGTAATGCTTGGTAAAGAAATGTTGGTGCATAAAGGAATTGTATTTTGTA
Source organism: Lissotriton vulgaris (assembly GCF_964263255.1). Classification (NCBI taxonomy): domain Eukaryota; kingdom Metazoa; phylum Chordata; class Amphibia; order Caudata; family Salamandridae; genus Lissotriton; species Lissotriton vulgaris. Next base: position 1,575,447,442 of record NC_141691.1, read on the forward strand.
AATGAGTGAGGTTTCAGTAGTGTAATGAAATGCTTGTACATATGACCTGTGCTCTGTTTTTTAAATGTTATTTAAAAAAAGATTTTGGACACATGAATTGATTTTACATTATGGACAAGGATTAGATAGTATCTGCATGATTAAAAAAATATATTAGCACATTTCACAATCATGTCACCTGTGTTTTCTCAGATTAGTAAGCAGATTGTGCCGATGAGGTGAGGCCTGTCCAGGGGTGCAGAGGAGGTGAGACCTGTGTCCAATAGTGCAATGGACAGGACTCACCTCCTCTGACCCCTAGACAAGCCTCACCTCCTCCGTGCCCCCTGGACAAGCCTCAATGTATTAGATATCATAGATCATAACAGGATGCAGATGAGGTGACACTTGACCAGAGGTGCAGATGAGGTGAGGCCTGTCCTGGGGAGCAGAGGTGGTGAGGCCTGTGTCTAAGAGTGCAGTGGACTGGACTTCATGAAGCCTCTCCCCCGCTGCACTCTTACACACAGGCCTCACCTCCTTTGCACCCCTGGACAGGCCTCAATGTATTAGATATCATAGATCATAACAGGATGCAGATGAGGTGACACTTGACCAGAGGTGCAGATGAGGTGAGGCCTGTCCTGGGGAGCAGAGGTGGTGAGGCCTGTGTCTAAGAGTGCAGTGGACTGGACTTCATGAAGCCTCTCTCCCACTACACTCTTGAACACAGGCCTCACCTCCTCTGCACCCCTGTACAAGCCTCACCTCATCTGCAACCCTGAACAGGCCTCACCTCATCTGCACCCCTGGACAGGCCTCACATCATCTACAGCCCTGGACAGGCCTCACCTCATCTGCACAATCTACTTCGTAATCTGATGAAAAACAGGTGACATGATTGTGAAAGGTTCAAATATATTTATTTAATCATGCAGACACTATTTATTCCTTCTCAAAAATGTAAAAGCCATTCATTTACCCCAAAATCGTTTTTTAAATAACATTTTAAAAACAGAGCGCAGGTCCTAGGTACAAGCATTCAATTTCACTACTGAAACCTCACTATTTCACAAAATACAATTCCTCTATCTTGCATATGTTGATATCAAGCATTATCAAAAAACATGACACAAACCAACAAGAAAGAAGCTCAAACTGCTTCCTAATCTGAGGTAACGCAGGTGACATCATTGTGAAAGATTCAAATATATTTATTTAATCATGCAGACACTATTTATTCCTTCACAAAAATGTAAAAACCATTCATTTACCCCAAAATCGTTTTTAAATAACATTTTAGAAACACAGCGCAGGTGCTATGTACAAGCATTCCATGTCACTACTGAAACCTCAGTATTTCACAAAATACAATTCCTCTATCTTGCATATGTTGATATCAAGCATTATCAAAAAACATGACACAAACCAACAAAAAAGAAGCTCAATCTCCTTCCTAATCTGAGATAACGCAGGTGACATCATTGTGAAAGATTCAAATATATTTATGTAATCATGCAGACACTATTTATTCCTTCACAAAAATGTAAAAGCCATTCATTTACCCCAAAATCGTTTTTTAAATAACATTTTAGAAACACAGCGCAGGTCCTATGTACAAGCATTCCATGTCACTACTGAAACCTCACTATTTCACAAAATACAATTCCTCTATCTTGCATATGTTGATATCAAGCATCATCAAAAAACATGACACAAACCAACAAGAAAGAAGCTCAATCTGCTTCCTAATCTGAGGTAACGCAGGTGACATCATTGTGAAAGATCCAAATATATTTATTTATTCAAGCAGACACTATTTATTCCTTCACAAAAATGTAAAAGCCATTCATTTACCCCAAAATCGTTTTTTAAATAACATTTTAGAAACACAGCGCAGGTCCTATGTACAAGCATTCCATGTCACTACTGAAACCTCACTATTTCACAAAATACAATTCCTCTATCTTGCATATGTTGATATCAAGCATTATCAAAAAACATGACACAAACCAACAAGAAAGAAGCTCAATCTCCTTCCTAATCTGAGATAACGCAGGTGACATCATTGTGAAAGATTCAAATATATTTATTTAATCATGCAGACACTATTTATTCCTTCACAAAAATGTAAAAGCCATTCATTTACCCCAAAATTCTTTTTTAAATAACATTTTAGAAACACAGCGCAGGTCCTATGTACAAGCATTCCATGTCACTACTGAAACCTCACTATTTCACAAAATACAATTCCTCTATCTTGCATATGTTGATATCAAGCATTATCAAAAAACATGACACAAACCAACAAGAAAGAAGCTCAATCTGCTTCCTAATCTGGGGTAACGCAGGTGACATCATTGTGAAAGATCCTAATATATTTATTTAATCATGCAGACACTATTTATTCCTTCACAAAAATGTAAAAGCCATTCATTTACCCCCAAATCGTTTTTTAAATAACATTTTAGAATCACAGCGCAGGTCCTATGTACAAGCATTCCATGTCACTACTGAAACCTCACTATTTCACAAAATACAATTCCTCTATGCAGCAAAATCTTTTTACCAAGCATTATCCAAAAACATGACACAAAGCAACATTAAAAATCCACAATCTGCTTCCAAATCTTCTCCATAGAGCATACAAGTCTCTATCTATATTAAATGAATCATTACTTACCTTTACAAATGCTTTGGGAGATTGAGAACAGTGTCAGACACACACACCAATATTTCTTTAGCAGAGCAAAAGGTATGCACTCCAGACACTGCAACCATGACTGGCACAGAAAACCTCTAATTCTACACTCATATCTCTTTTGTCAACCAATTAAAACTCTTCCCTCACTATTTTGAAACCAACACCCTTCCCCCCTCAGCCCTTTCTGCCTGTTGCCATAGCAACTCCCTCCTCACTGAACTCTCAGGTTTAAAAGTTTATTCAACAATGTTGCAAATGAACTCAGCAAGGATGTTTGACCTCTCAATACACCAGCTTATCCGGTACAATGTTTCTTTAAATGAATTTTTCTTTACCGTTCAAATTACTTCTTTCACAGAACAGAACCATGCACCATAACTTACAGTTTTCAACTATCTAAATCCACCAATCATTGCTTATGATTCAAGAGCACTGAACCTCCACAGTTTTGTTTTGCAAACTCCGACTGTTCCACCTGCCATTTCATTCCCACACTTCATCTGACTGCACCAGAACCTCCTCTCACCATGTATTCTGTCTGGATTATTGGACATAGCTACATCCACTAGGCTCAAAGGTATGCAGCTATCAGAAATTTTCACACCTTGATTTACCAAATGTGGACATCAAGTGGATTGGCCAGAGAGGATTGAGATGTCACCAATTGATACCATTGGTGAGAACCTTTTTGCATCTGCCACACCCTGACCTCTTAATTTTGCACTGTGGTGGAAATGACTTGGGCACTTTGACTGGGGTAGGTCTGGAAATGCTTTTAAAGGACACCTTTGGTCAATTGATGGCACTTTTTCCACAAACTGCCTTGGTATATTCCAATATATGTCAAAGACAGAAATGGAAGTGGTCCAACCAATTTTGTCCACAATTTGAGAAAGCACGGAAACATGTGAATAAATCTGTTTCTGCTTACATAAGAGACTATGGAATGGGTTCAATATACAACAATAACTTGCGTTACCACATGCAAGATATCTACAGAGGAGATGGTGTGCACTTCTCAGATGAGGGGAATAGAATATTCCTCCTGAATTTAAAACTGTGCATTGTAGGTACCTAAATCAGCCACAGTACCCGAAAGCTCTTTTCAGGGCTACCCTACCTCTGATCACTCAAAATGATTATCTTACTCTTACTTTTTCACTATTTTTCACCAAAGTACACTCCCCGGTACGCTCCCCGGTGCGTGTACCGGGCGCTCCCCCCGCGAATTTTTTTTTTTGGCCTATATGGGCCTCCTAAATCCCCCTCAGAAAACCTAGAGGGTCAGGGGGTGTCTACCGTGCCCCCTTTTACCCATTCCCAACATTGTTTGTCCTCCATCTTGTGTCTCAATTCTACCAAAACACAAAATGGCGAACTCCCGTAGCGCTCCCGGTGCGTGTACCGGAGCGCGCACCGGTAAGCGCTCCCCAAACATTTTGGAAGTTAATTTACATAAAAACCACTGAAGATACTTTCACCAGATATAGAATAGGTCCTACTACATACCAGTCCCTACCATTTTCCCAAATTTGGTGGAATTCCATTGAGCCATTTGGGCTGTAGCCCTGTCTAAATATCCTGAGGTAAATTACATGAGAAAAACACATATGAAAGTGTTAGAATTTACAGCCAATTAAAATATTACTTTCGTTTTGCACTTTTATGTGCTGACATTTGATTGGTTATGTACATGAATATATATGAAAAATTAGATGGAAACACAGCCATTTTGACTAGTACTACCTGAGGTACATTTGGAAAGGATTTTCACTCAAAACCTCAATTGCTTTCACAAAGGTAAGTTGTTAATTTGTAAGGGGAACTATGTTGTGCACTTTAAGTTAATTTGGAAAAACGTTTTCTGATAGTTATTTACTGTCCCTCTATTATAGTTATAGATTGAGATAGGCTTCTCTGTTATAGTTATGGATTGAGTTAGGCTACTCTGGTAAAATTATGAATTTACTTAGGCTTCAACACATGCACTTTTTAATAGTTCTACTTCCTGCCTGAAACCATACACTGCCCAAAGATTACTTCACTGTTAAAAACTCAGAAGTACCTGTCTGATCTTAAACCCAACAGTACCCTAACTCTACTGATATAGTTATTTTTTATGCAATTTACAGAAAGAAAATGGAAGGCAAAGAAGAGTCCAATAATATTTCTTTCAAAATTATGGTTGAGAACAATCCTGAAGAAAATATAGTTGACTTGGATTTCATGGATGAGTCTCTGGACGAACAATTAATTGACTGTTTGGAAACAATAGAATCATGCAATCAAAATTATGAGGGGATTCCAGACAATTTGATGTTGGAAGTTTTATTACATTTTGAAAATTCTGAAGAATAAATTTATATTTAATAATTAAAAATTGTTTGAGACATTATTCATTTTTATATGTAATTCATGAAGTAGTTTCAAAATGATTATAATATAAAGTGAGACTTATAGTATACTGTGAAACTTTTTTGTGTTACATAGTAAGTTTGCTCATAGTTACTTCCTTTCTCCGACTATATTATCTCCAATGTGTATTTGACATCTCTTTTTCATCTCCTGCCTCCTTTCTCTCACTGTCTGTCTCTAATGCACCATATCACCGCCAATTTTGTGTAGATTCAGAAGAGAGTAAAATGTAATACTTGAAAACATCATAAGGGAGCAGGGTAGACTACCCATGATCCCCTAGGCCTTCTCAGGGAGTGCTTAAAGGATCTGTTTCTGCTTTCCTGACAGACTATGGTATGGATTCCATATACCACAATAACTTCTGTAACAGCATGCAAGATATCTACAGAAGAGACGGTGTACATTGAATTTAAAAATCTGCATTGGTACCTACATGTTGGTACTTAAATCACCCACACAACACAACATCTCTATTCAGAGCTACCCTACCTCTAAGCACTTTAAATTATTATTTTACTGTTTCACTGGGTTTTCCCCATGGTACGCTCCCCGGTACGCTCCCCGGTGCACGTACCGGGCGCTCCCCCGCGAAAATCGAAAAAAAATATATCTTTTTTGCCCCGCGGGGCCCTTTTATGGCCCCCACATCAAACCTAGGGGGTCAGGGGGGGAATACCCTGCCCCCTTTTGGTCATTTCCCCCTTTGTTTTTGCCACCTCTTGTGTCTCGATCCTACCGAGACACAAGATGGCGGCTGCTCTGGACTGTTTGGAATGTTGACAGACACCCGAGAGCCAATCAGCTTTCCGCTCGCGAACTCGCGTAGCCCACTGGAGCGCATCGCGGTGCGCGTACCGGGGCGCGCTTATAGATATATATTTTTTTGAACCTAAATTACTCAAAATACACTGGAGCACATTTCTTGAGACATAGCAAAGGCACATCGGGCTACCAGTCCCTACAATTTTTCCAAGTTTGGTGGAAATCCATTCAGCCGTTCGGGCTAAAAGTGAGTCCAACCGCCCTATGGAAATTAACATGGGGAAAACACGTTTTGGGCCCCCCTTTTATCTCGGCCCCCGCTTGACGAATCCCCCCAAAACATTCAGGGAAGGAGCGGAGCGCCGCAAGGCAAATTTCAGGAAATTTTCAGGCAGATCCCTCAACCGGCGCCAAAGTTATTCCCAATAGAATGTTAGGGATTCCCTATGGAAAACAATCCTAACTATAACTACCTACTGGCGACCGCCAGTAGGTAATACATATATATATATATATATATATATATATATATATATATATATATATATACATATCCATATCCATACTAATATAATAAAGAGAGAGCCAAACCTTTGAGGCGGGTAATCTCAGGAACCACAGCACCAATCGCAACACCCACTACAGCGTTGGAAAGGGCAGTTGCAGCAGAAGGACATAGGCTATGCAGACGCCCACCATATACACTTAAAAGGTAAAAGAACCGTGCCAGCAAAGTAGTCCCTTGTGGGCGTGTCTGTGTTGTGCTGTGGGCGTGTGCTGGGGGGCGTGACAAACACTGGGGGTGTGTGGTACGTTCCGCCCTTCATGCCATGTCTCATATTGTGTGCTAATCCCACCCTGCTCCCTTTAAATACCCCTGCACCCCATAATCATAACCCACCCTTACTCCTTAAAATACCCCAACACCCTTAAACACTAACCCATCTTAACCCTATAAATATACCCTGTACCCCAAAACCCAAACCTACCCCTAAACCCTAAAAATACCCCTGTACCCCAAAACCCAAACCTAGCCCTTAACCCTATAAATACCCCTGTACCTCAAAACCCAAACCTACCCCTGAACCGTAAAAATACCCCTGTACCCCAAACCCCAAACCTAGCCCTGAACCCTAAAAATACCACTGTACCCCAAAACCCAAACCTACTCCTGAACCCTAAAATATCCCTGAACCCCAAAACACAAACCTAGCCCTGAACCCTTAAAATACCCCTGTACCCCAAAGCCCAAACCTAGCCCTAAACCATAAAATTTACCCTGTACCCCAAAACCCAAACCTACCCCTGAACCCTAAAATACCCCTGTACCCCAAAATCCAAACCTAGCCCTGAACCCTAAAAATACCCCTGTACCCCAAAACTCAAACATAGCCCTGAACCCTTAAAATACCCCTGTACCCCAAAACCCAAACCTACCCCTGAACCCTAAAAATACCCCTGTACCTTAAAACCTAAACCTAGCCCTGAACCCTAAAAATACCCCTGTACCCCCAAACCCATACCTATCCCTAAACCCTAAAACTACCCCTGTACCCCATAACCCAAAACTATATCTGTACCCTTAAAATACCCAAACACCCCAAAACATATACCTCAGTACACCAAAACGTATACCCCTATACTCATACTTACCTTATCCAAACATTAAAAAAACATGCTTTTACCATTCATGCATTTACAACGAATTTCAATATAAATGTATGCGTGGTAAAAGCATATAAAATGTAATGCCATGCGTTATAATGGCATTGCAGAGTCATGGTACTTTCGTAATGAAAGTATGCGGAGTGATGGTATGCGGAAAGAAAGTTGCGGAATAATGGGGGTTTACCCTCCCCCGGTAAGTACATTGGTGGCACGGCGGCCCACATCTCCAGCAACATACTCATATTTTTTCACCATCCATTTGAAAAATGCACAGGTCTCTCCATTGATGGCCAGCACCGACATACACTTTTAGACACACCTCCCGCCACAAGTTCTAGAATTGCGAACTTTAGAGCTGGGTAGCTAAGTTCGAATCTCGGCATCAGCTCAACATCCTGTGATTCCAGGCAAATCACTTTGTCTCCCCGTGCCTACCACAAATGAATGTGTTCTTCTGTAATGTAAATTGTGCTCATGCCATGTTGTCGAGTTCGTGCTATATAATATTTCAAGGAAAAATAAAGTAGGGAAACTCGAGTTCACACACTACTGAACGCGCACTCTTAAGTGCATCAGCAGTGCACTGTGAATCAAAGCGTTTCACAGGCCTGTCACAGATAAGAAATGCTATCAAAACAAAATCCTACAAAACAATATACTACTGGCCGGCAGCAATTCACACAGGGACAACGTCGGGACGGGCCGCTAGTATATATATATATTACCTACTTGCGGTTGCCAGTATGTAGTTATAGTTAGGATTATTTTCAATAGAAAATCTCAACATTCTATTGTGAATAACTTTGGCGCCCGTTGAGGAATCTGCCTGAAAATTTCCTCGAATTTGCCTCGCAGCGTTCCGGTCCTTCCCTAAAAGTTTGGGGGGGATTCGTCAAGCGGGGGCCGAGAAAAAAGGGAGGTCCCAAAACATGTTTTCCCCATGTTAATTTCCATAGGGCGGTCGACCTCACTTTTAGCCCGAACGGCTGAATGGATTTCCACCAAACTTGGCAAAATTGTAGGGACTGGTAGCCCGATGTGCCTTTGCTATGTCTCAAGATATGTGCTCCAGTGGATTTTGAGTAATTTAGGTTAAAAAATATATATATATCTATAGCCTCGCCCCGGTACGCGCACCGGGGCGCGCTCCAGGGCGCTACGCGAGTTCGCGCGCGGAAAGCTGATTGGTTCTCGGGTGTCTGTAAACATTCCAAACAGTCCGGAGCGGCTGCCATCTTGTGTCTCGGTAGCATCGAGACACAAGAGGTGGGAAAAACTAAGGGGGAAATGACCATAAGGGGGCAGAGTAGACCCCCCTTGACCCCCTATGCTTGATGTGGGTGCTACAAAAGGGCCCCGCGGGACAAAAAAAAATTATTTTTTTTATTTGCGAGGGGGGAGCGCCCTGTACCCGCACCGGGGAGAGCACCGGGGAGCGTACCATGGGGAAAAAAAGAATGACAGAGTTTTTCAAAAAATGTAGCCTTTTTTTTATAAATTGGAGGTAGTTCTAAAAAGAACTGTTTTTCTTCTTTTTGTTGTTATATTTATTTTATGTTTTTTGAACATTTTGTACTATTTTTGGCTTTTATGAACTATTTTATATATATTTTTTTGGGGGGGAGAAAAAAAAAACGGAATTGAAAACGGCTCAACTGGAGCAAAAAAAAAATCATGAAAAAAAATTAAGGATTTTTGGGGCATTTGTGGTTGTCACCAGCACGGTTGATGAGCGTTACGCTTTGCTCACCATAGCTGATGGTCTTCCCACAAAAAATACAAGTAATCTTGTAAGTCCCAAACTTGGGTTGAATGTTTGGGACCATCTCCCTTGTTTCTGGTCCCGATGGAGTGGGTTGCTTTTGTTTGGAGGTGCTGGGTGAAGATTGGGGAGGGTTGCTGGCCAGTTCTCTCACCTCTGCCGCAGCATAGTTGTTGGGATGCTTGCGCTGCATGTGCCAGATCATGGTGTTATTACCAAATGAATATTTTTTATTAGGGTTCCCCCTTGAAAGTTCAATGCCACAGATTTCGCAAGTCACCTTTGGCACATTCACTTTCTTCTTTCCCTCAGGGATGGAAAAAAACTCCCATACAATGTGCTGCTTTGGCCTGTATGGGGTATTGTCTTCTTGCAGCCACCTCCTCCCCTCCTCCTCTTCCTCCTCCTCCTCCTCTTCTTCTTGACCACCAATGTGATGTTGTGGTGGTCCTCTTGGTGGTGGTGGTGGTGGTGGTGGTGGTGCAGATGCTCCAGCTGCTGCTGCTACTGTAGCCATTTTAAAGTACAAAATATAACACAAAGATCTCTAAACAGGTCTTCCTCAGTCAAAGGACAAAGTCAGAATAAGGAAAAAAGATGGGGTCTTTCATCATTTGGAAAAAAAAACTGTCCTGAACCAATGAAAAGTGTTATTTTCAGGTCACATGACCCGGGCTTTAATCATTTGGAAACCAAAACTGTTCTGCACCAATTAAAAGTGTTATTTTCAGGTCACATGACCCGACGCGCTTACGCAACGCGCCCCCGGGCGCGCCCCCGGGCGCGCCCGGGGCGCGTCGCGTAAGCGCGTCAGATGCTTACGTTGTGCGATCGTATTCGCTCGAGTGCTTCCAGGTGCGCTTACGCCGTGCGTATCACGAGGACGCGGCTACGCGATACGTCACGATGATGTTTTCGTTCGCGGCAATAGCGCTAACGGAACGCTCACCGGTGCGCGCACTGGGAGCGCTCCAGGGCAAAAAAAAAAAAAAAAGTATTATATAAATATACAATATAGGATTCATTATAAAAAATATTACATTTCATAGGTTTGAGGCCCTATATATAGTTAGGAATTAGCATTTAAAAAAACCTATTAAATTCACTGAAAAAACCATAGGTTTCACACCAGTTATAGTTAGGAATTAGCATTTAAAAAACCTATTAAATTCACTGAAAAAACCATAGGTTTCACACCAGTTATAGTTAGCTGGAAATTTTACTGACATAAAACCATTGAAATTCCAACGTTATAGTTAGTTGGACTCACTATAACAAGCGCGCCTGCAATGCACTGCTGATGATTTCACATATTACATCACTCATGACATGGTCAGTGACATCACTCATGACATCACTGATAACACCATCCAGTGAATGTGTGTCTTTCTGAAAAATAAATATGTTTTATATATGTATATGTAAAGGTCGATGGAAGAATACATTTTTAAATAAGTGTCTTAATGGATGTTTTTTTTTTTAAAAAATTGATTGGTTAACTGGCTTATTAAGTGTATCTTAGTGAATACATATATTAGCGAGTAATGTTTAAATATTTAAATATATGTATCAGTGTTTCACTTTGTGTATAAGTGGCTGCATGGGTTGGTGAGTAGCTAGCTGGGTGTATATGGGTTATTAGATGTTTTTTTTAGTATCAGTATGAGTGTCTGTATGGTTTGGTGGGGGTATTACTTAGCACATAGATGCATCAATGGCTGACTCACTGTTTGTATGTGTTTTGAAGACAGCATATGTGCAGGACTGTATGGGTGGATGAGTGTGTATATGTGTGTGTTAGTGAGTGAATGACTGTCTCACTAGTGTCTTTATCAGTAACGACATATGTTTTAATCTAGTATATGTGAGTATTGATGTATATAAGTGAGTATATGTGAGAGTGAGAGATTGTAAGAGTTCCTGTTTAAATAAGTATGTGTTTCTATAAGTGATTGTTTAAGAAAGTAAGTATGTGTAAGTTTCCTTAGAAGTAAGGTGGTAGTATGTGTATAGTTGTATATGCAAATAAATGGATGTTCAATAGTTTATTTGCATGTGTGAGTAACTTTTGGATGACTGTCGGTCTGTAACAGGATGTATAGGTGTATCACAACATAAGATGAGTGATTATATGTATGAGTGACTATGACTATATAGAACTGTTGGTGAATGAGTGGATGTGTATATAGATGGTGAAATTACTGAATTGGTTGTTGTAACTGGTATGGGTATCTCTATTTTTTTGAAAATGTTAGTTTCTATTTTTGAATATGTGTTTCAAGGGTTGCATTACACTGAAAGGAGGTCTGTCACTCTGTCACAAGGATGATGTCATCAGTGATGTCATGAGTGATGTCACTGACCATGTCATGAGTGATGTAATATGTGACTTCATCAGCAGTGCATTGCAGGCACGCTTGTTATAGTGAGTCCAACGTTGGAATTTCAATGGTTTTATGTCAGTAAAATTTCCAGCTAACTACCTATAACTGGTGTGAAACCTATGGTTTTTTCAGTGAATTTAATAGGTTTTTTAATGCTAATTCCTAACTATAACTGGTGTGAAACCTATGGTTTTTTCAGTGAATATATATATATGTTGTTATTATTTACCAATCAATTGCTATAGTATAATCATCTCACTTGTAAATGTGTGATATATCTAAATGCATTTGTGCAGACAATACATGTTTGGAAGACAGACTTGTAGTTTATACTCGCAGTATGTTTTCCCTTGTTTTCATTTGTGTAGTTCAACTTATCACCTGAGCACAATCAATGAATGTATTTAAACACAATTGTTTGAGCAGCGAGATTATGTGAGCAAGGCTACACGTTAGCCGAAACGCGTCATCCTGCCCGACATTTCGTACCAGTTGTAATTTAATAAAGTCACTGCAGCCAGCAGTGTATGTTAATCTGGAGTTCGTGTTTTTCTCCGTTGGTGGTCACAAGCGCTGGAGCGGTAATTGGATATTACCTAAGGAGGCTGGCTTGTTCTTCCTTTCCAACACGGACCCTTCTTCGTCAAGTTGGCTATCCCTTTCACGAGCCGTTTGGAGTTTTTTGCTGTGTCTAGCATTATCGGATAAGCCCCCTGCTGAATCTTATATAAGTTGCTGCACGGAGAGACTTTGTGTGGATTCTCTCGTGACTTTGTTTGCGAGCGAGGACGCCAAGGATTGCCTGGTAACGGCTAATCAGAAACCCATACAAGCAGGTGAAGAGGTGCTTTTGCGCTGCTGGGAAACGGGAGTGTAAGCTATTAAGCTCCCGGGGACTTTAAAAAGAACTGAACATTTAAGTGCGATACAATGTCGGACGAGGCGCTGCTTGAACGCGAAAAGGCAGCCGAATAACTATTTGACAATTTGCCAACTATCCCGGAATCAAACAAACAATCAACGCCGGAGGTGGAGCAAAGCACGGATGTCAAGTCATTACTCAAAGCGTTGGAGAAGAACACCCGCAGTGAGCTAACGAAGTGGTGGGAAATTAAATCACTACAAAAGTATCGTGAGGTGAACAGAATTCCTCGTGGGCTGAGAATAATGTTAGCCCCTAGTTTCGAAAATTCAAACCCGCTACTCCTGAAAGACTGGGCGGAGAGCAATTTGGAAGCTTCAATGCGACTGGTTTGCCTACTGATCAAGTATGCAGTAATTGACAGAGAGGAAAACGTAAAAGAAATAATTCGCATCAATCAAGAACTGCAACTTCTCACTACGCCGAGTAACAAAGAATATATCGACAAGAGCTTGCAAGAGATGGCAGGGCGAACTAAGAAACAAGAGGATACAATTAAGGCTAGGAAAGCGTACAAATTCACTCGTGATAAGAATGATTACGAGCGTGGCCAAGTCTTCACCTTTGCCCGTAAATACGACCTCATCAAAAAACAGCGTGGAGCGGGAGCGCTACCGAAATCCAATCAGGAACCGAAAGCGGGTGCGAGTAATGTTACTGCTTCGTCTTCTGATGCCAGTATTACAATATCAGAAACCAAAGACAGTGGTTCAGAAACTGGCAGCGGTGCAGCTCTGGGGCCCCTGACGTATGCTGAAGAAATGGACTATATTCATCAGCAGAGAAAATTAACCCTGCTTTCAAGGAATGGCAACTTTCCTACAACCAGCGCAGGAACTACAAAAGGCGGCAACGACGGAAATGTGCGAGGCAGAGGGCGAGGACGATTCTACAAGAAGAAACAACAAAACAAGTAGACGTAAGTGCCCAGAACACGATTATCAACCTTACCAATGTTGAATTGAACAGTGCGGAATTGCAATTATTGAGTCTGGGGCTGAGTTAGTGTCCAGAAAGCAATTTTAATTTTGTGGACACAAGAGTTGACGTTTACAAGTTCATACGTAAACTTAAATTAGCAAAATTTTTTAAGATCAAAAATCAAACAATATCCATCAACCCCACTGATGCTTCTGCTCCCGGCCCCAGTAAACTAAATGCCAAACAAATTCCCCTTTTGAAAACTCTTTTTTCCCTTGGTAGAGAGGCAACGGACAGTTCACAAACCACCAGAACGCAACGCATAGCCGATGAGGAAGGAATAACAATTTTGGCAGCTGGCGGTAGTCCGTTTAAAGCACCTTCTTTATTTGTCCCCATCATGCCGCGTGACGCCCTAGACATTTTTCATGATCGTGTCACGGAGGAGCTTAAGAAACTACATAAGAAGACATTAAAAGGGGAAAAGGGATACAAAAATCCAGACACCAAACAATATTTTCAATTGATGGAGAAACTAAAAACGAACAACTCAGTGATAGTAAAAAACTCGGATAAGGGGGGAAACTTAGTACTCTGGGACAAAGCTGAATACAAAGCAGAGGCTTATCGACATCTGGATAATACAGAATGCTATGAGCAATCAAATGGGATGACAGTCAATAGGGTTAACAAGGATTACAAAACACAACTGTTGGCTTGGAAGCGAGAAGGTTTGATAACTAAGGATGAATTGTGTTTCCTGAGTAGAGATTTTCCTACCCTACCAATCTTCTACCTTATACCGAAAGTGCACAAGCTAACCACACCAGTTCCCGGACGTCCCATCATTTCTGCTAAAGACAGTGTTTTTGAAAACACATCTAAGTATGTGGATCATCATCTTCAGGAACACGTTGTCTCCTTACCAACATACCTCAGAGACTCTAAGGATTTCCTATGTAAATTGAGTACTATCACTTGGGCAGAAGACTATCTCCTCATGACTCTTGATGTGTGTTCTTAATACCCAAGTATTAGACATTCTGATGGCCTGAATGCAGTCGAACACTTTTTACAGAATAGAAACATAGCTTTTCATAATCATAATAAAATGTTGCTTAGTATGATTAACCTATGTTTAAATAACAACCTATTCTTATTTGATGGTAAAGTGTTCAAGCAACTACAAGGTGTGGCCATGGGTGCATGCTTCTCCCCCAGCTACGCGTGTTTACACGTGGGCTGGTGGGAGGAGCATGTACTTAGGGGACAACACAGGCTACTGTCGGATAAACATCTTATACACATCTTGAGATATATCGATGATATATTTATTGTTTGGAGGGGGAGTGTATCTGAAGCAGAAAGTTTTGTTAACACGATCAACGAAAATATTCTAAATTTGCAATTTACCGCCAACATTGATCAACATCAAGTGAATGTTCTTGATATTGCAGTAATTATTGAGAATAACCATATCAATACGCAACTGTATCACAAACCAACAGCAGGGAATTCCCTTCTGCATGCATCCAGCTTTCACCCCCAACATACCATCACAGGGTTGCCATATGGCGAATTTTTAGGAATTCGTAGGGCATGCAGTACCAATGCAGCAATGAAGATAGCACAACTAGCAGCCAGAAGCAGAATGTTGCAACGTGGCTATTCAGCCAAATTGTTGGACTCTGCTTTAGCAAAAGCGAATGCAAAAGAGAGAAATGACCTGCTATATGCAGCAATGGACAAAATTCCTCCACCAACACCAATATCGGTGGGTAATACCCATGATATTGAGAGTGCAACCAATAAGACACCATCATGTAGATTCATTTCTACTTTTAGCAGACAGGAAAAAGCTATAAAAGGCATTATCAACGCGCAATGGCCTATTGTTCTAACTGAAACTGTCCTGGCCCAAACTCTACCAACAAGGCCAAACTTTACATATCGCAAAGCTAGATCTATGCGTAGTGACCTGGTCAGAAGTAGCCCAGAACAAGACATCAATAAGAGCTGTCTCACTGCTAGTATTGGCTTTTTCAAATGTAATACATGTCGGGCATGTAAGTTTGGTGTCAACACCAAAACATACCTTGATGGTTTCTCTAATATACCATCCAAATTAAAGGGACACTATACATGCCGCACAGATCATGCGGTTTATGTGCTACAATGTGTTTGTGGTCTCCGCTATGTAGGGAGCACGAAGCTCCCAGTTTACCAACGAATATTGCAGCATCTGCGGGCCACTGTTAACTCGGATATCATATATCCTGTGGCACGCCACATTAATGATGAGCACAGTGGTAATCTAAATATGTTACAATATTTTGTAATCGACAATGTGCCCCTGAACAAACGAGGTGGTGATCGCGAGAAAAGGTTGCGACAATTAGAGACCAAATATATTCTAAAGCTTAACTGTAAGACCCCTAACGGGTTGAACATCTGTGAAGATATTCATCATTTTCTGTAGAATTGTTTTGTTCTAATCACACAACTTAGCAGTTTCGGTAAACTATATCTGATAACAAAGTACTAATAAGTTTGCACTATTGGTATTTCTCTGTACTCGAAAATGTGTTCTCTATATGGTTTGATTGATCAATGTGTTTCTGATGCCGGGTCTAGCTTTAAAAGCCTGAATTTTTTGAATTTTTTGAATTTCTTAAAGCGCTAGATTTCTTAAACAACAGTCTGTATTCTTATTCAGCCTGCTTACCTTGTAGGTTTGTTGAGATTTGAATATTTTTTTGCTCCCAACAGACACATGAGTGTCGCATATGATTGATGGATATGGCCACAGTAACAATAACCTTTTTCTGTATACTGGCACTATCCGTCTCCTTTCTAATAGTTCTAATTCGGACTGATCTTTTTTAACCAGTTTTTCCAGTGTTTGTTAAACACCAACTGGTTTAGTATAACCTTTTTTGTAACAAGTTTTCACTACACGTCGCAACACTTGCACTTTAGAATCACTGCAACTCACTAATTTATTCCCTTTCTGCAAATTTCGATTTGGGATTATATGGCGTTTTGTTCTCTTTTTTTTTTATAACCTTTTGAGACAATTTATGCAGATAATTTCTGTTTTAGCCGTGCTTGTTGTGGTTATTATATGTCAATCACATTTTTGTATTTGGACTTTGGATTTGTGATTATTTTCATGAAATGAATATTTTTCTTAAATGTGTCAATGACAGATCTTTGGATTAATGCAAGCACACAATGTTTAATATTCTGAAATGTTATCCTGTATAATCATTTATCATAACATCGGTATATGCAAATTTATGCTCTTCAAATGTACAGAATGACTTATTTCTTACAGTGAGATTTCAGAATTTTGATTGTAGGCATAATACTACTTTTAGATTATCTGTATTGGGACAGTTACAAAAATCTTTTTCGACGCCACCCACTAAATAATATTCTTTGTCTCTTTCCAAACTATCATCACTGTTTTAGGACTGTTATTATTTGCCAATCAATTGCTATAGTATAATCATCTCACTTGTAAATTTGTGATATATCTAAATGCATTTGTGCAGACAATACGTGTTTGGAAGACAGACTTGTAGTTTATACTCGCAGTATGTTTTCTCTTGTTTTCATTTGTGTAGTTCAACTTATCACCTGAGCACAATCAATGAATGTATTTAAACACAATTGTTTGAGCAGCGAGATTATGTGAGCAAGGCTACACGTTAGCCGAAACGCGTCATCCTGCCCGACATTTCGCACCAGTTGTAATTTAATAAAGTCACTGCAGCCAGCAGTGTATGCTAATCTGGAGTTCGTGTTTTTCTCCGTTGGTGGTCACAAGCGCCGGAGCGGTAATTGGATATATATATATATATATATATATATATATATATATATATATATATATATATATATATATATATATCGTTTGCTGCTATTTACCTGAATAAATAACATCTTGCCTTATATTTGGATTCGTGCTGGCTTTCTGTTCCTGGGAGACCGGAGTTGCAGTTTGCACTTTGCGTATATATATATATATATATATATATATATATATATATATATATATGTATGTATATATATATATATATATATATATATATATATGGCCAAAACAAGGTTTGGATCCAAGGCGGGCAGTAGCGGGAGCTCTTTGGTTGGCAGTGCGTGCTTTGCGGCTGGACCCTGCCGCTTTATATGACAACGATTATCTTTCAGAGAAAGAAGGGAAGCCGCACTCCTCATGGTGAATTTGAAAGTCTTTTATTTCATTTGCAGGAATCTAGCCAAGTTTGTCCTGATGCATTTCGGTCTCTTCCACGGACCTTTTTCAAAGGAGGCTAGTCGCGTCGTCAGGTGTGTGTTGCCATTGGCTCGGCAGTGTGTTGTTTTATATCCCCACGGTGGGCGTTGCTGGTAACTAGATGGTGTGTTTGCCCCCTGGTGGGCGCCCCGATCAGCTCAATGAGCGAGGCACGCTGGTCTTTGTAGTCTACCCCTCCTTCCTCATTTCTGCCCCGTCATGGGGCGATGCGCGGAGAACCATGTTCATTGCTGCAATCACCTGCGCCTCATACTACCTATTCTCGAGGCGCAGATAATCGTTGTCATATATATATATATATATATATATATATATATATATATATATATATATATATATATATATATATATATATATCCAACATCAAAGGTCGCCTGCTGTAGGAAGAGCCCAACACTCGGTATTCAATAGCCCAACTCTTTAATGAAGGAAATGATGTGGCAGAACAGCTCAGTCCAGCATAAGATTAGCCCAACGCGTTTCGTGATACTCATCACTTCTTCTGGGGCTCCTGGCTTGTTAACTGGTCGAAACAGCAGTTTACGCGGCATCGCGTTTTTGTAATTGTTCCCGCCCCAGTGGGCGTGGCCACCCCCCGTGGCCTGTGGTAGTTGTAGTGCCAAGCCGCTGCCGTTCTGTAAGTCAAAGATTGCCAAAATTAAAATCACAGTGGATTGCGGTGCCAAGCTGCCACATAACACACCAATTGCTTGCTCCTTCAGAAAAAGGCACCCAATGTCCTTACATGAAAGCGCCATGTGACGCCACCACAGGACTGCCCGCAAAGGCAGCCGGGCTCTATTCCCGCGGCTCAGGAAAGCCGCAAAACATCCAACATCAAAGGTCGCCTGCTGTAGGAAGAGCCCAACACTCGGTATTCAATAGCCCAACTCTTTAATGAAGGAAATGATGTGGCAGAACAGCTCAGTCCAGCATAAGATTAGCCCAACGCGTTTCGTGATACTCATCACTTCTTCTGGGGCTCCTGGCTTGTTAACTGGTCGAAACAGCAGTTTACGCGGCATCGCGTTTTTGTAATTGTTCCCGCCCCAGTGGGCGTGGCCACCCCCCGTGGCCTGTGGTAGTTGTAGTGCCAAGCCGCTGCCGTTCTGTAAGTCAAAGATTGCCAAAATTAAAATCACAGTGGATTGCGGTGCCAAGCTGCCACATAACACACCAATTGCTTGCTCCTTCAGAAAAAGGCACCCAATGTCCTTACGTGAAAGCGCCATGTGACGCCACCACAGGACTGCCCGCAAAGGCAGCCGGGCTCTATTCCCGCGGCTCAGGCAAGCCGCAAAACATCCAACATCAAAGGTCGCCTGCTGTAGGAAGAGCCCAACACTCGGTATTCAATAGCCCAACTCTTTAATGAAGGAAATGATGTGGCAGAACAGCTCAGTCCAGCATACGATTAGCCCAACGCGTTTCGTGATACTCATCACTTCTTCTGGGGCTCCTGGCTTGTTAACTGGTCGAAACAGCAGTTTACGCGGCATCGCGTTTTTGTAATTGTTCCCGCCCCAGTGGGCGTGGCCACCCCCCGTGGCCTGTGGTAGTTGTAGTGCCAAGCCGCTGCCGTTCTGTAAGTCAAAGATTGCCAAAATTAAAATCACAGTGGATTGCGGTGCCAAGCTGCCACATAACACACCAATTGCTTGCTCCTTCAGAAAAAGGCACCCAATGTCCTTACGTGAAAGCGCCATGTGACGCCACCACAGGACTGCCCGCAAAGGCAGCCGGGCTCTATTCCCGCAGCTCAGGCAAGCCGCAAAACATCCAACATCAAAGGTCGCCTGCTGTAGGAAGAGCCCAACACTCGGTATTCAATAGCCCAACTCTTTAATGAAGGAAATGATGTGGCAGAACAGCTCAGTCCAGCATAAGATTAGCCCAACGCGTTTATATATATATTTCGTTTATATTTTAAGCATATTGAGTGAGTACTTTTTCAAAAGAAATATTATGATCATTATTTATCTTTTAAATGTTTTAATAGTGGGTAGTAGGGTTAGTAAGTGAATTGGGTGATTAGTCTGTTAATGCTATTTTATTTCTTAATTATTTTTTAATAAATATTTATAAATTTCATATATTTATTCTTAACTGTATAATAATTTAAAAAGAATGTAATTTTTTTTTTTTACTAACTTTTAGTGTTTACTGACTTTTTTAAAATTATGTTATCCTAATATTTGTTAAATACATTTTAAATGAAGCGTAGAATTTGTTTTTGAATTGTTCTTTAATTTTTAATTTAGTTTTATGAAAAGAATGTTTGTTTTTGTTTTTAAATACCTAAATATTAAAAAATATATATTTGTATTTTTGTTATTGATTTGCATTTATAATCAATTTAGTAAATATTTTATGAATGTATTTTTTTTAATGGAATGTGTATGGAAGTATACACGGTTTAGATGTTCCTCATTGCAAGATATTTGGTTATTTTTTTGTGTAATTTTTTTCACGCCCAAAGTATTGTTCAGATAGAATGTGGCTAAGTCTTGATTGTGAATAATAAACGTACCCACTCCCAAAAAGGTGAACACTTTTCACAATATGGTTACGTTTGGAGTGGGATTAGTAATGTGGCACCCATCAACCTTTTCCCCAAAAGTTCATCACTTTCCCCAATGCGGTTAACCTTAGACTAGGACTATTAAATCTCTGCTTCTCAAAGTCCAAAAACTCTAAACAATGGGGTTAGTTTAGAGTTTGTAACCTTTCCTAAAGTACAAAACTATTATGAATTTGGTTATGTTTGGAGTTGGAATAGTAAATCCAACTCCCTAAAGTCCAACAAAGTCCAACATCTCTACTGTGGTTATGTTTTTAATGTGAATAATAAATGACACTGCCCCAGAATCCAACACTTTTGCCAATGTGGTTGCGGTTGGAGTGGGAATATTACATTTGAGCACCTACCCTTCCCCCAAAGTACAACACCTTCACCAAGGAGTTAAGTTTAGATTTGGAATAGTAACCCTAGCCCCTCCAAAGTCCGACACTTTTGCTAACGTGGTTAGGTTTGAAGTGGGATTAGTCAATCTGACCCTCCACCCTTTCCCAAAGTCCAACACGTTCACCAATATGGGTAAGTTTAATTTGGAATTGACAGAAAAACTAAATCTTTGTTCAGTTATTCAAAATAATCATAAAAGTACAATAGTAACACTGCAGCATACAATAGTAACACTGCAGTATATGATAAAAAAATAAAAATTAAAACACAAGCAAACTGGTCGACAAAACACATGCTAGAAACATAATAAAAGGTAACATGGCCAAATTATAAAAGCAAGGATTTTTGATGCCTTACAGCTAATTTTAAAAAGCCTCCCACAGCTCTACAAGCACTTGGTGATTCTAGTGTCTTTAACTAAAACAGAGCAGGGTTGTATTTTAAAACCTCTGCCTTTAAGAACAGGTAGCAAGTATAATCTGCTAAAATGCCTTGTCCATTAAAATGGCCAAAAGCGTTGATCAATTTATGTGATAAGAGTTACTACAGAGATCTATAAAAAGGTAAAAACAACTGGCCCCACTTGTCCAATGTATATTTAGTGAGTACAATATGTCAGGTGAGTCATTTTTCCATTTTTCCCAGGCTGGTTCTAAATCCATATTGGAATTTGTATAAGATGTTACTATCCACTGCCCAGCACTGATCCTATGTGAGATGACCTGCCCAACCACTTTAACAACTGAATCCAGCAAAGAGGTGGGCCTGCAGCAGCGTGGCTCTTGCTTAGTACATTTTTTAAACTGTAGCATGATTACAGCCCTGTGTCATGAGGACATAATTAGCAAATTATAAGCAGAATTAATGGCATTGGTAATAACTGGAGTCCAGATATCTGGGTTATGTTTATAAAGGTTGATAGATATTCCAGGCTTGCCTGAGGCACTCTCTAGGATTGCAGAGGTCACCTCCTGCAGTTCAAACTTAACGGACAGCAGTTACGTTGGTGTTAGTCTAGCACTGTTCAGTGTTTGATGAGCCTACAGATGGTAAAATGTGTCAAAATGTTGAACCTAATTATCTGCCTTAATGTGGGAGGCAGGAATAACATCCATCCCTCGTTCAGTGACTGTGTATTAAGAATTTTCCAAAAGAGACTTGTATCTCTAAGGGAACACGAGATAGCCAATATCTCCCATGCTTCCTCTTTTATCTCAAACCTCCTGTTCTTAAGAGAGTTTGAAGAGGCTCTACAATGTTGGATATGCTCTTGTTCCCTGGATTTGCTTTTTAGGACTAGCCACAGACCCTTCTGTTTGCTGCCTTACAATCGTTGTCTAACCAATTGGGTGGGTCACAGTTAAAGTTTCTCTTAAGGGATAGCAAAGATTTTTTTTTAATATCATCAAATTTTGATAAAGGCTTTAATGATTGATTGGTTATATATATTGTCAAATGCCAGACATTTATTTAATGAGGAATATTTACCCTAATGACGTGTGGGAAAATTTGCATCACATTTACCATCTTCCAGCAGACCCTTTAACTCATATGGCTCAGTATTAGGCTATTGGGCCCAATCTTGCTGGAGCAAATGGTGCTTCAATGAAAAAACATTATGATTGAGGTCATTCAATCCACTGACCAGTGGGTCAGCAGACTGTGCATAAGATTAATTTAAACTAGTGAGAAAGATATAATCGATTCATAAGCCTACAATGTTAAAAATGTTACTTGATAAAACAGAACAGGAAAAAATTACAAAGGTTACAATAAAAGGAGCAGCTCAATTGAAGACATGTATTCGACTGAGGGATCAGATTTATACAAATGAATCAGGCTTAAAATTCCAGACTTTTCCTATGGGACACAGCTTTGAGAATAAAGGTAGCGGTAAAAAAACAGATATCCAGAGTATCGAGAGCAAATAGTAATTTCATGGCATGAGCAGTTGTAGACACATAGTATTTCATAAAAACAGGTTTAAGACAACATAAACGAATGTGCAAATACAATGGGCAGATTAGCATAAAGTGCAATGTGCTCTGTTTGGTGGTGCCATCACACGGACAGGGGCTTGAACTATGAATTTTCATCCGAGGGAATGCCACCAAATTGTGGACAATGCCTAATCTCAACCTAGTGAGAAAGATATAATCAATTGTGGCCCCATGGCCTGACTCATTGTATGTGTTAACTTGACTGGTTGTCAGTTTGTTCAAAAATTTCAGCTAGATTCCATAGTTTGTAGTTGGTCAAGTGCCTGTGTAAGTTTACATCTCTCTCTGAGGGAGAATAGAATGCTGTCTTGTGAAACTCTACTGGATATTCAATGATTGTGGCTCTAGGGCTAAGTTTTGCATTAAAGTCCACCCCATGGGTAAGTTAAAATGATTCCGACAGGCCAGAGTACTATCTCTAAGTACCCCAACAAAACTAAATAGCATGTCTTCATTGCACTGCTTATTGTGTGAACACACATCATTACAAAATGTTATTAAAATAAAATGCATATTTATAGATGAAACAAGGCAAAAAATGGGAATTCCTGTGTGTGTGCAATTACTTTACACCATGGAAATACCTTAGATAGGGTAGTCAGGCCTCCTCTTGCTCTGCCTGAGGGCCGCTGACCTGCTGTGTATACAGTGCATGGTAAGCCTATCCCGTGGTGCGGCCTGCAAGGTGACTGCTGAGCTGCAGAAGATGGAGGGAGAAGTAGAGGAGCAGAGTGCCGACACCAGTGGCAAAAAGAATCGCATGGCATTCCGGCAGTCCTTCGTGCTGCTCGAAGGATTGCAAGAGAGATACACCCAAGGGCTGCACTGCCCCAGCAAAAAAAGGTGGCTGCTGGAGGCACAGAGGATCAGGGGTGAGTCTTTGCCTGTGATGACCAGGTAAAGCTGAAGCCGAGGCAGCCCCCGAAACAATTGACCACTTGCCCAGAAATGAAAGACTCCAGCCACACTGGACAAACCGAGCAACATGCTAAGATGGAAGCTGCTATCATCTGGCCAACGTCCGGCAGGTGATATACTCATGCAGGCAGACTCCATGGGGGTGAGTGGGCCAGAGCGGGCCAGCACATGCCACACCAGCAGAGCCTAGCTCTGGACAACAGCCTCTCCACCCCAGGAAGCAATATTGAATCTGCATATGTGGTGACTGCACCGCAGGAGGACCCAGACGTTTCCTGGAGTCTATGCGGATAAACAAGAGGGCCAAGCCGCAGCAGAGACTCATGGCATGCTACTATCCAGATCACCTCTTACCTTAGAAACTGAAAACAGGGGAAGCAGGACACGAGGAACAGCCTTCCCTCCCCGCCAATGAGTGGCGCTGGGCACGAGATTCAGGGAGGCCTCAGATGAGGGATAGACCGCACCCACCACACAGCAGGAAATTACAGCTGAGAACCACGGGTCCTCACACAGACTGGTGCATGAATGGACTAGCCAGTGGACTCTGGCAGAGGGATGCAATGAACAGTCAATGGGTCCATCCCAACCTAGGCAGCCACACTAAAACGATCACCAGGAATTAACATACCAGCAAAGAATATACTTTCCACTGAATCCACAGAGGGGCCTTGGGACCTGAGGGTATGGGAAAAGATAAACAGATACTGCCCACAGGCCACGGGTGAAAAGATATATTAACAAAGCCCTAGTGGGGCTCTTTTCTGTCTGACCACCAAGACAACCCTGTAGACCTGCCCCGATTGAGCAGCCACAATACTACAGGCAATTCAGGACTCCAGAATCTCCCTTGATGGGAAGATGGGAGAACTCAGTGTTGACCTCTCCCTCCTCCAACAGGACCTATGGAACATTGTGGAATGGGTACCAAAGCAGAAGGCTGTATATCCAAAACTGAGGATAAAGTTTGAACACTACAGGAAAACATCACACAGCTACAGAAAACAGTCTGTACTCTTGAGCTTTGAGTAGAAGATGCCAAAGGATTTTCATGACCAAACAACGTCTGTCAAGTGGGGTTTCCAGAAGACATGGAGGCATCCAAACCCTAAAACTTCATCTCTTAGGGGTTGAGTTCCTGGGTACGGTCAAATGACCTGACGCTGTGCTTCCTGGTGGAGAGGGCTCACAAGGCCTTGGCGCCTCGTCCTCAGCTTGGTCCCCCCGACAAAAATACCAGCATGCCTCCTTAATTTTGCAGAGAGCGATGCAATTCCGGCTTCACACAAGCAAGAGGCCCCTCTCCATGATTCCTAAAAAATTATGCTTTTCCCAGACTACACAATGCAGGTACAACAGAAACACTGGTCATTTCTCAGCTGAAACAGCATGCGGTGAAGTGTAATACATGTTCCTTCCCAGCTTGTCTAAAAGTCATATTTGCTGGCAAGACTATCTTTTTTGACAGCCCAAAATGCATATGGTACTGGATCAAGGAATGTTCTGATGGTGGAGATGAGACATGGACAAGCAGGCAACACAGCCAGTCAATAAACCAGTCGGGTAGCATTGGTGTCGGTGACATCCAGGCAGGGAAAAGCAAGGTGGTGTAGAATGCGGTGCCCTCAGGTCGAGGTGCAAGCAACGACTCAGTGACAATCGCCCAGATGGTGTCAGTAAGACCAAGGAAGCGGTGCAAAGTGCAGCGGTGTCTTCTGAGGGGTCTTCAGGACACGAAATCCTGTGAAGGACTCGGTGACAGAGTTGGTTTCCCCCTCTTTTCTGCGGCGACTGAAACCAGCTGTTCCAGAGACAGGCCCAGAAAGATGGTGAGGGCTTTGCTGTTCCTGAGACCTCATGAACAGGGGGCAAGCTCCATTTCCAAGACCGAGGAGATACTTCTTAAGTAGGATACACACACAGCTCCTCTCATTGGCAGAAACAGCTACTGCAGACCAACCCCAGACAGCACACAGCAAAGGGGCAATACTCGTCCCTCCAGTTTTTTCCAGCTCTTCTCCTTGACAGAGGTTCCTCTTGAAGTCCAAAGTAATCTAAAGTTCTGGGGTCCGGGACTCACTTATTATAGCCCAAACTCCTTTGTTCTCCGGTGGCAAAGCAGCCCTGTGCCCTGCCAAAACTAGTTCTGTCTTCTCCAGTGCAGCTGCCTGGCAGGAGGTGGAGGCAGCATTGTCCAGAGCAGACCAGTCCAATTCAGATGTTAAAGGGATCTCCTCCCCCTACTCTAAATGCAGCGCAGGTCTATTCATCCCAGCCCTGACTCACCCCAGAAAGGTAGTACAGGCCTCAACCTGCCAAGTGGCTGTCTGAACAGAATGCACATCCCCAGCCCCTGCCACTCCAAAACCAGACAGCCAATACACAAACCTAGCAGAGGCCCTCTGGATGACTAAGCAAGAAAATAACTAATTTCTAAAAGTGGTATTTTTAAACACAGAATGTAAAAATCATCCTCACTAAAAGATGCATCTTTACATTCTGAGTTCAGGCATACTAAATTTTAATTTCCTATCTTGTTCCCATGGGCAGTTATACTTATAAGATGTTATAAGTTAACTCCATATTCTATCCTATGGAACAGATAGCCTTGCCATAGTGAAAAACGAAATAGGCAGCATTTCACTATCAGGACATGCCACACATTTCAGGGCATGTCCCATTTTCACATACACTTCACCCTGCCCACAGGGGTACCTTGGGCCTACCTTAGGGGTGACTCACATGTAAGAAAAGGGAAGGTTAGGGCCTGGCATGTGGGTTCACTTGCTAAGTCTACATGGCAGTACCGGACTGCCTACAGACACTGCAGCGGCAGGTCTGAGTTACCTTTGATAAGCTGCTTGTGTGGGTGGCACAATCAGTGCGGAAAGCCCATTACCAGCATTTGGTTTACAGGCCCTGGGTACACATAGTGCACTGTACTAAGGACTTAAACCCTTCCATGCTTATAACGAGCCCAGCTCGTCATGACGCACAGTAGAGCTGTGCTCATGACGAGCTGGGCTTGTCATAACGACCGCGGCACTTCCACGCGCAATTAATTCCCCGCCTGTGCGGGAGAATCAATCAGTGGGAGGAGTCATGGCGAGCTGGGCTCATCATGAGCACAGCTCCACTGTGCCTCATGACGAGCTGGGCTCGTCACAAGCACTGCGGAGCCTCCTCCCTTCCCCCGTGCCATGGGGGAATTTACCCCCGCTGCGAAGGGGTTATCAGTAAACCAAATATGGCAATCAGGGAATCACCAATCCATAACAACAATTTACAGAGGGAGCACTTGCACTTTGGCACTGAATAGCATTGGCAAAGTGCCCAAAGCATCTAGACCAGCAAAAATGAAGTCCAACGCACAGCAAATCACAAGAGGCACAAGTGAAGAATACAGGGGAAATCCATGCCAATGATGCCAGGTCTACGATCTTTATAATCTTAAAGTGTATTTTCTTGCTGGAAGGTCTCACTTTCATTGAGTGCCCAACAAAAACGTGGTTGCATAACTAAATATGTTTGGAAGTGTCAAAGCAACATTAAAAAATAAACAAACATAAAAAAATAGAAAACAAAATATAAGCTCGACAACATACAGCAAATTTGTTTCAATGTTTTATTGACGTTCGGGGGCACTGCAAAGCATTTGAAAAGAATTAAGGGGCATATTACCAAGCAATAGCGATAATTATCGCTATTGCTTGCTTAGAGACAAAACTTTACCGCAGCGCTGCGGCGATTTTTACCGCAAATAAACCTTGGTATTACCAAGGTTTAACGCAAATGCGGTAAAAATCGCCGCAAAGCATGAATATCGCTGAAAAGTCAGCGATATTCATGCATTAGCGAGCTAATGCTCTTAGCCATGTTATCCACCTCCCATTGGATAACATGGCTAAGAACTGCTCAGGGCAGGTGTTAGCTTTTGGAGATATTCCCGCTTAGCGCAAATATCTCCAAAAGTTGGTAATAGGAGATAGCGATGTTAGCGACTGTTTTCAGTCTCTAACATCTTGGCACGCCCACTTTGCATCCCATTAGTGATAAATATCACTGATATGCAAAGTGGGGCCCAAGATGGTCGCTATCTCCTACTAGCTGTCGCTAACTGGTGTTAGCGGCAGCTAGGTAATAGGGAGATAATTTTATCTCCGCTTTCTTGGCTTTTAAAGCCAAAAAAGCGGAGATAAACCCCCTTGATAATATGCCCCTAAGTATTTATGAAATATGTATTATATTCTTCAGTATAAATTAGAGGGATTTACTCTGCGTTTACGCTTTAGATCCTCACAAATGTGAACAAAGCCCCAGGGGAACTATAGGATTAGAACTATATATATCTGTTGGTTAACCTTCCAAAATTATCTGTGGGAATGTTTCAGAGTGTAACATGCTGTGTCCAATTCCACAGTTATTACTGTAAACCTATTAGTGCCATCTTGGTTAGCATAACCAAGGTACTGTCCTAGTGAAAACAGATTAGCTCTCTCACATGTGTTTTGCTCAAAACGTAAGAAGGTGTGTCACCAAACAAGGTATACCAGCCCCCCTTTTCTCTCAAGAGTAAATTGAACCTCAAACTGAACTAAGTTGTCTGAAACTATTATGAGGTAAATAAAGAAACACTTAAGCAACACATGAAAGATTCTAGCCGAAAACTACTGAACACCAAAACAGCCTACTATATTAATAGGAAAACCAATGGTTCTAAAACCCACACGGAGGACTTCAAAATTATAAATGTCCTTTCAATATTAGAGAGTGTATAGCCAAGATTTACTCCACCTAATGAATTTTGTGAACAATTTTGTTGTAGAAATAATCTCTGAAATTAGAGTAAGTAGAGAAAGTGTGATTAAAGAACAATATAATATTGAACCAGTAAGCACAACCAGTGTCTAAAGATTCTATAGCATCTGTGTGTCAGAATTCCTTATGCTAGACATGAAAGCTTTAAAAAGATGAAAGTAATGACTGGATCTCACCTGAACCCTTTTTCACCTGCAATTATGTAAACATTTGAGTCAGTGATTATGGAATCTGAGTTGACTGTTCTTAACACCTCACTCACTCACTGAATTGTTCCAAAATCAGTTAAACATGCTAAAACAATCCCACTCTTACAGAAAGAGGCTGTGGACCCATTTATCCAAACAAACTACCTACCTGTCTTTTTGCTAATTTTCTAGCTAAAAACCTTGAAGTGCATGTTGCAAATAACATATATTGCCATCTTCAAGGATCTAACGATCTTTATTCCTTTCAAGCCGTAATTAGTACAAGTCAAAATACACAGACAGTTCTTTCTGTTCTGGATGACCTGGGAAAGTCCCATGCAGTGGAGACATAGCAGCACTAGTGATTGCTTTTGTGAAGATACCTCTGTAATGGAATTCTCTTTCTCTTAACTTCACTTTTTGCAGAAATAACCCGAAGGCTCTCCTCCTCACGCAAGCTTATAATAGTTAATTCTGATACACCTAGGACCAGAATTATTAAGGTTTTCCGTAGGGATCACATCACTTTTTTGGCACAGCCCGACGCAAAATCTATTTTGAGATTTACAAAGCCCCACAGAGCCTATTTTTTGTGGCTTTGTAAAAAAAAGTAATGTAACATACTGCATAGTGGAGCCTTACCATACCTTGCCTCAGGTTACATGGGCCTTTCTGTGCATCCACCCAATTATTTTGATGCCAACTCATATTTACCAAGACTTGTAAACATGGGTTTGCACCCGTTTGGGAGTCTTCCCAATAATAAAGATATTTCTTCTTGTTACTTTCTTTCTAAAGAGGAAAAAGCCTTCAAAGGATAGTTTTTGTGCAGGAAGTTCCCGGTGCCTGCACACAAACTTTTCTGGCCTTAACACAAGCACCCTTGCACTATGGTGCAAGGATGCATGCATTAGGTAGTCCAAAGTGCATCATCACAAGAAGAGAACTAAACTGCGCCATATTTTTGTAAATATGATGTAGTTCAGCTCTCTTCCCATCGCCCATTGTAGCACAACAACTTCCCTTGCTGAGCTGCATTGCGTGAAATCTTAGTAAATCTGAGCCCTGAACTATATATCTTTTCATCATTACTGCTTCATATTTTCACACATCTTTTCTATTCAGTGCAAAGAAGCCTCAGATGAATGTGTGCTATATTAAATTTTAAAAATAATATAACAACATAACATAATATTGCAACTATTGTGAGGCTGATATAATAAGATATAAATGTGCTAGTTTAATTATTGAGAAAATAAATGCAAAGCAACACCATAAAGTGTTCACATGGGTAAAGTTTAATTAGAAAATCTTCTTGCAAATGAATAACACCTCCCTCTTCCCCATCACCTCTATCCTGTTCCAATAGTTGATATTTTACTTGTATTCTGCTCTCTATCCTTTTCCAATAGCTGATATTTTACTTGTATTCTGCTCTCTATCCTTTTCCAATAGCTGATATTTTACTTGTATTCTGCTCCAGGTGAGCACTCCTCTATTCACCATGATTCACTGTTAGCCAGCATGTGAAATTTTCCATCCACGAACAAAGTCTTAAAGGTAGATCTGTTTAATAGTATAGGACACCCCATCAGAAGAGAACAAGACTCCATCACAAGAACAGTTCTCAACTGGACCCCAGAAGGCAAACAGAAGAAAGGCACGCCAATGAACACCTTGAGGCATTCAGTGGAAATAGAAATGAAGGCCGTGTACAACAGCTGGGGCACCATACAGAAATTTGCCCAAGATAGAAGTGGAAGTCCTTCGCTGCTGCCTTAAATGCCAGTCCGAATAACGGAAGTAAAGGAGGATAGCTTTAATGCTAAGATATACTCCAGTTGTCATAAGAATTAAAGCAATTTTAAATACCGTTGCTGCTGCAAGTCCATTGACATCCTGGAGAAGGGGTATGAGAGAGCTTATACACCCCAGTTATGGTTGACATTGATTAGAGCTGCAGTGCAGGATTTTCCATTGGTGCATTAGGTCCCTTGGCATATTTGCTCTCCCACTGCAATGTGCAGTCTCGCATCAGCTGGATCCACTAACATGGAAACCTCAAGGCAGGTCAAAATAAGTAGCAAAAAAAGACTCCCATGGCAAATAGTTCAAACAACACACACCTCAACATATTGCCTGTCATCAGTTCCTCCTACAACAGCAGCTTATGTATTTCTCCAACAAAAAAGAAAAGCATAGATCCACAAGGCAAGAATCCATCTAGCAAATTATTAGGTCTTCTGAAAAGATTAGCAGGGAAAATTCAATCAAGAGTAAACGAAGATATAATGGCCAGATCAATGCTTTGACATTCTCCCTTCAGAAACATATGCTTACTGGATCGCAATGGGAAGGTTCGCCAATATGAACTATCTTCCGTGTGGCAAGAAGTTGCAATAACCAAAGACACCCATGATATCAGAAATGCAAAAACCTCTGACCACCCCTTACCATATGTCGAACAAAAAAGAATCACTCCCTGAGACTAATTGACCACCTTGATTCAGAGTCTTGCCAAAAAACAGAAACACAGGCCACTTAAAATTATTAATAAAAAGGAACTGTTTCCACCTGCACTCATCTTTCCTTTTGCCTCACTCAACACTACAAATGGAGAAAAATGGCTAAAGATAGGGGGCCAGATTTATTAATATTTGGGCAACGCAGCGTAGTTGCTCTGTGCTGCTTCGAATGGAGAAGGCAGGAATGTGCCATATTTACCAAGGTATGGCATATTCTTGCTCGCTCACTGCGCAGGCCCTTTATGTTCTGCCGAGCACTAACATAAGCAGCCTTGCACCATGGTGCAAGGGTGCCTGCATTGCAAGAAGGATTGCTTTAGTTAATGAAGTTACACCTCCCTGCACAAAAACAATCCTTAGAGGCGTTTTCATCTTTCTAAATATGCTGCAGAATACAGCACACTTAAAAAACAGGAAACTACAAGAAGAAATAAAGGTATTTATCCTTGTTGCAGCTCTATCAGGAAGGCATACAATTTTGATGCAGTCCCACGTTTACTAATCTTGATTAATCTGGGAATGCCTGACAATGTCTCAGTGGATGCGTTTTAACACCCACACTCCACCCATTAAACGCCTTTCTGGTGCAGAGTGACATAAGATAGCAACTTGAAATGCTCTGCTCCAGATTTAGCAAGACATGCAAGGACACACAAAGTGGCTATGTGTGGCTTGGTATATCTGATTTAAGGTTTGCGTCACCCTTGCGTCACCTTGTGTGACGCAAAGAAAATAATTTCTTCGATAATCCTGGACCAGAATCTCTTTCTCCTGCAGTATTTATAAATTGAACTGGAAAAGAGACTGCTCATGAGAAGACTCAACAGCAAATCATCTACCTTTAGAATCCCTGGGTGCATATTCCATGTTGCCCTACTATACTGCATGTGAACCCTCCTGGAGTGCCCCCCTCCGGCTGTGGTTGGATTGCAGGTCTTTTGGCTGTGACAGAAATGAAAAAGCTTCACCTGCTTAGGAACTGAGAATTTCAATTCTGACACTGATACCGGAAAAGGCTCAGAAAAAATCAGAAAAATGTTAATATGTGCAAACAATTCCGAAATCGGGGGCATATTACCAACAAGTAGCGATATTTATCGCTAAATAGGCTTAGCGACAATTTTTTTATCGCTGAGCATCACCGGAATATATCGCTGAGATAACGTGCTATTAGCAACGTTTATCTCCAAAGCGATACATTTTCGGGCGATAGCTGCGAAATGCGTGAATATCACTGAGAATACAGCGATATTCACGCATTAGCGACTAAATGCTCTTAGCCGCGTTATCCACCTCCCATTGGATAACATGGTTAAGAACTGGTCTGAGCAGGCGTTAGTTCTTGGAGATATTCGCGCTTAGCACGAATATTTCCAACTCTACGCCTGTGATGGTAATAGGCAATAGCGATGTTAGCGACTGCTGTCAGCCGCAAACAGGTTGGGAACGCCCACTTTGCATGTCATTAGCGATAAATATCGCTGACATGCAAAGCGTGCCCAAACCACTCTCTATCATCTACAAGCTGTCGCAAACTGCTGTTAGCGACAGCTTGCTAATAGGACGATATAATTATTGCCGCTTAGCGGCAGAAAACGGCCGCTAAAGCGGCGATAATTCACTATCGCCACCCTTGATAATATGCCCCTGGGTTTCTTTATATTTCCGTGTCTTCTTGTTTACATTCCAACTCTGACAGCAGCAGCAACCGCAGAGATATACAACCGATTTCAACATTGCTTCCCAAGAATTAAGGTATATCCCTCCCATTGTGAACCATGTGCCATGTATCTACAGATTCATTCACCCCATCTTGTATACATTTAAGGCCGTCATTGTGCCATCTAAACTACAACCCAAGTGCTTGAATCCCATAATGTGTCTGCTCCAAGCCTTTCAGACCAGTAGAGGTACTACGTGAAGTAAACAGGAGCACTTGTCTTATAGATGAGGGGGATGGAAAACCTGATATTTCTTGTAAATCATTCCTCTCAACACTGCACTTGGCACACTCAGAAAGGAGGTGAACCTTTTTGTAAAGCAACTCGAGTTTTAGCATCAGAAGTGGATTTCATCTCACTTTGCGAGGACTAGGAAGTGACACCTGAGTGTAATGGTGTGTCAACAGACTAATATTTATTATTTCAGAAGTTTTGCCTTTATGTGTGGTTCAGTGCGTTTTAAGACGGTAAACATCATTTACAACGCGGTGTTTACAACGCAGTGCCTTTACAACGATGCCATTACAACGCAGGTCGTTACTACGACTTGCGCTGGATGGCGCTGTTGGACAAGGAATGTTGTAATTTTATATTCCAAAACCTTCCCTACTGTTACGTGGACTGGTGTTGGAATATAAAATTATAATATTCCAAAATCCGCGATCTCCAACGCAAGTCGCTGTAACAACTTGCGTTGTAATGCCCGCGTTATCAAGTACTGTGATCTTTTATATCGCGTTCTACTGACATACATCCTTTTAAGACAGTGTCTCTTTGAAAAATTGGGGCGATTAGTTGTATTATAATAATTTTCAATGTGTTTTCTACCTTTCTGTCAAATCCAGAGTGTGGTGGCCGAAGTGCCGGCACGACATTACCATTGACATCCATCAGTGAAATAATATATTTTTGTTCAATACTTTTTCTCTGTAACACTTGGCTAAAAACTGTGGTGTCATAAAACAATATTCAACCAATATGTTGTTTACATGTGATCCACAGTATGTTGCCAACAGCTGGCGATTTGCACGTCTTTCATTCATTTTAAATATTTATTGAAGCGAATATTCATTATCTATAACTTAATTAGCACATAAATGGTTTGGTTTTATTTGTTCTCATCGTGCGAGGTATCAAAATTCATGCGTCTGTAATGTAGATCAGCATTATCAAGGACTGTTCGTTTCTTGAAGTGTTGTCTGATTTTCTTAACCAAACTGAATGAATTATTCAGGCTGTTCTCGATACACCAAGAAATTGCAAGTATCCAGTTGTTTATTTTATTACCAAGGTTACATTTAAAGAACACACGTTATAATTTCATGCAAAACTTGGAGCAAGCAGCTGCCAGATTTTATTTTTTAAAAGGCACTCTTTTTCCAAAGAGTATGTTGTCAATCAATATACATATTTTAATTCATACTGAAAAACCTCAACATAATTATATGTTCAACTTAGTTTGAGTATTTTCCCTACTCAAGCTTTCTGCATTTTTGGATCTGCTTTCAATTTCTGAAATATCAGGAGACGTGCAATCTTGAAAATCCATTGCAGTAATAATGGTTTAACCTAACAAATACCATTTACTTTCTAATGTTCTCGAAAATCTTTACATGCTAGAACATTTTTCACCATGCACTGACATCCTGGGCATGTCAGAATGGAATGTAATATGATACTTTTTATTGATCTGCATGGAAGGCCCAACAGCCAATATCTGTATGAGGGAAATGTGCTATGTTATGGGTATTTGTAAAGTTCACTGTCACCAGTGGGAGTTTCCTGGTGCTGAGCAGGTATGTGTGTCTAGCCCTAATTGAAAGCGAGATCTTCAGCATCTTGTGTGATTCAAGAAGAAAGGAGGAGGTTCTGATTTAAATTGGGCGGCCGGTCCCTGCTTTAGGAGCAATATAAGTAAACACTGTTTCTGGTGATCTGGTTCTCTGTATGCTTCGGATGTGTGTGAGATTGAGTCTTGCAGAGCGAAGATGTCTAGGTGGTCGGTGGAAGGAGCAGGGATTGTTCAGGTAGGTGGGGTCTAAGTTGTGTAGTGCTTTGAATGTATGTGTGTGAGGAGTTTGAAATTAGCTCATATCTGTATCAGGAGCCAGTGGAGTTCTATGAGGTGTGGTTTGATGGGAGTTCTGTCTGGGAGGTTGAGGTAGAAGATGAGTCTAGCTGACGAGGTCTGGATGGCTTGTTGCCTTCTAGAGTTGCCTGGTTATCCTGTATAGGGGGTTTACTATAGCCTAACTTGTTGGTAACTAAGGATTGAGTGAAAGTTTTCCTAGAGTTCCTTGGGAGCCAAGTGAAGATCTTACCCAGCTTCTTCAGAGTGTGGAAGCAGGAGACATTGATAGCTTTGACTTGTGCAGTCAAGTCCAGTATGGTGTCAATGACTGTTTTGAGGCTCCTGGTGTGGGCGCTGGGTGTGGGTCCGAGTTTGTCCTTCCACCAGTTGTATTCTTGCTAAACATCACTACTTTTGTCTTGTCAGTGTTGAGTTTGAGCTAGTTGGATTTAATTCAGTTAGTGACTTCAGTCATGCAGGTAGTGAAGTTGCTTCTGGTGCTGGGATATTGTTTGAGAGAGTATGAGTTGTGTGCCATCAGCATAGGGGAGGATGTTGAAGTTCTGTGCATAATGACGTTTGCCAGTGGGATCATGTGTGTGTTGAAGAGGGAAGTCTTGAGGGATGACCCTTGAGGCACTCTGCAGATGAGTTCGAGGTGTTCAGGGGAGTATGGTGCCAGACTGAATGCTTGTGTTCTGTCCATTAAGAACTTTCAGATTCAGTGGAGAGTGGGTGCTTGGTTGCCAATCATATGCTGGTGCCTGATGAGGATGGGGTGTAAGACTGCGTCAAATGTGGGGAGAGGTCCAGGAAGATGAGTATTATTCTGTCTCCTCTATCAAGGATTATTCAGAGGTCACCTGCAGTGGCGATAAGTGCTGTTTCTGCACAGTGGTTGGGCATGATTCCAGACTGCATGGTGTTGAGGCGCTGGTGGGTCCTCAAGTGGTTAGGGAGGCGTTAGTTGATTTGTTTCTCTAAGTCCTTCATTGGTATGGTGGGAGGGAGATGGGTCTGTAGTTGGAAAGTGTAGCTGGATCGGTGGATGGTTTCTTGAGAAGTGGCTTGACAGTGGCATGTTTCCAGGTATCCGGGAATGTAGCTGAGTTGATGAAGGAATGGAGGATGGGTGTTAGTGCTTTGCTGATCGGTAGGAGTCTTTTTGTGTAGATGTGATAAGATGTGGCCCTGGAGTGGATGGTAACCGTAGGACACGAGGTCAGGGTTTACTTTTCACCCGTGGTGGGAAGTTGAGTTTCAATGGAGACGGGGTCTGGTTGAGGGTCAATGTTACTTGTATATAGAGATGATTTTGTTACAAAAGAATTCAGAGAGTTTGTTGCAAAAGTATCGCAACGGCTTGATGTTGTTGCAGGTGGCAGGAGGTGTGGTGAAAACTTTAATAGTGGTGAAGATTTCCTTGCTACTGTTAGTGCTGGTGTTGCTGCGATCTGCAAGAGCTGTGTTCCATATCTGCTGGTGGTAGGATCTTAGAACTGATTTGAAGATGTTTTTATCTGTGGTCCCATGACTTGTTCTCCATTTGCACTCCAGTTGCTTGCAGTGGTGTTTCATCTGCTTCAATTCCTCTGTGTACCAAATGGCCTGTGTTTGGACACTTTCCATTGGGTTGCGCTTGAAGGGAGCCAGTGAGTCAGAGCATGCAGAGATCCACTTGTTGACTTTCTTCATAGCTGGTGGAAACACTGAATCTTCTTCATGGTGATTGGATCAATGTGGATGCTGCAATGTAAGCTGAAAAGTGCTTCCAAACGCTGAGCGACTGTTTTTAAAAGGAAATGCGTTATTTCAAAGGCTTGTGATATATTGTGAATGGTTTGTGTCTTGGGGTACTCTGAATGCCCACCAGTAAGTGACATTCTATGATAATCCCATTGAAACCTGCCTTTGGATTACCTTTGCACTCATTCAAATTACACTAATCCTTAATTGTCAGTACATTTCATCAACATATATTTGAAATGTGTAGTCAAGATGGCATTACACTTGATTGGGATATACTTATTTGTAGAACAGAAGGCACCAGGAGTACAAAGTATAGTCACAAAGGTGGGTGGGCAGTGCTGAAGGGTAATCATTAGGGGAGCACAGTGGACAGTGGATGTTTCTCATGGTTCTTTGGGCATTCAATGTCCAAGAAGGGTGGGGCTGTTGGTAGGTGATTATGAGTCTCCACTAGCAACCATTATTATAGTACCTTGCAAAACATTTTAGTGGAAATTTGGTAGTTCTTTAATGTACCTTTATTTGCACTAAAAGGTGGCTTTCTTCTACAACTCCTTTGACACACTGTAAACACAATAAGACATTTATGTAATTTTAAATAGTTCATAATAACTGATATTAGTATTATTTATATACGTGCACATCAAAATTGCATTAATTTCTCTACAGTAGTTGTTGAAAAGGTATTTCCAGAATGCACTGCATAACTATCAAAACTAGTCAACAAATGATAAATCCATATTTTGTGATACTATATAATGGGAGCCTGGCAATTGGAATTGTCTAGACAGCGCTGCATAAATGAGCACAATATAAGATGACTGCCGCACGTGAGCATGTTGCATTAAGATGTCAGCATACTGCAATCAAGCATGCCAGAAGTGTGACTTTATGACACCCACCAGCATCCAGGGCCTTTTTTTGAAACCTACATTGTTCACCCAGTATTCTGGATGCCATGCTCATTAAAATGGAATGTACAGAGGAGCATCAAAAAACAAGAAATGATGAGTGTCAAGGAGGAAGTGGAGGAGAGGAATTAGGGGGCAGATTTCAAGTCTGGCAGACGGCCCGTTTATTTGATAAGGTGATGGCGTAAATTACTCCTGCCCTGATTGAGGTACCGTCTGCCAAACTTGGAAATGACCTCCATTGAAGTGGTCATTTATTAAAGCATTGCCAGGCACCACTGGCACGGAGGTTCTCATCAATGCTTTTTGCAGTTTGGTGTAGGTCAATGTTAGAAGGTGGTTCTGACACTAGGGGCCGCCCAGATCTTTTGCTTTTTGAGCACCTAATTGTTGAGCTTTTACTATGGGGGAGCCTCATAATCTGGGACTCACCCACAGTGAACTCATAATGGAGGAGACTGCATGGAGATTTTACTGGTGTCCCCCTCGCTTGACTAGGCCGCTGCGCAGCAGCTGGAGTACGGGGCACCGGGCTGGTTACATTCAGACACATATGTACATGCGTGTGCACACATGTAGGGGCTGCACAGGTGAGATTTCTAGTGTGCGCAGTCCAGGAGTAGCTACAGAGTGAATGGTGTGGCAGGACTGATGCAAAATTGGGTGGTGATATGGAATAGGCTTTATACACTGGAAGGAAACATGCCAGGGAAAGTCAGTGTGTTTTACTGTGTTTTTCACTTCATTATCCCCTTATGGGGAGGTGGAACCCATGGCTAGAGTAACTTCCACAAGGCCTACATATTCCAGACATGCACTAAAGGCCAGTGTAGCAGATGTGAAAAGAAGTATTCTGCAGAGTCCAAAGTCATATTTGTACTGCTTTTGGGTCGTCCAGAAATGTCATATTTCTCTGAGTCCCTGGCTGGGGTCTGGCCCTGGCAGGTTAGATTAATGACCTTTCCTCCCAGAAGGAAGATCTTCCCTCCAAAGAGAAAAGATAGGTGGAGCTACAAGTCAATCCATGAACTGTTGTCGCTGGGTGCCAGGCACCAAGCTGAACCACAGTGGGGGGGAAGGAGTTGGGTTTCAGAGGCCGTGTGGCCAGAGACACTGGAAGATGCCATTTTGAACAAACCCAGAGGATAGACAAGAAGGAGGGAGCAGGGGCAGGGAAGTGATGTGCCGCTGTTTGATAGGACACACAGAGACTTCCTGCCAGCCCCCTACTCAACTTTTAAAAAGTACTTGCACAGGAAGAGAAGCTCTCTCTGGGGTGTGGTCTGCTGAAGCAGAAGGTGCTGGAGCCTGCCAATGGGCAGTTGGAAGGAGAGACCCCTGACTGCCCCCTAGGCCCACTAACAGCACCAGAAGAAGAGCCCAGGACCGGTGCGCAGAGGCAGGGGCCTCTGTGCAGGGAAAAGAGAGGCACAGGGAGCCAGTGAAGACCACTCCCTGCAGAATGCACACTCTTGGAGACCCGGGGGACCAGGAGCAAGAAGACGCAAAAATGAGGCAGATCAGACCCCCAGAGGGTGAGATATGGCCCCCGGAAGGTAGGTGGCCTTTGACCCCTAGGAAGACCAAAGCGCGTGGGGCCCTGCCGCCGGGCTCAGAGATGCCCCCGGGGTGGCCCCAGGAGGACCCAAAGCCGGGAGGTGCTGTTGCGCCCCCTGTGAAGATGCCAGAAGGAGGCCAGGAGCCAACCATGGCCCACGGTGATGTGAAGGAGGAGGACGGGGGAGTACTGTTGCCCCCCGCCGGGGAAAATTGCCCCACGGGGGCACCAGGAGCCCACCCTGACCGCCTCCGATGCGGGATGCAGGGGGAGCGCCATCGCGTCCCCCCTAACATGTACGGGGGCCCGGGACCCCATCCCTGGGCTTTGAAGACATGGAGGGTGCCAGGGACCCCATGCCGGGGCCCCGAAGTCACAGAGGGGGCCCGGGACCCTATCCCCGGGCCCGAAGAATGGCCAGAGGCCGGAGGAGTGCCGCCGCACTCCCCCGCAGTCCAG
Organism: Lissotriton vulgaris; assembly: GCF_964263255.1. Lineage (NCBI taxonomy): Eukaryota > Metazoa > Chordata > Amphibia > Caudata > Salamandridae > Lissotriton > Lissotriton vulgaris. The sequence goes on from NC_141691.1 coordinate 1,575,487,163, forward strand.
AAGGACCAGAGGAGACAGAAGTACCTATTATTTGCATAATCCTGTGATCATCTGTGATGCCTTTAGGGGCTGTAATTGCAATTCATCGTTAATGATATCCAAATGTTATGAGTATTGTCATTCTAAAGTGTGCATAAACATGTATTCTTGTGGCTGCGCTTAGGTGGAGACCCCAGACTGTAAGCCCTTAAGATGTAGAGGTGCATACTTTATGGTCAGTAGGAGATGCTCTGTCTGGGTCATGTGTCTCCAAGGCAGGTGTACCCCTTTTTAATGCTTGTTGAGGAAATGGGGGGGACGCCACTGGGATGGTGCCAGTGCACAGGGCCCTCGCTCCAGGTTATGTTCAACTAATTGCATTGGAGGGCAAGATGATGTGCATACATGGAAGTGGTGGTACAAGACCCCACCTCCTGTGAGAGAGGTGGAGATGTTATGCAATGTCACAGAGTAATTCCATCATCTTATGTATATCTGTAAATTGGTTGCCTAGTATTGAGTAGTGTGTGTGTTTAGTAAATGTACTCTTACTTTTATAATGCAAAGTACAGACTGGACAATCAATTATTGAGGTTTTTTTATGCACCTGCAAATGGTGATAACTAGCCCCCACCATCTACCATGAGTAAGCCTCAGACTGCTCTGTAATGCTACCGTCTGAGAGTCAGGCGCTACAATTGGGTGTTTGGTTCCCAGCGAAGGACAAATGTAGTCATATTATTTGTGCAGGCCTCACAGATGCAGCCTCGTTTTCCAACAGTCAACATCAACACAGCTGCGGCCCATGCATGTAAGAGCAGTGTGCAGGTAAGAGCAGTGGGGCAGTGAGGTTGTCTTGGGGAAGGATTTTGACAGACGATGACCAGGAAAAATTAAATAAATAAATTATTTTCTCTTCTCATCGTCTGTCGAGATCCCCCCACCGCTCTTACCTGCATGGACTGCGGCTGCATCAACATGAGGAAGACCGGCACCAAACTGTTTTCCTTTTTATTTTCAAAAAGAAAATCCCAAAGCATGATCTTCTTTTTGAAAACAAAAAAGAAAATGCCCCCCTCATCATGAGAGCCCTCTCCCATTGTAAAGGGAGCATTTAGCAGTTTTTACTGTCCTTTACCGCAGTTGTTTTCTGGTGATGACAGGCAGTGAAAACTGACCTTTAATTACTCCAATCTAAATTAGATGGGCATGATTAGAGGTCTGTCTTTGATGGTCCTCACTCCACAGGGCTGCCTAAAGGGTTTAATCACAGCAGAGATGGAGTGGCCTTCACAGTGAATAAACCAAAGTATGCCTGCATATAACTTCGGTGGACAGACTATAATGTTGGAGGTAGGCATACTCTGTTGCAACAGAGTACACCTACCAACAACATATAAATCAGGCCCTAAATCTGATATTTCGATAGTTAACGATCAGTGCCAGGCAGTTAAAAAGGTGATTCACAGAATGAATGATGCTGTAGTTTTGTGGCATTAGTTTTAATCTTGACATCTAAAGTCTGCCTTCAAAGGAATTGCTAATTTGTGAGTTTCTGGAGTCATCCTTGGGCCATCTCTTCTCAATCAGGTAACCTTCAGCATGGGTCTGTGTAGTCTGTGTTAGGACTGCATGCAGGCTTATCTAGAGATACTAAGCAGGGTGTCTACCTTTTTTCAACAGTCGGTTGCAGTGGGGGGCAATAAGAGCAGAGGGGCATTTGGTATTACGCACAGAAGTGGCTGAGACATTGGTTAGGTGCAATGCTGGGAAACTGATGGTATGCAACTGATACATTGTGAGCAATCATGATCTTCCTTGAGTTGCATCCCATTTTGGTGGTATTGATGTAAAGAGTGAGCTATTACCAACTAGAAACGTTGTTGTTTGATCTGACAGGCAGTGACTATGATTGATACTGTGCAAGCATGCTTCTCTGTTTTTCTCATTCTGTTCTGAGTACTGATCTTCAACTGATTCAAGCTGAACATGAATTAAATTCCAAAAATGTTTTACACAGTTGTACTAAGTTGTAAGATTGAGGCTGCTGATTCCCTAGTTGGATATTCTTTGTAAGCTGGTGTCAAAAAGAGAACTACATTCTAGCAAAACCTATGGCATTTTGGACTCCCAGACTAAAACATACGGCACAGAAATACCTTACGTTCCAGATAAATGGATGAATAAAGAGAATTTTATGTTGTAATACTAGTACACACACACAGGGATCATTCCTAGATTTTAGATGAAAGTCATAAGTTTGTGTAGGACTTGCAGGAGTCTAATCGTATAGGAAAGTACTTTGAGCAGTGGATGTTTCTCTTGCTTCTTTTGGGTGCAAAGACTGGAAAGGGCAGGGCTGTTAATACATGACTATGAGTCTCAACAGCCCTGAGGCTGTCACATTATGAAGAATGTCGAATCACATGTTATTGTGAACTATGGAATGTTTGTCTATTTAATGGCATGCGATAAGAATTAAGAGAAGAAGCATAGTGGAATACATACTGCAATCCCCACTTACTCATGGCTGGCACAAAACAGCATTTAGTGAACTATTATACCTATTGGTTGGCACAAAGACAAAACTTAGCATGTTGCTTTAGTCATGGTGGGCTTGTTGTTCCTCTGCAGTGACAGCCGCCTTTCATTGTGTACTCTACATTCTAAATTAAGAGATGTTTAGGAAGGGCTTCATTTGTAAAATAATAAGACTGGTGGCCAACGCTCTGCTCAGAATGCCCAAAGTTGGCGCTATCAAATGTCAGTGTGAATTAAGTGCATTTTTTAGTTCACTCTATGCCTCTTTAATCCACTGCCAGACATACATTGCCCCTTTATTTCTCTTTTGCAGATTCCTTCTTTCTCGTTTTGTATTGTTTTTCCATCTTTCTCTTTCTCCTTCTTTCACCTGTGTTTGTTTTTCCCTTTCTTGCTCGCCATCAATGTCTGATAAAGAAAAACTAAGTGCCAGTCCCCAAAAATAAGTGCCAGTGGGCCCCACCAGCAAGCAGCAGCACAAATTAGTCACTGTTTTAGACTCAGATAGGTTTAACCATAACAACATATGCATGCTGGTAATTTGCTGTCTACACTCATTCCAATGTTTGTGATAATCATTGGAGAACCAATACACATAATATTCACATTTAGTCACAACAATTGAAAAAGGAGAAATATGAAGAGGCTCCATTTGCCACAGACAATTGGCCTTAATTATCACATACGAAGTAGTAGCAGACACTATAGGAGTTCAAGTTTACCAGTTCTATTTGGTTCAAAGTTGGTTCTGACAGTGATTTCGACGTGCATTGCTGTTGTCCCTGACCATCTGAAGAGGGTATCTCTATCTGCTCATTTTGGAATGACTGTCTGTGAAGGTCAGACGCCTACGAAAGTGGAACTATGACTCATAGGGATAGCTGAGCTACTCCCTCAGTTACACCTTTGAGTAAGTTGAAAGGGAATATATATTTTATTGTTCAATCCCATCCAAGAAAGTATGGATGTGATCAATTATAGGCACAAAAAACCGAAAAGCGTTTAATTTGAATGAAATAGTCTCCGGACTTTAGAGGAGCCACCTGTTTAACCAGAATCATAGTCTAAGAGGGTGAGAAATACAGTCATTATAAGACATGATGGCTTCTTGTATCTTCCAGATCACCTCCCTCAACGCCCCCCTCCCCCGGAGGAGGATTCTAAAAAAATCTCTACACGAATGCCGCAGTGACCAGGGACATGAAACCGAAGGAACTAGGGGGCATATTATCAAGGGGGTTTATCTCCGCTTTTTTGGCTTTAAAAGCCAAGAAAGAGGAGATAAAATTATCTCCCTATTACCTAGCTGTCGCTAACACCAGTTAGCGACAGCTAGTAGGAGATAGCGACCATCTTGGGCCCCACTTTGCATGTCAGTGATATTTATCACTAATGACATGCAAAGTGGGCATGCCAAGATGTTAGCGACTGAAAACAGCTAACATCGCTATCTCCTATTACCAACTTTTGGAGATATTCGCGCTAAGCGCGAATATCTCCAAAAGCTAACACCTGCCCTGAGCAGTTCTTAGCCATGTTATCCAATGGGAGGTGGATAACATGGCTAAGAGCATTAGCTCGGTAATGCATGAATATCGCTGACTTTTCAGCGATATTCATTCATTTGCGGCGATTTTTATCGCATTTGCGATAAACCTTGGTAATACCAAGGTTTATTTGCGGTAGAAATCGCCGCAGCTCAGCGGTAAATTTTGTCTCTAACCAAGCAATAGCGATAATTATCGCTATTGCTTGGTAATATGCTCCTAGGAGCACCAAACAGTCATTACGATGGTGGAGCAACAGATGGAATGTCATGAAATGAATAAGCTTCCTGGTGTATTCCTTCTGCAGCAACCCTTCTTAAAAAAATGTGGTCAACAGCTTAATAGACCAGCCTCCACAGATAAGAAATTTGAAACTCTAGAAGCTTATCTTGCTCTAATTTCATTCTTACCAATGACTGTTAATAAATTAGTCCTAATTTAAACAAACAGTATAACTGATGTATAAAGAAGGGAAGCAAGAAACAATGAGGTAAAAGCATCAAAGACGTCTCTGAAATAAAATATTTTACTGACCACAACCCATGAATCAGGAAAAAAGACTGCAGTAAATGCTGTGAGCACGATATTCTCGGAAGGGCATGATTAGTTAGGTTCTAGAGATTAATACTTCCGGCATCTTGGAAGTCTGTAATTGCAAGTGATTGCCTTGCTTGCTGTAGCATTCTTGAAAAATACTGATTGTTTCCAGAACTGAAATCGCTGGAGAATACCTCCCTAACATCTTCTTCATCTAAGCATTTAATTTTAGGGGATCCACTGAAAAGGGTAGTTATTGACTTTTGGGTTCTATGAACCTGTGTCATTTGAAACAATGGATATCTGGCCCCATTATTGTTTGCAACAACGTATTTCTTCAGTTTTGGGCATAACATATCTTCATTCAAAATCTTTATAATTGCCTGGCGATCTGGTCTTACCACCATTGTAGTAGTGTTGATAATGGTCTTCTGATCTTGACTAGAAAACATTTCAAACTATTTTATAATGTAATGAACAGGTCTATTGCTTCTCCCTATTTGCGTAATAACTATTATGTAAATCTTTATTTAGACCAAACAAGACCAAATACAACAAAAACACACAATACAATACTGTAAAAATAGTTATTTTTGCAAGATAACCTTTAAATTGCAGAAATAGCTGAAAACACAGTTCTTCCAAGTCTGTAGGAGTCCTAACTTTACTACTACTAAATTGAGAAAAATCGTAATTTTAAGACTTTCGGTATTCACAAAAGGCATTTAGGAGTCCTAAAGTTAGTAGTCCTAACTTTACTACTACTAAATTGAGAAAAATCCTAATTTTAAGACTTTCGGTATTCACAGAAGGCATTTAGGAGTCCTAAAGTTAGGAGTCCTAACTTCTGTGAATACCAAAATGAGTAAGTTCATTCTGTGAATACCAAAAGTAGTAAGTGCATTCTGTGAATGCCAAAAGTAGTAAGTTCATTCTGTGAATACCAAAAGTAGTAAGTGCAATCTGTGAATACCAAAACAGTAGTAAGTTTAGGATTGAGTCTTAAGTTCATTCTGTGAATCGGGCCCACAGTTCCTCTCCTTGGCAGAAACAGCTACTGCAGGCCAACCCCAAACAGCACAGAGCAAAGGGGCAGTACTCCTTCTCCAGTTTCTACCTACTCTTCTCCTTGGCAGAGGTTCCTCTAGAGGTCCAAAAGTGATCTAAAAGTCTGTGGTCTGGGCCCCTCTAGTCATAATACAAAATCCTTTGTTCTCTGGTGGTAGAGAAGCTCTGTGCTCAGTCAAAACCAGTTCTGTCCTCTCTGGTGCAGCTTCCTGGCAGCAGGTGGAGATAACATTTTGTAAGACAGACCAGGCCCATTTAGGTGAAAAGAAATATCCTCCCCTACTCTAAAAGCAGCCCAGGTCTATTCAGCCTAGTCCTGACTCTCTCTGGAAAGGCAGGACACACCTAACCCCCTAAGTGGCTGTCTGAACAGAATTCACATCCCCAGCCACTCCAAAGCCAGACAGTCAATGCACAACCTAGCAGAGGCACACTGGATGGCTAAGCAAGAAAATACCTACTTTCTAAAAGTGGTATTTTCAAGCACACAATATAAAAATCATCTTTCATGCATACTAAACGTTACTCTCCGATCTTGTCCCAATAGTAAGTTATATTTATAAGGTGTTATAAATAGACCCCATTCTGTCCTATGGGACAGATGCCTTTCAATAGAGAAAAATTAAATTGGCAGTATTTCGCTATCAGGACATGCCACACACACCAGGGCATGTTCTACCTTTCACATACACTGCACCCTGCCCACAGGGGTACCTTGGGTCTACCTTAGGGATGACTCACATGTAAGAAAATTGAAGGTTAGGGCCTGGCAAGTAGGTGCACTTGCCAAGTCGACACAGCAGTACCAAACTGTGCACAGACTCTGCAGTAGCAGGTCTGAGTTACATTTACAGGCTGCTTATGTGGGTGGCACAATCAGTGCTGCAGGCCCACTAGCAGCATTTGATTTACAGGCACTGGGCACACACAGTGCACTGTACTAAGTACTGACTAGTAAATCAAATATGCCAATCATGGAATCACCAATCCATAACAACAATTTGCAGGAAGCACTTGCACTTTGGCACTGAACAGCAGTGGCAAAGTGCCAAAAACATCTAGACCAGCAAAAACGAAGTCCAACACACTGCAAATTAATAGGAGGCAAAGGAAAAAATACAGGGGAAACCCACGCCAATGATGCCAGGTCTAACAACAGTCATTAACAATAAAGGTGTTTTCCAAACCAAATTTACCAGTTCTTCAAATTAAGTAATTTGTTTGAAGGGGAGAACCAGGTTTCTCATAGTGTGAAAAAGTCGAGATCATGATCCATTATCAGTGCAAAATCCCACTTACTTCAAAAGATGTAAGAGTTTATACTTTAATTTGGTGAGTGTATAGTATTTACCACCCTGATCTTCTGAAATTCAGGTTACTACAATTCCCTTTTACTTTGATATGCATCCCCTTAGTATGTTCGTGGCATCCAGTGTGGTTGTACAGTTTAACTATTGAACGTTCAGTTAAAACTCATGCTTATATAATTTGAACAGGTTAGAGCATCAGTCGATTGGTGAGTTTTCTCCCTGCTCTCTGCAGGTATCCATCACCTTCAAATCAATGGCCAAGTTTGAGATTCACTCACTAGCCTCCTCCTAGTCTGCTCAACTTTCTTTCCCTTCTCTCCTCGGTAGCCAACCACTGTGCCCACCTTCTGACTGCAGTCTACAGATGGGACCCCACTCCGCTGTGGGAACTTGCCCATTGGCTCAGCGCTGTTCGCAGGTCCAGGTGCTCCTTTTCTCCAGCGTTGCCCGTAGTGTCAAATCGTTATAGAACAGGGGTTGACCCAATTTAGTCAAAGGACCTGGGTATTTGACAATATAGAAAACAGTTGGTCCTCGACGTAAATTCAACATATAAAACAATTATTACATTTGGTTAAGTTAATTTTTGTCAAACCAAGAATAAATCTGTATTGTTGATTAAATATGTATACTAGCCCACATTATCAAGATATCATACAGAAAGCACCAAAAACCTTGGGATTTGTAAAGAATCCAATCGGATTGACTTGTTTAATGTACAATTCAACAAAAGTAAGAATTTAGCATATCTTTATACACATATTTACATTAATAATAAACAAAGGTATATTCCTACAGTAAAAGAGAAGCGTGCACCGAGAAAGATCAAAGTGTGTGCTCAAGTGAATGATCAAGAAGATCAGAGAAACAAAGTGCAGATTACTTATATAGAAGAAATTGAGCCTGCCCTAGAGAACGCTTGCAAAAAATTTACTTCTTTTTTACTAGCTTGTAGTTATACAAAATTCCGTTGTCCTTAATTTGCACAGTTGGCAAAGGGATTTAGAAATGGGGCAAGGGGCAGGGATTAATAGGTGCAGGCTCCCACAGGGAATTGTCGACGTTTTGACCCAACCATAAAGCGGGTAATTCAAATCCTCAACACAGGGTCTTCATCAGGACGGGATATAGGGAGGGGGCGCAAAAAGTCTTTCAGAGTGCACGCAGGTTAAAAACCAGTAGTGTCAAATCAGCTTGGGTCTGATTGCTCTAACAACCTCTGACTCTTCTGCTGCAAAGAGGTTTAAAAAAAGAACAAAATATACAATTACCCAGGGCCCCCAGCTTCCAAGGGGCCCCCAAAGGAACATCATTTCTCTCTTCGTGAGACCTCTACTCCTCTATCTGAACTTCTTTGCCTCACTCTGCCTAAGTCTTTCTCAGACTCTGTCTCACTCCACCCAGGTTCTTTAAATAAGCCCCCCCCCCTCCCTTCCTGGAAACGTAGCAAATTATTCAGTGTTGTTTGACGTGATACATGCTGAAAATAGCTAAAAATAGTTTTAAAAAAAAGAAAAGTATTTGCAAGCAGGAGCCTCGAAAACCCCCCAAATTCTGAAGATGACTCTGTTCTGCTCTGCGCTGGCCCAACTCACACCCTTCCAGGGTCTGCCATTTCCAGACCATTGTACACTGGACATTAATATTCACTACCTGAGCAAGAATCATTGCGCAGGTTATGAGACATAATGGGGATATATGATTGAGAGGACGAAATGACGAGCCAAAAATGTACCCCTAAGGAATACTGCTTCGGGGTATTGAGATCAGTCGGAGAAAAGCCTCATGGGAGCTGAGGTTCCGCTCACGCAGGGAAACAATCATTGTCACGTGACCCTGCACTGTAAGCGTGCCCTCCAGAGAGGGAGGTTTTTTTTTTATTTCAACAGGTTTTTATTGTTTTTACATACACATAAAACATGAAACATACATTCTTCATGGAAATCTCGTTTTAACCTTGTGGTGCATAAAGAGTGAAATGGGATCATTTGGAGATAAAGTTCTTACAGAGCAGCTCTCAGAAACACTTCTATCTTTCTTAGGATTTTAAAACGTGCGACGAACTTTACACCAGTTTATCTATTGGGTTGTAAAGGGACTTTGACTGCAGCTCATAAAGTGGCAACGAAGTGCTTGTAACCTGCTAAGCTAAGAAAAGGCATTTTGCACGCACTTCTGGGCGTGTTCCTTATTCCATTTGTTAATAAACAGCCAGAGACCTCCGTTTTTTACTTATCAGAGTTACATTTGACACCGTTTTTTTTTTTGCAATGCACAGTGCAATTTTTTTCCCTTGGAATATTTTATGCCCTATATCAGCTTATGAATTGTAATTTATGGCGTGACTCTCTGTACATGTTATGATCTCAGGTGCACTTATAGCACGTATTTCCAAGACTTTCCCTCGGCAGTTTAAAGGAAATTACTGTCTTTTATTACTGTTGTTCATTACATTGAACTTTTGTGTCCACAATTGGTTACTGTGCTTTAATTGTTGTGTTAACACGGTGTATGTTAAAGGTGTATAAAGTCCATAGTGAAGAATCGTGAAGTATCTGCATATGTAGGACAGCCTAAAATGAAAAATAAAAAAACATTCAAAGGTGCTTTTCGTCGCTTTCGCCTGATTTTATGTTGAATTTTTATGTATAGCGTACATTTTCCAGTTTTGTTAAGTCGGCATCTGAATATTGTGTAGAGGTCATAGCAAGTGCCCAATAAAAAGTGCCTTTATGGTTTGGCTAAATCATTTTCACTTTCTAAGGCATTTGATCTGATTCAAATTTTCACCAATATTTTTTCCAACATTTGGACCGACTGAGCATGGCAATTGCTGTTTCCCCACGTGGTATATAGAGCAAAACACCATCATTTATGAGAAATGACGCATCGCTGCGTGAAAGCAGCGATGTGTCACCTCTCAGGGCGCACTCCTTGCGACATAGCTGATGCGTCATATTTACTGTATGACGCATCATATCGCAAGAGTTACAGAAACGTCAGTATTTCTGACGTATCTGTAAGAGCAAAAGTGACACATTGCTGGAGTGTGTCACAAAAGTGACGCAACTCCAGCAATGCGTCCTTTCACATGGTGCAAGCCCCATGTGAAAGGGCCTGTGCCAGTCTTACGCCTGCTGTGAGGCAGGCACAAGATTTTGACGCAACGGCGTCCTAGAAGTGACGCAGTGAAATCACAAAGGTTTCACTGCATCACTTCTAAGAGGCATTTTGCGGGGGAACGCCCTCCCTGCATACATTATACCTGACGCAGGTATAATGTAGCGCAGGGGTTTACAAAGTGACGCATCTGCTTAGATGCGTCACTTTGTAAATAGTGCGCAACAGGAGGCATGTTTTACGCCGCCGATGCGTCACAAAAAGTGACGCATCAGCAGCGCAAAACTGACGCAAGGCCTCATAAAAGAGGCCCCATATTTGCTCTATTCGGATTGTGCAACTATTGTGAAATTATGCAAATGAAATCTGCACATTGTAGAAATATAAGTGCACATTTTCTGAGGTACCAGGGAAAGTTAGGTATTCAGGTCGCGGGACAAATTGTCTTCACTTGATGGAAATTATCAGAAGGTCTTCCTGGGAGCAAAACTACTTATGATGCATGTTAGGGAAACATTAAAATATCTTTCGTTTCTGATGCTTTGTGGAAAATAAAAACATTTGACATGGATCACTAAATCACTGCGAACTAATTCCAGAGTATTGCCTCAATATCGACCTTTAGGCTTTTGCTGGTTCTTCCCTGACACAATGTGTGTCACAGAAGCTCGCCAAGTGTGAAGTGTAATCAACTAGCTGCCACTGGACAGCTTAGAGCGTCCCTAGTGCCGGCTACCTGCAGTGCAATATATTACACCTGAATCAAGGCAGCTGATTCTACCCAGCTGATAAATATTGCTTTCCGTGATGCAAGGAGTCAGCGGGCCTCATAACAACCCTCAAGGGAACAGGGAAGACGACGCTTCGAGAAGTTACTACAAGAGTTCGACTTTTTTTTTAATCCTTTGCTTTTATGGCCTTTCAGTAGGACTGCAATTAAAATCCACCTTATTTCGTTATCCTAGAATTCTCATTTCCGTGGGCCTGATAGTTCCAGAGGTGGGAAACTAATGGGGATTTCAGATATATTGTGCACTAATGTGCACACGTGTGTTTTTGCGCTGAGTCACGCAAGTTGTCTGTCAGGGTTTCCTTTTTTTCCCTTTATTAAGTTTAGTAACCAAGCAAGTACAGCATATAAAGAAATACAAATGCATAACGAAAAGTATCCCACCCGCTCCCACCCCCAAAATTCTCCCTAACCTTGCACCAGTCAAAACAACCCCTTAGAGGTGATAGGTTAAAGACAACCTTATTTGAAAGCTATCCTAGTGGTATCTATGGAGAGCAGCTTTCAGGCTAAGTCTTGAAGGATTGTAAAGCAGCTTGTTTTTCCAATGTATAATCTCGTGAATGACCAAATGAAAGGAGAACCACACCGGGTATATATATAAAATATATGTATTTATTCTAAACACACCCTCCCATTCTCTTTATGAGGCTAGAGGTAAAAGTACAAATGTTTCAGTTAATATCACACAGTCAATTACCACAATGTACGTTGAGCCCTAGGGGCATACCAAACCATATATTAAGAAAGTGGTATAAGAACCACAACTTGACTAGACACAAGGCCTAGAGCCTGTAGAATTGCTGGGCCCACAAGTAACCACCCAAGGTAGTGACACAGGGGACTCACCGGGGACACGTGCAGTGTGAGAACACAGCCGCAAATCACCGTTAGCTTCTATGGGGAAAGTCGTGGTTGGAAATTTCAAGGTTAAGGACACTTGGAAGAGGACTTCGAGCAAACCCCTTTAGAGTTTAGAGTTAAGGGGTTCTAGGGCCAACGCCCATGGGAGCACTCTAGTTACCTCACCCAGGGAAGCCGGGTGCATAGGTGTCTTTTGGTGTTGGGAATCGTTGTTGATTTCAATGGCGATCTGCTGCAAAGTGCTGCTGCCGTTGAAGTGGAAAGTGTCTGGGGTGATCCAAGCCTGGATCAAAGATGCGAAGAACCTGAAAGCAGAAGGGACAGAGTCTAGGTCACTTACCAGTGACCGGGGGCACGATAGTCGAATGCCCACCGATGTCAGGTGATTTCAGGTTGAGGAGGTGAAGCTTGACTCTGCAGCCACGAGGAACAGGAGGCGTAGACGACAACCAGGAGCTGGATTTTAGCTGTCAAACAAAGGATGTCGAGGGCTGCGGCATCGGTGACCGGATTAGACCCAACAAGCCTTGGCAATAGCAACCCACACAGAAAGTGAAGAAATACTTGGTGCAAACCAGCACGGTTCAAGGGACTCACCAAGTGGTGGGGAGTCAGGGCACGTCTGGAGCAACCAGGGAAACCCAATGAAAGATAAAGTTGCCTTCTCATGGCCCCACCAGTCAATGGACCAGGGATCAGGAAGGTACCTCAAGCGAAAACACAAAGGGCCGGCTCACGGAACACTTGTGGAGTGTAGGGCAGCAATCTTCGGTGGAAAAGGAGCTCTTGCTCTGGGCTACAAGTAACCCAATGCACCGTCTCAAGGGACATCGAGAAGCTGATGCACTTGCAAATGTGCACGATGTCCAGGAGTTCTGGTTCCACATTATTCATGAGGGCTGCGGGTCTCAGCTTTGCTGGGGACTTGAGTCGGCCTCTGAGAAGTCTGGAAATCCACCTCCTGGGCTGCAATTACTTCATGGACTGGTGGGAGCTTCGGAGATGCAGACCAGCAAATGCTTCATTGATGCCTGCCAAGCAGGGGAGTAACTCCTTTACTTCAAGGGAGATTCTTCAGTCATCTAGTTGTGTAGATCATCAAAGTTTCAGGATTTCTGTAGCAGAGTTTCATCCAGGTGTAATCTAAAGTCCTGTAGCCAGGGGTTCCTTTCTTATACCCAAGGAAGGGGTTGGGCATACTCTGGGGACCCACCTATGGGAGGCTTTGGAAAGAGGGGTGGCTACACCTATTTCCTTTGTGCAGTTTCGCACCAGAGCAGGGGCTGGAAGCCCCTGCAACCGGTTTGAACTGGGCTATGCACAGGGACAGCAAATGTGTCCCCAGTGCAGGCTTCAAAGCACTCTCAGAGTGCACCCACCCAGCCCCAATACACTAAAGCCTGTCTGGGAGGTGGTGACACCTCCCGGTGACAGGAAACCTATTGTCCAGCCCTCCCCTGCTAGAGTTTCGCCCAGCATCAGTAGGCCAGACTCGTGTTTGTGGCTGCAGCATCCATTTTGTGATGCCAGGGCTCTTTTAAACTGGTACAGGGGATACTGGTGTGCACATGTCTCACCCTCCAAAAGGGTGGACTTTTACCCCCGCTTCCAGGACTGGCTGGGAGGGTAAGATTCCAAAGTGTTTGACACCAAACAGGACATGTTTCCTTGCAGCCATTCCAAAGTTTGCATTTAATGCGAGGTTATAATGCACTTAAGAGTATATGATCTGGCTGCATCACAGAACAGCCCCAGAGAATAGGTTCCAAAGGCTGGAGAGGGGCCCTGCTCATGCATTGGCACCCTCTCACATGAAAACAAGCACCCTGTCTTCAGGATTGATAAGGCCTGCCATAGGGGGTGACTGATAGGTTTCTATGTGCAGTGATTTAAGGTAGATATAGGTAACCTATATCTATGTAAGGGGTGCATGTACCACCTCACCCAGGCTGCAGTAGCAGTCTTGTGGTGTCATTTTAGAAGGCTTCCCAGGGGTGGCATAACACATGCTGCAGCCCCTGGTAGGCCTTTGAGGTACCCATGCCCTAGGTACCATATACTAGGTACTCATAAGGGTACCCCAGTAACCAAACTGGAGTGTACCTAAAGTACTTGGAATCAATTTAGAGAGGAAGCAGCTATGCTGAGGTCCTGGATAGTAGGGCCCCAGCCAGACTATAGTCGAAAAACAGTAAAACATCAGCAAAAAAAGTGGGGGCAACCATAAGAGCAGATCCTACTCTCCTACAGGCGGGATTATCAAACACTGAGCCATAGACCGAGCAAAGCGTGAAGGAATAATTATCTGCATTGCATAAAGGGATAGCCCATCTGTCCAGGTGATCCGCTTTAGAGCTTTGGAAACTAAACACCTTTCTGCGAGCCATGATTGCTTCCCCTTTTGTGCGTGCGCCTTGGGTTGTACAGGAAACTAGCTGATAACCTGCTAGTTCTGCCACCTTTTGTCTCCCAGCTTCGATATGTGTCTCTTGTAGATATACTATATCCACATTAAGATGCTGGATGTCTTCATTGACCCTGCGCTTTTTAAGTAGGCAGTTCAAACCGCATATATTAACAGATGCAATCCTTAGCTTACCCCTTACCATATTTTACATTTCCAGTTGTCATAAATGAAAGATTACCTAATATTCTACATAATCTCCATGCCATTACATATACTTCTGCTTAATGGACCAGCCAACCCCCCAAAAAGAACCCCACCCCCCTCCCTCTTCCCACCCGACCATGCAGCAGAAAAGGTCCGAAGACCCTTGTGATGCCTCCTGCATGATACTGCTTCCCCCCACCACCCATCAAACTCCCTTATGTAAACAACAGAAAATAAATGTGATTTTTGTCCGAGTACATCAGCCTAGACGGTCCTTATGATTTGTGGCTCCTGATATCTCCCGTAGAAAATCTTGTGCTTGTATCTCAGAGGAGAAAACCCTTATGTTTCCCCGGTAGATTACCTTAAGGCAGGCAGGACTCAACAAATACACCTCCCAGCCAGCCTTCTGGAAGGGAGTAATAAACTGCCGTAACCTCCACCTCCTTTCCACAGTATGTGGCAGAAGTCCGCTGAAAGTCTTGCTTTGTCAAAAATTCCTTGTGATAACAAAAATTTGCTGAAAAAAATTAATATCGCTTGGGGTTTATCATTCCCTTGATCCAGTCCTTTCTTTTTTTTCAGCATGAGTGAGAAACAATGCACGCGCTGCCCTTCTGTGTCCCAATCCCAGTGTGCAAGTTCAGGAAAGCCGCCCTTCAGCAATCGCAGCACAAACCCTCCGATGTCTTCAACTTCCGCTTTTTCCGGAATACCTAATAGCCTTAGATTGTTATGCCTCTGGCAATTCTCGAAATCTTTGAGCTTCCACATGACATCCGTCATCCTGGATTCATTTGATGTGACTTGTTGGGCGATACTCTCTGCTCCAGCCTCTAGTGTCACCACTCGCTCTTCCAATACTGTTGTTCTTTTGGCAATTTCTGTGCAGGTTTTATTTATTTTCGGGATGGCCCCTTGTATCAGGTTTGTTGCATGATGAGCCCTCTAATGCTCATGTCGAGCTTCAGATTGTATCTGCTCAAGAGTGGAGTAAATAAGGTCCATCAAGGGGGACACCTCAGTTGTAGACTTCGTTAAAGTGAGTATATAATTTTTCCCTTGAGCGCTGTCATCTTGTGCCAACCCATCATCAATTTCAAAATGCGGAGTGGAATAGTCCCATTTTAATTGTCCAGAATTACTTTGGTCGGAATAAGTTTGCCTTGCGTACAGCATCTTTCTCCCCCTTTATTTCTATTCCGCCATATCTGCAAGGTGAGAAGCTTTTGTGTACTGGGAATAGATAATGAAGTGTCCGAATCCGCCTCCGGATCCTCCAGCATAGATACTTCACTGCCACTAGCATTGGATGGGATAGAATCCTCATTAAGAGAGAAAAAGTAACACCTCCTTCAGGAATCCCTGCAGTAAAATACTGTGTCTGAGAAGGTCTAGGGTTGAGAGTCAAACATTAACCCCTTCGCAGCAGTGGTAAATCCCCTGCTGTGCTGTGGGGCGGGGCGCGCACAGCACCCCGGTGTCATGAGGCACAGTGCTTGTGTGCCCATGATGAGCTGAGCTCATCACGGCCTCACCCGTTTACGTGAAATGTTCAGCACAGCAGGGAAATTATCCCGGCATGTGAGCGTTCCACGGCTCATGACGAGCTCAGCTCTTCATGAGCACACGAGCACCGTGCCTCATGACGAGCTGAGCTCGTCATGAGCAAGGACGGAGTTAATTAGCGAGCTGTTCCTGCTCCTTACACCCATATTTCCCCACCATGCTACTAGCCTCCAGGTACTGTGGTTCCCCTTGCAAAATGTCCTCTTGTTCTAAACATATGGGTGCAGTGGGCACAAGTCCCGTACTTTCAGTGGCCAGGGGTGAAGGGCCATCACCTCTAGGAGCCGACCTTGTGTAACCTCTGTATTTCTCGCCACAGCCTCGCTGAGCGTTTCGCCTTTGTCCTGGGTCTTCCCACGGCCAGCAAACATTCCAGGAATTACTTGCTGCCTGTCGGGGGCATAGCCCACCTCCTCCCCTAGATGCTGATCCCTTACTTTCGGTTTCACAAGGGCCACCTCCGCTCTTCCTGTTGCCGCTGCGGGTGTAGCGTCTCCTCCCTTCTTCCCGCTCGGCGCTTTTTGAGTGACCGAGGAACCACGCTGGTTCCTGGCTGTTCCTGCTCCATTGCCCGCAGCATCACTGTCCCCACGGTCCCGTGGGGTTTGGATACTTTTGGTGACATATTGACTTGTCGAGGGTATCTGCCGCTGCTACCTGCGACAACAGGATCCTTACAGCAGTCTGGATTAGCAGGTAAGCAATTTCTCTCATTTTATTTGCGATCTCCCCAGCAGTCTCCTCAAACCAAATGTCGAGCAGTAATGGGCCATTTAATGTATGTTCAGCTGATGTTGCCTCGGACTTTCCCTAGAGTCATTGATGGGTGGTCGCTTGCAGAAACTCACGCAGCCGCCATTTTGCCTCCTGTCTGTCAGAGTTTCCGAAGAGATGTTTGTTGCTTTCTGCAGCTAAAATACCAGCTGAAAAAAGAAAACTTATAATTCTGTGACAGGGCCCTTGATTTAAGGGGCATTGATAAGCAATGTCATGAAGGTAACACATTGGGCTTTCACACTATACTGGCTAGAGAGTTTAGTAAACCCCTCCTACTCTTGTAGCTATTGTTATCTTCCCACCTACTATCCCTCAACTGAGTGTATCCATTCCAAGAGCTGATGACACATGATCCTTAATCACAAAAGGTATTGTGGAGTCTGCAAAGTAGTACTACTTTATTATGTATTCTAAAACAAAATTCGCAAACCTCTGTCCAGGGATCGCAAGCTCCGTTTTAGTATCTTCTCTGTATGGAGATCCCCAGCCTGGTGGCTAAGATCCTCCCACATATAGGTGCACAATTCAGTTGCGGGAGGGAAAAATCCAATCAGGTAAACCAGAGATATTACATTTGAAAGACCGAAGTTAAAAAAGTACCAAAAAGCACAAATCACCAACAAGGGATATCTGGTTGAGCTGGACTAGGACAAATTCACAGGTTCAAGTTGATCGCAATGGTGCATCGGCCAGCTACAGGGAACAAATTAGGTCCGCTGAACAAGGTACCATATATCTTGGTTGCCAAACGTTGCGTTGATCTGAGACACGAAGGGTCGCACAGTCGAATAGATCTGCTGGTTCTGAGATGCAGTGAGACTACAGTGCGAGGTCCTGCATGTCATCGTCAAGGATCCCGACAACGGGGACTCAATATGAAGTTGGTAATCAAGGATGCGGTGCGGTGCTGGGGTGGTGTGTCCGTTCTGATGAGCTGCACAGCTGCGATGGGGAAGCCTGTATCGTCATTGAGCTACTGTCGACAAGGGATGCAAGTGCCTGGGCTGGCGATACGCCGTTGGTGATGCGTCAGTTCAAAGATGCAAAGGGAGCTGTGGACCTTCTGCAGCTGGCGCAATCCATGCAACAGCAGTGATGGCATGCATCAGTTCTGCAGGAAGATGCACCGCTCAGCAAAGAAGATGCATTGGTTCTGCTCGTAATCACCTTAGGCCTACTTCCAAGGGTCCAGGACTAAGTAGGCACCACTTGGCAGGGTAGACTTTCAGATGGCACAGTTCAGGTGCAGATTCAACATTGTTAGAAGCCTGTTATGTCCCTGAGGCTTCAGATCAGGAGGCCATCCAACTATCCCTTGAAGTCAATCTGAGTTCAAATGATGTAGCTCCAGTCCTTCTCACCCAGGCAAGGAGGGCAGCAGACAGCAGGTCAGAAGAGCAGGTCAGAAGTTCTTCTAGAGCATTAGTCCAACAGACTGGCAGCCCTTCAGCAGTTCTCCCTGGCAGAGTATACACAGGTCCAGAAGTGTACTCAAGTGGTGGTTTCTGAGGGTCAGAAATTATGTACAGTTGTGCTTTAAAGGGGGGAGACTTCAAAAACGAGCCTTTAAAGTGCACAGAGGTCCTTCCTTCCTGCCGTGGCTCAAGAATCATTATAGGCAGGTATGCATCCCTTTGTATGGGGACAGGACACAGCCTATTAAGGTGTAAGTGAGACTGAGTTCCGCTCCTCCCTCCTACCCTGCCAGGATGGCCCTTCAAGTCACACCCAAACTCCCATTGTGTGTGGCTGTCTAGGGGAAATATACAAAGCCCAGCTGTCACCCACCCTAGACTGTGATCAGAGACAAGCAGCAGGCACCAAATGGCTAAAGCAAGAAAATGGCATTTTTCTACTAGTGAACTATCAGAATTGCAATTTAAAATCCAACTTCACCAATAGTTAGAAATTCCCATTTGGAAACAACAGGCGGATTATCTTCTATAATGTAATAAGTAAATCCAATGTTATTCTATGGAAGTGAAAGGCCTTGCAGTATTGAAAAACACGTTTTTCAATTAAAACATTTGTTTCAATACCAGGATATGTAAAACGTAAAAGTACATGTCCTGCTTTGTAAATACATTGCCCTCTGGGCTGTCCAGGCCCTAACCTATATGTATTAGGAAGGAAGGTTTGGACCTGGCAAGAGGCTTAAATTGCCAGGTCGACATGGCAGTTTGAAACTGCACACACAGGCTCTGTAATAGCAGGCCTGATGCATGTTTACAGGGCTACTCATGTCGGTGGCACAATCAGTGCTGCAGGCCCATTAATAGCATTCAATGTACAGGCCCTTGGCAGAGGTAGTGCACATCACTAGGGACTTATAAAAAATAAACATGCCAATTGTGGATGTGCCAACCAAACCATGTTTAGGGGAGTGAGAACAAGCACTTTAGCACTGATTAGCTGTGGTAAAGTGCACAGAGTCTTAAGGCCAGCAGAAGCAAAAATTCAGCACAAGTGGAGGCAGGAGTGCAAAAGGTTTGGGGGAAGACCACCCTAAGGCTGTCTGGTTTAACACACATCCTTAAGTCAGAATTCAGATGTCTTGATCTGTATTTAAAATAAGCTGTGTGCAGGATATTAGTAGCCTACTAAGTGTTGCAGAACCATGTGATGTGGCTTAGATATAGACATATCCATAATCCATGGTTTCATCCATGTTCCTGAGGTGGACCACAAAAGGGAGGTCAAGGCATACACATATGTGATAGACGTGACCTTATTTTGGCACTTGAACTGTTAGTTTGGTTTCTACATTTTTGTGGTTAACATTGTCATTTCAATATGGATATTCATAAACATTCTTGAGACAATACTGTTGCACTACCTTTATGTTACAAATATGTTATGCTAAATGTATTAATTCACTCATACTTCATTTTCTCATTCTTTCATATTTCTCCCTTTCTCCCTCTCTCCCTCTCCAGCTGGGTCAAAACATATATAAAATGCTGCTCAAATAAAAAAAATGTACACAAATGGTACTTGTTGTGCTAAAATTGCTCCCCAAAATTACACAATATGATGTAATCTCTGTAATTCTTTTTATTTTGCATACATACCAAAATTACCAAAATGGTGTTAATTAAGCTTATGTAATAAAAATTCTTCCCAGGCCTTCTTATCACCTCCTCCCTTATTTTTATGGTCCTATGAGGGGCAGAGACCTCTGAACCCAAGATGAAGACCTCTGTATGCAGGGTGCTGGCCTCCATAACCAAGGAAGAGAAGTTTTTGGAAGTTGAGATTTTCATCCAAGGACTACAGACAGGAAATGACATACATGAACCAGAAGACATCAATTTTCTGAGTCATTCGGATCTATCACCAAAATAGCATAAAAATTCATCATGCTGTTCCTTTGCTTATCAAAACCCCCAAAAGTATGAGGGACATGAGCAATGCACCGTGAGCCCACATTTGGAGGAACATTGCCATGTGCAATAGATTGGGTGTACACACAGGGAAAGAGTGCCACAAACCCTAGCTGGAACTCTGCCTCTGTGCAAGGGTGAAGTTACAGAATATTCAGACGTGTTCTCCCATTCTGCTTCTGCCCAAGTGTGAAGGGACAGAATTGGCAGATATTTTTTCATAGCAACATTCACTGCACCCCCAATTCAGACAACAGCATTGGACAGTCCTTATAATTGTCTGGTTGGCTGCTGTCTCAGCAGGAAGGATTTGAACAGCAGAAATCCAGTAAGTTTAAATGTATCTGATAACAAAAGTAAGTTTATGTTTTGAACAAGTTGTTCTGTCATATCATCTGTTTACTGGCTTTTTAATATGTCCTTGTTGCCAGTTCCATAGGTTGTCCTGTAAAAAGAATAGATAGAAGGATGATTTTATTGTTGCATGTGATGTAAAAATGAAAAATACTCAAAAGTAATTTTATGTTGTCACAATAGAATGTGCATTGATATAACACAAATATTTGTTTTAAAAAACGTTTTCATTCTCAGAATTTGTTCTCATCATCTTAAATGAACTCTATAATTTGTTTGTCATTTTACCTTAACATCTCTGCACACTAAGGAATGGAATCAGGACATCTTACATCTTGTAGTACATATTTCTCTGTCCGATTGACATATTGTAATGCTTGAGATGGTCATAAATTACATAACCTACAATGACCACTCAAATTACAGAACCATTATGGGCCTGAATTCCAAAGATGAATTATACTTTTGAATAATTTACACTTTCAAATAAGTGTAATACTTTTTGATTATTTATTAAATCAGAGTGTAAGTTCTTACAAACAAAATACAGTAGTAATTTGAGCACCACATATGGCTTCTCACTAGTACTGCAAGATCCTCCACCCGGAGAGTAAATGATGATGACGGGGAATTAAAACAAAACTCTATAGGAAGTAATGGTAAATTAAATAACATTATTTCAAATAGTTATTGAAAAACACTACTTGTTTATTATTTAATCATAAAATACCTAATATCCTATTTTGAATGTAAACATGAATGTAACAATAGTTTTAGTACAACATAAATACATAAATGTGAAAACATTTTATATATCACTCTTAATAATGATTAATGCATCATATTTTGTTTCCTTTTGGGGGAAATGTATTACTTTCATTAAACTTAGGAGGAATAATTTAACTTTATTATCATATTTAAATGAATTCAAGAAATACTTTTTAAAAAATGTATATAGCTGTAGCAATTTTTGTCTTTTGTCCTACATTTAAAACAAGTGTTTAAGGTTCATTTACATTCATATTTAGCATGAAAATATTTTATATTTTTTACATTTTCCCTATTAGTTTTTTTTGGGCGGGGGGTTTTATAGAGTGCAAACTCGAGCCGAAGGCATCTGAGCGCTTTACATGAGCACCAGTTGGACACATTTGTTTTGTTATGCACAGGGAGATTAACTGATTTGGCCAGAATCACAGGATGTTAAGCGTCCCTGTCGAGACTCAAATCCGGTTCCCGCACTTCAAGGTCGACTGCTCTAGTCGTTATGCCACATCCCCTCTCCTATACTTTGCTAGAAGTGTGATAAAAAGCTCCGGCAGAGATCTACATTTAGTAAAGTATAGGCAAGGTAAGGAGCAGTTGCATGTTTTAAAAAAATAACATTAGTCTTCTTGGAAAGATATTTTATGCATAATTAATTTTGCAAAAACGCACTCATCATTTGTCTCTTTTGTTTTCCATTAGGTTTCAGTAGGCAGAGCTGACCAAGCATCCGAAAAGCAGTACCTGTGCCAAAGACAGATAAACCCCTTGGTTGCAACCTAAATTTCCAGTTAAGGAGGAGGCTCTTTCCACAAGCAGGAAAAGTGCATCTGCCAGAAAAGTAATTTGTTCTGCAACGAAAAGATTCTGAATAGAGGCTATAAAAGCCTGCTTGATGGAAGAAAATGATACCATATACCAGAAGAAGATATATACTGCAACTGCTCCTGGCCAAGAGGAAGAATAATGATGTCCCACGGGCAAGGCCTGCTGTTAACCCCGCCATATCAATACAGCTTCCAGCTGGAACTTCTTTTCTATCTCATCCTCCTCTACCAAGTGCCCACCATGTACACCAGTAGTTGAGGAAGGCATTCACCCCATACTTGCCTGAGGTCTGATATGTTTAACCCACCTAACCCATACCCCCTCAATATCCCCTCAAAATATTACAATAACAACTCTCAAGGAGGCCATGAGTAGCATAGTTAACAGTTAGATAACACTCCCACAGGATGTGAAGAAGATGACCGGTAAAATTAGAAGCATCCAAGAGATGCAATCTGATAGCATAGAGATGAATGTTCACTTCTAACACTCTTTATTGTAGGCATTACATCTTGTCTCCCTCCCCAAACCTCCACACATGCTGTGTCAAGTCTCCCAGTTCTTCTACCCACATTGATTCTCCCACTACCAACATGTATTTTATTTCTTCTGGGGTGTCCTCTACTGCCTCAGCCAGCCCCATATGTTAGTGTCTGAGAAAATAATCAAAGGTGAATGTGGTTAAATCAGAACCCAAGGATGGAATGTAACAACCCTAAAACACAGCACTAACTCTGAAACTCAATCTGTGTTAGAGCACTACCTGTCCTGCTTATGATGGGCATTGGCATGTATGGATAAAAGTAATGAAAGAAAAAACAATGGTTTTATGAGTTTTTGTTTGTCTGCATTGATGTATCAAAAGTTTTCTACATGTATCACTAGCATGACAGGCATACACAATGTGTATTTTCACATGCTGATGAAAACAAATATCTTTATATACACTTTTGTTGTGTCCTGTTGACTACACTCATCCCATCCCATGTCATGAACTAAACTCCCCAATCGAGACCTGTGACATCATCTAGCCAGTGGGGGCTCCCACATATTTTGTGATGTGACGTACTTCTGATCAGTACAAAAGACTGTGAACTTCTGAAGGCTAAACATAAATACTTATGGCAGAGTGAATACTTAGTAATGTAATGGGCCTGCAGGTTGGACATGACACACTTTGAATTGGGAGTACAATTAAATGAAGTGTTATCTCAAGAGGTTAGGTATCTCTCCCTTTCAACAGTCATCCATTTAAAAGCATGCTGGGGCATATTTTTATGCACACCTCAAAATTTGACCTAGCAAGAATATAGGTTTATGACAGATACACCTTGGTGCTTCTGTTGTTTGTCCCTCTGACTCAGCCCCAGCCCTAGCCTGGCCCATGAATCTGACTGTGTACTGCTCGTTGTCAGGACTTGTTATCAGTAGCATGATGATTATGATGTCACATGAACACAGCCATCCCTTAACGTTTACGTACTCTGAAGGGGTCTGGTAGCTACTGGTAGCTCCCATACAACTGTTTGGAGAACCCTGATCTAGCCTGAGTGATTTGTGGGGCCATACACATAGCTAACATGATTTGCATTTGGTTTGTATAGACAACATTGTTATGTACAGTTGTAGAGAGTATATAATATGTTGTCCGATTTCCATTATATGATATTTCAATGCAGCACACGTAATTCATGCATATACATAGATATATTTCTACATACACACCAATTACAAGCTAGGACTTTAAACGCAAAACACTTACTAATGTTCTTGATATTTCACATTGTAAAGTGCTCATAAATCCCCAACATCATTGTCTTCTGTAAGGAACAAAATTATCTGACACTACACATCACTAACTACACTTCACTCAGGAAAACAAAGTGGCATTATAGCCTGTGTTAATGGAAAAATACCAGTTAGACAGATTCCTATATACATTTCAGACATATACCTATTCCTCTGGTGAGCCATAGAGCTGACCATACAGGGAGAGGACCTCCTGAGCTAGCAAGTCCAGCTCCTCTGGTGAGAAGGCAGGGGCTCTGTCAATTTTGCGACCCGCCATTGTTGCTCCCAGAGGTAAGTGACAGCAGCAAAAGTGGAGGAGGTCTTGATGGCAGCAGTATTAGGTGGCAAGTGAGCTCTTTTTCCACCCGTCCCCATACATGTACATGACATACTCAATCTTCATCGGAGATGGACACAGCAATTGGCATTCGTACGTTACTTTCACCAGCATTAGCCTATGGCTGTGTCCGTCGTGGAGTTTACTGCCCACTATGCGGTCAACGTCTGCTGTGGGCTTCTGATTCCAAATGTCCTATCGGTGAGGTCAGGCACCCGCCATTTTAGAAGATCAAAATAGTGTGTTTGTAACTGTTAAGTGCATCACCACCACTCAAAATGAGGGCTAGTTTGTTTTCATATTCAAATTTTGATGGACACTCATTCTTTTCAAAACAAACATTTATATATAGTGCGTTACTGTTTTTATAAGTAATATTAGCAGTGTTGTTTGCACCTCCGTAGACAGTATTTTTGAAGAAAAAGACAAATATGTACATAATAATTTTGAAACGTATTATTTCCAAAATGTTTGTTTTAACATTTATTTGAGGCTATAAATGTAATTTGAGAAGAATAAACTACAAAAAGCAAATGTTTTATGAAAATATGTAGCAAAACCATATATTTTGAACAACTACTTGATTAGTGTTAAATATCAAATATGTTGCTGTGGAATATGTGAACATTTTTCAAATGTTTTACCAATGCAGACATATGAACCCTGGGAGAGTGAGAGACGACAGCCTCAGGTGTACCACCCATTTACATGCTTTGCCACCACGGAAGAAAGGGATATGAGCTAGAAGTTCAGATTGAATTGGCAAAGTATACTGGATTTATGTCATCAGCTGGTGCCAAACCTTCAGCCTCACAACAGAAATCCTACATCTATTACACCAATTGTCAAACTTATGGCATTATTTAATTTTATGACGACAGGATGCTTCCAATATACTGTGACAGTATCTGGTGAAATGTCATAACCAACTTTCAGTGGTGTGCTTCAAGACGTTATATCTTCAATGATATGACACATCAACAGCTTCAAACAGTTTTCACTGCAGCAAGATTTAGCCAATGTAAAGGTGGACTATTATGGTTTGGGTCTCCTACCACATGTGGCTGGAGAAATTGATTGCACACATATCGCTTTAGTGCTACCAGAGAACAGGTCTACCGGAATCGTAAGCACTTCCATTCACTCAACGTGCAAGTTGTCTCCTTACCGGCTTTGTTCATCACAAGCATCTGTGTGTGTTACCCCGGCTCTGCCCATTATCTCTTTGTACTACAGAACAGCTCCATGCCCCTGCAAATGTCAAAAAAGAGCCTAACTTGTTTGTAAGTACAAATCTTCCATGATATTTCTTGGGAAATCTCTAGTTGAATAATGTGCAATTATGTTACATGTTCTGGAACTTTTTTTGCCTTCCATCTAGCACACTCAGCTTATCCCAACCAATTATGGTTGTTGGCACGGCTGATAAATCAAACAATGCCATGGTAAATCTGCTTCAAAGAGGCCCATAGAAGAACACAAAGGACAGTGGAGTGGGCGTTCAGGCACCTAAAGGAGAGATTTAGTTGTATGGACAAAACTGATGAAGCCCTCCTCTACTCACTCAATAGGGTGTGCAAAATTCATGGAGGCCTGGTGCATGCTCCACAACATTGCCTTGCGACGGAACATCGCTTAGGATGACGACCATTAAGAAGTACTGAATGAGGACCCTGAAGCGCCAAATAAAGATGATAGTGATGAAGAGGAAAGAGTTGACTTACGTCAAGATGTAATTGACGTCTTCTCATGAAAGTAAGTATATGATTACATGTTATGACTTTCACCGTTACACAAGCTATTGATGAGATGATGAGAGAAGTATGTGGTGGTCATTTGTTAGTAAGGGCAAGTTCAGGGAAACTAAGGCCAAATGTGTTTGTTGATCAAAGTTTTCACACATTGACAACTGTGTTCAGTTAGATTGTTTATCTCCGATTGCTTTGTCAAACTGTGTCCTCCAAAGGCTGATTTTGGCATGTGTATTTCATGTCATGTTTATTTTATAATCATTTTGTTTTGCTCTGTATTATGTTCCTTCACCATGTTATCTTCAATTGGTTATTTCAGAGTTGTGATATTTGCAGGAATATGGTGCTGTTTCAAAGTACAAAGGGAGCATGGGTTTAGCCTGGGACAGACAGATAAAGACTTTGGGTGTACACATCTTGTACCAAGGCAACTCTCAATGTGATTGAATGAAACATTTGAAGCTTTTATTGGACTTGTTCTGAGTAGTGTTTTGGCACTAAAGCAATAAGTCTGCCATCATTAGCTCAAACCACATGTGGTAATGGAGCAAAATCCTGCTAATATCCTCTCATTGTGTGTAAAGTGTACGCAGCTGTAGATGTGTTTTATCAATGTAGGACATACTTCTGGTGGAACACCAGTGAAACTAGGTTGTGGTATTCCACCAGATACTGGAACAGCGGATTTGAATGATCCTGTGTCTAGAAAATATAGTACTGCCATGTTTTTGTCTATTGCCATTATCGATGTGAGACTTGTTATGCAAATTGAACACTCTTTAGAACTACTTCATCTTCTGGAGCTTGGTGAGTACCTGGCCCATCATGTCTTTGGACTGATGATAGACTTCATAGATTTGATCAATGGTGTTCTGAGTGAGAGTGACCTTATTAGCCTCACTATGCTGGCCTACAGAATCTGTCCCATGATCCCTAGCCCCACTGCCCCATGCTCTTGACCCAGTGTACCCCATCCGAATGGATCATGGATAAGTTGGTGGTTCTGTGGTGTCAACATTACCCAGCCCTGGAGGCACATGATCGGTGTTACAGTGGTAGAAACACAGGCAGTGGATCCTTCAGTTAGCTGAGGTGTTTAATCTCTGGTGGGAGGTGTTGTGGGTCCAATAAAGCTCAATTGAGCTGTCTGCTCCTGCTGACCAGATGGAGCAGGATCCTCATCATCATTCAGATTACCAGGAGCGTTGTTCTCATTGAAGGCTTGATCCTGGGCTGGAGTGGAGGTATTTTCTGTGGCAGATTCCTGGCCACGTGTTTCGGCAGTTGGACCTATTGAGAAATTGAGAACATTTGTATTAGTAAAAGGGTATAATATACTTCCAAAATGTTGAGATAAACAATGTAGAAGTAAAAAGAGGTTATAGCCATATTTTTAGCAATTTCAAACAGTACAACTACAAAGAAGCAGGTAATAAGATGTCCTGAAATGTTTATGAAGTGATTAGTAAGTATACCTAACATCTCCAAATCAATCAACCCAATATAGCAGAGTGGTGACATGTGTAATTGAAAAGTCCTATCATGTCCTTTAGGATAGTCCTGTGTGTATACCCCATTTTACATATAATAACCCATCCATACGACAATACCTATTCATCCTTGGCCAACAGTCAGCTGTGCATGATCGCATTTGTTTGGAAAAACATTAATGATTGTTCTCGAAACATTTATGGTTAATTTCAAACCATATTTATTCTAGGAGAAGCACTAG
The DNA here is from genome assembly GCF_964263255.1 of Lissotriton vulgaris. NCBI lineage: Eukaryota > Metazoa > Chordata > Amphibia > Caudata > Salamandridae > Lissotriton > Lissotriton vulgaris. Next base: position 1,575,514,817 of record NC_141691.1, read on the forward strand.
AGTGACCACTTTAGTATAAAAGACCCTCACTCCCCCTTTCAAATTAGAGGAGAATTCCTTCCATGCTGACATGGGATCCTGCATGCTGAATCTTTGACATGCAGTGGTCTGACATCTCTTGCGGGGTGTAATCCTCGAAGCTGAGATGGGGTCGTGCCTTCTCAACCATCAGGTTAGTGGGCTGGTACTTCCTTAGGGGTTTCTTGCCTTCAGATACATATAGCTACATGCATATACATACTACACATACACATCTAGGCTAGGTACTATTAGGCAAAATTATTATGGTGCGCATTTTAGGAATATGCAAGTTCTACTGTTTATATCTGAACTGCTTCTGTTCATCTTATTAGCACTATGGTAGAAATCTATCTACTATTTACTATGTTGGTACTAGCAATCTCATTTGTATGCTTCTGTCTCCTGATTGTCGCAGCACATATGCTTTACACAAGGCTGTCGCTGGACCTTATTGAAATATCCTAATTGCCATCCTGTGTATTTTCTAGAGTAAGCAAGCATGAGTGTCTGAGCAAAACGTATTGTACTGTTTTCCACGATCCCAGAGGAATCAGGGTTGTCATGTTTAGTGGTTGCCAGAAATTACCTACACCACTTTAGAAAACAGGGGGGGTAGTGGCTCTGTAGAGCTAGCTGGTCTTACAGCTGACATATCCTGTGGGGATGTCCGGAAGCAGTTGGGGCACCAAGTCCTCAGTTTAGGTCATCCAAAACATGCAGATCCTAGGGGACTTCTAGGAACTACATGACATGGCGCCACCAATGTTGGTTTGGTTCTTATATTTACAATAAAAATCTGAGTAGTTCAGTCATGCTTTATCAGAAAGCACTACTCACACTTTTAAGAGAAGTCTGAAGTGGGAAGGGAAATCTGCCTCAGCTGAGCACAGAAACTCTGTGTCTTGGCTGGAGGTTTAGCAAGCTTGTAAGGATAAACAGTTCCCCATATTGTGCAAAACCCTTAGTTACTAGAAGTTTTATTCCTCTCCTGAGAATGACTGAGTCCACAAGTGATGGTGTGGGCTCAGGGGAAGATGAGCAGGCTAATGCTCGTAACATTACAGAGAACTGCAGACATGCAACGACTATGAAATTGTTAGAACATGGCGTAACAGCAACAGGTGGCTGTGTTGCCTTCATGATTTAGGCACACTAGGTGTTCGGATCAGAGGTATTCTATTCTTGTGTTGTGTTCCCAATTGCAGATTTGGTGACTAAATTGTTTCACACATACATTGTCATTGAACCGCCGAATGAATACATTCCATACGAAGACATTGAAGTCCTGTTAATTTACCAGCAGCACAAAAGCTGGTTTAAAGGCGCCCTACCACACACATCTGTCATGCAACCCGGTCCACTCAGCATAGAAGGAGCAACCTGGACGGTCTTAGCGATATATACTTCACATCCTGAGATAGATATACTACCAGTGGATGAAGTCAGTACAATATACAAAGACACAGGCTATACAGACACATTGTCCAGTTCATCATGCGAACATTAACAGTCCAACCTGTGAGAAATGCTCCAGCTATTCCACGTCAGACCACACCTACAATTAAGTCACAAACACTAAAATCAGTACTAGGGACAATTCCTTCCAAACTGGAGCACATTCCTTTCTGGATTGCACAAAAAAAAATTTGCACAACAAGAAGCAGTCTTTCCCCATACAGGTCGTCAGGAAAAACTTAGAATGCTAACCATTTGCTTGCCAATGTGAATGGTTCCCTCAATTGAGGATTGTATCACTTGGGGAACAATCTTTTCTGCCATATATATCAGAATACACTGTACCCCTTCCATAGCAGTTATTCCAGAGGTATTTAAACAGATACAGAATGAGTATGGGGCCAGACCTGCTCTGGGCTTGGGGATGAAACTGATGGGTATTTTTTCCCAAGTCTTTGCAATAATGCTGAGCAACATAAAGGGGGAGGCAGCAGCAGTAGTCATACACAGCCACCCAAGGGAAAAAGCACCTAGAAATAAGGAGCGAGAATTACCAAAAATAATCAAAGAAACCTATGCAGCATTAGGTAGAGATAATTTGGGAACTGAAGCAGGGAATCCACAACTTGTGGGTAGTCCAGACAAAGACAACTCGAAGCAAGTGCCTGCTTCTTAAAAGAAATGGGAAAACAAAAATAACAATTCAGAAAATAATTTATGATCATGGGTTGGGTTTCCCCAAAATGAGTCCTCTGAAAAGAGGTATAACCTTAGGAATTGTGATAACATTAGGAAACCTGACAGGTATCAGGAAACTGATACATGTTCCATTCGTTCCTTTCAGGGTTCATCAAAAAGTGTTGAAATTCAGATTATATTATGAAACAGGAAGAGCAACATAAAACAAAACCTCAATTCAAAAAGAAGAAAGTAGCTGGCTTAAAAATTAGACAACCCTAGGCTACTGAGTACTCATCTTCTGAATAGGGAATGGGCTCTAACGATGCTAGACAGTTTGACCGAAGTACCAATAGTTTGCTAGAACCTGAAGGATTTTTTGGTGACAGTAGTATTGAATGAACACATCATGGTGGAAACACCTGATACCAGAGTTGGTGTCCCACAGAGACTGTACAAAATTACACTCCAAATAGAGGGGGACATCTCAAGAAAGGTTGAAGGTCTCTTTTGGGAGAACTTAACTTATGGATATGACATACTGCTAGCAGAAAAAGATTGGCCGACTGAGTTTGTGATGGATTACCCAAAGGGGGAAAGCATAATTTTGCCTGCTTTCCCTGACCTCATTCCAGAATCTTTGAAACATTTATACGCGCAGAAGAGTGCGCTAGCACTAGCGCTAGCTCCGGCATTAAACCTCAACTGTGTAGGGTGGGACACAGAGTCTACCCACCACGAAATTTCATAAAAATCTAGTCCAAATCCACAGAGACAGTACCCTAAAAATAAAGATGCAAAAAGACTGGTCAAAGACATTGTAGACCAACTTGAATACCAAGGTGTTATTGAGACCTTTGTTTCCAGCAATGAAACCTGACAAGTCATAACATCTAGTTTTAGATTGCCAACATTTTAACACATGCACACGAACATTTGGAGTTCAAAATGCACACAGTCCTGCATTAATGAATAACATTGTGCAGAAGAAATACAAAACGACATTAGATATATCGAATGGATTCGTCTGCCAAAATATAGCTCCAGAAAGCCGACATTTGACAGCATTCTCTGCCCTAGGCACTCATTTTGTTGTGTGCCTCAGGGGTATAAGAACAGCCCAGGACTATTCTCGGCAAGAGTGTCAGCGGTATTACAAACATTCAATAAGGAGGCTATTTCTTATATAGATCACATTTATCTTACAGATGATGAATTACTTGAACACTTGTGCAGGGTGAACAGCATAATGTTGGGATTCCCCAATTTGGGCTACAAATTTAAAATTGCCCATCTTAATGTCCTGTTTTGGGGATATGATCTATCAAGTGAAGGCAAGTGCCTGGCAGCCAACTTTTAAGAAAGGTGCATGCTTCAACCTCCAAAGATTCTCAAAGGTTTGCAATCCATATTAGGATTCCTAAATTTTGGCAGAACATACATTCTAGATTATGCAAACAGAATAAAATCTTTCTACAACTTAATCAAAACTGATTTCACACCATATCAGTGGACACAGCAACACACAGATACTCTCCGTCCAGTTCAGGCTGACATGATAGCATCAAAAAATTTGCACACATGTGTGAATACCACTAACTTGGTGATCCAGGTGGTCCAGGGTTTGCCAGGATATACATATATCACTTTCAATGAAGATGAGACAGTCCCAATTACAATCAAAAATCACATTTATACATGAATGCTGAAATGTGATTTGCGGCCATGGAAAAAAATATTAACCACAGTACAGACTGCTGTAGTGAGAGAAAGACCACTAGAACAGGGGAAACCCATAGTCATTGTTACCCTGGTACCAACTTTAGAAGCTGTTACCAAAGCGAGCATCCCAAATTCAAAAGCACTGCATCCGCAATGGATACAGTGGGCTAATTCTCTCACTGCAACAAATGTAGATTGCAAATACGATCAACATTATAAACACAAGCGTTCCTGCAGTACGAACAAGAATACCCTCTCCTGAATGAAATCGTGCCTCTAGAGAAATATGAATGCATCATTTATACTGATGGTTCTGCTCAGTCTGTAATAGGAAGTAAACAACAGTATGGCGCATCATGTGTGATAGTGAAGGGACGTATGCAGGACGGTATGTTCCATCCCAGCAAAACGACTACTCAATCTCCAGGAGATTGTACAGCACAGTTGGTAGAACTGAAAGCTCTGATATTAGCACTACAATATATGGATCAGAATTCCCCACACTGATAGTGTGCAATTCATTTTACAGTGTGCAGTCCTATAAAGAATATCTTCATTATTGGGGCCAGAATGGGTTTAGAGATTTTAAGGGTCGCACAATAAAACATAAAATGTTATGGGGACAAGTGACAAAGCTGAAAGCGCCTGACACAGGCTCAAGATATTCACACCTTGAGTCATCAGCATTTTGGTGTACACGTTGATGGGAATTCACTGGCTGATGAAGCCGCCAAGGCGCCAGTGCGAACTGCTGCCGTAGCTGCATTCACTCATTCTAGCACAAGGATAGACAGAGACATACTGATAGCTGTCAATGCATCAAAGAATGTCTCTGCCGTCCCAAAAGGCTTTCCACTCAAATATTTCTATAAATTAGATGCACAAAACACACTGTATGCTCAAAATGCAGGAGTGGGGAATAGAGCTATACCAAACATGGATTGCAGATTAGGTTTAATTCTAGCTGCACACAAGGGTCTGGGTTTAGCACAGGCAGGAGTCACTGCAACAATTTCATTAGTGAAGCAGAGATTCTGGTGGCCAATTTTGTCTAAATAAACAAAGACTTATATCTTAAAGTGCAACATCTGTCATCAGATGATAGTTTCCACCGCTGCATGGCCACCACAAACACTATTACTCATTTCAGACCGACCTCCTGCATGTGTCTATTTGGATCACTATGGCCCCTTTAATTAAGACAGGGTTTACAAGTATATCTTGGTGGCAGTAGATTCATGCTTTAGATTTCTATGGGTTTGGCCTCAGCCCTTGACTAAAGCTTGAACAGTTATAAAAGATTTGTAAGTCTTCATCGGGACATACGCAGTTGGCACATTACATTTCGACTGTGGCCCTGTGTTTAGCTCTCGGGCTTACAAGGAAGCAATGGAAAGTATGGGTGTGGCCTTGCGGTACTCCTTGCCCTACAATCCTGAGGGAAATCTGGTGGTGGAGAGGAAACACCAGCACCTAAAGCAATCCTTAACAGCATGGGTATTAGGTTGGGGCAGTAGTGGGGTCCAGAAGGCACTAAACAAGATTTCAGGAAAATCCTTGGGAAGACTTACCCCCTATGAGGTCTTGTTTGGGACAAGAATGTGGGTACCTGACCCATTGTGCCAGCAGAGTGGCTGATGTAAAACAATTTGAATTGAATGATCATTTGGCTGTATTACAGGAACTCAATGCATTCTGGGAATTACAAAGCAACGTCCAAGTACAACACATCACCACTGGGGAAGTAACACCGGTACCAGCAAGACCTGTCTGGGTTCTGAAGAGTGGGGACCTGTTCAGAGAAAAGATCGTGGTCAAGAATGAGTTTGGGCCATCCTATAGAACCTGTACCTGTCCTGACGGTTCAATGAACAAGAGCAGTACTTCTTATGCTTCATGTCGGCCAAAAAGAAAAAAGATTTGTCTCCATTGATCTGATCAAACCACATTAAGTGGCCAATTATCAACAGTAGGCAGTGTGGCATCCTGGGTAGCCACAGATCTCCTCTTGCTACTATATAGGAAGTTCAGATAGAAAGACTAGTAACATTTCAAAACTCCTCTGGGCAAGAAGCCGGAGTAGCAAATAATGGAGTACGAATTACACCGGTTGAAACTGAACAATATCCGAATGAAGCTGAAACGCAAATTGGAATTCGGCCCAATTATGAAGTTTACATTAATATGTCTTCACAAGAAGCAACTTCTACAAACACTGCTGTGATCTCAAAGATATATTGAACTGCAACTGGCTATTTCATCAACTTCTATGACTTTTCTTCAGATCCAAGTGAACCTGAGCAAATGCTCCCCATTTCCAAGAAAGAACAATTTCGACAATTCTATCTCTGCTTGAAAAAGACTTACTTTGTGTCCCCTTGGTTCCATCTTTGGTTTGCCTTAGGGATCTGGGTCCTATTGATTTGGATTGGTATAGTAACTGGTTTTTTCCTACTTCTGAATGGAAATTACCTCCCACAATGCTCTGCAGTACAGCCTGTGAACTTGGTCCTGACATCACACCGTGAACATTACAGCAAGTTTCAATACCAGATGGTGTAGTTTGGAATAGGGTTCCATATGATGTATTAGGTCCTACTGAACATTAAAAAATTCCATATGTATTTAAAATTTCATTGAATGATTTCATTACTCTGAGTACACAAGAAATGGGATTTCTGGTTGGCTAAGGCTTTAGCCAAAGCCAGACAGTAACCACCACTCCATTCAGGACAAGGGAGTTACACGCTGAAGATACCCCCTGCTCACCCCCTTGGTAGCTTGGCACGAGCAGTCAGGCTTATCCCAAAGGCAATGTGTAAGGCATTTGCGCAACACACACACAGCAACAACATACGAGGCACACCGCAAAAGGAACTCCTGTAATGGCTGGATTTTCTGTCTAGATGGGATCAGCCCCCAGGGGCCCCTGTGACCCAGCCAAAACGTACTCACCTTCCCTTCTTAGATCGTATTCACACTAAGTAACTATACAGATAAATATACAGATTGCACCTAAGAATGGGGAATGACAATATACATATATGGATTTTCTACAATATCTTATTCACATCAGTTGGCCTCGCGGTCGCCCCGACCCAGACCGTTCTACCCTAGGGCAGATCTGACACGCAATCCGGCGTGTCTACACACGGGCCTGCAGAACCCAATGCTCCCTTTTCCAAAGCGTTCGCGATCCTGCGAAACCTAAACGTCAGTATCCCCCCTGACGCTCTCATTTAGTCTTATACCACAATCTGGTGGCTTTACACGGCAGTGTCCCTCCCGCCGTTCTCATTAACGCCGCATATCAACGACGACCACATTCCTATGAAACATTATTGGGATGATATCTCAACAGTCTACTTAGGATAAAACTAAAATAATAACTTTGGATATGGATTCAGATTGTATAGTGTACTCCGTGCTTACGACATCAAAGGTCCACTCACTCCCTCTTTATTTGATAACTATTCGTCTGATCGGGATTTCTCATCCGTTCGTCTAAACAATGCTCAACTAGGAGTGCCATTTACCGAGATCGAACACAAGTACCAGGTACACGATAATTCTATATGAATTAGGGTATTTATTGACAATAAACATAAATCACATTACTATGCAGCATTACATTTGCAAAGGGAATAAAAGATAAAAGTTAGGGTGCACATACTATAAGAATCGGTCGGACTTCACCTGGTTAATGGGAAATCGGGACTCGGCAGTCATCTAGGCTCCTGTCTCGTCTCTGGGTCCTGGCTCGCCTTGCAGTCACCCTCAGCCGTCACAAGTACACGTCTGCACCGCTAGGCTCAAACTCGTCTGCTCTCCCTCAGGACCTCGGAACCTTGCTGTTAATTAGCTACCGTCTCTCTCTCTCTCTCTGCATTAGTGCGCTCCGCGCCACTTCTCGTTCAGTCTATTTTCAGAGAGTTTCGGTCTTAAATCTTTCTCCGACTTCAAAGATGGCGACTTGTCCACCATGAAAATGAATAATGGTAGAGATGCTAACGGCTAGATGCCGCCTACGGACTAACTGACTGAAAGACTAACACCTTCGCTAATATCAAAGCCCGTTCCTTCATGGAAATTCACGGCCAGTAACCTGCCGCCCACCAAATTCTTGTACCTCCCCGTACCAAGGACACTTTCCCAGCCGGCCGGCCTGAAGTTGTGTCTTCGGAGTGGAGAAAAATACATTCCTTCGATAAGGGTCAGCCTGAACCGGTTCTCTCCAAGCGAACAACAGCTTGAAACTAAAACATCACTCTTAACCTAGAAAGCCTTCTCGAGCTACCAGGCAGAAAGCAAAATGGAGTCTGTCTCGCTTAAGGCCTACGGAGCCCATAATATACATAGCTCCATGAGAAACAGATCGGCATGTTAGCAAATGAGTAAATCATGACTAATACTTATATATCTAACCCCTCACTTAAATTCATAAGCCTTACTCTAAGGGAAATGGCACGAAAATGCCCTTATATCTGTAAGACAGGGTCCCTATCTATCGGCCTAATCCCTATGCTATGAGGGTGATAGGCTGGAGTCACTCTCCATCATTCTCCTTCTCCAGAGAGCTGGCAAAAAGACAGCCATAACATTACACCCCTTGACTCCAGTCTATTAACCAGTAACTAAATGGAACTAACGTCAGTAGACGAATAATATGAAACAAAACTAACTGATCTACGACTCTTCGTAAGTCTAAAAAATTGTAGCAGGGAAGGGATACACTGAATAAAACAGCAAATCGCTATAAGGATGCAGACAATAATAATAACCCCTCCCAAAATTTGTCGCAAAAAATGCATGTCAGGGAGCCAATTAAAAAGCCAGTCAAAGAAACCCTGATCTATGTGTTCTCTAATTTCTGCAGTCAAGTCGTGGAGTTTATTAATATGGGATTGGATATCTTTAGAATGATCAGATAAATTAAAACAGCACAGACCTTCAAATTCAGAGCATTCATGCCCATGTTTTAGCAACAAATAATCAATAGCGGCACGATTCTGCAAAATAGCTCTACGTTCACCTTGGGAATCTAATAATAAATCTGACAGAACAGTAGAAGTTTGATTGATCGATTTGACCATCCAGCAGGCCATCTTGCCGATTGTTTTGGCATTATAAACGGCCAATGCAGGAACACCAATAATAGAAAAAGCTAAACCAAGATATTCTGATCTGGAATAAAGATGAACAGAGGAATCACAATCTTCATGCAATGACATGGAATCTCGAACAATACGGGAATGGGAAGGAGGATGTGAAGAAAACATTAACAAACTTAATCTAGTGATGGCACACGGGCCACCAGAAATATTCGCAGGAATATAGGGCCAAGATGAATTCCCGCATGAAAAGAGCCATCCAGCCGGTAACAACATTGAACGATAATGGCTAGTGGCTACAACTAAACTTTTGCAAGTCATATTGTTCTTCACTGAAAAACATGAATTAGGAAGTCTTTTCGTACATAACAAACGCTGGTGAAATGAAAAAGTAGTAGCGGCTTGGAGTTTCAACCGCAGACATTCAGAGATGGCCTTAGGATTGCAGGTCATCATAAAGCAAAGGTCACCAGGGGTAATATTAAAAGTAGTAATTCTGGAATTAATAAGGACATCCTGGTCTGGAAGAAGAGTTCATGAGGGACAAAATTCATGGGCCAAGAAGTCGCCCAAAATGACATTAGGTCGGGCATTGGACACATTAAATACATGATGAAGTGTTTCAGTAGATGCAGGGACAGCAACCAAACAGGTTGATAAAATGTCAGTAACGGATTTCATGGGCGTAAGGCAAAAATGCGGAGAGTTCGTCACTCGCTTCGCGAGTGTGATCCAAAAATTGGAGGACTTCTGCCACGCGGATCGCGTGGCTCTTGTTATCCCATCACTCGGCGTCGGTAGATGCTCTCCTCTCCCGGCGTAGCAAGCCAAAAGGAGTCCAACGACGACACATCCTGCAGCAGCAGTCCAAAGAATGATCTGAAAGAATACAAACACAGGCCTTAATCATTCTCGTAAATAACATTTGTCAGCTGGGACAGCTTCCCAGCCATCTTGCCCTGGCTTCATCACCAAAACGGTGTTGTCATGACCGGTCGCAATAATATCAGCCTGTTCAGGAGGATTTTTAGGCGATTGCACCCATATTTTAGCTCCAGGAAGATCAGATGATCCGAAGCCTTTTTGTCCACGCACAGTTAGCAACGTTGGGGCAGAGCCTTTTTTGATCTCACCACTGAAAACAGGCATAATCAATAGCTGAGCAACACGGTCAGACTTTTTGATAAACAAATCCATCTCACTGCTGTTAAGCAAGAGAACCTTAATCTCTCCCTGATAATCACTGTCGATCACACCACCAAGGACTTGAACACCTTTCAGGGCCAGGCCAGATCTAGGGGCAATTAATCCAAAACTACCGGCAGGTATAGAGACACCTATGCCAGTTTCAACAATGATTCGATCTTTTCCTGGGAAGCGTGCATCATTTAAAGCATGCAGGTCGAGGCCTGCGGAACCTGGGGTTGCTCTACATGGAGCCAAAGCACCGGGGGTAATTTCCCAATAAGTAACAGTGGTAGCAACAGAATTAGGTTTCGCATCAACATGTGGAGGAAACAAACGCATCAAAGGAGATTCAGCATGTAACAAAGGATGATTATTCAGTATTAACAAGGCTTGAAGTAAGACATCTCTCCACTGGCTGTAACGGTCATCAGTCAACTTGCGCAACTGTTCTTTCAACAAACCATTCATTCTCTCAATCAGTCCTGAAGCTTGTGGATAATATGGAATGTGAAATACCCAGTCGATATTGTTTTCCATACAGAATTCCTGCACCAATCTTCCACGAAAGTGGGATGCATTGTCTGATTGAATTTGGAATGGGACACCATAATATAGGATAATCAGCTCCAGGGTTTTAATCGTGTTCACTTGGGTAGCATTCTTGCAAGGGAAAGCGACCAAAAGGCCACTGTAGGTATCAACCATTGTACAAATGTATTGACAATTTCTGCTCATAGGGAGCGGACCAATATAATCAATCTGCCAAATTTGGGCAGGCAATTTACCTCGATGTAAGTGACCTCGAACAATTTGAGGCACCTCTTTCTTTCTAGAATGCTGGCAAATGGGACAATGTAGAATGACATCTTTAATTAAAGAAAAGGGAATATGAATTCCTCTATCAGCAGCCCACCTGTTAGTGGCTTTCTCTCCAAAATGTCCTGCTTTCTGATGGGCCCATTTCGCCAATCCCGCCAAATCAGAATCTTGCATGTCAACCACTGCCTCAGAAATTTTAGATTGTTCATCTGCAATGTTATGGAAAAATTTGTCAAGGGAATCTATTGGAGTATGAGCATCCACGTGAAAGATTGTTACAGTACTGTGCGGAAGCAGTTCCCAAATTTCTTGCCACAATTCTTTACCCCATAATTCCTTAGAATGCAATTCCCAATTGTGCGAGTGCCATGTAGGCAACCACACCGCTAGTCCATTTGCAGTGGACCAAGAATCAGTGAAAATATGACATGTACCTGGTAACTCTTGTTTCAAAACTTGGTAAATCGCATAGAGTTCAGCATATTGACTACTCTTACCGTCTCCAGTTGTGCTCAACAATTTCTGAGTAATCGGGTTATAGGAGACAGCTTTCCAATGTCTCTTGTCACCAATGAACTTCGCAGAACCATCCGTAAACCACACATGTTTTCTATCCTCCACGGACAGATCATCAAATGATTTACCCCACTTCACGGGAGACTCCTGCACTACGGGAACCGAACGCTCACTTTCAGCCTCATTGGAGGGCGCCTGCGCCACTCGCTCATGTAGAACCGCCACACCTTTCGGACCCACACGTGCCCTGTCCTGAATGTACCATTTCCATTTAATCACACTAGCCTCCTGAGCATGTCCAATTCGATGGGACTTCGGTGAACTCAAAACCCACTGCATGATGGGAATCTCAGGCCTCAAAATCACAGCATGGCCTAAAGTCAATTGCTCGGTATCCACCAGAGCCCAATAACAAGCAAGCAACTGTTTTTCAAAAGGTGAGTAACGCTCACCAGCCTCTGGTAACTTTTTGGTCCAAAAACCTAATGGCACTTTTTGTCTGCCCTGCTTTTGCCACAAACTCCAATTGGCATACAGACCTTCCACGGACACATTCAAATCCACATTACCTTCACTCACGGGCCACAAATCCAAAGCATACTGAATAGCTTCTTTAGCCAAATCAAAAGCAGTCTGTTGAGGTTCACCCCACTAAAACGCATTCTTTTTACGAGTGACTCGATACAGTGGAGCCAAGATTTGACTCAAATGTGGAATATGTTGACGCCAAAATCCAAACAACCCAATGAAGGATTGCGCCTCTTTCCTATTTCTGGGAACAGCAAAATCAAGTATCTTACGTTTAACTTGTGGGATCACCTCTCTGTGACCCTCATGCCAGTTAATTCCTAAAAATTTTACAGCTTGGGATGGAGTTTGTAATTTGTCAGGATTGATTTCCCAACCTTTTGCTCGCAAACAGTCAATAATCTGATCTAAATGAAACTGTACCTGGTCTTGCGTTTCACCTTGAATCAAAATGTCGTCAATATAATGACAAATCTGAACTTGTGGAATCGTAGGTACTTCAGATAAATGTTCCGCCACCAGCCGGTGACAGATTGTAGGGCTATGTACATAGCCTTGAGGAAGACTCCGGAACGTCATTTGACGTCCATTCCATGTAAAACTGAATTGTTCTTGGCATTCGGGGGCAATTGGAATCGAAAAGAATGCATTAGCAATATCGATAGAAGCATACCATGTACCAGGATGCTTTTGAATTCTCTCAATCAATGTAACAATGTCAGGCACTGCCACAGTCAATTTAGGTGTATGTTTGTTCAATTCTCGATAATCAACAGTCATGCGCCAAGAGTTGTCACTTTTGCGCACTGGCCAAACAGGATTATTCCAAGCAGATGTGACCGGAGTAATGACTCCTGCGTCAACCAAATCCTGAATCGTAGCAGTAATTTCTTCATGACCACCTGGGATGCGATATTGTTTTTGAGAAATCACTTTCGTCGCTAAAGGGATCTTAATAGGTGGCATGCGTAAACGGCCAACCCGTACGGGTCTGGTCGAAATGTACTGTCTAGTACCAAACTGATAATAACCATCATCCAAATGCAAAGTCATACCTTTCAAAATGTCAATTCCAATAATGTATTCCAAAAGTGGCACAACCAACACAGAGTATTCTCTACGAGGAATCCTACCAATTTTAATCTCAAGTGCAGTTTGAACTGCGGGTGTTTCTTTACCACCCAGGCCGGTAATTGTAAAAGACTGTCCATGAAATTTCCTTGATTTACCATGAATTAAAGTGGCCTCCGCCCCAGTATCAACTAACGCTCGGGCCCTTTGGATATTACGATGTTTCCAAAAAATCTCAATATCTACATATGGTCTGTAATCTCTGTGGGCCCACCTGCGTACCGGAGCTTGACCTATTTCCTAGTCATTTTTCCTGCGTTCCGTCAACCAAGACAGATCAGGGTAGATGTTTTCAGTTTTCTTCGGTATCAGAATTTCTTGTTCATATCCATCTCCAGTACGAAACGGATTAGTGTCAGGTTCAAAAAGTTGTGAGTTACGGTCAGAGAGTCTATTACGATCCTCCCTCCTTCGTACATCAGGGGAAAAACTCCTTGCATCTCTACGTCTGTTAGAACCACGATCATCTCTTCCCCTTTCACGATCATCCTCTCTCCCCCTCCCATCACTACGACGGGGGGAATCACCATGTTCTTGGCGCCGATCATCACGGCGATCAAAATTCACACGTCGTCTCTCATCACCACTGTCATCCGAACCACGATCATAATCATTCTTTCGCACACGACGGGCACCTTCCTTCCGATCCAAACCACGCTTACGAAACATATCCCATAGGATATTATTAGGTTCACCATCGATCTCTTCCCTTTTGACACCATCAGCAATGAGAGCAAGAAACATGTCACGTCTAGAGAACTTATAGTCCCCACCAGTACGACCCTCAGGTCGGGATTGTCTTTCAGGTTTAAACCATTCACCCAGCTCACCAAGCTGACGAACAGACTCAAGCACAGCAGACAAAGGATTGCCAGTTTGGTTAATCAATAATGTCATCATGACCTGCTTGTAAGCAACAGGAGAAGTACGTATAATGCGGTTACGCACGGAAGATGTTAACAAACCATCCAATAACCTGTCAGCAGTACTAAGAAAGATACACGTTTTCATGACTTCTTCCTTTAAACGTTGCGACGCATCGCGCAGAGTGTACCACGGCTTTTCATCAGAGGGCCAATCAGACTCTGTTGGATATTTATGATTACAGCCATCAGACGCAAGCTGGAGTAAAGAAGTTTGGACATTACCATTAAAATTCCGAAAATGGTCCTGAATAGTAGAATCAGAACTCAAAGAGCAAAATCGTAAGCAATCAACAGCATCGAGCATAATACCGGAAGCGCCAAGCTCATAAAGACGCACCATCCAGGTAAGCAAGGCCTCACCAGGCCGTTGTTTAAATCGTTGCAGGATGTCACTAATCTCCTGCTGAGTAAAATCCTCAATACAGTCAAGAGGAATACCACCCGGATTACCAGGGGCTTGTTGTAATTTCCGTCGGAAGATCGAATGAGCAGAAACTGCGGGAAGAGCTTCCGAGGAAGCCCGCATCTTAGATTTAACAGAACAATCAGGGCAAGCTACGTCATCCGCACGGGAAGAACGAGCACAGTCAGAATCGGGAGTCAAATCAATGCATGAAGCAGATTTACAATCACGTCCGGAGCGAGAAGACTCGCGCTTGTCACCCTCCTCTGCCGAGGAGTCAGAAGTATGAGAATCCCAGATATTACCGTCCCACTCATCGGGGTTCCAATCCATTCCAGCTTTCGCTACAATCATACGCACTTTGCGGGACGACACGCGCCCACGACGATGTTTGTATTTATATCGTGCAATACGGACCGCAGCTCTTTCGGCAATGGTCTGATATGTTTCAAGTTTATCGGCAAGCAGTTTATTTTGACAACGCAAAAGAGTATGCGCATTTTGCAACTCAACACACTGTCCTTCCGTATCTTTAAATTGTTTCTGTAGTTGAACAAACTTCTCATGCAATATTCTGTATGCATTAAGAATAATCCACCCTCTGCGTCCTAGAATAGGAAGTTCATCGCCCTTCACTATTGGCGCTTTCTGTAAGCACGAGATCACATCGGCAGGCTCCGCCTGCTCCAAGCATGAAGACCAATTTTCACTCAAACCAGTAGAATCAGCCCACTCACGGGCTAAGGCCTCATAAGGCGTAGACTCCCAGCCGGGAATCTGAATCGGTAATTTAAAAACCGACGATGATTTTTTCGGAAACATAATCACACGCAAAAAATTATA
Organism: Lissotriton vulgaris; assembly: GCF_964263255.1. Lineage (NCBI taxonomy): Eukaryota > Metazoa > Chordata > Amphibia > Caudata > Salamandridae > Lissotriton > Lissotriton vulgaris. The sequence continues at coordinate 1,575,530,158 of NC_141691.1, forward strand.
TACACAATTATAAACAAAATTTTATACGTACAAGCCGAGCGCAAACCAACTAGATTAAAACAATACAATGCACACAGGCTTCGTAAACAGTTCGTGACGCCAGATGTAATGGCTGGATTTTCTGTCTAGATGGGATCAGCCCCCAGGGGCCCCTGTGACCCAGCCAAAACGTACTCACCTTCCCTTCTTAGATCGTATTCACACTAAGTAACTATACAGATAAATATACAGATTGCACCTAAGAATGGGGAATGACAATATACATATATGGATTTTCTACAATATCTTATTCACATCAGTTGGCCTCGCGGTCGCCCCGACCCAGACCGTTCTACCCTAGGGCAGATCTGACACGCAATCCGGCGTGTCTACACACGGGCCTGCAGAACCCAATGCTCCCTTTTCCAAAGCGTTCGCGATCCTGCGAAACCTAAACGTCAGTATCCCCCCTGACGCTCTCATTTAGTCTTATACCACAATCTGGTGGCTTTACACGGCAGTGTCCCTCCCGCCGTTCTCATTAACGCCGCATATCAACGACGACCACATTCCTATGAAACATTATTGGGATGATATCTCAACAGTCTACTTAGGATAAAACTAAAATAATAACTTTGGATATGGATTCAGATTGTATAGTGTACTCCGTGCTTACGACATCAAAGGTCCACTCACTCCCTCTTTATTTGATAACTATTCGTCTGATCGGGATTTCTCATCCGTTCGTCTAAACAATGCTCAACTAGGAGTGCCATTTACCGAGATCGAACACAAGTACCAGGTACACGATAATTCTATATGAATTAGGGTATTTATTGACAATAAACATAAATCACATTACTATGCAGCATTACATTTGCAAAGGGAATAAAAGATAAAAGTTAGGGTGCACATACTATAAGAATCGGTCGGACTTCACCTGGTTAATGGGAAATCGGGACTCGGCAGTCATCTAGGCTCCTGTCTCGTCTCTGGGTCCTGGCTCGCCTTGCAGTCACCCTCAGCCGTCACAAGTACACGTCTGCACCGCTAGGCTCAAACTCGTCTGCTCTCCCTCAGGACCTCGGAACCTTGCTGTTAATTAGCTACCGTCTCTCTCTCTCTCTCTGCATTAGTGCGCTCCGCGCCACTTCTCGTTCAGTCTATTTTCAGAGAGTTTCGGTCTTAAATCTTTTTCCGACTTCAAAGATGGCGACTTGTCCACCATGAAAATGAATAATGGTAGAGATGCTAACGGCTAGATGCCGCCTACGGACTAACTGACTGAAAGACTAACACCTTCGCTAATATCAAAGCCCGTTCCTTCATGGAAATTCACGGCCAGTAACCTGCCGCCCACCAAATTCTTGTACCTCCCCGTACCAAGGACACTTTCCCAGCCGGCCGGCCTGAAGTTGTGTCTTCGGAGTGGAGAAAAATACATTCCTTCGATAAGGGTCAGCCTGAACCGGTTCTCTCCAAGCGAACAACAGCTTGAAACTAAAACATCACTCTTAACCTAGAAAGCCTTCTCGAGCTACCAGGCAGAAAGCAAAATGGAGTCTGTCTCGCTTAAGGCCTACGGAGCCCATAATATACATAGCTCCATGAGAAACAGATCGGCATGTTAGCAAATGAGTAAATCATGACTAATACTTATATATCTAACCCCTCACTTAAATTCATAAGCCTTACTCTAAGGGAAATGGCACGAAAATGCCCTTATATCTGTAAGACAGGGTCCCTATCTATCGGCCTAATCCCTATGCTATGAGGGTGATAGGCTGGAGTCACTCTCCATCATTCTCCTTCTCCAGAGAGCTGGCAAAAAGACAGCCATAACAACTCCGCACAAGGTTATGTATAAAAGTAGCCTTTGTATTATCATAAACTCATTAGAATAGTAATCACACAATATACACTGTGCCAACTGGCACTAGGCAATATTTACAGGGGATTATATACACATGACAGGGCCAATTGGGCCACTGTCAGAACCATCACAAAGTGAAAATAGTTGATGTAGAACCAATAATAACCGTAGAACACAACCAATAATTACTGGCAAACACTGTGGGGCGGACACCGGCTCGCCAAAATAAAGGCAATTAAATCCAAAAGCGGGGTGGGCACCCACTATAAAATAAAGATAATTGCAGCATCAATGCGGGGTGAGCTCCCGCCTCATTAGCAATGCGGGGGAATCTCTATGCCGGGTATTTCCTTCTCTATGGGCAGCTCAGCGCTGCAAACCCAGCGCTTTCCTCTTCTTTGGGAATTTAAAATATAGTGCTCCCAAGGCGCCAGGAGCTCTTGAGTCCATGGGGTATAGTTGGGCTAAAATAAAATATAGCACTCACGAGGCGCTAGATAAGCAAAAGTCTTGAGAGATTGAGGGGGCAAGGCTGGGCCCAGTGAGGCAAGCCCTCATGGCGGTTCCTCCTGAGGCCCACAGCAGCACACCCCAGCAGGTTCAGGAACAAACACAAGTGAAGTAGTGTGGCTCACTGGTTAGAGGCGGCAGACCCGAGAGCAGAGGACGGCCCGGGACCAGGGTTCGATTCCCGGCGCGGGAGGTTTCTGGACCAGGGTCAGCGGACTCGATAATTCTCTCGCCTCGGTGCCCACTCTGATCAGCGATCACACTCGGCAACTCTGGGCATTAGCTTGCCTCATCTTCACCAACGGCCCCACCAGACCGCCGGGGATGCCTGGTCTCACCCTGGAGATACCCATTAAGGGACCATCTCTCAGGGAAGCCAGGAAGGGTTTCGCAGCGGTCGAAGCCCCTTGGGACCCTCCGGGTAAGTAGTGCGCTATATAAATGCCTATACACATACACAAGCACACTAAACATGGGGTCACAGCCCCTACATTTATACCACTGCTCTCCTTTGTCTGCAGTGTAGGGTTTGTGGGAACCAGATGCAACTGGTTCAGGGGGGAATTGGAACACTTTCTTTACAAGGCTCCTCTTCCCCTTTCTCAGGTGGGGGATCGGTGATCAAACATACCACAGGGGGTAGAGCCAGCATTGTATAGGCTAGGCACAGATCTATTCACGGTCAGGGAATTACTCCTCCCACTACTCACAATGCAGATGTCCCACTCAGCCTAGTGCTGACTCACCCTGCCCCTCCTGGAGCCACACACACAGCCCCTGTCACTCAAAAGCCAGACATGCAATTCACATCAGGCAGGCAGACACATAGCACACAGAAATACCTACTTCTAAAAGTGGCATTTCTAAAAGAGTTATAATAAATCTGCGCCCACCTTTGTGCAGCATTTATTATGATAATTCCAAATATACTAAACTTGACCACACTGCTCCTCCCATATCAGGAATTACCCATTGCATTCCTATGGGAGGGCAGGTCAATCTTACCAAATGTAACACAGAGAGAGCACGCACTTTATACTGGACAGCAGTGCTAAAGTGCCCAAAGGCTTAAAACCACCAACTCAATGTCAGAAATAGGGCTGGGAGAAAGAAAAAACGTTTAGGGATGACCCGGCAAAAAGGGCCAACTCCAACAGGAATTGTATAAAGATACATCTGACTTCGACAGTATATATTGTTACCAGCATTATGGTCATCACCTTTTGCGCAGACAGTGTTACACGCAGTGTCAATACTTACCATCAATGGGAACATTGCTAAACAGTAACAAAAGGTAGTTCTGTCACATTTGCACAGAAATTTGCATACTTATCGGGGTTCAATACATCAGGCCCAATGTCATACTGCTATAACTAGTACAGACAAATTCAACTGCGAAGAAAATGATGCTGACAAACACCAAGATCATATATTCAGCACCGTTTATACCCCAACTGTCTATACACGTTTTCGACTATTGGAGGGACACAATAGACACAAAGTCAATCTGTGGGACAAAAGATTGGCAGGGTTCCGGGATCTGAGGCCTTATTTAGAGCTTGCCTCATTCCATTACAGATAATATTCCTAAACAGAACAGTGCAACAGACTACCTGCTACGGGTTTACAAAAATCAAAGACCTGAAAAAACTATGAGTGAGGAGGTGCTGGGTACATTGATACAGAATGGTACATACAATTCATCAGCTCCCAATTGGAAGGGATTGTTGGTTTGGCCCAATGACACAAATAGGTGTCAGTCAAGATGCAAGAGTATCATCGGAGGGTTTAGTATTCATATGCCTGACCCACGCTATGTACACAGAGACGACCAAGGGGTACTGACTTTCTATAGTGTTGGAAAGTTGTGCCTACAATGACTAAAAATCTCAACACTATAACAGGTGAAACACCACTTGTCTCTTCTGTTAGACAACATGGATCTTAGGGATGTCTAGCTAGGTCATAAGAAACCCCGTAAAAAACGCTTCCTATATACCATATACATGAACTGTGGAAAGTCGCTCAAGAGGATGCTGTTGTGAGATTACGTGAGATTGATAGGATTAACCTTGAAAATGCCTTGGCTGTGATAGACAGTGGTATTACCACACTTTTTTCACATATTTATTCAGTGGGCAACATTTTGTCCTCGACAATTGACATAATGGAACAAGATTTGTCCATTTTACAACACGGGCAATCTCAATTGCCCTCCATTATGCTTTTAAACTGGATGCTACAATTATTAGGTGCTGGTCATTTGCCTTCGCAGTACATTAACAGCTAAAACCTGTTTTTGGCTTATAATCTGACCGACAGACAGTTGACCATGGGAAGCAGAAATACAAAGTACACTATGTTGCTCATTGAAAAATTAAAGAAGTTACCTTTTACAGTAGCAGAGTCACCATCTACTGAATGGTTAATTCATGGCTATATCACACTGCCAATCATGACATTCCAGTTCCAATACTGCCTTGGGTACATTCAAGCAGGCAGGTATGAAGCGTTGGGTGAAGGATACATACAGGAAAACTGAGAATTACCATATAGATATAGGTGCAGAAAAAAGGACACTAAAGTGTTCTTAAGTGGTACTGACTGCTGGGAGGCTTCAAGTGGATCTTTAGTGTGCAAAGAGGTGCCGCTTCATGGAGCGTGTATGCTTCGAAGGTGAACTTATCTAGCTACTTGAAAGGCTCCCCAGCTGCAGTTATTCATCCAGGCTTTGAGTTACTTTTGAATGGGTGTTATTTAATGCTGAATGATAAAGGCTGTTGTGGGATGGCGCCAGGCATCGCATATGTGGTCATGGTAAACCTCAGGGTTGTTTTTTGCAAGCAAGTATTGTCTCCCCCGGTTAGCACAGTTAGAAGGGCACCACTGGCCTTCATTAAATGTTTCCAGTATATGGTTTGATTCACTGAGCAGACTGAAAGCCATGGTGTGGCCTTAACTTTAGACCGAGAGACTTTTGATCTCCAGGTTGCAAGGTCTTCAGCAGAAACACAGGCCCTGGTCTGAACGAACTTCCCAATCCATTTAGGAGAAATGGTTCATCGTATCTTGAATCAGGTCTCTTAACCACCTTTCAGACCATCTTCGGAGTAATTCCAGCTTTCCTACACTCCGTACTTGGAAGCGCTTTTGGAGGGCTTCCTTTGGTCCTGCTATCAGAAGCGGCATCCAGATTTTAACCCCTTGCGTGCGTGTGATAGCTGGGAGCCATAACGCGTCACGCTGGGCGTGTGTGGAGGATAGCCCCCAGCCGTCCGAACCCCCGCACTCATTATTTCCCCAGAACCGCAACGGAATTTGCGCTGTGGTCAAGGGGTTAATACTATTGCTTCGCAATGGACATCTCAATCCCTCAAGAAATGGAGAGAAAGCTGCTAGAGTGACGTAGGCATGAGCTTATGGTGTTTTACCTGACTACGGCTCTGCTTGGAGAGCTGAGTGAGCATTGGTTCCTGTCTTTTAGATAGGTCTGGCTAAACTGTGTCCTGTCTGTGTTCTGTTGCCTCTTCTGTGGATTTGGCTGCGTGTTGGACCTGTGTCTATACTTCCATTGGTTGCTAGATGGGAAATAGAAGTGCTCCTGGAGCCCTTGCAGACCCTTGTGTACAGTTGTCCACAGTGTATTCCCATGTTGATGACAGCATTACTAGAGCCTCTAAGGGATCCTTCCACTCCTGCTGGAAGGAATGTCGGCTCTGCTCCAGATGTACAGGCATCGGGTTCAGGCGTGCAGGCATCAACATTTTCCCCGGAGCCTGTTGGGGGAATCAGAGATGAACATCTTTGTTCACTCTGCATGATACTGGAAGTTCTGGAGGGATTGCCACCTGCACATACGATGTTCAGCGATGTTGAGTCTTCAGCACAGGATTCTGAACCAATTTGGTCTCTCCTGTGCTGTGAACCGTTTGGAAATTTTTTAAAACATTTTCTAAATTGAAGGTCAAAGCTGACTTTATTTTATATTATTTTTATTTTTTACTGAGCATAGTGGCTTTCAAGGTTCTCAGTCTAATAACAACCACCTATACTAGTTCAGAGGACCTTTCTGAACGCCTTTTAGGGGAAAATGACTGCTCTTTTATGAACATATTTTCAGAATTTTAAAGTGCTTTTAGTATGTTTTTTTTGTAAATGTATTTATATATTTGGAAGTTTTACATAGCCCTGGCCAGACCCGAAGGTATTGGAGTGCTTTACATCAGAAAATAACACAATACATTCATAGCAAGTATGGGTCGCAGCGTAGCCATGAGGCGCTGAGGTCTTTGATAGTCTTAGAGGAAACTTACTGTCGTGAGTAGCGCTCCGCTTTCAGGGATGCGTGACATGAACGGGGTCAGGGGCGCGGCGAAGGTAGGAGTCATTGAGGACTCAGAGTCAAAGCGTAGCGAGGTGTCTGCTTCAGCGTTCCTACTGTACCTTCGGTTCACTAGGGATCAGTCTAGGAACACGACTTTGAGCTGACTTATACATTTTGCAAAAGATGGAAGTTCTGATGTGAGGGGGAATAGAGTTCCAGACTTTGGGCGCGTTATCGGCGAAGGACCGGGTCCTGTTTTTTTGTTTGAGTTTTTTCAGCTGGATGAGAAGAAGAGTGTCCAAACTTCCGAGGTTCTTGATCTGATCAGCTTTTTGAGTTTGGAAGCCAGATATTCCGGTTTGCCGGTGAGCAAGGCTTTGTGTGTGAGGCAGGCTGTTTTTAAGTTTGCCCGCATTTTAACTGGGAGCCACTTTAGTTCTCTGAGTGCAGGTAAGATGTGATCAAATTTCTTGATTCCAATGACCATTCTGGCATTGAGAGTTGTTTTGAGGGGAGCAAGATGAGATTTTGCTATGCCTCAGAGGGCTGCATTTCCATTATCTACTCTTGACAACACCAATGCTGGCTTGTTTGAGATCCTTGGGGGAGATGAACGGTTTTATTTTGTTCGGTAACATCAGGATAAGGAAGGCACTCTTAGCTGAGTTTTTAATGTGTTTGTTCATGTCCAGTTTCGGGTCTTGCGTGATACCTAGTGATTTCACAGAATCGGCCAGGGTGAGGTTCCCATTAAGCACATCGATAGCTTTTAGCCATTCTGCAATTTGGGGGTTCTCTTCTTTGTTCAGGATGAGGAGAAATTCTGTTTTGTCTTAATTCAGTTTGAGGTGGTTACTTGATAGTCAGTGTTGGACTTCTCTCAATGTGTCCTTCAGTCTTTGAATTTCTTTGATGGAGGAGGTTTCCAAGTAGATCTGAGTATCGTCTGTATACAGATGGAAGGGAATGTTGGCTTTTTTGAGTAGGGTGGTGAGGGGTGCCATGTAAATGTTGAAAAGTTGTGGGGAGAGCACTGAGCCCTGGGGGACTCCCCTGTTGATTGGGAGTAGGTCGGATGTACAGTTTTTGATTGTGATTCTTTGGGTGCGGTTGTGTAGGAAGGAGGAGGAAGAAGTGAAGGACCACCTTGTCAAATACGGCCCTTTCTTGGAGGGCCTTGATGAGAAGATTGTGCTAGACTGTGTTGAATGATGCTGATAGGTCTAGGAGAATGAGGAGACAGCAATGGTCTAAATCAAGTGATTTAAGGATATCGTCAATGATCTTGAGGATCGCGATTTCAGTGATTTTTATGCCTTTTTATTAGCGTTAGCTTTATCATTACCTAGCTGTCTCTGTTTTCTTTAGGATAGTCCTGCCCTGTATACCCCGTTTTACATACATTGTCCCATCCACACAACAATAACGATTCAAAACAGGTGACCTTTTACCTAGTAGCTTGCTATGTATCTTTGACACCAGGCTCTCGGTATTGTATCATAATCCCTGTACCTGACATACATAAACATGTCCTCAGGCACAATATAATTATTCTGTATATGGGTCACCACATTTTTCATCCTTGTACAACAGCCAGCTGTGCATGATTGGACAAAAAATTAATGATTGTTACCAAAACATTTATGGTTATTTTCAAAACATATCAATTCTAGAAGAAGCACTTGAGTGACGACTTTAGTATAAAAGAACCTGATTCCCCCCCCTACAAATTAAAGGAGAATTACTTCCAAGCTGACACGGGATCCTGCATGCTGAATCGTCAACACGCAACGGTCTGACATCCCTTGCGGGGTATCATCCTCTAAGCAGAGGCTGGGTCCTTCATTCTCAACCATCAGGTGGGGCTGGTTCTTCCCTAGGGGGTTCATGGCTACAGATACACATAGCTAAATGCATGTACATGCTACACATACAGATCTAAACTAGGTACATTTAGGCAAAATTACATAGAGCGCGCATTTTAGAAATATGCAAGTGCTACTGTTTTATCTGAACGGCTTCTGTACATCTTATTAGCACTATGGTAGAAATGTATCTACTTTTTACTATATTGGTACTAGCAATCTCTTTCGTACGCTTCTGTCTCCTGATTGTACCAGCATATATGTTTTACACAAGGCTGTCGCTGGACCAATAAATACTACTGAAACGTCCTAATTGCCATCCTGTGTATTTTCTGAGAGTAAGCAAGCATGAGTGCCTGAGCGAAAAGTACTGTACTGTTTTCCACTATCCCTGAGGAATCAGGGTTGTCATGTTCAGTAGTAACCAGAAACTACCTACACTTCTGTTAAATGCAGGGGGGTGGTAGTGGCACTATATAGATAGCTGGTCTAACGGCCGACATATCCTATGGGTGTGTCTGGAAGCGATAGGGAACCAAGCCCTCAGTTTAGGTCATCCAAAATGGGCAGGTCCTGGAGGACTAAAAAACACTTCAAGGTTTAGCTCACTTCAAAACGGATATTTATACAACTTGAATTGATGTCTGGAATTAGTCATTATGCAAACAGTGCATTTTTGCAATTCGCTCTTAGCTCTTATTTTCAGCATAATAATCATCATATTATAATTGTTTGGTCAACACAGTTTAATTTGTAAAACACAGTGTTAGAAATGGGGGTCTCTAGCTGGCAATGGTTTGCACCATTGTCCAAGTAGGGACCATTCTTCCTAGTCAAGGTAAGGGGGATGCACTTCTAAAATATCTCTGCTCACCCCCTTGGTAGCTTGGCACAAGCAGACAGGCTTATCTCAGAGGCAGTGTGTAAAGCATTTGTGAACTCATGCAGTAATGCAGTGAAAACACTACAAATGGACACCACACCAGTTTAAAAAAAGAAATATTCTTTATCTAAACCACAACAAGACCAAAGTGACAAAAATCCACAATACAGTACTAAAAATATGATTTTTGAAAGATAGAAACAGTTATGTTCCAAAAAAATGTGGGATGCAATACTTTTACACAAAGTACCTTGGATGTGTCGAAAAATGCAAGCAAAAAGGGTCGCAGGGAAGGTGATGCGTTGGTTCCTTGCTCTGGGGGAGGTAATGCGTTGGTTACTTACTGCTGTGCAGGGGAGATGATGCATCAGCTCCGTACCGGAGAGGAGGTGATGCGTCAGTTTCTTTCTGCATGGGGAGGTGATGCATCGGTTTCTTACTGCGTCCCTCAATGATGCAACAGACTTGACGCTTCGATGTGATGCATGACGATTTGGTACAATGTGATGCATGAAGTGCCTCGGGATGCGCTGCGATGGTTTCAGCCAGATTCACTCGATGCTTCGCTTCTTCCACAACAGGGCCTACATCAGAATGCAACACTTTTACACAAAGTACCTTGGATGTGTTGAAGAATGCAACCAAAAAGGGTCACCGATAAGGTGATGTGTCGGTTCCTTACACTCATGGAATGTGATGCAACAATGCAACAGACTTGATGCTTCGATACAATGCATGATGATTCAGTACAATGTGTGACGACCTGGTATGCGTTGTGATGATTTCAGCCACTTCCCCTCGATGCATTGGTTCTTTCACACCAGGGCCTGCGTCAGAATCTGTGCTTTGATCTCAGATATCAGAGATCGGTGCATGGGATTCGTCACGTGGCAAACACTTCAGCCACGAGCAGGCACTGCATCGAATTTTTCGGCGGCGGTGATGCAATTGAAAAAGTTTCTCACACTGTTGCGATGCGATAGAAACAGGCGATGCATTGATTTTCACAGTTCATACAGTTTCCAGTCCCAAAACAACCTCCAGAGGCCAGAACACTGGTGTCACCTCTCAGCAGGTCAGACCTCCCAGGAAAGGAGTTCGGGTGGGACTGGGGGTGCAGTCTTTGTGTCCCTGAGACTTCAGGGCAGGGGGCAAGCTCTATGCCAAGCCCTTGGAGATCTTCCCCAAGCAAGGTACACAGCATATAGCAAAGTCCTTAGCTTTTCCTTGGCAGAAAGTAGCCACTGCAGGCCAACCCCAGGCAGTAAACAGCACAGGGCAGTATTCCTCCTCAGTTTCTCCAGCACTTCTCCTTGGCAAAGGTTCCTCTTGATTCTCCGAAGAGATCTAAAAGTCTGGGGTCTGGGTCCCACTTCTTATAATTCAAAATCCTTTGTTCTCTGTGGAAGAGATGCTCTTTGCCCAGCCACATCCAGTTCTGTCCTCTCTGGTGCAGCTTCCTGGCAGGAGGTGGAGACCAAACCCATTTAGGTGTGAAAGAAATCACCTCCCATACTCTGAATGTAGCCCAGGTCCATACAGCCCAGCCCAGACCCACCCTGTAAAGGCAGGACACACCTAACCCCCCCAAGTGGCTGTCTGAACACAATGCATATCTCCAGCCCCTGTCACTCCAAATCCAGACAGTCAATACACAACCTAGCATAGGCACACTGGATGGTTAGGCAAGGAAATGCCTACTTTATGAAAGTGATATTTTCAAAGCCAGAATGTAAAAATCACCCTCACTAAAAGATGCATCTTAACATTCTGAGTTCAGGCATATCAAACTTTATTTTCCGATCTTGTTCCCATGGGCAGTTATGCTTAGAAGATGTTATAAGCAAACTCCCCATTCCATCCTATGGGACAGATAACCTTTCAATAGTAAAAAACGAAATTGGCAGTGTTTCACTATCAGGACGTGCCACATACATTAGGGCATGTATTACGATTCACATACACTGCACCCTGCCCACAGGGGTTTCTTGGGCCTAACTTAGGAGTGACTAACATTTAAGGAAAGGGAAGGTTAGGGCCTGGCAAGTGGGCGCACTAGCCAGGTCAACATGGCAGTACAAAACTACGCAAAGACAGTGCCTCGGCAGGTCTGAGTTACGTTTACAGGCTGCTTAAGTGTGTGGCGCAATCAGTGCTGCGGGCCCACTAGCAGCATTTGATTTACAGGCCCTGGACACCCATAGGGCAATGTACTAGGGACCGACAAGTAAATCAAATATGCCAAACATGGAATCACCAATCCATAACAGCAATTTACAGGGAACACTTGCACTTTGACACTGAACAGCTGTGGCAAAGTTCCCAAAGCATCTATACCAGTAAAGCGAAGTCCAACACACAGCATCATAACATGAGTTAAAGGAAAAAATACAGGGGAAACTCACACCAATATTGCCAGGTCCAACATGTGTCCTCCCTAGCTGAAATGTGGGGAGAACTACCCACCCTCTTGAGAGTTTCCTTCACTAAGGAGGAAGAATCTGGACAGACCATCAACATTGTCGTGTTCTGTACCCAGGCGGTGTTCTACCGTGATGTCTATCCCCTGTAGGGAAATGGACCACCTCAAAAACTTTGGGTTCTCATCCCTCATCTGCATCAACCCTCTGAGGGGCCTGTAGTAGGTCTGAACCTGGAAGTGAGTCCCAAACAAGTAAGCCCCAGCTTCTTCAGCACCCACTCCTCCTCAAAAGCCTCATGCTCAATCACACTCCAGCTATGTTCCAGTTGAAGTAACCTCCTACTGATGAGGCTACAGGTTGGTCTAGGTCCTCCTCATTTAGCTGTGAAAGCGCACACCCAACACCATGCTCTGAAGCAACTGTCTGCACCACAGACTCCTGTGAGAAGCTGGGTGCCTTGATCATGGGCGCCATGCACATGGCAAATTTCAGAGCATCAAAAGCTTTTTGGCATGAGTCAGTACAGTTATCTTCGAGTGCTGATAGAGAGCGGGCTCACCTGCCTGAGATTTTACCATACTCACCTGGGCCCTTAAATCAACATACACACTTTGAACAGGTAAACCTATGCTTAATCAATTTTTGTCTAACCTTTCAGTACCTATACTATTTGACTTACCAATCCTGGTCACCGGTACCTAAAGTCCTAAGGGATCAAGGGTGTTAGCATAATAGGCAGTAAATCAACATTTGCACTCATATAATAACCACAAACGCGGGAAAGATTTAAATTCTTTATCTAACGTAAATTATTAAATGTCAGTGTCCACACTATATTAACTGAAACTTGATCAATCAAGAAAAATATGTTGAAGATAAGATAGAATGAGAAACTTTCATTAAGCATTGGAACATAGGGAGGGTGGAAAAAGGAAGAACAGTGCAATGACGAACCCACATTTATTATAATTACCTAGAATGGTGTGAAGACCAACCCTGTCCACGGGCTGGGTCAAAAGACAGAACCCCAAAGTGCAGGTGCCAGCAGGAAAGAATAGATGCAAACCAGAATCAGGACAGGTACAGACCAAATTGGATCAGGACAGGACCACCTCAGGCTAAGACTAGCACCCACAGCTAACGTGCTATGCCTGCGTTGCACTTTCTCTGCAGCCAACAGCCAAACCCTGATTGGGTCTTCGAAATCCCCCTTCCTAGTAACCCTGATTGGGTTATCGAATCTTCTAACAGAGTGCTCCACCAGCACTTCTGCTCTTGATCACCTATTGAGTGCGTTGGGTCAGTGGCAGGTCAGCTATTCGGACAAGTGGGACAAAATAACTAGCTAAGCCGACTCTAGTTATACTATTTTCCAGGGCAGTGTACCACCCCCCAATGTTGTAAGTTTAAGGATCCCCAATTTTGATTGGACAAAAGGATGAGGAGAGGTCATCACACCATACCAAAATGAAACTTTTCTTCTGCATTTTAAATTAGCGTTACTCCCCATCAATTTATTTTCCCATGTGTTTTTTATTCCACCCAACAATTGAATGTTCTTATAGAAATACAATGTTAACAGTTTGTCTTCCGCTTGAGGTCATCAAGTCAGGTTCCCAGGCGCATCTTCTAGTGTGATGAAAGCTTGGCTTTGATTCAATGACGAATGACTTAAGCTCCTTCTGGAGTTTGACATGCGTAGTGTGGGTTTTCAAGATGGAGTAATTGCACCTCCCAGGCCCTTCAAGATGGAGTAATTGCACCTCCCAGGCCCAAGATTATGATACATAAAAATAGAAAAAAACAGCTTTAGAGCACAGAATAAATGAATGCACTGTATATCACTTATCTCTACTCTATTCCCATTAATTTATTTTAACTTTTGTGTTTAGTGTTTAGGCAAAACAAACAGCTCAGCAAAAGCAGCAGTGCAAGCTTCATGCATGCTGTAACACAAATGAGTCATCTTAATTCTAGTGCGCAGAAGCGAAAGTTTTCCTCCAAGCAAGAGAGTACGTCATATCAAGTGAGTATGACGGACGCATGGCCAATAGAAAATCCAGCGTAGCAGCAGCCGTTTTAATGCAAATGTAAATGTAAATGTAGTTGATTTATATAGCGCTGTATCACCGACCGGTTTCTAAGCGCTTGCTTTGGGAACCCGTCCTGGTTTTCCCCTGTGAGATAACCCATTACTGGGTATCCCCAAGGTGAAAGCCAGGCATCCCGCTGCGAGGGGCCATCGTGGAGATTAAGCAAGCTATTGCCCAGAGTTGCAGAGGGGGACTCCATGATTGGAATAGGCACCGAGGCGAGAATTGGCAGGTCCGGGGAAATTTTGAGCCCAAGACCCGCCGAGGCGGGGAATTGAACCCTGGTCCGGGCCAGACCTCTGCATCAGGGTCTGCCGCTCCAAACACTTGAGCCACACTTCTCCACTGCATGCGGATTATAGTTAATAAAAGCACATTGAAAAGCTTCCCTTAGATACTAAATATATCATGTAATGCAATAATAATTAGATAAAACATGTTAATTAGTACGTTATGAGTTATTTGAGAGGGTTGAGTACAAGCAAGACGCTCTATGTGCACTCAATCCTTGCTCCATCAGCGCACAAGGCCCTGCTGGGGTCTTGACCCACACTTTTTGACCAGGCTGAAACTCGATCAGTGTGGCATTCTGATCATACCACTGTTTCATCTCTTACTGGCTGGCTTCCAGATTCGACTGAGCGACTTGTCTGAAGTGTTTAGTCTGGTTCCTGAAGGCCAGCATGTAGCTATATACATCCTGGGGACTTTTACCGGGAGCTTTCTCGCAGACTTCTTTGACCAGACTTAGAGGTCCTCTTACAGGATGCCAATACATGAGCTCAGAGGGAATGAACCCTAAGGGGTATTGCATTACCTCCCTGTAAGCAAACAACAGGCATTGTAAGAGGACGTCCCACTTATGGCTCATGTATTCACCAATACCCAAAATCATGCCCTTCAGGGTCCAGTTGAATCTCACAACCAGCCCATTACCTTGGGGGTGGTAAGGAGTGGTAAACTTGTAGGTAACACCATATTCCTGCCACAGGGACTTCATGTACCTGGATATGAAGTTGGTAACCCAGTCAGACACCACCTCTCTGGGTAACCCCACATGGGAGAAGATCCCCATCAATGCTCGACCCACCATGGGGCCGTCACAGTCCGGAGAGGGATGGCCGTAGGATACCGGGTGGCGTGGTCCACCATGACCAGGATGAACCTGTTGCCCAGGGCTGTCTTGGGATCCAGAGGACCCACAATGTCAATACCCACCCTCTCAAAGGGGGTGCTGACGACAGGGAAAGGTTGGAGATGAGCCTTGCACTTCCTCCCACACTTAGCATTGCCTGCAAGTCCGGCAAGACCTACAATGTGTTCAGAGTTCTTACGCATTTGGGGCCAGTAAAAGTGGGTGACAGGTCTTTAAAAGGTCTTGTCTTTCTCCAAATTCCCTGCCAAAGGCACATCATTAGCCAGCCAAGTAGGAAGGCTCTGAAGCACTGGGGTATCACAGCACAAGGGCTGACCCAGGCTCATCAACTTTAGGCTAACTATACAGGAGGCCATTCTCCCGGTAAATTCAATGTGAGCCAGACTGATCACCCGCTGCCTGGTGTGCAGTCTGTTGCCGCAAACCAACAAGAAAGGGCATATCTGCTGCTCCTAGCACAATTCCTCCCTAGAGGGGCCCACTTCCTGTTGCCAATGGGTCAGCTCAGGCATGTCCCCAAGTTCAGCCACTTGCTCCTCTGCACGCTCCAGGGCATCCCCCTCAAGGCTGGATTCCTCTTGGACCATGAGAACTTTGGGCCAGTTTCTTGAGCCTCCTGCCTCTTCTCTTTCTTTCAGGCACCTGGGCCACTGTTTCAGGCTCCAGGTCCTCTTGATTACCCTTACTGGCTGCCATATCTGCTATTTTAGTGTGAAAAAACAGCAAGATCTTATGGCACAATTCTTGGGACCCAATAACAGGGTCAGGGGTATGTAGGGTACACAGGGAATCCACGATTTTAAACAGTTCCCTTGGTGAAGTGAGGGAGGCTGTAAGGTTGGAAAAATAGGCCTGCTTTTCCTCACTTATCCTGCTCTTATACTTTCAATTCATGCACCCCTTTTTTCTCCCTGTCCTCCAACTTTTCTGCTGGAGACAGCCCCTTTGAAAATAGACTGCAACCCCCTGGGAAGGTAAACTCCCCACAGGCGGACCCAATAGCCTATCTTGCAGTCCATCTAAAGAATGTCTGACTAAATATCGAAATCAAAAATATCGAAATACAAAAATATCGGAACAAAAATATCGAAGTCAAAAATATAGGAATCCTATCCCTAACAAGGTAAGTACAAAAATATCGAAAAAATAATATCGTAGTACAAAAATATCGAAATTAAAAATATCGTTTTTTTAAATGTATTAATAATAATGTAAAAATAATTATAAAATACATATAATGTTACAAATATTAAATAAAAATATTAAAACATAATTAAAAAATTAAAACTAATACATATACATTTAAAATAAATTAAAAACTTAATAATTAGATGTAATTTTATATTTTTTTATTTCATTTAATTGATTTAATTTAAATTTATTTTATTTTTACCCTGTACGACTGTACCCCAAAAACACAAAACTGACCCTGAACCCTAAAAATACCCCTTTACCCAAAAACCCAAAACTGACCCTGAACCCTAAAAATATCCCTGTACCCCAAAAACCCAAAACTGACCCTAAACCCTAAAAATACCCCTTTACCCAAAAACTGAAAACTGACCCTGAACCCTAAAAATACCCCTTTACCCATGAACTGAAAACTGACCCTGAACCCTAAAAATACCCCTGTACCCATGAACTGAAAACTGACCCTGAACCCTAAAAATACCCCTTTACCCAAAAACTGAAAACTGACCCTGAACCCTAAAAATACCCCTGTACCCATGAACTGAAAACTGACCCTGAACCCTAAAAATACCCCTTTACCCAAAAACTGAAAACTGACCCTGAACCCTAAAAATACCCCTGTACCCATGAACTGAAAACTGACCCTGAACCCTAAAAATACCCCTGTACCCAAAATTAATTAATATTATTTAATTACCAATTAATTATTAATTAACAATAACAATAAAGTAAATATATTAGCACATTTGCTGTAATTAATTTAATTTAATAATTAATATTATTTTGCACACTTAATTAATTAAGAATAACAATAAATTATATATAAAAAAAATTACTATAATTAATGTAATTAAATAATTAATAATAATTAATTACCAACTAATTAATAATTATAAATATGTAAAAAATTATAATAATTAATTAACTAATTAATAGAAATTAATTACCAAATATTAATAATTAAAATATGTACAAACATATATCAATTAATTAATTATTATTAAATTACTTCCCACCCTATTCCCCTATAAACCCATAACCCGCTACAGAACATATTTATCAATTAATAAATTAATTAAAAATAATTAAAAATTAATTCTCAATTAATTAATTAATAATTCCTACTAATTAATAATTAATTTAACATAATTAAATTACTTCCCACCCTATTCCCCTATAAACCCACAACCCGCTACAGTAGTAAAAGACAATATTTAATAAAATAACATTAAAAATAAATAATAAAACATAATAAATACAATATAATATACACTAAATTTATTTAAAAATAGATATTAGTAACATCAAAGTTATTAATTTCGATATTATTAACATCGATATTTACAACTTCGATATTACTGATATCATACCAATATCGATATTTAGACTGTCGATATTACTCACCTTCGATATTTTTGTATTTCGATATTTAAACTTCGATATTTTTGCATATCGATATTTAAAAATCGATATTTTGTCTGTGTACCCATCTAAATTCTCCACATCATCCATGGGTTGATCGTCATGCTTGCTGGCATCCCTTGACTTCAACCAGACCCTCAGTGCCTTTTGGAGTTCCTCTTTTCTGGAGAGGCCTCTTACAGAGATTTTAAACTTTTTGCTGAAAAGGTTTAAATTGTGGAACAGTGTAGGTTTCAACCCTATTCTCTTCAAACTCAATATCCACAGATGCAAGTGATGCTGGCTTTGTCATGATGAAGACTGGCAGTTCTAAGTTGTAGGAAAAAAATAGTCCCAAAGAAAAAGTTCCATTAGTTGTATGTGGTTTTGTGATGGTCTGCACTCTACTAGTAGTGTACACCAATCACAGTATGTAAGACAAAAATGCAAGTACATATCATTCCACCGCTGCCACAATGTTAGAAATGGGGGGCTCTATTTGGCAATGGTTTGCATCGTTGTCTAAGTAGGGACCCTTTTTCCTAGTCAGGGTAAGGGGATACATTTCTAAAATAACCTCTGCTCATCCCTTTGGTAGCTTGGCACAAGCAGACAGGCTTATCTCAGAGGCAGTGTGTATATCATTTGCGAACTCCTACAGTAATGTGAAAACACTACAAATGGACACATACCAGTTTAGAAAAATAAGTAATTTGATCTAAACCAAAACAAGACCAAAGCAACAAAAATCCACAATACGGTACTAAAAATATGATTCTTGAAAGATAGAAACAGTTTTGTTCCAAGAAAATGTGGGATGCAACATTTTTACACAAAGTACCTTGGATGTGTCAAAAAATGCAAGCAATATGGGTCGCAGGGAAGGTGATGCGTTGGTTCCTTTCTCCGGGGGATGTGATGCGTCGGTTCCTTACGGCTGTGCAGGGGAGGTGATGCATCAGCTCCGTACCGGAGATGAGGTGATGCATCGGTTTCTTACTGCATGGGTAGGTGATGCCTCAGTTTCTTACTGCATCCCCCAATGATGAAACAGACTTGACGCTTCAATGCGATGCATGATGATCTGGTACAATGCGATGCATGAAGTCCCCCGGAATGCAGTCTGAGGATTTCAGCCATGTCCCCTCGATGTGTCGGTTCTTCTACAACAGGGCCTGCATCAGAATCGGTGCCGTGATTTTGGATGTCGGAGGTCAGTGCACGGGATTATTCGCACAGCAGACACTTCAGCTGATAGTAGGCGCTGCCTCAATTCTTCAGCGGCAGCGATGCACTGGAAAATTCTTCTTGTACGACTGCGATGTGTCTGAAGCAAGTGATGGTCAATTTTCACAGTTCTTGCCGTTTCCAGTCCCAAAACAACCTCCAGAGGTCCAGAACCCTGACGGCGCCTCTCAGCAGGTCAGAACTCCCAGCTAAGGATGTCGGGGGACTGGGGGTGAAGTCTTTGTGTCCCTGAGACTTCAGAACCAGTAGGTAAGCTCTATTTCAAGCCCTTGGCGATCTTCCTCAAGGAGGGGATACAACACGCAGCAAAGCCCTTCTCCTTTCCTTGGCAGAAAGTAGTCACTGCAGGCCAACCCCAGAAAGCAAACAACTCAGGGGCAGTATTCCTCCTCAGTGTCTTCAGCTCTTCTCCTTGGCAAAGGTTCCTCTTGATTGTCAGAAGTGATGTAAAAGTCTGGGGTCCGGGCCCCTCTTGTTATGATATAAAAGGCCAGCCAAAACAGTTCCGTCCAATACGGTGAAGCTTCCTGGCAGGAGGTGGAGATAGCATTGTCTAAGGCAGACCAAGCCCATTTAAGTGTGAAAGAAATCTCCTCCCCCTACTATGAATCCTGCCCTGGTCCATTCAGCCCAACCCTAACATACCCTGGAAAGCCAGGACACATCAAATCCCCCCAAGAGGCTGTCCGAACAAAATGCACATCTAGAACCCCTGTAACTCCAAAGCCAGACATTCAATGCAAACCTAGCAGAAGCACACTGGATGATTAGGCAAGAAAATATCTACTTCTAAAAGTGGTATTTTTAAAGAATGGATGTAAAAATAACCCTCATTAAAAGATGCATCTTTTGGTTTTTTGTTGTGTTTTTTTGTCCTCATTTGCCCTAAACCTTGTTGACCAAACAAGCTGTCTGTAGCATTACTAAGCGAACTGAGAAAAATAGGCATTACGTTGGAATCTCACAGAGCCTTCAACCTATGGGTACATTGGCAGATATGAATATTGCAACACCCGAAAAAGGGGAGGAGGTTACTCTTCAACTAGGCCTTCAAGAACCTGATGGACACCTTCGTTGGCAGATGAGCGGGGGTACCCAACGTGGTCCGAAGAGCACCAAGGAGGCATAATCATGGGACCCGGCGTTTGATACATAGTTAGTACAAAAGTATACTTCCCTGTCTTTCAGGTCCTGATCCACTTAGCAACAAGTGCCAAAAGGCTTTCTTTTTAGTACTGAAAGCTCTGGACAAGTCCATGTTAGATGTCTCGTACATTGACGCCAGCCAGACGGGGTGCATATGAGGGGAGGGTTCAATCCAATGCTTAAATATTTGCCTCCTAGCTAGCAAAATAGCATAGAATAAAAGGGATTTAGCTAGTCTAGTAACTTGATAGGTGAGGCCAAAAATGATCAAAAATGATCAAGGCCAAGTCTATTTGAATTGGGGTTCCTAAAATACCCTCCAAAGAACTTAGTCCCAAAAAAGTGCGATGACAGGACAGTCTTTACACATATGGATATCTGAGGCTTCAGCCAGACCGCACTTCCTACAGCTAACTTGTGTCCCATTTGAAAATGTAGACAGCTTTAAAGGGGGAATATAGGCCCTATGTACAGTGAATAAGTGGTTTCTCTTCAGCCAGGCAGGTTTTACTATGCTAAAGAGAGTCTTAAATGAATTCTGCCACAATTGCTCGCACTGTTCATTTGGAAGATGTTCACTCCAAACTTCATCTACAAGTTTAAATTCACCATCCATGGCCTCCTCCATTGCCCAGTACCAGTAGGAGACCTCCCTCCAACTACCCCACTACTGGCCTGGCTATTAACTGTTGTTCTAGAATGTTGCCCCCGCCTATAGGTGTTTTCTGGCTTTGCTGTGATTGGACCCAGCTCTGCAGATGGATGTACTTGAACTTCGAAAGACCTACTCCCCCTCTTTCTCTTAATTTATCCAATGAAATGAGGGTACCCTCATAAACCAGATCTCCCCATACTTTCATACCCGCTTCTCTAAGTGGTGAAGCAATCCGATCCTAAAGACATTCCGGTTTGCCTGGTGAATCCCAGAGGCGCCAGACTAGAAAAATAATTAGGGCCAACAAGGCGCTTTAGTCTAGCCCATGCACTAATCATTGCCTGGAGAACTTTAGGTTTATCCTTTTTGAAGAATTTTGGTAACCCAAATTTGAACAAAAAGCCCTCTTCAGGTAGATTGGCCCCTCATAGCCAAGAACCTGCCTCCTGTCCTGGTGTTTACACACATTTTTAACAACATCCAAGAGTGATATAACTGAATGCCCCAGGCATAGTATTGTAAGTCAGGTAGCGCCTCAGCTTCTTCCAGGCTATTCTAATAGTTCTGTATGCCCAGATAAAGAAGTTTACGACCTGCAGATGTTCATCAATAGCTAGTTTATCAAAGTGTAACGGAATTGAATTAAAGAGAAAGGTTATTTTAGGTAGCACCATCATCTCAACTAAATTCACCATCATAAGAATGGGTAAAGGAAGATGGGCCCAAGATTGCATCTGTTTTTGACACTGCTTTGACCCCTGCACTAGATTAGCCTCTGCAATCTTGTCTATGTCCAGGACGATTCTAACCCCCAGGTATTGCAAACTAGGGCTGACATGATGCTGACTCCTCTCAAGGTTCCACGTCATGATCTCAGTCTTCCCGGCGTTCACCTTATACCCTGAGACCTGTTCGAATTCCTGTGCCAAACTGATCACTGCCGGGAAGGTTGTTTCCAAGTCTGCCGAAAGAACCAAGATGTCATCTGCATATAGGGCCACCTAGCTCTCCCACTCTCCATGTCTGAAAAGCACAATGCTAAGATCTTCTCTGAGCCTCTGCGCGAAAGGCTCAATATACTGATGCACTCCAGCAACAAGACCGGGAAAAGCCTTGGAGAACAGTCCGGTAGTTCAGCGAACAAAAAAGGGCAGGTAAGGCGGCATGACGCTATGGGATGGGAGAAAGGCGCTCCAGGTGCAAGCGGCTGCTAAGATAGCAGTCGCCATGTTCTCCTCAAGCGAGCCACTAAAAGATGCATCTTAACGTTCTGAGTTCAGGCATATCAAACTTTATTTTCCCATTGGGTTCAGATTGGGGTCAGATTGATCTTGATGGACTTGGGAATCTGACTAGGACTGAACAAGCTGCCTCCACTAGATTCTTTGTATAGTTTGAGATAAACCTAACTCTGATTAACTCTTCCCTCACACCCTCCCTAAAGCCAACCAGTGCCAAATCCTTTGCAGAGACATTTATCAACCTTTTGATATTAGCAAACACCTTTAACAATTCCGAGCTGTTCAGGGGCTGCTTAGCTGGCTGCCTCCTATTCTTTTTAGGTTGCACCTTTAGGAATAACAGTGGAGGTCTCACCTGCTCACTATCTTTTCCAGCATGTGCTGCAACAACACTACTAGGGTCTGCTAGTGTATTTCTTTTAGTTCATCCTCTTTTAGTAGATCTTACACTCTGACTTATCATATGTGGAGAGAATCTTACCATGGAACCTTTGCTATATTTAACATTTCAAATTGGACTAAAATTGTTACCATTTTCCTCCCACCAGACTAATTTTCCCCTGTTCGGATTCCTTTCTTTTTCTTCCCTCTCTCCCCATAGAGTTAACCTTGGACTCTAAATTCTTCTTACTTGATTGCCACTC
The DNA here is from genome assembly GCF_964263255.1 of Lissotriton vulgaris. Taxonomy (NCBI): domain Eukaryota; kingdom Metazoa; phylum Chordata; class Amphibia; order Caudata; family Salamandridae; genus Lissotriton; species Lissotriton vulgaris. The sequence goes on from NC_141691.1 coordinate 1,575,552,790, forward strand.
AGTAATGGATTTTCTTCCAATGTTTCAGTTTTTTTCCCTATTTTGGGGACCGTTAGGCTTGGAGAGTTAACGAGTTGCTTAAATGGTTGGCTAAGAAGGGCTATACTATGTTTCTTCTGTTTCTTCTTACAATTTATTTCCCCTCTCCATTTCGGGTGCCTCATTTACCCCCCCAGCCACATAAAAATAACACTATATCTAGATAGAACCTTTTTTCCCCAAAACACCTCTCCTTCACAAAGTTAGACAGGGATGTCTTGATACAAAACTCTCATTACTTGTAACCTCCATGTGGCAGCATACCTCACCTAGGGGTGGACAGAACACCAGCTGCCAAAGTACCCCCTTCTATCTCTTCTCTTATGAGGACTTCTTTGACTTCAAGCTTTATTGATTTGCCAATAGTTTCAAGCAGGTTTAGAATCTTAAAATTCTAGGTGTTATTCAAAAGTAGAGCTTTTTGCACACCCTGAAAAGTTACTTACATTAGGTGGAGAAGATCCAACATTGATCATTCTTGCAAAGTCAGAAACATTTCACAGAGGGTTTATTTCATGTTCGCGTTCAAGGTTGGCCTGTTTGGTTTCGTCAGTCCCCCTTGTATGGCCAACTGTGGTTTCTTCAAATCCCCTGTGCTCAGCAATAAAGATACATTCATGCTGCAGATTTTCCACTACCTTGGTCAGCACTCTACCCACCCAAACTCCCTTTGCAGTTATTGGAGATGATGAACATCTAGAGAGTATTGCCCCATGAGCCCCACTTTGGGGCTCCCTCCGGTTTAAATAATTTGACAAGCCAATGTCCTTTGCACCTTGTCCAAAACCTTCAGATAGAGAACTTAGATAGTCTGCATTGCTTCTTAACAGGGAGGCAACATCCAGTTCATACAACGGATAAGCATCTTCCACCATTTGAATTATCTCTGGAGCACATAAGAGTGCGGATTCAAAAAGGGGGGATCACACCACCTGGCACCACCTTCATTCCCTCCTATGGTGAAAGTCTTTTCTATTCCTTTTGCGGCAATATTTCCAGTTTCTTTTTCAACATCCACTTTTGAACTGGATGATCTCCTCCACCATTTCATTTGGGCCAAATCTTTAGCATGGACTTCTAGCTTTAAATTGTTTAGTAACAAAGTCTCACTGATAAGAGGGTAAGCCCGCAATTGGCCTGACCTATTTCCCCCTTTGGCTCAAAGTCTTAATCTTCAAAGCTTTAGGTGGGAGATACCAGAGAAAGTAATGGACATAACATGCTCTCTCAATTACGGGCTCAGGCAAATGGTTATTTACTGGCCGACCTAGAGATATTTGTAGCTCCTGGTCCATCCCTGTCATTAGGGACCTCTGTGGGTGGCATCTTGCTAATGTAGGCGGAGCACCATCACATGTCTGTGTCCTCACAGCACTGTCCACTTTCCCCTCATGCTGACTTATGATAGCATTTATAGATAAACCCTCTTTACTACAGGTGAATGGGGTTTGAGAGCTCAGATTTTAACTGATCATAGCAGAAGTTCAGGAGCGTCTCAGATTCAGTCAGAAGCAGTGTGCTGAGGTCGTTGGTAGCAGGTGCACAATGATGAAGTGGGCCATCTGAAAACACACTGCACAGCTGGACTTAACGGTAAGTCTGGGGGATCCCACTAAAGGGAGCACGCCGCAAGGGCCAAGCAGGCTGGGTGCAGAGCAGATAGGGCAGCCAAGCATTTTGTGCTGAGATTGTCCTCATGGTCAGGTGCATGCAGGTTTCAGAGGCAATTCTGGGACAGCTGGGCCACTCACAGAGTGGGTCTCAGGAGTCTCGAAGTCCTTCAAAGGGTGTCTGCATCCTGTATAATTGGAGTCCTGCTCAAGTCTTGTGTGTAGGGGATCTGGTGTATTTGCTGCAAGGCCCCTTGTAGTTTTCCCCATGTTAGCCTAATTGTGCATGTTGTAGGCTGCATTTTCTTTTGCACACGTTACTATATAAACACACTTCCTTTTGTGTAATATTGTACTTTCACACGGAACCTGCAAATGTTTTTGTGTACTGTTCTTTTCCTGGGATTTAGTCTGAACATCGTAGACAAGGTTTGTTAGAATAGAAATGTTTCTGTTTGCGCCTTGCCCTATGTAAGTTAGCATTTGCTATGCCATTTTCTTCACAGGTGCCATTTCTTTTTTATGTTCTAAAGTTTTTATATGTTGTTTCCAAACAAAAGGTAATACAGACAATTGAAACATAAAAGCATAGGAAAGAGACATACAAAACTTTGAATCATGCATGTAAAAATATATCATCTCAATGGACAGTAGCAGACATTAAGAGATCAAAAATACCATTACATAAATTATAAAGGTCGCATATGTAGTATAAGAGCATTGGCCGACAGAAGGTAACAGCCGCGTACTTAGGCATGAGAGGTGGTCAGGGGATCAGCATGGAGAAAGACCAGCAGACGTAGTGTTCGTATTTTGTAGGGTGGGTTCATGAGTGTGAGGTAGGAGGTTCATGGTGGCTTGTGTGAGCTAAAATAGGTGTCGAGAGTGTCCCACATACGTCTGGTAGGGGATCCCCATGGCAAGTTCTGAAGAGAATTTTTATCAGCCCCTCTTAGGTTGGAAACTCAATTTAACCAGCTGGCAAAAGAGGCTTTGCAGGTGTCTTTCCAGTTACTAAGGATGATTTTGACCGCTGCAGTGAGGAGTAAATCTAGCAGGGCCCTATCATTGTCAGTAAGGGACCCGGCTTTGAGGAAGTCAAATACCAGGGTTGATAATTCTCTCCTAGGGGAGTATGAGAAAATGTTGGAAAGGAAGGCAAAGCTCTTATCCCAAAAGGGTAACACGCATGCACAATGGAGTAGGAGGTGTTCTAGGTTGGGCGAGTGCTGGGCTAATTTTGCGCTTCATGGTTGAAGCCTACGTTTTGGACCAATCTGATTCTGATATTGGAAAAGAGGCGTGTGATTCCCAAAACTGTATGAGATGTTTATTGAGGGCTGAGTGTTGGGGGGGGGGTATTAGTTTATAGAGCCAGGAAACCTGGTGGCCAAGTCTATTTAGTTCAGCAAGGTAGTTTGGGAGATAAGGAGGCTTTGTGGAGAGCTTTGCTTTAGTAATCACTGACTTTATTTGTAAACAATTATAAAATTCTAGTGAGTCGAGGTTGTATCTTGATTGGACCTCTTTGAAGGAGAGGGGGTAGGATTCACTAAACAACTGGTGGGGAAGTAGATACCCTTTTCAACCCGTACATTATGTATTGGTTTCCCCTTAAATAGGAATGTGGAGTTATGCCAAAGCGATTCCATGTAAGAGTGCCTTATACCGATATCTAAGAGGTTGTGAATTTTCCGCAAAGCGATTTTTGTGTTCTGAAAAATGGGTTTTGAGCATTTGCAGTTAAGGTTTGCAGTTAGGATGGCCGCTGGGGCGAGATTCCTAAGAAGAGCTTTCTCAACGATCAGCCAGACGGGAGTATAGTCAACGGGTGGTGCCAGCCAGTAAGAGCCTTGTTTGGCAAGAAACGCCATCTGATATAGTTTGAAATCCGCCAGGTTGACCCCTCCCAAGGACTTATCCAGGCAGAGTTTCTTTATGCTAATTCTTTCTTTTTTCCCCTTCCATAAGAATTTAGAGAGCAAGAAGTCTAATTTGTGATGGAAGTCTGGAGATAGAGTGAGGGGCAGCATTGCGATTAGGTAGTTTACTAGGTGAGAGATCATAATTTTGATGGCCTCGACCCTCCCCCACCATCTTATGAAACGAGGAGACCAACCATCCAGGAGGGATTACATTTTTTCTAAGGTGGTGGATTCATTACGTTGGACTCTCTCAAGTAGGTTACTGCCAAATTCAATCCCGAGATACTTAATATAACCAGTCTGCCATGAGAGGCCAGAATTAGCCACCATTTCTCTGGATCCGTAAACGTTCAGTGGCTTAACTTCTGACTTATCGCAATTTAGTTTGTATCCGGAGTGGGCTGAGTATCTCTCAATGGTGGTCATGAGAGCCTCAATGGAAATATCTGGGTTCTCTGTATCCACGAGGATATCGTCCATATACGTGGCAAGTTTCACCCATGTGTCTCCGAAGTCCATACCCATAATTTCATTGCTTCATTTTATGTCGGTGATGAGAGGTTCAAGGGCCAAGAGGAACAGTGCGGGCGAAAGAGGGCAGCCCTGTCTAGTGCCCTGCTCCAAGAGAAATGGATCTGACATGGCGCCATTTATGGCAATCCGGGCGGACGGAGCGGAGTAGAGGGCCATTACCATGTCAGTATAAGCCTACCCCAGGTTAAAATATAGCATGCACTGTTTTAAGAAGGACCAAGACTCCCTGTCGAATGCTTTTTTCATGTCCAGGGTGATGGCAACAGAGGGGGTGTCCATTATTTTAGTTTTCTCCAGAACGTGGCACAGTAACCTGGTATTGTCATTGTACATGCGGTACTTGAGGAACCCAATTTGAGAGCTACTAATCAATTTTGGAAGGACAGCATAGAGTCTGTTGGCAAGGATTTTTGCATAAATCTTGCAATCTAGGTTGGTAAGCGAGATTGGTCGGTAATTTTTTGTTAAAAGGAGGTCTTTCCCTTCTTTCACGATGACAATAATAGTGGCTTCGCCCATTGATTTTGAGATATGGCCCTACGTGGAAATAGAGTTGAATAATTTTAATAAAGTAGGGCTGAGATATTTTTCAAATTCCTTGTAAAAACTGACTGAAAAGCTATCTGGGCCTGGGGCTTTATTGCTTTTGAGGGATTTGATAGCTGACAAGAGTTCTTTGACGGTGATGGGGGACCCTAATGCCAAGCTGTCTTCCTCTGTTAATTTGGGGAGGTTCAGCGAGTTTAAGTAGTCAGAGCATGCCTCTGCGTCTATTGGTAACTTGTTTTTGTATAGGTCCTCGTAGAAGGCTTGGAAGGTGTCTAGTATTTTGTTTTATTAGTTATGGGTGGTATTAGTGTGGTCTTTAATTGAGGCTCTGGTAAATTGCTTCTGCTTATGTTTGAGGTAGGATGCTAGTAGCTTCCCAGCTCGATTCCTCTCACATAGTTTGAGTGCTTTACATTTGTTAATCCACACTCCACCGGGTTTGCTCACAATTGTATTATATTCATATTTCTTTTTAACAAGTTGGTCCAGTGTAGATGTGTTGTCTACATTAGCAGAATGGGAAATTTCTAGTGATTTGATCTCTTTCTCTGGTACGTCTAGTTCCAGATTCAATTTCTTGTTGTTTTGTGCTCTGATACCTATAATGACACCCCTAACCGTAGCTTTGAGCGCATCCCATAGGGTAGAAGTGTTAATATAAGGGTGATCATTTAATGTGATGTATTCTTGTATGTCGTCCACAATCTTACATTTGTTCTCTGGATCCGAGAGTATGTCTTCATTAAAGCGCCAGCGTTTCGGGGGTAGGATAGAGTGGGTACCTGCGAGAGTGGCGCTGATGCATGAATGGTCGGAAACTAGTTTGGGCGCTATGTCTGTTTCTTCTAAGAGATGCGTGAATGTGCTGGAGAATAAAATGTAATCAATCCTAGTGTAAGAATTATGTGGCGCTGAGTAAAATGTGTAAACTCTCACATCTGGGTAGTTGGAGTCGCCAGGAATCTCTTAGGTTAAATTTGGGGCAGATACGTTTGAGTGTCTCATTAGAGCGGGAGGTTTGGTATGAACATGTGGACTGCCGGTCTATAAGGGGATCTAACGGGAGATTGAAGTCACCACCTACAACAATAAGGTCGTCCTGAGGTAAGCCCTCAATTGTAGATGAGACACATTCCTAGAAATCTCACTCGTCAGCGTTAGGTCCATATACATTTACCACATGTATGGGGTCTTCGTCTCTCATTAGGTGCGTGACTAAGAGTCTTCCCTCTGAGTCGTGAATATGTGAGGTGATGGAAATGTTGGATTTTTTGGAGATTAGGGTGATCACACCTCTTTTCTTATGAATGGCCGGAGAGCAAAGAATATGAGAGATCCAGTGAAGTTTAATTAACCCTATATCCTCTTCCGAGAGCTTTGTCTCCTGAAGCAGGATGACATCACCTTTGGACTTAGCTAAATACTCAAAGACTTTTCTGCATTTCACTGGGTGATTAAGGCCTTTGACATTCAGAGAAACAATAGTAAGGTTTTCTGCTAGGGATTTAGTCTGAGCCATCTAGGTGACAGTAATCGCTAGAGGATCGAACGGCATTGTGGTGGGTGCGAGTGATAAGGCGGTGCCTCTGAACGTATAATGCTGGGGATATATCTGCAGCAGGACGTGAGACCAAACTATCTGTGGGTTCCTCCACAAGGTGTAGTATGTGTGGAGACTGGTTTTGGGACTGTGAGTTGAAAAAAGCCAACAAGATACTACATTTGTGCTTATAACAGCAACCAGTAAAAAAATGAAGAATGAACAAAATGGAAACAGCCAAAGTTACATTTACCCCTAATCCCTGCATCCCCCCTCCCTTCCTTCCCCCTTCCTCCCTCTCCCCCCTACCCACCCATCCCATCCAGCCCACCCCCCCTTCCAGAAAAACTCAAAGACAGGTGCTGTGACGGCAGCACCGTCTAAAGCCAAAACAGAGAGACATAATGGGACAGTGTCTCAACAGGAGAAATGTGTGTAATTGAACTACGCCACCCATAAGGTAAATAGATAGCGAAAAAACTGGAACGATTGTGGTACGAGAAAACTCTTAAGAGTGAAAACTCATAGGCATCTGTGTCACTGTTATCTTTTAGCGTGAATTCAAAAAGTGTATGAACATAGTGAACATTATAGGACTCATCGGTTTCTAGCAAACTACAACTTGTAGTGGCTCATTAGGGCAGGCAGGCAACTTAAACAGAAGAGACAACAGATGCCATCCTTATGAGTTATGAGAGGACCCCCAGGAACAACAAGAAGGAGTCTCAGGTGGATTGACCAATAGTGTCAGAGGACTGTTAGACAACATCACTCATTGTGGCGTAACCCTACAGTGAGATCGGAGCACCTCACAAGAGGGAGCGAGACATGTGATATAGGCGAGAGATATGCGTTTGTAAGGCTACAGCTTATACAACATTAGTGGACGCCTAATGGTGTATGACAGCATAATAACATAGAGTAACACATTAAAGCATTCTTGCAAGAGGATGACGAGAGGACAGAATTACAGAAGTACCAGTGGGTCATACAAGACAGGCAGCTCAAGGAATAGTGGTGTCAATGGTAGCGGTCTCCCGCTTATTGGACGAGCCGCTAGACAGGTCCATACTCTGTGAGGGAGAGTCTTCCAGATGGCGTATAAGGTCATGAGGGTTAGTAAAGAAATATGTTTTGCCATTTTTGGTGATCTTAAATTTTAAAGGGCCTGCGAAGGAAGATTGAATGTTCTCCGCCACCAGTTTGTCTCTCAGTTGAAGGAATCCTTTCCTCGTATCAACGGTTTCCTTGCAGTAGTCCTGCGTAAATATTATACATTGACCTTCCCAGGTGACGTGATGATTTTTCCTGGCGAATTGTAAGATGGCCTCAACGTGCTGGTAGCGGAGCGGCTTACAAATCATGGGTCTGGGACTTTTTTTCCCTGGAGTGTTGAATGTTGGTATTCTGAGCACCCTGTCAAGTTTGAGACCGTGTCGGAATTTAATCCCCAAGATCATTGATATCCAAGCCTCAAGGAAGGCCACACAGGAGCCTGCATCTTTTTCTGAATCCTCCAGAATGCCAAAGATATGTACATTCCCTCTTTTATTGCGATCCTCCAATTCTGCGTTTTGTCTCTTAAGCTCATTTGTGGTGCTCAGGAGGTGATTAATGACTTTGGAGGATTGGGAGGTTCTGTCTTCTACATCGCTTAGTCGTTGTTACGCCTCACAAATGCTCTTGTTCATGGTGCTCATGTCAGCCCGGATTGCTGTAAGTTCCAACTGCATAGAGTCATTGTTATTTTTCGTCGATTTCGCCAAATCATGGACCTCAGCTATCTTTTTTAAAACCATGTCCATAGTGCTGGTCAGATCTGACTTGGCTTTAATTGGAGATTCCGATAACGTTGGTTCCGCTCGTACTCTCTTGTTGTTGGTTCTGCTTTCCCTGTCTACCATTATCTAGCGGGATGGAATGTTGAGGTGGAAAAGCCTCTTTCTGACTGATAGATTACTGGTAGATTTTGCCTCCCGCTTGTCAATGGGTAAGTACAAACTCTGATAGTGTGGTCAGTGCAGAAATGTTCATCTCAGTATGTGTGTTTGAGCTGTGGGGGACACAAGAATAACGCAGGGATAAGACTGTATTACATTGAGTGAGGTATAAAATTGCTAGCACTGATAGAGTGGTTAAAGGGGATAGAGAGGCTAACGAAGAGCAACTTCCCACAAAGTGGAGGTGTGACAGAGGAAGTGGCACAGATGGAGGCAGGTACGAACTGGTTAACATCATGCAAACCACAGCCATGGTCCGTGCATGAGTGGAGGTAGGTTCCAAATATGTGGGCTACCTCAGGGCAACTGTAGGGCCACAGAACTGGTGTAACGCGAGTGGGTCATAGAAGGAATCCAGGCACTCACCAAGTCGTTGCTGGAGCACAGTGCTGCTAGTATGTTGTATGACAGATGTAGACAGAGTCGCTTAGTGTGGTTAAAGGCGGTTGCAGGCTGGCACAAAAGCACTCACATTTATTCTTCTCCACGAGTAGCTCTTCTCCTCGGGCAGCGAGTCCAACACAGACCTGAGAAGGAGTGTATACTTACTCATGTGGCGGGAAAAGATCTGGATACATTATAAACAGGTACAGGTCGCTGAGCTTTGCAGGTGTATGTAGGGACTGAGCTTTGAAGTCCGGATTGTGTTACAGATAACACCAGAACCGCCACTGCCGCCATTACAGATCACCGCTCTGAGATGTGGATATCACCCTTGCCGCCAGTGCCTCCCATGCCGCCATTGCTGAGTCAGGCATCGCCGAGTAAGGAGTTTACTTCCTAGCAGTTTTGATGTCAGCTGATTAAGCTGTTGGAGCACAGAGCATCGAGGATAGCAGGGGAAATTGAAGCGTGCACAAATTCATACATAAAGGAGGTAGTGCACTCGCTAGGTCTTGGCTTAAACTGTTGGTGCCGCCATTGCCCTCTTGGTCGCCATTGCAGGGTCAGGCTACCAGGTGCGGGAGATGTCGATTGCAAACTGCCATATTACTGAAGGCATAGTATTTTCCAGCTTGTGGTGGAGACTGCGCATGGTGATAGCTAGGGATAGCATGTGTTCACAGGACACGCCGAGGCAGCAACTTACTCAGAGTTCAGGACAGTCGTGGGTGCCACCACCATTTTGGTTCTCCCGATCAGCAGACCTGCAGTGGCTCCCCCCGATATCAAATGTGATGTGTTTGAGGTTATCAAGCCAAGGAATCTCAGTCCTGGCTACTTCCACAGGTCCTGGCAGGGGGGATAGCTGGCTGAGTGATCATCACAATATCATTTAGCTCCTGATTACAGCGCTGAGGCCTCTCATGTGTGCCGAGTTTAGGCAGCCATTACCATTGCCGTCCAAACCACGCCCCCTTCACAGGCGCCATTTTAAGCTGTTTGACACTGATCTTGGTTAAATTCCGAGAAATGCTCCCCTTAGAGTTTCGTATTCTTCGTTTCTGTTCTGTTCCAGTAATGAATACACTGTTCTTATTAGCGCATACCTTTCTCACTACATAGAGGCCCTCTCCCACTTTTCTAGTGGTGGGCCCGAATGGAATGACCTAGGAATTGAGATACTTTGTGTAAGATAGAAGTGCTGAAACCGTTTTTTTGTATTTCACTGTTTAGCTGCACTTGACTGGAAAATGCCACTGTGGGCGTGTTTTAGCTCAGTCACGAAATGTACATAATGTATCTTTATAATTGTCAATGTCAGTCCTCTCTGCAGCACTGCTAGTGATTGGGCAGACCGGGCTCCGCTCTGAGTGTACAATAATAAACAGTCATTGGTTTGTATTCTCTACTGTCTGACCGACTCTGTATTTGGTATGGAAGGCTGAAAGGTGGTCATTAGTTACTGGGGTGACCCTAATCGGGCCACTTCCTCAGGTCAAACAGCCATGCCCCTTGTTATTTCCTCTGGTCAGACACTACCACCTAGACATGACATGAGATTTGAGTTGTTGTTTGTGAGCATACATGTTTTGTCATTTAACCTGGCACAAATGTTTAAACATAAACACACATATTGAGCAAGGGCTTTGAGACAGGATTGCTATAGCAGCTGAGATGTAGAACGTCCATTGGCGTATGTTGAGGTACGGGGTCCACCACTAATCCCAGAGATCTTTCATAGATAATCATCCAGTTTCAGTAGAAGGGAGGTGGGTGAAGGCTATTCTGTCTTATAACATGTTATGGCTTTTTTAAGATTTTGGTTTATTGACCATGCTAACAATATTTTTAGTATGTATTTGTTTTCTAATTGTGGCACGAATGCTGCATTTTAGGGCACAACTGTTTGAATAAATATACTAAAGTTTCTTAATGTCTCTTGTTTATTGCACTGTGGACAAGTACGAGTTAGAGAGCGAAAGGGTGTGTCCTGTTACCCGATCCCTAAAAGGGTTGAGAGGGTTGTGTTCTGGGGTGACAATTCACTTTGTTTCTCTGGTAACTTTAGGAGGGCAAGTGAGGCATTAGATCTAGTCAGACTGTGACTCATAGGTACTGAGATAGTATGGTGACTCAGTCCCTACAGGCCAATGAAATAAGGTCCCAAATACAGTTCTGCTTCTAAGCAGAATCCTTGCAACACCGGTACTTCAGGTATTTTTTATGGCACAGCTCTGGTAGGTCCTACCGTCCTTTCACTTTCTGGGGAGACAGATCTGACCCCTCGGAGATGATGTACTTCTTCTTGCTTGGGTGATGAATCAGAGTCACTGTGGAGCAGCATATTCATAAACCAGACTTCCTGGTTTGGTGCCTGAAGGCTGCAGGGGAGTGACACCTCTACTCCAAAGGAAGTTCTCAGCAGATTTGACGAAGGTTGGAGTAACTCTGGGAATCCTGGAGGCCTCACAGTTGCAGAGCAAGACCGCTGGCCATGATGGTTGAGTCCTAGAAGCAGCCAGCAGGGTTTGGTGCCAATTTTCTGCAGCAGGTCGTTCGTTCTTGGGTCAGCGGCTCTTTTTTGTCCATTGCTCTTCTTAAGTCTGTCGAAAGTAAATTGCAAGGTTCAGGGATGCCACCTAAATACTGAATTAGGGGCATTAAAATGGGAGACAGGTAGTAGCCAATCGGCTATTTAACTTAAGGTGTCTACACCCTCCAAGTGACCACTTACTGTGGGAAGGGGCACTACTCTAGCCCTGATAGGTTAATTCCTGCCATCCCAAGATGGAGGAATTGGAAAAGTTGTGTCCACATCTCCTGCCCCATTTTAGGGGTGGTGCCAGCTGAATATGGGCACACCTCCTATTTTAACTAATATTCCCACCTGTCCTCCTGCCAAATGTGGAGCAGAAAAGAGGGGCTGGCATCCTACTTTCTGGAGATGTCTGGGTTGCATTTCAAAGGCGGCATCGCCTTTGAAGCTTCCCGTTCTGAAAGGCCATCCTGGCCTGGGGGAGGTGTGAAGCACCTCCAAACAGAACTGGCCTTGTACCTGGCCTCAGAGAATGTTGGCTATCACCTCATAAGGTCAGAAAAATGTCAGGGGGTGCCAGGCTGGCGAAGACCACGCCAGTGCTTAGTAGGTTTTCATGGGACCCTTTAAGGTGTCTCCTGTGTTCATTTATTAACACATACAACACTGGCATCAGTGAGGATTTATTAAGACAATATGTTTTGTACCAAACAGCTTAGGTTACAGTGAAGCCATCATGAAGCTTGGAAGCCCATAATGACAAATATCCAGTCAATGCACTCTCTATGGCTTACCTGTACACTAACTATACCCAAGTATGGTTTAGCTATTGCAGGGTTGTATCTGTTCATGCACAAATGTCCACACATGGGATATAGTGCAACCTGCCTTAGGACTATAAGGGATGCAGAAGGGGTGACTTACCAATACCTCATGCAATGAATGTGGGCATGGCACACAGCCCTAGGTGCCATGCCCACGACTCTTCGGTTTTCCATGCAGCGAGACACACAGCCTGCAATGGCAGTTTGCATAGTCTTGGTGAGGGGACCCTAGGGGGGCACAATGGTGCTGCAGCCCTAGGGGGCCCTCTTCAGTCCCAATGCTCTAGGTATCAGGGGTACTATGTACTAGGGACTTATAGGGGTTGCTGAAGTTGTGACATTTATGGTACAGTTTTAAGGAGAGATCACTGGTTTTGGGAACCTGGTTATCAGGGACCCAGTACACTTCAGTCAAAGTTGCATCAGAAGCCAGGCAGAAAGTGGGAGGGGGGTACTGCTACAAGAACCCAGTTTCCCACACACCCAATCTTGCCAGAGGAGAATCCAAGGTGATGGTCTCCTGGGTGGCAAAGGCTTAACTTTAAACCTGAAAGCTTTTGTACACTGGGCATTAATTTCTGAACAGCAGCCCAAAGGTCCTGCATTTGTGGAATCATCTCATTAGAGTTCAGAAACCTTTGGCATTGCAACCTAAGAAAAGATGGCAGAAGATCAGCAACTGCCTTATCTTGATGGCACTTTGCAGTAACAAACCTCCAACTTGCCTATTCTATACTTAAATAGAGCAATCTGGATTGAGCTGGAAAGTGGTGTCAAAACTCCCCAATGACCCTTGAGATCAAATGAATGAGGCTAAGCTAAATTTACTGTGACCCAAGGTGACACCAAGCATGAGAGAGAGAAAAATGCCAATCGTAATAAAAACTCTTATAAAGGAACAATCTCCAATGGCAACAGCAACAATTAACCGCAAAGAGAATGTGAAAGAAACCAGGGCATGGAGTACAAGAGGGCGTTACATGTGAGGAAGACGACTTCCCCCGGTTTTGTGAAGCACCCCTTGCAAGATAAACGTACAATTGATTGGGAATCCAGCTACTCTTTCCTGCAGCATCATGGAAGGATAGGTCTTTCATCTTGGTTTGAGATGATAACTAGGCCTGGGTATATTTTAAATTACATGGGCGTATTTAGTGTAATTTTAAGAACTTTGCATTATCTTTCTGATCCGAAATACTACTTCACATAATTGCTCTTCACATAACTACATGCCATTCACTGTAAAAATGTACAGTGAATGGTACAATTTGTGGTAAAAATGTGCCACAAATGCACCGGAAAGCAGAACTGGAGTGGCTATCGTTTGCGGTGCTTTCGCCTACATTTTGTCTTTGAGTCAGAAACTGACATGAGGATGCATTTTACTTTAAAATATAGTGGGAAATTATGGATTTGCATTTCACATAATTATCGGTAATTTCGTACAATTCACCATAATTTTGCATATTTACCCAAAAGAAAATTACATTAATTTCTCACAACCCTAATGATAACATTACTAATAACAGAGTGTATGAAAACAATTCTCAAAATCTCAGGCATGACCTGTAAATTCTTATCACGCTGCTCTGGTCACAAGCATGAATATCAACTCCCTAAAAAAGCTGCAAAGCCGAATGTACAAGGATGGAGCAGGGGCATGCACACAGACATCGGAGGGCAGGGGGAAGGAGAATAGGGACTGCAAGCTAAGCACAAAGGCTAAGCAGGAGGTCAATGATGGGGCATATAAGTGTTCAATGGAGGGCAGGATGAGTGGACTGGTACATCATGCTAAATGGAGGGCAGTGGCAGCACATCAGACCATGCGTGGCGGAGGGAGGAGGCTAGTCCATGGATTCAGACAAGAGAGGATAGGGAGGAGGTGGATAGTGCAGCAAGCTAACTGTTCAGAGAAGGCGTGAAGGCCAGTGGCAGAACAACAGCTACACAGGGCTGTAATATGGGACATGGACTTGGACAATGGATGGCTAGGAGGAGGGAAGATAGGATCATCAAGCTTGGGTGAGGGCAGCACAATGTCAGGCCCTGCTTCCAACCCCCCACCAGCCTTTGTGATATGCATCTTACTTAATGTTAAAAAAACTAGAAATGTGCTGAAAAAAACAAAGATTACAGGGACGGTATAGGTAGACTCAGATTTCACTCATACACAACCAGTGAAATTCAGCAGTTATAGTTACCTGAGCTAACTATAACTTACGCCCCCGCAACATCATTCATGACATGGTCAGTTACATCACTCATGACATCTAAAATGAGCTGTGAATGGAATTAAACTATAATCGCTAGAACTTTATTTAGGGATAGTGCATGTATATTAACACCCCCTTTTTTTATTTTCTTTCGTGTAAGAACCAATATAATACGCAATGTACCCAGATCAATATGGCCGATAGCATTTCACTTTAAATTAATATGTAGTCCATTGTTTATGTTGATGTTTGCAATCCTAAGTATGTTTATTATGAGTAAGTCAGGTTGACGTACATACAGGTATGGCGGTCACGGGGCAAGATATGCTGAAATTACATTGTGTACATATTAACACTTGTTTTCTTTTCTTTATTGTATCAAATCCTGAATTTTCACATTGTGACCAGGCCAATAGGACTGCCAGCTCTTTGGATTAAAGTAATATGTAGTCCTTTGTTAATGTTGGCAACTGTAGGCATTTGTACATTTAAATAAGGGTTGCTGCAATGACGTCTTGTATCGTTATCAAGGTTCGGACGAGCTGAAACGCGTAAAGTAAATTACTAAGATCTAATAAAAACACAATCACTAAGATCTAATAAAAATACAATGATCCTAAACCCAGTCAGCCTCTAACCTGATGGATGGTCCTGATAGTCCACATCCAACCCAGGAATTTTGCTACTGCTATTACAATGCATTCCCTAGTATCAGCCCTGAGAATCCTTAAGGCATCCAGCCCCACCCGAGTGCCGATGTTTTAGCAAATAGGTTTAAGCCATTGTTTTTACTGGTGGCTGCATAGGCAGGACATGCAAAAAACATATGACCAATAGACTCCCTCTGATCCGCACATCAGAAACAAAAATCATCCCCCTGCCCTTTCCAAATTTTAGTGAACGTCCTTATAGGCAGAGACCCGGTCCTAAACTGATGGTATAGCTTCCTATCACTGATCTTAGTGATAATGTCCCAATAATCTTCTAGGGAGGGATTGAGCTTGTATTCTAAGAACATTCCTGACAGGGATGAAGTATTAATCTGTGCAAGATGTTTTTGTCAGACTGAAAGCCAGTATAAATCTTTAAAGGCTTTTTTCGAAGGGAAACGATTGTTTACTGGATCAGACCACAAGTTACTTAATCCCATATCTACTAGTAGCAATCTTACTTTTTTAAACCAGGGTAGGTTACCCGAGCCCATGAGAGATCTAACATCCACGATTTCTTTAGCAAAAAGAGCCAGTTCTGGAGTCGTCCAGATACTCCTCCATAACGCCACCGGTTTGAACCGTGCCACATCATCAATTGAGTGGCAGCCTAGGTCCATTAAAAGGGGCTTCAATGGGCTAGAGGGAGGGAGGCCTATTACATTTCTTAAACATTTGTTTTGGATTTTAACAATTTGGCATAAGTCCGCAAAACCCCAGAGGTCCACTCCGTACAGGATCGCTGAACTAATCCTGGAGTTAAACATCATTAAAGCAGGACCTATCCTTTTTGTTAATGAGGGCCTCTGCTCTTTAACTAAACACCCGATAACTGGGTAACTTGAGTGAAAGAGTATCAATCTGGGGCTTCCAGCTAAGCTTATTCTCAAGTACAACCCCTAGATAAGTCTTGACATTGGTCTGTTCAAGCGGATTACCATTCATTTTAACGTGTCCCACCACAGGTTTAAATTTTGTAAGTATCATGAATTTAGTTTTTGCTACATTCACCTGTAGGTCATTGATTTGGCAAAATTCCTCAAATTTATTTAAGGCCGCCTGCAGGCCCTGCTGGGTTTTTTATATTAAAAGGGTGTCTGCAAACGTAAATAATGGAAACTTAGTACCACCCAACTTAGGAGCATCGGTTGGGAACGCTAGGAAGTACTGCACAACCCTGTTGATGAACAACAAGAACAAGGTTGGTGCTAGTACGCACCCTTGGCGCACACCCCAAGACACGGGGAATCTCTTGGTGACCTGACCCTGCTTTCCCCAGCGCACCTGAGCAAAATTGTCATTATGCAGCTTAATCACTAAATCCAAGAGCTCCTGGGGCATCCCCAGACTACTAAGTGCCTCCCATAGCTTTGCCTAGGAACCAAGTTGAATGCAGACTTAAGGTCCGCGAAGGCGGCATAAATAGTACCACCTCCCAGGCTAACAACTCACCAATACATCATTATAAAAGGGAACACCTGTTCGATGGTACTTATACACGACCTACAGCCTGCAGAGGAGACAGAATATCCTTAAATTCTATCCAACTCTGTATTTTTGCTAACATCATCCTTGCAACGATTTTCTGTACAGAGTCTATCAGACTTATTGGACGATAGTTCCCCGGAGCGGAGCGTCCCCCTTTTTATAAATTGGCAGGATCTCCACTCCGCACCAGGAGTCCGGTATACCTGCCCCCATCGCTATTGAATTGCCAAGAAAGGCAATGTATGGGACCCAATTTGGTAGGTCATGTTTAAAAAGATCTGCAGGGATGCAGTCCATTCCCGGAGCTTTGCCATTCAGGATTTTTCTCAGTGCATCCTCCCCATCTTTGCATTCAAATTTTAGAACTTGGCGATTGGACAAGGGACTTATATCAGGAGGGGGGTGATCACCTTCCAGTTCGTGCCCCCTAAATTGAGACTCGAACAACCGAACCCAATCCTCAGGAGACACATGATTTTCTGGTTCTTGGGAATGGGGGTTATTTCCCCACTTAACTATATGCCAAAACTGCGTCTGGTTTTTCAACCTGCTGGCATCTAGGTGCTCCTCCCAATGATGGTCATCCCACTCTTTTTTAGCAAGGCTTTGCACTTTACGATAGTCTATCCTAGCCTTCCTAATGGCTGGCAGATTACCTGACCTCATAGCTGCCGCCAGCAGGCCATAAGATTCGCAGCAGGTTTTATTATACCAAACTTTTCGGGAGGCCTGGGATTCAGACCTTTGGGGCTTTCTAGGTTTAGAAAAGTACGTTTTTAATTCCTGGAAGAGTGCCTCATGAATTACAGATGTCTTCCCAATAATATCTTCCTGTGACGGAAGGGAATGCAAAGCACACAAGGACCTAGAGACCACCGTATTAATCCTAACTAAGACACCGGGGTCTTCAATGATCCTTGACCAGGGGGCCCTTCGCATATCATTAGTTAATAAAGCATCCGCAGTCGTTATCTCATTTTGGTGGTAAAACACCGTCACTCCGCATTTTTTACTCCGCATACCTTTACTCCTCATACCATGATAACGCAGGTACCGTTACTCCGCATTATTTTACGACGCATGCCATTATATATTATATGCTTTTATCACGCATGCTTTTACAACGAAAATCGTTGTAAAAGCATGATTGGTAAAAGCATATGTTTTTTATATTTAAGTGTAAGGTAAGTTGTAAGGTAAGTATATGGTTTTAGTTTGGGGTTTTGGAGTATATGTTTTTGGGGTTCAGGGGTATTTTATGGGTGGATTTGGGTTATGGGGTGCCGCTGTATTTAAGGGTTAAGGGGTACAGGGGTATTTTTAGGGTTATGGGGTAGGTTTGGGTTTTGGGGTACAGGGGTATTTTTAGGGTTCAGGGGTTGTTTTGGGTTTTGGGGTACAGGGGTATTTTTAGGGTTCAGGGGTTGTTTTGGGTTTTGGGGTACAGGGTTCTTTTATGGTTCAGGGGTTGTTTTGGGTTTTGGGGTACAGGGGTATTTTTAGGGTTCAGGGGTTGTTTTGGGTTTTGGGGTACAGGGGTTTTTTAGGGTTCAGGGGTTGTTTTGGGTTTTGGGGTACAGGGGTATTTTTAGGGATCAGGGGTATGTTTGGTTTTGGGGTACAGGGGTATTTTTAGGGATCAGAGGTAGGTTTGGGTTTTGGGGTACAGGGGTATTTTTAGGGTTCAGGGGTATGTTTGGGTTTTGGGGTACAGGGGTATTTTTAGGGTTGAGGGGTTGTTTTGGGTTTTGGGGTACAGGGGTATTTTTAGGGTTCAGAGGTTGTTTTGGGTTTTGGGTACAGGGTTTTTTTAGGGTTCAGGGGTTGATTTGGGTTTTGGGGTACAGGGGTATTTTTAGGGTTCAGGGGTAGGTTTGGGTTTTGGGGTACAGGGGTATTTTTAGAGTTCAGGGGTAGGTTTGGGTTTTGGGTTACAGGGGTATTTTTAGGGTTCAGGGGTAGGTTTGGGTATTGGGGTACAGGGGTATTTTTAGAGTTCAGGGGTTGTTTTGGGTTTTGGGGTACAGGGGTATTTTTAGGGTTCAGGGGTAGGTTTCGGTTTTGGGGTACAGGGGTATTTTTAGGGTTCAGGGGTAGGTTTGGGTTTTGGCGTACAGGGGTATTTTTAGGGTTCAGGGGTAGGTTTGGGTTTTGGGGTACAGGGGTATTTTTAGGATCAGGATGTGTTAGTGTTTAAGGGTGCTGGGGTATTTAAAGGGACTAGGGTGGGATTAGTTTTTAGGGTGTATAGGGTAATTATTAATTAAAAAAAATTATATATATATATATATATATATATATATATATATATATATATATATATATATATATATATATATATATATATTTATATTTATATATATATATATATATATATTTTTATATATATGTATATATGTGTAATATTAATACAGTTCTAAATATAATGTAATTTAAAAGAAATAATGTTTCATTTTAATAAAAAATATATATATATGTGTATTTATTTATATATATATATTCATATATATATATATACATATATATAAATATTTATATATATATTTTTTTTTAAATAAAGTACTTCTACAAAGTATATGACTTCACCACACATGCATTTGCGTTGTAATTGCATGCGTAGTAAAGTCATATGCGTTGTAAAAATTTGAGGAATTATGGCTTGCGGAGTAATGGTTTTTGCGTACTAAAAAATGCGGAGTGATGGTATGCGGGATTTTTATATGCGGATTGGGATCATATATTCCATTTTGGTTAATACTCCTTTCACCACCATTTAAGATTGAGCTCAACAAAAGTGGGTTGTGGTCACTCTCAGGGTGGTCAAGAATCATCATATCATGAAGTATTGACCAATATTCAATCTTGAGGAGAACATAATCAATACAGCTAGTAGTTTTTCCATTATCAAATGTTGTCCTATCGATTTTGTCGGAGATGGATCTGTCCATTTCTTAATTGGCTTCACATCAAGAGAAGGAATATTCCATTGTGCATCCTCCTCAGCCCATAGGGTTTCGCCGAGGGGTTCGAAAGAGCAATTTAAGTCCCCAGCTACAAGCATACAGCAATTTAACCTGGTCGAGTCAAAAAAGGTGTCTAAATCTATAAAAGTTAAGGAGCCCCTCCCACCCGGCTGTCCCCTAATGTACACATTAACAATGAGGATATCTAGCTTATCGGGTCATTTCAGATTTACAACAAGGATGTCAGGGCTGTCTACAATTATTTCCATCAGACTATAATTAATAGTTTGCCTTACCCAAACAGTTAGGCCCCCAGATGGTCTTCCTTTTTTCCCTTTCACAGCCGCTTTAACAAAATTTACGTAACCTGGGCCTTATATAGGGACCACAGCCCACGTCTCCTGGAAGATCAGAATATCATGGTCCTCCACAAATTCGGTCCACTCAGCTATAGACTCTTTACTCAATTAAGCCCGCGATATTCCCAGAAACAATTTTTAACTTATGCGTTAAAGTGGTTAGCAAGGACGGGTTGGGGTCCAAAACTTGTTGGGAGATCGTAGAGGACACCCCGCAATAGCGGGGACCCCCATTCTCTATGGGCCCGGAGGCTATCGTTTTGGAATTACAACTTTTCTGGAGTGGATCCCCCCCACTATTCTCGGTACACGGTTCCCCGTTTTCCGTTATCAGGTACATAATATTCAAACCAACACCCTCTTCAGGCAGAGAGCGATCTCTATCGAGGAACCCAATACCTAGGTCAGCTCCCTCCTACAAGCGAATATTACTGTTAACAATACGCTTGCACAAGGTGGATTTATCATTTACCAGGCCCTGGACCGCTGAAGTACCTATAGAATTTTGACCCAGTCAGTCCACTCCCTCCAAACCAGAAAGCAGGTCAAAACGGTTAGACTAGAGGGGGCAGAACTCCTTCCAGCAATCAGGATCAAATCTACTGAGTTGTTTTTCTTGCCAAGTATGCAAGTTGGATGACTGGCGCAGAGGTGTACAGACATAAAAATAATTCAAGTTAAAAGGTTGTATTTCACCCTCCCGACCCGGCCCTGTGCCTTTACAAATAAATCTTACCACCCTAGGGTCCCTGAAGTTCACTATTATGCAATCCCCCTCTTTGTCCTTCGGTCCACAACCCAGCCAGCTAACCCTTCTAACGTGGATAGTCTCTGCATTAGTGTAGGCTGGGAGCGATCTATTCCCATTCAACCAATAGATTACCCTATTTATCAACTCTCTATGAGTTTCCAGCATGTCATCTCTTAGTCCGGGGACACCAGTCAATACTACTGTAAGGGGGACAGACTCGGGGGGGGGGGAGATCAATGCAGGGGAACTTCTTAATCCCACCCGTTTTACCTAAAACATTATTCCCTTTAGATAGTATCTCCCCAGCCACAACCGGGATCCCAGATTTTTCCCGCCATCCCTACCGGTCGATTTTGAACCCTCTCTGCTACTAAGGTTAGACTTTTTAGAATCAGGGCAGCGCTCAATGCTAGATTGGATTTGGCAATTATCCACGCTACCAGCTAAATCTTGGGGGATGTCACTAGTGGAGCTCACAGGACCCGGGGTCACTATATGTTGTATTTGAAGTCCTCGGCCCTGCATGCTTTCCACAACTTTTTCTAACATACAAGAACTCGACGTTACCACTTTTTCTAAATTCACCAGGTGTTCATTTATTTGTTTTATTCTTTCTAGTAGTGGCAACATCAGGGATTTCACCAGTTGCTCAATTCGACCCAGGAGACCTTCATTAGATCCTACAACAACATCTTGGCTTGTTGGTTGCTTGGGATTCAAATTTCTTTTGTCAATAGCACGAGTAACGGATTCCACAATGGTTGGTGTGGTGGATGACGGCCTAGCCATTTTAGTAACTTTAGCACTTCTACCCTTTTGTACACCACCACCACACTTTCTTTTACCCATGGGGTGCTGCGCTTTGCTGTCTTTCCTTTGGTTCGGCTTTGTACCTTTGTACTTAATGAGGTTGATGGAATTGGCAAGGTTGGATCTACCCTGCTATTTTCAATCAATGAAGTGCTTTCATTAGAGGTATTCAATGAGGTGCAGGCAAGCAA
Organism: Lissotriton vulgaris; assembly: GCF_964263255.1. NCBI lineage: Eukaryota > Metazoa > Chordata > Amphibia > Caudata > Salamandridae > Lissotriton > Lissotriton vulgaris. The sequence goes on from NC_141691.1 coordinate 1,575,574,219, forward strand.
GCCTACAGACCCTACAGATACTAGGTTATTACTCAGATTTGGATCTCCGTTGGGTTGGTGAATAAGAGGCTGCTCAGGAGTAACAGCAGACCTGATTTTACCCAGCGAGGATCGTTTTACAAATAGAGGATCTAGAGATAGTCTTTTTTCAGTTAATGCTATCTCATGTTCTAATACTACTGCTGCCCTAGTGATAAATTGGTCAGGAGTTCCACTCACTGACCCCCCCAATAGTACTAGTCGTAACATTTCTACCTTTCCCACAACGAAGCGCCATTTAACTATGTGTGCTAAAAATAGATAGATATTATAAATAGATGTACTAGTCCCACAATAAGTTACAATCAAGGAATGTAAAGCACAAAGTCTCACTGTTGTAAAAACAAAAATAAGGGGAGTGGCCCAGCCCAGCCTCAATCGGCCTCTGACGGCCTCAGACGGTCCCGCCCTTGTCTCAGGCTTCTCCCGGCGCGAGCCCGCGCGCGTACCGCGCAGCGGAAGTCCAAGTTAATTATGTACAATCAGGCAGGGGGCGGGAAGAGGCACACAGCTGTACGGTGTTACGGGGCTGCTGGTCCTCACAGTCCCGTTCCGTCATACCTCTCACCACAGCAAGATTCCAGAGCCCAGGGGTTTGTAGAATAGGAGTTTGCAGAAACCAAATAAAGTTTAAAACGACAAAGTGAGGGAACAACCTCTGCAAGCAGCATAGTTAGTTGGACCTTTCACTCGTACAAAACAAGAGAAATTTTGCCGTTATAGTTAGTTGTGCTAACTATAACTTGCGCACCCACAATGCACTGCTGATGACATCACATATTACATCATTCATGACATGGTCAGTGATATCACTGATGACATCTCAAATGACATCACTGATGACATCATCCACGTGATCATCTGATGCACCTCCTCACACCCTAAAATACATTCTCGAAACCATAGATACACCAATACTAGTATAGCTACAATATTATGTGCACTATGCATGCGGACCTCTAACCAGCTACATACTATTGATACGCTCTTCTAAATTCCCAGTTAGTACCTATGCAGACTAGGAATTCTTCTGTCTGCCCCATACAATTCTCCAGCCACCCATCCAGCACTATCTACGTATCCTATCACTCCATCTATACTCCACCTATACCTAACACTTATAAATTCAGCACACACTTTCTTTGCAACACTGAAATTACTCCAGTTATTAGTCGTATACTTAAAGAATGGCTTAGTCACTAACACAAGTGTAGGTACAATATTTTGTACACTATGCATGCACACCTCTGACCAGCTACAAACTATTGATACACTCTTCTAAATACAGAGTTAGTGCCTATGCAGTCTACTTATCCTATTACTCCACCAATACCTAAGCACTTATAAATTCACTATACACTCTGTTTGTAATACTGTGATTATTCTAGTTACTAGTCATGAACTTATGGAATGGCCTAGCTACTAACACAAGTACAGCTATAATATTGTGTGCACTATCCAAGCAGACCTCTAACTAGCTACATACTATTGATAAACTCTTCTAAATACCCAGTCAGTACTCATGCAGTGTAGAAATCGTCCAGTCTGTCCCATGCACTTCTTTAATCTCTAATCTACCACTATCTACATATCCTATCACTCCACCAATACGTAAACACTTATAAAGAAAGTGTTCACTATGTTTGCAGCACTGTCATCATTCCAGTTACTAGTGGTATTCTTATAAAATGACCTAGGCACCAACACAAGTACACATAAAATACTCTGTGCATAATCCCTACAAATCTCTAAGCAGAGACATACTATTGGTCCATTCTATTTAACACTGACGTAGTACCCATGCAGCGTAGGATACCTCCTGTCAGTCTCATGCAATTCATCAATCACCCATCCATGATTATGTTCTTATTGTAACAGTCTGCCACTACCTAAGCACCTATGAGGAAGATTTACAAGCACCCTGCGCCACCAGTACGTCAGTTTTTGTAATGTAGTGATGGTGCCAGGCACTGCTTCATATTTATAAGGAGAGGAAAAGCCACCCTGCATGGTTTTTCCTCTCCTTGTAAATACGACCCCTTCATACACAGAACTTTGAGTTGAAGGGGCTTTCTATAGGTGTTGTTGTGGGTGTTCCCACGCAACACCCATAGAACAAGACACATCTCCAGATTTATGAGAAATCAGAAATCTGAAGATGTGTATGAATGCTGCGCCATCCTAGAGTTGGTGTAGCAAGGCGCAACGAGGAGAATTGTTTTCATTTCTCCTAATTTTTCCTCTTTCAATGCATGCTGCATTCCATAGCATACATTGAAAGAGGAAAATGCCTTTACTGATTTAACAAAAAAAAGAACGAATAAACCAGGAAACTTTTGGAAATACTTATCATTCCAAAAACAACAACAAAACAAAAGAAACAAGGTTGGTTGCGTTGCGCAGCACAAACTGCATCCACCGACTGCTCACCGAAGCATAAAGGTTTCTTACACTTCACGCAGTGTTGCTCGAGAAAGGCGAATTTTGGCCTAATGTCCATTGCACGTGCTCCTGAGGACACTCCAGACGTCCTTGCTACTGCAGGTGAGTGGTTCAAAGCAGCTCGCCTCATTTCCTCCCGAGCAAGATTGAGAGGATGTGAGGTCCAGAGATGCTTGTACACACAGTGCCAAAAGAGCATTTTTTTCACTGCCTCTTGACAGGACTCGGTCACAAATTTTGCACCTCACCTTTCTCGCATTTGCTTTCTTCTCTCTAGGTGGAAAAGTGAAGAATTTTACCCGACATATTCTGGCCTCTGTGGGCGTGGTGCTTCCTGCAAGGATCCTTCTTCAGAAGATACTTCCTCCTGCTGCTGTCCAGATGCCATTTTGTTTCATATTCTTTGAAAAAGACCCAAAAAAACATACAAAATGGGTTCTTGTAGTAAAAAGAGATGTCTCTCTAAAGATGCTCCAACAAGAATGTCTAAAATGGGTGGGTCCTTCAATAGTTACAGTGAGAAATGATATTAACCACTGAAATCTTATTTTTTAGGTCACATGGCATCCGCGCACTCTGCGCTCACGAAGCACGCACCTGACGCGACTTCGCAAAAATATATTTAAAAATAATACAAGTTTATTATAAGTACAAATATATTATTTTTATGAATATCTTAGAAAATCTCTTGCCCTAAAATGTATATTAAAGACACATACATATCATTTTAGAACATAAAATGTTTTTGCGGGAGTTGCCCACCCAGAGCGCCCCAACACGTATAGGACTTCACATGGGATCCGCCACCGCACAATGTGTCACAAATGCGCAGGAATGGGAGTCGCGGACTGGTCGCATACTAATTGCGCACATCATGTAATAATAAATGTATATGATGGAACTGAAAAACATGCAGCCGTCGCAATGGCACCTAGAATCACCGTGATGTGTACGCTTTGCGTGCGCGACTCCAAAGAAAATTTTGAAAAAAATAAAATAATATAAATATATTAAAATAAAAAATCAAACAAAAAAATAAACAATATTTCAGTTTGAATTTTTTTAAAAACGATTTTTTGAAATTTTCAGAAAAAAATGTAGTTATTTAATGAATAAAATATTTATAAATACACAATTAAAAAACTGTAGAAAATCAGTACAAAAATAGATGTAACTAGTATTACACTTAAAAATTAGCATTTAAAAAAACTTTGAAATTTACTGAAAAAAACGTAGGCTTCAGAGACGTTATAGTTAGAAATTAGCATTTAAAAAAAGCTTTGAAATTCACTGCAAAAACCATAGGTTTCAGAGACATTATAGTTAGAAATTAGCATTTAAAAAACCTTGGAAATTCACAGAAAAAAACATAGGTTTGAGGGGTGTTATAGTTAGCTGGACATTGCACTCGTACACAACCATAGAAATTCCTCCGTTATAGTTAGTTCTGCTAACTTTAATTCGCGCACCTTTAATGCACTGCTGATGATGTCACATATTACATCATTCATGACATGGTAAGTGACATCGCTGATGACATCACTGATGACATCTCAAATTACATCACTGATGATATCATCCAGTGTATGTGGTTTAGAGTGAAATTTAAATATGTATTACATATATACCAATCTGTACTGATGATTGAGTGGACATATAACTGTCTGGATGGAGGATTTAGAAGCTGTCTGACTGTCTGTTTAAGTGAGTAATTAAAAGTGTCTCACTTAATACATGGATTAGTAACTAAACTATGTGAATGTGTGCATCACTGTCTCTGTTGATGTATAACATGCCCGAACGGCTGAACGGAATTACATGAAATTTGGCAGCCTACCTACTGGCGGTCGCCAGCAGGTAGTTACAGTTAGGACCCAGTTTCCATGGGAAATCCACAACATTCTATTTGGAATAACTTTGGCGTCAGTGGATGAAACTTTACGAATTTCTCTAAGAAAATGGCCTGCTGAGTTCCGCTGAATGGAATTACATGAAATTTGGCAGTCTACCTACTGGCGGTCGCCAGCAGGTAGTTACAGTTAGGACCCCGTTTCCATTCGAAATCCACAACATTCTATTTGGAATAACTTTGGCGTCAGTGGATGAAACTTTGCGAATTTCTCTAAGAAAATGGCCTGCTGAGTTCCGCTCCTTCCCTGAAAGTTTGGGGGTGATTCGTCAAGCGGGGGCCGAGAAAAAAGCGGGGTCCCAAAATGCGTTTTCCCCAGGCAATTTTCCATAGGGACCTTTAGCCAGGGCTACAACCCGAACGGCTGAACGGAATTACACGAAATTTGGCAGAGAGGTAGAGTTCTGTTCGCATATTGTGCTGTTTGTTAAATGGTGTAAATCTGTTCAGTAGTTTCTGAGAAAATTGCAAGTAAAATCATAGCGATATCTAGAGTCGGAGTTTAGTACGCGTAAAGAAATCTGTTCAATTACGAGCGCGAGCTGTATGCTGATTGGCTGTGAACTGTCTGTCAACACTGGAAACGAGGAAGTGTTGGCTGCCATCTTGTGCCTCGCTAGAACTAAGTCACAAGAAAAAAGTAAAACAAAGTTGATAAATAAGGGAAGGGGGTAGGTTAGAGATATTCTGACCCTCTAGGCTTTCTTAGGGGGTCGTATATTTATGTTTAGGCTCTATTTTTTATTTTATTTTTTTAAAGAAAAATCGTGGCGTACCCATATGTAAATACCTACAATTATGAGCAGGAGTTGCATGCTGATTTGCTGTCAATACTCCAAACCAGGAAGTATTGGCAGTCATGTTGTTTGCCGGAAGAGCAGAGTCACAAGAAAACAGTAAAACAAAGTTGAGAAATAAGGAAAGGGGGCAGGGTAGAAACATTCTGAGCCTATAGTCTTGGTCAGGGGGTGGTACATGGATCTTTAGGGTCAATAATTTTTTTTAAAATAAAAAATGGCGGGGTACTTATGCAGTACTTGTACGCGGTGGAAAAGGTGAAAAAAAAGTAGAAGTCCAATTTATTCATTAGGTCCCGGGGGGGTAAATTACGGGGGCAATTTTTCTGCATAATGGGGGCTTGTAAGGTGCCCGAGCACTGGGGAACGGGACTCCTCTGGTTTTATTTTGAAGTATGCAGGGGTTACGGTCCTACACCGAGTCTCCGCAGTCTCGGGGAGTGACACCCCTCGGGTCTTTTTTTAAAAAAAATTATGTTTTGAGCTCTCTCTCTCTCTACCCGTTCATGTCGTGGGGAACGCCATATTTCTGGGCCAGTGATATGTAAAATGACCTTCCAGCTCTGGGTATCTGCATGGTCTGGAGTTTTTTATTAATGTTGGGAGGGTGGGCTTGATAATACGTCCTTGTTAAGTCCCATAGAAGCCTATGTTCTGGTGCTATCATGGGGTTCTATGGGAAATAACAAGGCCGTATTATGAAGCTCATTATCGCCATTTTATTAACAGTTTCTTGACAATAAAATGGCGATAATTTTAACACCGGTCCTTGATAATATGCACCTAAGTTTACTGGTCAAAAAAGAAAGAGCAATGGTCCATATTATCAACAAAAGGCGATATTGTTGCATTTATTGGCAGGAAACTGAAGATAAAGCGGAGATAATGGGCTTGATAATATGTACTTGTGAATAACCAAAGCAGCCTAGGTTAGGATCAGAACGTGGGCTGCAATGGGAAGTTACAAGGGCCTATTATCAAGCACATTATCGCCGCTTTATGGGCAGTTTCCTGTCGATAAAAGCGGCGATAATGTATAGCCTTTTGTATGTAAAGCTTTCCTTTTTTTTGATGTAGCAGTTGTACTCTCTTCGCATGATTAGCGTTGTTTCGAAGTTCACATTTTTTTCTTCAAGTTCAACGAGCAAACTTTTCTTTATATCACTTAGTAAATCTGTTGCTTTGTTTTCCCGGTTTGTGTGATTTATCCAGTGCTGTACTTTTGTACAGTATTATTAGTAATATTTTTTATATATTTATTTGAAAGGTAGTGCCGAGGCGCCAAACGTTGATTACTTACTCCGTCCACCGCCATTTTAGTAGTTTCTCACCATTGTATTTATTATATCAGTTATTTAGAAATCAGTAGTTTTGAATCGTAGTCTTGAATATTTTACTACAGTATTTCAACATTAGTTTTATTGTGGACCGTCATACCCCTCCCCCACAAAATAAAAGAAGTGTGTAGTATTTTTTTATTAACTGAAACTCAATTATAACTATATTAGAACTGGCAAAATAAGCTAAACAATGTTATCAAGAAATTGTGAAATGGATTCCAAAAGGTGTCCGATTGGTAATCTGCGAAAGAAAAAAGAAAATTAGAGATTAGAATTATGTAGATGTGAGTAAATGAGCTGAAGCATTACAAGTTGTTAGTAACTCTACAGTCTACGTGTTCAGTGTGACTGGCATATTCCTGTTCTGTTATAGTGCCTCGTTCAAGTGGTGTCTATATGGAAGTCCCTTCTGCGTTACTGACGCCCGTTATGGCGACTTATTTCTAATGCGTTCCTATGAAGGATTTGTAGATCTAGGCCTCTGTGCTTACCGTTGTATAAAGCTTGTAGCCAAACATTGCAGCCACTGGGATGGACAACTTCAGGTGGGCTGATCTTCTAGACGTCCAAGCAGACAGCAGTGTCTAAGTTTAAGAGAGATCGAGAAATGATGTCACATAGAGTGAGAGAGAGAGAAAACATTAAAACTGTGTCGTAGAGTCTGGAGTTGAGATTTTTTATTGAACCAGACGTAGATTTACTAGCTCTTTTCATCACTTTACCCATGTTAAAAGTGACTCAAAAGTGGCGTAATAAGGTTGATGATCTGTTTGTCAGACTGTTGTAACCTATCTGTTGTCACTGCTCGGAGGTAATTATACATTTTATAGAGAAGCTGCTGTGCACTACGCACTCTGGGTAATAATATCAAGCCTGGGCGACAAAAATTATTGCCACTTTATCGGCAGGAAAGTGTCGCTAATGGGTTTGATAATATGCTCTATTGAATTCCAATCGAAACTTGTCTCAGATGTCCTTCATATCTAACATGAGCTTTGATTGGAATTCCATAGAGCATATTATCAAACCTATTATGGCCACTTTAGCGGCAGTTTGCTGCTGATAAAGTGGCGATAATTTTGTCGCTAAGGGTTGATAATATGGTCCTCTCTCGGTTCAGAAATAAAGCTAACACTACAGTTTTACGAGTGCAGTGTACCTGGTACATTTTACTGGTTATAGTGCCGCGTTCAAGTGGTGTCTATATGGAAGTGCCTACTGCGTTACTGACACCCGTTATGGCGACTTATTTTTAATGCGTTCATATGAAGGATTTGTATATCTAGGCCTCTGTGCTTACCGTTGTGTAAACTTTGTGCCAAACACATTAGGAAGTTGAGTTCACAACTTAAGTTTAGCAGATCTTCTATACGTCCAGGCGGGCAGCAGTGTCTAAGTTTAAGAGCGAAAGAGAAATGATGTCACAGAGAGTTATAGAGAGAGAAAACAACATTAAAACTGTGTCACAGAGTCTGGAGTTGAGATATTTTGTTGAACCAGACGTAGATTTACTATCTCTTTGCATCACTTTACCCATGTTAAAAGTGACTCAAAAGTGGCGTAATAAGGTTGATGATCTGTTTGTCATACTGTTGTAACCTATCTGTTGTCACTGCTTGGAGGTAATTATATATTTTATAGAGAAGCTGCTGTACACTACTCACTCTGGGCCATAATATCAAGCTTGGTCGACAAATATTATTGCCACTTTATCAGCAGGAAAGTGTCGCTAAAGTGGCGATAATGGGTTTGATAATATGCTCTATGGAATTTCAATCTAAGCTCATGTCAGATGTCCTTCACATCTAACATGAGCTTCGATTGGAATTCCATTGAGTATATTATCAAACCATCATCGCCAGTTTCCTGATGATAAAGTGGCGATAATCAGGTTGCCAAGGTGTGATAATGTGGCCCTCTCTCCTTTCATAAATAAAAGGTACACTACAGTTTTACGAGTACAGTGTACCTGGTACATTTTACTTGTTATAGTGCCGCGTTCAAGTGGTGTCTATATGGATGTGCCTACTGCGTTTCTAACGCCCGTTATGGCTACTTATTTCAAATGCATTGCTATGCAGGCTTTGTCGATCTAGGCTGCTTTGCTTACCTTGAATAAATAGTGTGGCCACCTGAGTTTACCACTCGACTTGAAGTCTGCTTCTATATGTCAATGTATATTCAATAAGTTGCAGAGAATTCCATTGCTGTTGCTTCAAAATGTTTACAGACAGGTACTTGCAGTAAAGAAGAAAGCAATACAGGAAGAGGCATGAACCAAATGGGGAGCTGCTTCGTGGTTCATTGCTTCTGGTGGATGCTGGTACTACGAGGGACTCCAAGTCCCAGGGAGCCTGAGAGCCTGACACTGATTGCCCGCCCCTGAGCCTGCAGTGGGGATTACATCACTGCTCACCGCTCCCACTTCATGGGAGCTGCTTCATGGTTCATTGCTTCTGGTGGACGTCGGTACTATGAGGGACTCCAAGTCCCCAAGGAGCCTGAGAGCCTAACATTGATTGCCCGCACCTGAGCCTGCAGCGGGGACTACATCACTGCTCGCCGCTCCCGCTTCGCGCAACTTGCGCCGGACAAAGCCCGGGCAAGGGGCGGGCCAGTTAGAGAGCGGACGAGGCCAGGCCAAGCCCCCCCTCTAAATCCTGCAACACATCAAGGCTAGTCCATACTTTTGCATTGTTGCCCCCATGTGGGTACTGATTTCTCGGGACAGGTGCTGATATTGTGGCTAATTTATGATGAATACCCGCGAGGGAAAGGGGAGAAACGACCTAATGGGCGGAAGCATGGCTGGGACTTTGGATCAGTTCATAATCAGAGCCAGTTCAGTCTTAGCCCACGAAATTGCCCTAACCGAGCGTCGCCTATCTCTAGACCCCTTTCAATTAAAACGATCTTGACTGGGTGGTCTGATGTCTGCTTGTTCACCCGAACATTGTTTACTTATAGGCACAGATCCTCTCCACTTGGCAGGAGGTATCAGCCAGTCTCCACAAGTACCAGTGAACATTTCCACAATATTGGAGTCTCCGTCTAGCCCTACGCCTGTTGAGCTGGTGCAAGAGGGTACAGCATGCAGCACATTCCCACGCGTTTCTACAAGGTCTGTGCCCAAATCCAAATCCCAAGTCCTGGAACAACTACCAGAGCCGGCCACAAAGAGAAAGCAGTGAGGGGACCCCCAAATGCAAAAAAATGCATAGATGCTTAAAATGAACAAGAATGGTGGGTCTGCGACTGTAACACCGCCAAGTCTAACTGACCCTCAGACAATCATTCCGCTATTGGGCGCTCCAAACTCAGACCCAGTTGTTGTTCCCTCGCTTGAAGCAGACAAGAGTTTTTGGGTCAAAATGTGGGCCCTAACTCGGCATCTTTGTTGCCAATTGTTGTGAGATTGACACTAATTGAGGAAAAATGATCTAACTTTGAACTGTTTGTTGTGTCTAATCTTGGTTCCTTTAAGGCCTCACTGGGGGAAAATAATTGGTTCTCTGAAATGATAATCAATGTGCTGTGTAGCCCTGTAAATTTTAATCCCCCATCAGCCATCCCTACAATATCCAACTCAATGTTTATATCATCTAGTAGGAATGACAGGGCTGGTACAGCTCCTGATGTTGGTGTAGTGGCTCATGGAAGCTATGCAGGCGAGATAGGGAATACATCTAGTGAATTTGCCCAGCTTATTCCGAGTACTCCTAGGGTGGAGGGAGGCATACCCTGTGTAAGGACAGCAAGGTCTGCAAGTAACATCCAACCAAACAACCCTATTTGTGGTTTAGATAACCAATTTACTACTGCCCCCGGGCGTTCTGGTCATGACTCCTTAGTAGCGTATCATGGACTGGCTGATAGCTTTCCCAGAAACGATTACAAGGCTTTACATCTCCCACCTGCCGCCGCTCCACTGGTGGTGGTTCTGGGGAATGTTGCGACCCTACAAGCTTGGCAGACTGAATCCACTGAGCAGTTAATGGCAAAACAATGCACTGGCTCAGTGTACATATGAAGGAAGCAGGGGTATGGGGGTGGGATATTTGTAATCAATTGATAATGGCCAGACGTTCATCTTGGGTTGGATATTCCATCAAGGATGAGGGGGGGTTACTGTGTGGTTGCCAATTTCAACAATGAGCGCGTAGTTAGACTCCTATTGGAGTGTCTAGGGAGTAGGAATGAAGAGCACTGTCCCGGAAAAATATCTCTTCTGCCCCTAGGGTTTTTCTACAGACCTCGTTATCATTCCCCACCAGGAGGGGGGGGGGTTCGTAGTGCCCACCATAGAGCCTTAGGCTGTCCCTTTGACCTTAACCTAGTCAATAGATTTGCTCCTTTGTCTGGCCTAGATGCCTGTGATTGACTATCACCTGCAGACCCAACAGGGACGAGAACGTCCCTAATCAAATTGTTACTCCCCATGTGATAGATTCTAGCCCCTAGTTAGTAACAACTAGTGGGTCACAGTGTGCTGAGGACTTGGTACAGATAGAACAAGGGGAAGGATCAAATCCCAGCTCACTGAAGATTTTATCTTGGAACATCGCTGGTTTGCTATCGAAGACTAGCTCCTCTGATTGGTCTAATTTCATGGAGTCCTATAATTTTATATGACCTGGTCTCTGAGTACGAATGTCCGGCCAGGATACCTGGCATTTGGTAAGCCAGCAATTGCGAGCACTAAAGGGCAACCCTCAGGTGGATTAACTACTTGGGTTAGACAACAGGCGGGTTATCATGTAGAAGAACTAGGGATTGATAATCCAGATATTCAGGTCATTAAAATAATCTCTGAGTATGCACCCGAATTTATATTGATAAATGTCTATGCTAGAGGGCTGGTGGGTGGAAAGGCTTCAGTGACCATCTCCAGCCTGGATACATTTATTAAATCAATAAAAGGGTCATGTAATCAGATTATTGTGGGGGATTTTAATTGCTTGTTCGAGCCACTCGGCTTAGAAGACGGGAGCCTCACTAGTGATGAGGATGCTATTTGGGGTGTTCCGTCTTTGATGCTCGCTCCAATTAAGAAATGGACAGAAGCTGTCCTACAGTTAAAAAAAATAATACTGGAGAGGGGACTTCGGGCTGCCAACGAAAGATCTAAATCAGACAGTAAAGGCAACCCCACCTATACCAATGCGCTAAGAAGCAACAGGATTGATTACTTCCTCATTAATTTAGAATTTTGGCAGAGGGTGAGGGACATGGAGGTCCTAAAAAGATCGGAGAGCGATCATGATCCCCTGATATTGTCATTAGAGGAAAAGTGCTGCCTCTTCTGAGGGGTACTATGGATATTGTAACAGCAGATGTAATTATGTCTACTGACTGCCATATTTTATAATGGGCAACAGATCTCTGAGGATGAGGGCACTATGAATCAGATTAAGTCAACACTCGCAGATTCTCTTACTGCCCTCTCACAACTTGACCCTAATGAGGCCACTCTTCCTGCCCTTACAATAGCCCACGAGGCCCTGTTTGCTAAGTTGAGATCCTTTTTTACAAAACCCAAAAAAAGAACCAATATGTACCCTATTCACAAGTCAGCAAAGTGGTATGACGGGGTATGTAGAATATGTATGTAACAACAACGAAGAAGTGCAAAGCACAGTGTTCAAACTCAAATAATAAACTACAAAACACCATATGTCTTGAAAAGAACAATACAAACATATGTGTCTCACATGAGTGGCACCCACCTAACCAGTCGGGTTGTGACTACAACTGGGTACCTGTATCCCACTTTGTAAAACAGGACAGGGATCTCCCTGTTGTAGAAGGACCCTCACTCACCACTAGCTGGTGACATGCTTCATCACGGGGTCCCCGCTGGGGCGATCTAGTACCTCCCCAGCGTGCTACAACGCCTGTTTTACAGTGGAGCAGGATGTGGTGGATGCAAAAAGTGCCCAAATCAAAGTGTGGTGATAATAGGTGCAATTTTAAAAAAAAAATACTAGGTTGTAGTCTTTATATCTGTTTTAATAATGACCAACCTGTATTTGTTAAAAACAAGTGAGCGGACAAATAGGTTCTGTGTTACGAAACTAAATGTCCTTAGTAATTAAACAAAAATACTGGTCAACATGTTTCTGCTGTTATACTGCATTTTGCTCAGCATTCGTCAGGACCTAAAATTAGACCCCCAGTGGTATGCGCGCGCTAAGGCGCACCCTACTGTGAGGTTCAAAGTGTGAAAAATATATATAACATACAACTATCACGGGCAGTCTCCATGATAAAGGTCAGGGCAAAAATGTGCGACCTGGCCGAAAAACCTGTGAAGAGAAAGGGGAATTATTGACATATGATGTACTTTCTAACACTGTACTCAGTGTAGAGACATGAGTTTGATGAAGGAGCATGAGGGCTGGGCAAAAATACTCCATCAAAGGAATGCAATAATGAGGTGTCTCAGCGTCCTAGTATGCCTGCGTGAAACATCTTGGTCTACAACTATGCAGCCCTTGTATGCCAATACAGAAAAAACAAACTTAATTTTAGTTCGTATGACTAAGGCAAATAAAACTTCATTACATGCCTACATAATCAATCCCAAATTTATGGTACGATCTTGGTAAAAAAGTAGTACCATCACAGAATAATCAAATAGTGATCACATGGTTGGCTCAATAGTGAGGACAGGGAATACAAGGGAAGGTTAGAGTGATGCCGCCTCAGTGAGCTTTTAAGTGCAGCCAATCATCTGACACCTGTACAAAGTATTAGGTAGAATAGGTGCCCAGAAGATTACGGAAAAGTGGATCGGCTTATGTCATGCTGAGTAAGCTCATGCGGTAATCCTAACAGCACGTGAAATCAATGAGGGAGATCACCCAATCAATACACAGTTGAATACCCTGTGTTTCTCATAATAATCAAGTAGTAGGCGTGCTGTTAAGGGTAGCGCGGCTAAGGTTTTGCTGTCGCTATGGCCAGGCGCACTACTGTTGTTTAATGGAAAGGCGCCTACGAAATAATCATGTAAAAATACACTCGAAATCGATCTCAAGTAAGGCAACACACACTGAGACAGCGCAAAAGTTGAAACAGACTCACGCCATTGGGGCCGTGTTAAATCCCCCTTAGGTGAAAACAGCGCGGGTACTCTTCACGCGGTAAATGTCTAAAGAAAGGGAAGAAATATGCGTGGTAGTCTCAGGTACAGAAGAAATGCCTCACTATTGCTAGTAGCGGAACTTGAACAGACTTACTGCTTTACTCGCGACTCCCCGCCTCGAACCTACACTCAGGGCTGCCGTCTCACCCGGAAGGAGAACGAAGAACTTCCTGTCCCTCCTTAAATGTTAATGTGGTGCGGTGGGACTGTGTGGCGAGCTGAATCGACACGCCCATTTAAAGTGGTACGTGCTGAATATCAGCGGGAGAAATTTATTATTCGGTCCCCTATTCCTAAAGAGACGACAAAAAATATGTAGATAACGCATGATGGAGCCGATGTTAATGGGACTCATAAATTGTCATGTTTATGGAGGGACAGAAAGTTCTTCGTTCTCCTTCCGGGTGAGACGGCAGCCCTGAGTGCAGGTTCGAGGCGGGGAGTCGCGAGTAAAGCAGTAAGTCTGTTCAAGTTCCGCTACTAGCAATAGTGAGACATTTTTTCTGTACCTGAGACTACCACGCATATTTCTTCCCTTTCTTTAGACATTTACCGCGTGAAGAGTACCCGCGCTGTTTTCACCTAAGGGGGATTTAACACGGCCCTAATGGCGTGAGTCTGTTTCAACTTTTGTGCTGTCTCAGTGTGTGTTGCCTTACTCGAGATCGATCTCGAGTGTATTTTTACATGATTAATTCGTAGGCGCCTTTCCATTAAACAACAGTAGTGCGCCTGGCCATAGCGACAGCAAAACCTTAGCCGCGCTACCCTTAACAGCACGCCTACTACTTGATTATTGTGAGAAACACAGGGTATTCGACTGTGTATTGATTGGGTGATCTCCCTCATTGATTTCACGTGCCGTTAGGATTAACGCATGAGCTTACTCAGCATGACATAAGCCGATCCACTTTTCCGTAATCTTCTGGGCACCTATTCTACCTAATACTTTGTACAGGTGTCAGAAGATTGGCTGCACTTAAAAGCTCACTGAGGCGGCATCACTCTAACCTTCCCTTGTATTCCCTGTCCTCACTATTGAGCCAACCATGTGATCACTATTTGATTATTCTGTGATGGTACTACTTTTTTACCAAGATCGTACCATAAATTTGGGATTGATTATGTAGGCATGTAATGAAGTTTTATTTGCCTCAGTCATATGAACTAGAATTAAGTTTGTTTTTTCTGTATTGGCATACAAGGGCTGCATAGTTGTAGACCAAGATGTTTCACGCAGGCATACTAGGACGCTGAGACACCTCATTATTGCATTCCTTTGATGGAGTATTTGTGCCCAGCCCTCATGCTCCTTCATCAAACTCATGTCTCTACACTGAGTACAGTGTTAGAAAGTACATCATATGTCAATAATTCCCCTTTCTCTTCACAGGTTTTTCGGCCAGGTCGCACATTTTTGCCCTGACCTTTATCATGGAGACTGCCCGTGATAGTTGTATGTTATATATATTTTTCACACTTTGAACCTCACAGTAGGGTGCGCTTTAGCGCGCGCATACCACTGGGGGTCTAATTTTAGGTCCTGACGAATGCTGAGCGAATGGCAGTATAACAGCAGAAACATGTTGACCAGTATTTTTGTTTAATTACTAAGGACATTTGGTTTCGTAACACAGAACCTATTTGTCCGCTCACTTGTTTTTAACAAATACAGGTTGGTCATTATTAAAACAGGTATAAAGACTACAACCTAGTATTTTTTTAAAAAAATTGCACCTATTATCACCACACTTTGATTTGGGCACTTTTTGCATCCACCACATCCTGCTCCGCTGTAAAACAGGCGTTGTAGCACGCTGGGGAGGTACTAGATCGCCCCAGCGGGGACCCCGTGATGAAGCATGTCACCAGCTAGTGGTGAGTGAGGGTCCTTCTACAACAGGGAGATCCCTGTCCTGTTTTACAAAGTGGGATACAGGTACCCAGTTGTAGTCACAACCCGACTGGTTAGGTAGGTGCCACTCCTGTGAGACACATATGTTTGTATTGTTCTTTTCAAGACATATGGTGTTTTGTAGTTTATTATTTGAGTTTGAACACTGTGCTTTGCACTCCTTCGTTGTTGTTACAGATTTGACCAGGGGCTTAGGAGTGTTGTCTTAAGCCCTTTCTCTCTTGTTGTTACAGTATATGGGGTATGTAGGATAGCCTACAGGGATTTGTATAAAGCAATAAGGGCAGGTTCAATGCAGGAGGTAAGGAAATTAAGGTCTGACTACAAGGCAACCTAACAATGGGCAAAGAAGGCCTTTGACAAAAACAGATGGAGGGACCTGTTAGACGCGAGTAATGGGAACAATTGGTGTAGATTATGGCAACTAATTAAGTGGGGTAGCGATAAAGCCGGTCCAGTACCAGTCAACAATGTCCCCCCAGAAGTTTGGGTTGCACACTATCTGACCCAATTTTCATCGCTTGTAAATAGCCCTGGGCAGTACCAAAGCGTAGTCCCGGAGTCAGCCCTAACATTTACCTTAGTGGACATTGAGCGTGCTCTTGATGGGGTAACTGCAGGTAGGGCCCTGGGCCCGGATCGTATCCCGGTGTATATATTCAAATCTGACTGGGAGAATTGGCTTAAATATATTTTTATTTTTGTGAATAGCTTGGCCAGAGGTGCCCCCATTCCGGAATCCTGGCGTGGGGCTGAAATTATCCCCATTTACAAAAAGGGGGATCGTGCCAGCCCGACTAATTATTGTCCCGTAAGCCTCATAGACACGATGCACAAGTTGGTGGCAAGATTAGTGCTATGCAGGGTAAATAGGTGGACTGATGATAATGAAATCCTATCCACCTACCAAGCAGGATTTCGTTCCCACGTTAGCACTATCGACCAAGTCTTCAGATTCATGTTGATATACTGGAATACAGTGATCTTAGCGGGGGGGACCCTGTATGCAGCATAAATTTGCATTTGATCTAGTGCCCCGTAACAATCTGTGGGACAGTCTTGAGGAAATAGGGATGCCTGCTGAGATCATATCTTTCATTATAAAACTACATGAATCTACTTATGCCCAAGTCCAATGGGGTCAACAGGGTGAGCTAAGAGAACGTTTTCCTGTGAACAAGGGAGTTCGGCAGGGGTGTGTTCTCGCTCCTACCTTCTTCTCGTTGTTCATAAATAATGTTATCTCATATTACACCGAATATCCTACGGACGCCCCTACTCTTGCTGGATCGAGGGTTCCTCTTTTAATGCTTGCAGACAACACCTTAATTTTGTCTAAAACACAAGCTGGTCTGCAAAGAGCCCTCGACCAATGTAGTCTTTTTTGTAATGACCATGATCTTGTAGTCAATGTTGACAAGACGAAGTTCATGGTCTTACACAAATATAAAAATGTGAAAGCCAGAGTAGAAATGAATAATTTGTCCCTGGAACAAAGTGATTCCTTTCCATGAGGCACAAGGTCAGACTGATTTGCATATGGCCATTTCTGAACTGGGTTGGCAGAGTGGGCTAAAGAACGGTGATGGATTAAACCCAAATTTGTTGACTGGGTAGCTCAGACTGGACTGTTTCCATGAGGCACAGGGTCAGACTGGTTTGCATATGGCCATGTCTGAACTGGGGTGGCAGAGTGGGCTAAAGAACGTGATGGATTAAACCCGGGTCTGTTGACTGGTTGTGAGTATTTGAAAGGTTTAGATGCTCCGTCCATCACCATCACCTTTTGTACCGCTTTGTTTGCCATAAGTTGGTCGGATATGCTCAGACGTGAGTCCCTTGCTCACTTTGACACTGGATTCAAGCAAGCCGGGCTGAAGGCGGCTGGAATGCCAGAAACCGGTCCTCAGAAGCTTGTTTAAGGTCCAGGGAAGGCATGGCTTGGCAGTTCAGGCTGGACTGTTTCCATGAGGCACAGGGTCAGACTGATTTGCATATGGCCATGTCTGAACTGGGGTGGCAGAGTGGGCTACAGAACGGTGATGGATTAAACCCAGATCTGTTGACTGGGTGTGAGTATTTTATTGGTTCAGATGCTCCGTCCATCACCCCCCCTTTTGTACCTCTTTGTTTGCCATAAGTTGGCAGGGTATGCTCAGACGTGAGTCCATTGCTCACTTTGCCACTGGATTCAAGCAAGCCGGGCTGAAGACGGCTGAAATGCCAGAAACGGTCCTTGGAAGCTTGTTTCCGGTCCAGGGAAGGCATGGCTTGGCAGTTTAGGCTGGACTGTTCCCATGAGGCACAGGGTCAGACTGATTTGCATATGGCCATGTCTGAACTGGGGTGGCTAAGTGCGCTAAAGAACGGTGATGGATTAAACCCAGATCTGTTGACTGGGTGTGAGTATTTGATTAGTTCAGATGCTCCGTCCATCACCACCCCTTTTGTTCTCCTTTACATATCTGGGCGTTACCATGGGCAAAAGGATGAACTGGAAGCCACAGATGGATCTGTTAGTCTTAAGACACAACCAACTGGCAGGGGCCCTTCTAAAATAACACAGGCTATCCCAAACTAAACCAGTTGCTCCGGCTCTAACTATTTATCAAGGGAAGGTTAGAGCCGCAATAATTTATGGAGGGGAACGATTGGGCTTCAAAAATCTAGCTACATTAGTCCAAGCTTAGAACAAGTTTCTGAGGGCATTGACCGGCCTTCCTCAATCGACACCACTTAGACCATTACTTTCAGATCTGGCTAGTATTTCATTTGAGGAGGCTGCGGGTTTTAGACCTCTTGCCTATTGGCGAAGACTTTGGACTACCCCGGACTTAGCTCCTTACTCGCAAGCAGTTAAGTATATTAGAGAAGCTGACAAATCCAACAAAGCCATATGGTTACTAAAGATTAAGGCTAATGTTATCAGCTATGGGCCTCATCCATTTGTGGGAGGACCCAGAAGGGAACTCTTTCCCTTCAAAAACAAATTTTAAAGCCTTATATAGGGGCAGGGTCTGCCAAAAGTCTCTTTCTCTGGTGAATGGTGTTTCCCTAACAGGTCTCTTTTTGGATCACAAATCTGAATACAGGCTGGAGGCCTATTGGGATACCATTACGAGCCCTGCCGACAGGAAACTAAATCACCAATTTAGAGTGGGCACTCTCCCCCTAAAATCTTTCACTAAAAAGTGGGGGATTAATCAAGATACAAAATGTCATTTTTGCCCATGTGAGGAACAGACCTTACCGCATGGTCTGTTTGTGTGCCCTGCTAACAAGGGCCCTCGTCATAAATAGCTCAAGCCGGTCTGCACTGCAATAGGAACAAGATCTTGTCAAACGGCTTTGCGTACCTTAAAAACTGATACTAGTGAAGTCATAGTTATTGCTACGGCTAAATTTTGGAGTTAGACGTGGGTCCTTAGAAGGATTAGTTTGCAAGGTACTACGTAACATGATTTTGTTGAGTGTACTGTGTTTTTAGTCTCTTCTAATCTAATCTGCCAATAAGAATGAAGTGTCTAGCCCAAACTTGTGTAATTATGGATATAATGTTTTTATTATGAATTCTTATCTGGTTTTTAGAGCAAAGGATTTATAATCATTTTATAGTTGATATGTGCTTAGAATTTTAATGAAATCTTATTATGAGATTTTTTTATATCTTTTTTTTAAAAGCTACCACGAATTTAAATTACTTTGTATTGTCTATATGTGTCTTTTATGATTATTTATGATTGAATAAAGACGAATTTGAATTGAAATTGACTTAAGCCGTCAAAACTAGTAATGACAATAAGCTTTTCTGGGATACTGTTAATGCTCCCTTTTAAAAAAAACTTATAGCAATTCCAGAGTTTAAATCCTTTGTTTCTTGATAATCATTACTAGGCCATTTTTCAGATATTTTTAGACAGACCCAGGAGTAGGCCTCGGAGGAGTTCGCAGGGTTGTAATCCCCAGAATTCCGCAGAGTCAATGAAAACTCTGCCAGATTCCGCAGAGTTCTGTGGGTGGGTGAGGTATTGCTCTGGCACGGCCACCCCTACTTTAATGTTTTGTAAGCCTAAGCAGTACCTTGCCTGTGTGGCCTTTATGCTTCCTGCAGCTCAGATTCTGATTTGAAACAGAATTTCTGTGACTAATCATTAGTGCAGGCAATTCATCAAACAAAGGCATGGATTTCAAAACCACCAACTAGAATAATTTTCCAGCTTCTGTAAAATAAGATCAGGAAAACCATTTGGTTTAAGTATGCTGTATTTGATATTGCTGCTGCTTGGTGCATAGAGTGAAGCAGTTCAACACTATCTAACAACATTCGCAAAGTACAAGGTAAAATCTCTACGATGAGGCACCCCACCTACCAGGGATGCATTCCCAGATCTGAGCCCCTCATTGGCTTATGTCAGAAGGCTCAGTGCTGCTTCCCTCCTCTTAGCTTCCTCTGCATGGGAATACCCAATGAAGCTGAGCCAGCTCACCTCCTCTAGCTACAGGCAGTGACATGAGCTGCTGCATGCAAGAGACAGACAACCACTGCAGGGGCATCGTCTATGACCAGCTGCAGCGAAGGAGGCTTGACGCTCTTACCTTCCACAGGCAACTCCAGGGATGGAGCCACTACAGCGCTGCCTCAAAGTCATTTTCACTGCCAGCCATTAGCCCATTGGCTGTCCACCAGACATGTCTTCCCCACCCCGGCAGCTAGTGCCAGGCTAAACCCTACTATCATGCACATTGCTATTGGCCATCTCACTGAATCGCATTGTGCCATCCTCCCAAGCACTAGACCACACAACACAATTATGAAGTGCGTGCTGCATCTGGCACACAACTTTCAGCACAGCGCCTTTAAACTCCGCTCCGCCGGTGGTAGACAGAGTTTTTTTTTCAGAACTCCAAGCTCCAAGCTGAGTGTGGAGTGGCAAAACTCAGTGAACTCCGTCGGTGGAGCCAAGTTTGTCACCAACCCCTAAGCAGGAGGGTACTGGTCTAACTATGTCAGAGGGAAAACTGTAGTTGGAATTATCTTCTACTAAATATTTCTATTGAGGAGGTATTTCATGCTTTACATTAGAGTGCAGTTGGAAGATCTCCTGACCCAGAAGGCATACTGGTAGATGCACTTAAAGCAGCCAAAGATCTATGGGGAACTATCAGGATAAGGGTGTTTAATGTAGATGCAGAAACTATTATACTGTCTTCTAGGGCAGTTTCAGAAATCAGACCCTAAATGTTGCAGCCCTAATTCGCTTATGGATTCCTCAGTAAAATAGATGAGTGGGATTTTATTAATGAGGCTGAAGGGATGGGTAATGGGCTCCTTTATATTATCACCAGCCCAGTGCAGATTTAGGAAAGGTCTAGGGATGGTGGAACAATGTGTTAATTTAGATTTGTTGATCCGGAAGTTAACTAATGCTAATCCGGCATCACTTTACCTTTTGTTTGCTTGCTTCAGCTGTGCATTTGATTTGGTTGATCATCCAATCCTCAACCCTTTTTTACCTTGGTGGCCCTATGCCGATTATATGCTTCCTTGCACGTCTGTATGAGAGTTTATCAAGTAAAGTCCAACTGTCAACTACACCCAGTCACATGACCCAGAGACAGGCCAAAGGCACTAAATGGCTAAGGCGGGAAAATGGCAAGTTTCTAAAAGTGTGTAATCCAATTGGAAAGTGGATATGCGCACTCCTTGGTGAATACGGATAATCAGATGTGACTAGTTTATGGGTGCCACATTGGTGAGCCCTCTTGAGCGTGAGGGTAAATAAACTAAAGAACAAGCGTTGGCTCCCGTGAGAGTAACGTCCTCAATGGGCACTCCTCCAATACATTTTAATAATTTTCACAAAATACTTTTTATTGTAGTTTCATATGACTGTGTTTTATTTTCTTCACTTTGTTTTCATTTCCATACTATTACATTGCGTTCATGTTCCAGGTAGAACACAGACGCTATCGCCAAACAGCACACAGCCATTCTCCGGCCACATTATACAAGTGACAGTCTAACATCGAATTTTCATTAGATGCCTATGAGCATTTCAACAAACGTGAAGTGAATTTTTTATTCTCTATCATTGCGTCCTGTAAAAATAACTTAAGTCCCCTGATGAAAGGCAAGCTCGAAATGTATTGGGCAGAAATGTATAAAAATGAATAAATGCAATATTTGCATACTATGAATGTAATAGTATGGAAATGAAAACAAAGTGAAGAAAATAAAAACACAGTCATATGAAACTACAATAAAAAAGTATTTTGTGAAATGTATCAAAATTTATTGGAGTAGTGCCCATTGGGGACGTTACTCTAACAGGAGCCAACACTTGTTCTTTAAATATCTAAAAGTGGCATTTTCAAACTTCTAATAAAAAAATAACGTTACCATTAAATAGGGTTTTTCATTACAATTTCAGAGACACCAAATATGACATAGCTACTTGCTCCAATTTGGAAAGTGCAGATGATTAAATGTAATACAAACCAATTATGTTTTCCTATAGGAGTGGTAGGTCTCACAGTAGTGAAAAATAAATTTAAGTTTTTCTCTACCAGGACATTTAAAACTTAAAAGTGCATGTCCTTCTTTTTAAATACATCGCACCCTGCTTGAGGTCTGTTTTACACCTACCCTTGTGGTCACATACATGTATTAGAAAAGAAGGTTTAGGCTTGGCAAAAGGTTTATTTTGACAGGTCTAAATGGCAGTTTAAAAAGTACAAACAGAAGCTGCAATGGTAGGCCTGAGGCATGTTAAAAGGGCTATTAAAGTGGGTGGCACAATAAATACTGCAGGCCCACTAGTAGCTTTTAATTTACAGTCCTTGGGTACAGATAGTACCGTTTTACTAGGGTCTGAAAAATAAATGAAAAATGGCAATCAGGGATGAGCCAATGTTACAATGTTTTAAATAGGAAGAAGCACATGAACTTTAGCACTGGTTAGTAGTGGTAAAGTGGGCAGAGTCCTAAGGCCAGCAAAAACTAGATCAGGCAGGCAAAATATTTGGGGGAAGGCCGCCTTAGGGCTGACAGGTCTAACATGTGTCTCCCAGCTGATATTATGGAGAACTACCTAAACACTTGGGAGTTCTCATCACTAAGGCAGAAGAACTTGGATAGACCATCAGCATTGGCTTGGTCTGACCCAGGATGGTGTTCCACTGGGAAGTCCATTCCCTGTAGGGAGATGGACAACCTCATCAGTTTGGAATTCTCACCCAATATTTGAATGAGCCATCTGTGGGCCTGTAGTCTGTCTGAACACGGAAGTGAGTCCCAAACAGGTATGGTCTCAGCTTCTTCAGTGCCCAAACCACAACAAAGGCCGCTCTTTCAATCGCACTCCACCTCTGTCCCCGGGGAAAAGACCTTCTGATAATGAAGGCCACCGGTTGGTCTAGCCCTACTTGGGGAAATGAATCCCGAAGGCAGCCTCTCAAAATATGGGAGTGCTCCAGGTAGGGGGAACCACAGCCAATGCGGTGTGACAGACTAATTTCCCTGACTAGGGCTAATTTGAAAACAGTCTGAGTAAGGCTCCAATTGCCATCTCGCCTTGATTTGCATCTCCTGATCCACACTGGGCAGCAAGCTTGAACTAAGCTTTCTTGGGCCCCATCTGCCCTTTATTTTGCCCCCCAGGATCCCTACCCGGGACCACCTAAACTCACCTCACTTGGACTCACAGACTGCCAACTCACCCCTACCTATCAGGATCTATCAACCTGGACTTGCTACCACCTCATCAGTCTTAAAATAACTGGTGTAATCTCATCCTGATGATGACCCTAAATCACCCAGGTCAAAATCCCATAAACAAAGCACATTGTTCCTATGGCTTCTTGGGTCCATGGCATGTCTCATATTGATTGTAGGCCCACTGCTCATGGTATGTACCACTTTTAATCACGCCTTTGGTGCTGTCACCATATCATGTGCCCCATTGAGCTGTTCACCTTTCATGAGCAGTATGTGTGTGCCTTTGTGATTACATGTACATTGAAGAAAGAGTATTGCAGTTTGAAATTAATGGTTTTCTCCCATGACATCTAATACAGATTGTGATACTCAATGTTGGTGTCTGTTCTCCTTTTTTGTCTCCCTTATGTACTAATTTACATTTGTTTAATTGTTCTTCAAGTATTATCTGTGGAGACGTTGTTGTTCGTTACCAGATTACCCTGGTCTCAACTGGGTTTACAGGATTTCTCATGTTGTGTTTTTTCCTACTTAACTGGGTGTCACAGTAAGTGCTGCAGGCCCACTTGTAGAATTTAATTTACACACCGTGGGTACAAGCAGTAGCACTTTACTAGGGCCTCATGAGCAAATTAAATATGTCAAATGGGGATAAGACAGTGTTACCATGTTTTAGCGGAGGAACCACATGCACCTTAGCACTGACTAGCAGTGGTAAAGTGTGCAGAGTCCCAAAGCCAGCAAAATCAGTAAAAAAGGAGCTGGAAGCCAAAACATTTGGGGGAAGAACACCTTAAGCCTGAGAAGTCTAACATTTTATATGTGAGTAAATTCGTTTTCAAATGCAAAATAATGTTTAATGCCGTGGTGAATTTGGCCATCAGAGAGAAGCTAGTCATGAACCATATGTTGTTTGGTAACTATATTTTTGAATGTACACATTTTAGCTTCTTCCTGGGTATCTTGAGTATCCTTTGCAAATGATTACTTTGCCTATTTACTTTGTTTTTTTACAAATCTTAGTGTTATGTTACGAAATAGTAAGTTCCTAGTCTTACACAAACACTCCCTCACTTAATACAGTACCACTGTGTTTTGACTCTCTGCTACATCCAATTTTCGTTTGGGGATTAAGCTGATAACACCAAAAAGTAAATTTCTGAACAAAACAATATGCAGGAAATGTCTCTAGGCCTTGAAAAATTATATTATATACCGACATCGTGAGTGTCCCATCAAACAGAGAGTTTGCAGAATACTTTAATACCCTTTTGATCAATTATGTATTGTGTGATATTTTTTGACAGAGTTGGCCTGGTGCGCTGTATGTCTCCCACTGTGAAGTGATCTAATGCTACTAATGAAACTGCCCTCTCTTTTGCAGATCGTAGCATTTCACACATCTATGTAGGCATTTAATCAGTCACATTACACATTTTAATCACTTTCTAATTCACAGGGTCATGAATGTTAGCTGTGACATCAAAGGTAATGTGTTTCAAGGGAAGTGTATACCAGCTGCTTCTCTCTGGTAGACAAGTGCCATGTGTGCTTTCCCCAGCTGTTTCTGTCGTGCCCATGGGATAGTGGGTGCCGCTCTACAGCTGTTTCCTTGCATCAGGCAGCCATTGGCACTGTATTAATTCACTGTAGCAGCCACTCGTGCAGAGTTTAGATGCCGACGCCGGCCATCGGTGTTTCTTCATAGTTTTTCCGGGTGTGGTCTATTACCTGTGCGAGTCAGGTCACAATTGTGCACGGATACCCAAGTATGATTCTGATTTGAGTGGTACCACAGTTCATCTTTATTTTTGGAACGTTTTTGCAGTAATTCCTATCAATTGCAATCACGGATGATTTCTGCATAGGTGTTATCTTCTCTTTCAAAACGACTGCGGGAAACAGTCGATGAGAGTGGCGTCAGAGCTCGGATATTGCTTGTCTTGTCAGCAGCAGTCAACCCCACCGGCCAACGCATTCTACAAGATGCAGATTATAGGTGAGGCACTTGAATGGTTGTCTTCCTTTTCACCCGGAGACCCGAATCACTTCTTGTACATCTGTTGCTTAGGCATTTATAGAGGGAATGGGTCTGCCGTGTCCCTCCGTTTTTCAACATGTATTTTGCACCACAAGCAGATTTGCCTCATCCGCTGAGCATTACTATGTTCATGGACATAGATGACACCCAGACAATGATGGACATCAGGAAGCCACGTGCCACAGGGGTTCTTCGATACTGCTCTAACTCATGGGTGCTATTGACACTTGTGCTGTAGAGAGAAAACTCAGTGTACGTAGAAATGGGTTAGCCTCTTAAATTCTCAGTTCTCCCCAGTGAAAAGGACATGGGGCCTCATTTATGAGGCTGTGTGTCACTTTTATGCCACCGGTGCGTCACTTTTTGTGACGCACTAGTGGCGTAAAAAATGCGCCTTGTTGCGCCATATTTTCAAAGTGACGCATCTAGGTAGATGCGTCACTTTGTAAACCCCTGCGCCACATTATACCTGCGCCAGGTATAATGTATGCAAGGAGGGCGTATTGACGCAAGGAAGGGTCGTAGAAGCTGACGCAGTGAAATCTATGAGATTTCACTACGTCACTTTTAGGACGCAGTTGCGTCAAAATCTTGCGCCTGCCTCACAGCAGGCGTAAGACTGATGCAGGCCCTTTCACATGGGGCTTGTCCCAAGTGAAAGGACACATTGCTGGAGTTGCGTCACTTTTTTGACACACTCCAGCAATGCGTCACTTTTGTGCTTACAGATACATCAGAAATACTGACGTATCTGTAACTCCTTGCGACATGATGCGTCATACTGTAAATATGACGCATCAGGAATGTCGCAAGGAGTGCGCACTGAGAAGTGACGCATCGCTGCTTTCACGCAGCGATGCGTCATTTCTCATAAATGAGGCCCATGCTTTTTAGGGAGCAGCTACTGGCACCTTTAACTGTATGTTGGCAAGACCTTTTTTCTAATACATTACATATATTTTGGGCTATTCACAACCTTCATTTTGTTGTACGTTTTGCATTTCTACAAAATGTACTACAAAATTCTATTCACAAACCTTTCTGACTTTACACTTCGCCAAAAAGGAAAGAGAACTCCTACCCGACTGCAGAGTCTCTGCGCATGTAAGTTTATGTTTTAGTAGTAAATGTGGTAGGAAAACAGGGAATTGCCTGGAAAATTGGGAATACTTGTGGAGTATAGCCTTGCAGATTAGGGAAGAGTTAGGAAGTGTTTAGGGAGGGCAAAGAGAGTCAGGAAAGGGTTCATGGAGAGACATAAACCTACTCACAAACTGCACTTATATAGTAACTACAGCCAAAACGGGACCAGAGACAGTAGTAAAGAACTGCAGCTCAGACCTGGAGTATGTCTAGCACCGCACATGAAGAACTCCTGGTTTTGGAAACATCTTCCATAGAAAATAATGGAGTTTGGTAGCTTTGCATTTAATAAACATTTTTAGTTTTCCCTATACTTTATAATATTCAGGCTGGAGATCATCCGCTTCATAAAGTATAGGTAAAATGTAAAAAGTTTATTAAGCTAAAAAATATTAAACATATTTTATAATAAATATTAATGTACATTATTTGTTTGTTTATTTTAAATATAGTACAAAATAAAAAAATACAGAACTATAAACACAATTTGAGTCAAATCTTTATTTTATTTGAAAATATTAAATTAAAATGACATTATTTTTCTGAAGTTTAATTTAAAAAATAGATGTCTACCTAATGTCAAATTCAATTTAATGTGCATTTGTATGTATTAAAACTGATGCTTAGAATGTATTCAAATTGATTTAATTATATATTATTACAATTGATTGTTATATTATTTGTTAAACACCAAAAGGTTATTAAAATATTTTAGAATTCAATAAAAAATATTTAAATATTTTATAAAATTGTTTTTAACATTACAATATATTTGTTTATATTTTCAACTATTTTATATAACAAATTTAATTTAACATCATGTGGAATGCCATTTTATTTTAAGTTGCTACCTCTATTACATTCTATGGGCGGCTGTTGCACTACTACCAGGTGTTGGCCATGTGTGGTACAAAACTTACTACTGGTTTTTTTTAGTAACTTACACTTATAAGTTAGGCCCCACTCCTTTTTAGGGCGGTAGAGAAATGTAAGTTTCACTTTTTTATTAAAGACATTTTTATTAACATTTTAATGTAAATGACAATGCACATGTTATAAATATCAGAAAAATAAAGATAATTAGTAAGGATTACAAAACATATGTAATATGCAATAAATAAATAATGAGAAGGGTATAGAGAAAGGAGAGAAGGAGATATATGTGGAAGTGAAAAGAGGAAGAGAAAAAAAAAGAAAGAAAGAAAAGAAAGGAGGAAGGGAAAAGGAAGAAAGGAGAATGTAAAAGCATGTGGGATTAATAGAAATCACTCAAGAAAGAGAGTTGGAGGAAAGATAGGAGGTAAAAGGGAGACAGAGGAGATCTGATTTAATTTTTAGGGGAACAGAAGAGGATGAAGCAATAGCAATCCTATGTTCATCACAGACAAAATTCCACCAAGTGTGAACAGAGATCTTCGAGTTATCTCTCCAACACAATAAAATGACTTTAAATGCAAGAGAAACAAACAGGTCCAGCAATCTTGAAGAAGAAGAGATAATATCAACATCAGTAGATAAAGATCCTAGAAAAACATTCTGTAAAGATAACAGGGCAGAACAACTAAACATTCGCATACAAATCTTCCAAACTGATGTTTAAGGGTCCCAGTTTCTTTAGAACATGACCAACATAATGAAGATGAAGTTTGGGAAAACTTATGAATACTATCAGGAGTAATAATGACTCTATGATATATGAAAAATAAAGATTGAGTAATACAAGCAGCAATAGATACTTTAAATAGTTTGGACCATATACGATCCCACAACAAGACAGAGAAGGAAATATTAAGGTCACTTTCCCATGCAGTCTCAACAATTGATTTAGGACGATCTTTAACAGTGGAAATCAAAAAAAGTATATACAAGGGCAGCCTTAGGTTGTTGATTAGAGAACAAAGGATATAGTGGAGTGGTAGGAACAAAAGAGGGAAAAACATCAGATATTGAGAAAGAAGCTAGGTGTGACTGGATGGCAGACGTAATAATGGTATATTCATTTGCAGATGATGGAGACAAGTTATATAAATGTTGCAATTCCGGAAACGGAATGATAGAGCCATCATCAAAAAACTGATGAACAAATAAAATATTCTTTTCCTTCCAATGTTTAAAATAAAATGATTTTCCTTTATATCGAAGGAATTTGTTATACCACACAACAGATGATAAAAAACATTGTAGAGGGGATAGGTTAGAAAAAAATACATTGTGTACCACTGTTTGGGAGTATTTTAAAATAGGGAATTTGGTTAAAAAAGAACAGTTTGACATAAAAACAATATGTTGAAAGGAAAAATCTTTCAGGAGAGAGCGTTCTAGGAGAACCCAGGTAGGCACAGGATTATCTGTAAAGTCATTGGCCAAGGAAAAGGATTGTTTAATCAAGAAGGCAGAGTGATACGTTTTAAAATTGGGAAATCGGGAGGAGCTTCGCGTGTATCCAAGATGGACGCGTGAGCACAGGGCTCCCGAGACCCTTTCCGCCTCCAGCATCTATCCTGCAAAGTATCCTGATTGGGACAACGGGTACATTTCGCTGATGCCCTGCTGATATAAATACTTTTTTCAAAAATCGATTTGGCCACGGGAACCAGACTTACTGCACTTTGAAACTTGCGGCCTATACCGAAGACCATCCACGAGCTTGAGTCCCCGAGGTACCCAGGTGGCAATTGAACAACAACGGCTAGTGTGACACGTCCACTGCCCCTGTGGTACTTTAGGTTTCGCTCTTGGTCATTGTTGACGGCGACTTGCTGCCGATCGGCACGGCTGACCTGATTTGCTGCCAGTCCTACGCTTGCTTTCGATCCTCGCCCTCTCGCCTCTACAGGCTTGCCGTGAGGGGAATCATTCTGACCAGATCCCAAAGGTTCCGTCAGAGCTCGTCCCCCATCATGGCGGGCAAGGCAGATGCCGAGAAGCGTGACACCAGAGGCTCATATCGAGGAGGGGTTGCCCAATCCCAGACCATAGATCGCTTTACTCGCCCGAAAGGATCCCCAGGCGGTGCGAGCAAGATCCTTGAGGAGACTGGTGATGGTCCTCCTGCAACTGAGGAGCCGACTTTGAAGGATGTTATGAGCGCCATTGCAAGTGTTCGGACAACTATGGGGCAGCAGTATGAAACCCTGGCAGCTAAGATAGACACGGTGGCGATCAAAGTCAATCTTATCAGGACGGACTTGGGGAAAACCAATAAGCGGGTCAAGTCCCTGGACATCAAGACCGCGAGCCTGACCACGGATGTCTCGGATCTCCAGACCGAAGTCCGCAATCTCCGAACGTCCAATGACTTGTTTGCCCGTCGGCTGGATGATTTCGAGAGCCGGGCCAGACGCAACAAAGTCCGCATCGTAGGTGTTCCGGAGAACTCCACAGACTTGTCTACAGACCTTCTGGTGGAAGACCTTGTTTTAAAACACTTGGCACCAAAGGGCCTCAGTAACTTTTTCACGGTGGAGCGTGCTCATAGAGTCCCCGGTGGAAAGCCCAAGCTGGGGGCCGCTCCGAGGCCTATAATAGCCAGGATTTTTAATTTCCGAGACAGAGACGCTATCCTGAAAGCCTCACGTACCAATGGTCCCACTAAATTTGAGAATGCGTCGATCAGTTTTTATCCGGACTTCACACAGGCGGTGCAGAAACAACGTATGGGCTTTACGGGGGTGAAAAGGCGACTCAGGGACATGGGACTGAAGTACGCCATGCTTTTTCCGGCCCGCCTGAGGATTGAACATGAAGAACATGCGCTCTTTTTTGACCGCCCCGAGGTGGCCAGTGACTGGTTAGACACTTTGCCGACACACCGTACCAGCTCAGAGAGTTCGAGGGGCTTGTAAGAACAGGAGTAGTGAGGCTGCGTCGGCGAGCCAATTTTATTGACTTATGGCAGTGGCTCTGTGACTGTTATGTCTATACAGTGTGGATACCCGGGGTGGGGGGAATCGGGACTCTTCCTCCTCTGGGGACTTTTTTCTCTATTCTTGTAGGTTAGTTTAATGGGGCGACAGGCACACTGCAAGTTGGGGTGGCTTTTTGGTCTACCGCAGGGTTGCAGGGTGGGGGTGGTGGGGGGGTCTTTTCTTTCTTGTTTGTATCGAGGCTGCGCTTTGTCCCATATTTTATCCTGCGGGGCGGAGTGTTCATTTCTGGAATGGAGGGTAGGGGGCTGAGGGTGCTGAGCTGGAACGTCAACGGTATTGGTGATAGGATAAAACGGGGGATAGTTTTGCAATATTTGAAGCGATGCTCCCCAGATATAGTTTTACTCCAGGAGACACATTTAGTAGGAAATACGTGCCATGCACTGAATAGACGGGGCTACCGTCTGGTGGCCCATTCTGGATTTACCACTGGGTCGAGGAGGGCGGGCATCCTGGTCAGGAACTCCCTCCCCCTGGAGATAGATGACACAGTGCTGGATGATAGAGGCCGCTATGCGGCTATTACGGGTTGGTGGGAGGGGAAGACGATCTCCATTTTGTCTGTGTATGTTCCGCCCGGTTTACAGTCCACCACATTTACTGATTTGGGTAGGGTGGTCCTGGGGTTCCCTGACGGCATGTTGGTTGTGGGTGGCGATTTTAATTCAGTTATCAGTGGGGATGAAGATCGTAGCCCCCCCAGGCTCCTCCCCCCATCACAGCTATGGCTGGGGAATTTTTTGGACATTTTGGGTCTAGCAGATTGTTGGAGGCAACTGCACCCTGGGCGGCTTCAGTATACCTTCTACTCGGGAGCTCATGGGAGTCTCTCGAGACTCGATTATATCCTCGTACCAGTCGTGCAGATGGTCCCTGTAAGGGAAATCAGGCATTTAGCTAGGGGGATCTCAGACCACTCCCCACTCTGGCTCACTATTGACGTACAGCTGGGGGCCGGGGGTCGGATTGCCCCCATTAACCCCTGGCACCTTCGTAAACCCAAAATTAGAACGGAGGTGGTTAAGTGTATGGATTACTACTTTGCTGAGAATGAGGGATCGGTGTCCTCCCCTGTCTCCTTGTGGGAGGCTTATAAAACTGTGATCCATGGTCAGACTCTATCCTTGATTGCTAGCGAGAAGAAGCGCAAAAATGCGGAAGTGGTGGGCTTGGAAAATGAAATCACTGGGTTGGAGGAACAGTTGGAGTCTGAGGCTACACCTGAGGGACTACATTCTTTGGACCTTAAACAGTCTGAATATAGAGCTCTGGTGACTGACGCAGCCAAGGCAATGAATCGTGAGCAACAGGGGCGTTTGTATGATGTTGGTGACAAAGCTGGAAAGTTGATTGCTTGGCTAGACAAAAGAGATAGATTGAATCGGGTGGTGCCTGTTGCTGAAAAAGGGGATGGCACGCGAGTGGTGGGCCCGGTTGAGATAGTTGAGGTCTTTGCCCAGCATTTTCGGAAGGTTTATGCGCCGGTCTCAGATAGGCCGGAGGAATACTCGCACTTGTTGCTTCGGGATATCACGTTGCCTAGCCTGTCGGAATTGGACAAGGAGCTTATGGAGGCGGAATTTTCCACCGATGAAATAGCGCTCGCTATCCGCTCACTTCGCTCTGGGAAGGCCTCAGGTCCGAATGGTATACCAGTCGAACTGTACAGGCTGTGCCCTGTCAAAATGGCGCCGCATCTTCGTCGGATGTTTTCGGCATCGCGTGATCTCGGGTCCCTTCCCCGGGATCAGAGACTGGCGTCCATTGTGGTCATCCATCAAGACGGCAAGCCCCGTGAACACTGTTCATCGTATCGGCCGATCTCGCTTTTGAATGTGGAACCCAAGATCCTGGCGAAGCTTTTGGCAAACCGGCTGATTACGGTGATCAGTGACTTGATACACCCAGACCAATCTGGCTTCATCCCCCATCGAAACACTGCGCTCAATCTTCGCCGTCTTCATGGCGTCTTAGCAAGGGCGGGGTCTCTTGATGAGCCGGCCATCTTGGTTTCACTTGATGCCTCAATGGCCTTCGACACGGTGGAATGGCCATATCTGTGGGCAGCCCTTGCTAAGTTTGGTTTTGGCCCTAAGTTCATCGGGTGGGTCAGACTTTTGTATGAGCAACCGCTGGCTCAGGTGG
Source organism: Lissotriton vulgaris (assembly GCF_964263255.1). Classification (NCBI taxonomy): domain Eukaryota; kingdom Metazoa; phylum Chordata; class Amphibia; order Caudata; family Salamandridae; genus Lissotriton; species Lissotriton vulgaris. Next base: position 1,575,606,783 of record NC_141691.1, read on the forward strand.
TGGTCAACGGCAGGGCTTCGGAACCCTTTGTTCTCGGACGCGGCACGAGGCAGGGGTCACCTTTGTCGCAACTTCTTTTTGCGCTTGCCCTTGAACCCCTTGCCGCGTGGCTCCGCTGGGAACCTTCGCTCAAGGGCATTCGATGGTCCCCTGACTTCGAGGATCGTATATCGCTATACGCCGACGGCATATTGTTGTACCTTACCTCTCCCCCTAAGTCACTGGGAGTCCTATTTGACGTCTTGAGTTCCTTTGGGAAGAATTCCGGTTTAGTTATCAATTGGGCCAAGTCCTGTATCTACCCACTCACAGGAGAATTAACTTCTCTGCCCCGCATTTGCCCGATACCCGTTTCTAGAGTCTCCTTTAAGTACTTGGGGGATCTACATTTCATTGGACCCCACAGTATGCTATGAGCGGAATTTATTACCTCCGCTTGCCCGGCTTAGGTCGGATGTTGAGGCATGGTGCGGCTTGCCTTTGTCCCCCTTGGGAAGAGCGGCCCTGTTCAAGACGATGTCTCTCCCCCGATTCCTGTACGCCATCCAAAACACACTTGATCTGGTGCCGGCTAGCTATTTCCGTGAAATTGAGGGCCTCCGAAGGAAGCTGGTGTGGGGCGGGCGACCTCGCATAGCATTGGCAAAATTGACTTTGCCCTGGGACGACGGTGGTATAGCGTTGCCTGATATTAAACGCTACTACTGGGCATCCCAACTAAGCGCTGTTAACCATGCCATGTACGGTCCTGTTCTGAATCCCGCATTCGAGATGGATAGGTGGCAGCTGCTCGGGGGCAACTATAATAGAGCGCTCTATTCTAGAGCCGCCAGGAAAAACCTGACGGGCCCCACTGGGGTGGCGGTACGAGTGTGGGGTAGTGCAACTACGGCTACGGGGTGGACAGACAGGCTGACTAGAGCGACCCCCCTATATGCTGCGGAGAGACTGGGTGGTCTATGGACGTCGAAGGGATTTGATAGATTGGACCTTATTGGCATCAGTAAAGTGGGCGATCTCTGGGCCAAGAACAGAGTTAAGACTTTTGATGAACTTAAACAGGAATATAAATTGAGTGATAGGGAATATTTCCGATATCTCCAAGTCCGCCACGCACTTGAATCGGTTTTCCCAGCTGGAACTACGATCCCGGAGTCTTCTCCCCTGGAAGATAGAGTGCTTGATGGGTACGTCCCTGACAGCACTATCTCTCTCATCTATAAAAAACTCATCAATGAATGTTCGGACCTCCTTGTACAGCTTCGGGGTGCCTGGACTGGCGATGGACTGGAATTGGACGATGAAGACTGGCAGGCTGCAATATCCTCCCCTAAAGAGGTCGCGATTCCGGCGCATCTCTCCTTCATAGCAATACTCATTAATCATTTGTCTCCCCCTGCCGTATGAGGCAGTCATTACATTGCATGGTACCGCCTCGACTCTTTTTTGTGTTTCAATTTTTGTTCTTTATAAAAAATATAAAATGTGAAACCTTTTACTTATCCTTTTATTGCCACAGGCTCTCCATCATATTGTGCCTTTTCGCTGCCGGGCCCTCGGGTTGTCGGCTGATGAACTGTGTATTATTGTGATACTGATATTGCGCACAACTGACCAACCTCCGTGGTTGTAGGTCTGTAACTGTATTCCCTTTTTACAAAATAAAGGTTTTAAATTTTTTTTTTTTCAAATTGAGAAATCAAACACCACCTTCATTTTTAGGGCGAATTAACTTATGCAGTGCTATTCGAGGGTGTTTATCATTCCATAAGAATTTAGAACAAATGGCATTTATGCGGGGAAAAATAGGAAACAGAATTTTAAAAGGTAGCATAGAGACAGTTTATAGAACATGGGGGGTAATCATAATTTTAATCATGTCCAATCTGCCCCACCAGGAAAGAAATAAGGGGGACCAAATTTGAAAAAGGGATTGGATTTTCTTTAAGAAAGAATCAAAAGTAAGTTTAAGGGTGTCACTCAAGGAGGGAGCGAACAAAATACCCAGGTATTTAATTTTGGAGGGACACCATGCAAAGTCAGTATTATTAAACATGAATTGGCAACATAACGAATTGAGTGGGAGGACTTCCGTTTTGGATAGATTTAGTTTATATCCCGAGATAGAGGAATACAACCGCACCTCATCCATAAAATGTGGAAGGAAGGCTTCAGTGTTAGACATATAAACCAGCACATCATCCGCGTAGGCAGACAATTTAGTTTCAGTAGAGGAGAGTTTAAAACCAGTAATCCTAGGATTAGAACAAATTATTTCTAAAAAAAAGGCTCAAGACACAAAATAAATAATAGGGGAGAAAGGGGACATCCTTGTCGAGTACCTCTAGAGAAGGAAAAAAACTTGGAAAATTGATTGTTAACAAAAATACTGGCACGGGGTGATGAAAAAAGTAAGGGTGGGCGTAGTTCGCGAAGTAGCGCTACGCGAAGCTATGCGAAGTGCACTTCGCACTACGCAAACTTCACGTAGCACTACGCGAGCTGCGTAGTAGCATGTTCGCACTGAGCAAGATGCGTTTTCAATGATTGCACAGTGCAGACAAGCATCCGGCACTGTGCAATAATTGAAAACGGCATCTTGCACAGTGCGAGCTGTAGTTTTCTGCTGCTCGAGTAGATTATTACTCGAGCGGCAGCTTTCTCAACACGAACTGGTAGTTTCTCATTGAGAGCGGTTGCGAGCATGCGCAACCGCTCACAATGAGAAACCTGACCTCCCCGCGTTGAGAATCTCGCCGGGATGTCATTTTGCTTGCTCGCGGTTGCAAACATGACGTTCAGGACCGCGAACAAGCAAAAAATGACCGCTGCACTACGCTATGCTGCACTACGCGCGTTCGCACTGTGCTACGTGCAGCTCGCGTAGTGTGAAGTTGCGCAAACTTCGCAAACTCCGCGAGAGTAGCGTAGTGCTTCGCCGAGGGTTAGAATAAAGGAGTTTGACCATTGAGATAAAGGAGGGACCAAAGCCAAACCATTGTAGGGTACGAAACATGAAATGCCAATTGATACGATCGAACGCTTTTTCAGCATCTAGGGAAAGCGTTGCCAGTGGGATTCTAAGGTTTTTACTGTGAGCAATGACATTAGAAAACAAACGAGCATTGTCCGCAGCAAGTCTACCTTTCACAAAGCCCACCTGGTCCGTTTTGATTAGGCGGGGGATAATAGTGTCAAGGCGTGAAGCCAGGATTTTAGCAAAGATTTTGCAATCGTAATTAATTAAAGATATAGGGCGATAATTTTTACAATGTGAATGATCTTTGTCAGGTTTGGGAATAATAATAATTAGCGCATCCAAAAAGGACCCAGAAGCCTTCGCATCCGAAATAAAGGAATGTGTTTTGGAGCAAAAAAGGCATGGAAGGAGGAATAAAACTCCACTGGTAGGCCATCCGGACCAGGTGCCTTTGATTTTTTAAGTGAGTTAATGGCCCGAGTTACTTCTTGGAGAGTAATTTCCCCTTCCAAGAGAGTAAATTCATCTGGAATGGATGGGGGAGAGGGAAGGCCTTCAAAAAAGGACGTTAAGTTTACATCAGAGGGATGCGTGTCGTCAGTATACAGGGACTGGTAATAGGTATGAAATACTTCAGCAATGTCTTCATCCGACGAAACTAATTTATTAAGAGAATCATTAAAAATTGGGCCTACATTTTTACGTTCTGATTTAATTTTCAAATAGTTCGGCAACAGTTTTCCCGCTTTATTTTGGCCACCATGGAATTTGGACTTGATTTTTAAGGAGAGTGTTACAAGCTTCATTAGTAATAATCCTATTTAGCTCCATTTTGGCTAAGATTAAATCTTGAAGGGCAGAGGAAAAATACAAATGGTCAAGGTTTTTGAGTTTCTGAAGTTGGTCTTCATAGTTTTTCCTATTAAGTTTCTTTTTCTTAGCAACATAGGATATAGTAAACGCTCTAAAAGCAACCTTAAAATCATCCCAATCATTAGGAATGAAGGTGTCAGAAGGATTATTAAAGGAGAAGAATTTGTTAAAAACTGCACACTTTCTTTCAAAAAACCGGGGTCAGATAAAAGAAAGGAATTACATTTCCAACGACTAAATTTAGAAGAGATAAGGGAGAGGTCAAGTGTAGTATAAACAGGAGCATGGTCAGAGATAATTATAGAACCTATTACAGACTTTTGAATGGAAGGGAGTAATGATTTACTAACCATAATGTAATCAATCCTGGAGCGGGTGTGATGAACATTAGAAAAAAACCTATATTCCAGCACATCAGGGTTACACAATTTCCATGAATCAAATAAAGGACGCGAGGCAATGGCAGATTGAAAGCTCTTATGTGATTTGCCAGGTTGAAATTTGCTGGAGGATAATCTATCTGAGAAAGGGTCAAACCATTGGTCAATGGACGAAATCAGGGCTTTAATATCATTCCAAAATTTAGGGTCAGGACGTACCGGACCATAAATATTTAGCAAAACCAGTGTCTTATTTTGGATAATCACCTTAGCCAATGCCCAGCGTCCTTCATCATCATTTTGAGTAGAAATAATCTGTACATTTAAGGCTTTGTGAAATAAAATAGCAACCCCCCCTTTTTTAAGAACAGCAGGAGAAAATACAACTTGACCCACCCACTGCCGTTTCAACTTAAGAGACTCAACATCAGAACAATGCGTTTCTTGAAGAAAAACAACCTGTGAATTAAGATTAGATAAATGAGACAATACCTTTTGACGCTTGACAGGGTGACCAAGACCTCGCACGTTCCATGAGACAAAATTACACACCATAGAAGGAAGGAGTGATGGGCGACATATGGAGTGAACACATGGCATGGGAATGACTACATAAAGGAAAACAACAAAGACATAAAATACATGAGGTGGGAGCTCCCAAAACACTCAAAGCACAAAGACAAAATCTACTCAGAATCAAGAAACACACCATGAAGAAGGACAATCGAGGGAGAGACTGCTTAGGAGGAGAGTAACAGAAAGCATAAGAGAAGAAGAAAAAAAAACAGGAGAGAGAAAAGAAAAAAGAAATAAGGGAAGAGGGCGGAAAAAGAACAAAGAGAAGAGAGAAAAGAGTAAACAGATCAAGGCACAGGAGCCTGATTGGAGAAGAAGAGAACAACCAAAGCCTCTGAGGCGAGGATACACCAGAGAGGGGACATATCCCCACGAGCTACCGAAAAAGGACATATACAGAAAAAGAGGAAAAGATGTAAGAGCGAAAAGCCTCAAAAACAGGAACAAAGACTAGAAGAAAGAATCAAAGTAAGTCAAAATGAGGAGGAGAAGAACTACAGTGAAGATGAGAAGAACTACAGTGTAGAATCCAACGTGAAGTAACATTAATTAGCAGTGTCCATGTTTGAAGGAGAGACACTCTGTAGGTACGCATCAAGCTTTTGAGGATCATCAAATGATCGGGTGCGACCATTGTGCGTGATCTTACAAAAACAAGGATGCAGGATCCCATATTGAAAGTTTAGCTGTCTCATAAGTGGATGGAGATTCAAGAATTCCTTGCGTCGGGCATTCGTCGCAGTCGAGAGATCTTGTGAGATAAAGATGTTATGTCCAGACCATTGGAGACGTCGTTTAAGCCTGGCGGCCTTCAGGACAGACATCAACTCCGTGAATTCTAGAAAAAGCATAATAGTGCAATGAGGCTTAGTGGAATTAGAGTTTATACGGCCCAGGCGGTGAGCTCTCTGAATATTGAGAGGTTGCGACGCAGGTTGGAGATCCAAAAGTTCCTGTAAAAATGTACGTAAGAAAGACACCATGTCTGGACCTTCCACATTTTCCGGAATACCATAGACGCGTAGATTGTTCCTACGGTTACGATTTTCCAAGTCCTCCGTGTGCAACTTGAGTTTGTGGATCTCTTGCTCTAATAATGGGATTTTAGCTGAGGCATCTTGAATATCGCTGACCCTTTGCTCCAAATTTAAGACTTTGCCCTCCATAAGAACCCAACGGTCCTCAATCTGTTTAAGCCTTTCATTGGTAGCGGTCATGAACGGTTGGAGACCGCGAACCTCCTCAAGGATGGAGTCCAGTATATGGTTTGAGGGAGACTGAATGGGAGAAGCTGGATCATTTTTAGGCCTTTTAGGTTTGGTACCAGTTTGAGACAATTTAGGGTTAAGAGAGTCATTAGCCATGCTGAGAACGTTGAAGGGGAGCCAAAAAGCGCTGTAAAGGCTAAACAAATAAGGTGGACACTGTGCAATAACAGCACGTGCCTATAACGCTGACAAGACCTCACTCAGAAGCGGTCAAACATCAAATATATGTCGCTAAAATGCACAAGATAGACAATGGAGGTTGAAGGAATAGATTGCAGAACACTTGACTAACTGTTCAAGCACTATAAGGAGATATCTCAAATAAAAGTCACATTAGTGCACTAATATAAATTATCAGCCTCCATAAATACATCTGTAAGGCACAGCACATGTATGAAGGCATCCAGTAGGCCTAACCACATTTGCCAAGACACTGCAGGAAGTGAGACAAGGGAGGAGCAGGCTGGCACTACAAGTCCAGTAATTCTAAAATGGCGGCAACCATTCCTGTCACAGCATTGGTGTAGAACGTTGAAAAACGGAATGCAGAATAGAATTTAGCCAGGTACATTCACTAATAAGTCAGAATAGCAAGAGGGAAAGGCAGCGCGATGGTTCATTTCCGAGTTTGGGCAGTTCCGGCAAAGCATCAAAGTCAAAACTGTGAAGAAACACAGTCGCGGGCGCAGCGGCCAAAATGGCGGCCGCCCGCGTCTTAGGAGTGACAAAAATTACCGCCGGTCATTAAAGATTCCCTGCTGACGGAACTCATCTCACACCAGCATCCTCAGGGGCACAGGACCTTCCACCGACACTGCAGCCGTCTCGACCTTCTGAAAAACGGGAAAAACTGCTCTCACGGCATCTGCAGGTAACGTCCGTAGCGGAGCTCACGGCGAAGCTGTCCCCTCCAGCTGGCGCCTAAGCCACGCCCCGTAAGTTTCACTTTTAAAGTAACTTTACACCCATATTTTGAGAAATAGACAAAAGCTGTAAAGTTACTTAAAAATGTAAGAGTAAATGACCCGCAAATATACTCGAAAGTGTAGGTTACCTTTGTGAATAGCCCTGTTAGACTGGGCTTTGGCAGAGTTTCTTGATAATGGCCAGATAGCTTCTTTTTTTTCCTTTCCTTTTCTGCTCTTGATTCAATGGATGTTCTCTCTAGTCTTACATTTGTCCCATCCAGGAGCATTTAGATATCACAAAGGTCTGATTGGATTATTGGTATCCTTTCCCTGCATGCTTGGAGGGACATTTATTTCATTTGTTTTAGGCACTCCATGGGAGTGTTCCATGTTTTTTCTCTCCTTTTTTACTGCAACTCCCGACCTCCATTCAAGCCTCCTTGAGCTCTTTTTAACCATCATTACCCATGGATAGCTGCTTAGGAACACATATGTCCCAGCCCTACTTCATACCTCGACAACAAGTAGCACAAGGTAGCACAAATTTCTACTTTGTGTTACTTTGGACTACTTTCTCACACAAAAATGTAAATCCCAAAATCAACACTTTGAGCAGGGTTGCATCACTTTAGTGACGCAAACCCAACGTGAAATGTTGGTAATTTGCCTCACAAATTGTGCTATGTTAAGTCTAACGTAACTGGAAGCATTAATATATGATGTGCTACCGGATCAATTGGCTAATTCGCAACAGTAAAAACAGTGTAACAAAATAGCATTTTGTAATATACTCTTTAGTTCAGTGCCTCATCGAGGATAAGAAGCTCTACATAAATGCACCTCTACTACATTGCAATACTTAAACTAAAATCCTAAAATCTTAAGTCTAACCTTGAATACTATGTAACACGCAAGATATTGTGTGTTGCACAAATGGTTACTATTGTAGCTGCCAATGTAAATCCACACACACACACACACACACACCACAAATCATTGTCAATGCTGATGCTACTAATGACCTAAAGTAAAGAAAACACACACACACATTATCAGTTTAACCCATGGCAGCTCAACTAATAAGATGCCTCATTTGACCTATTATCAGCTCCCCCATTTAGAGATGAGCTGTGACATCTATTAAAAAGAATTATCCAAGAACTATGCAGCCCAGGTGAACTTTGTAGCCTTGGAAAAATGACCTGACCAAAGAATGACTCTAACAAAATTAATTAATTATTTAAACATTGCTGTGACCCAGACTAGGATATACTAAATCAAAATGAAATGGCATTAACTATGTCAAAATTGGAACGTGTCACGCTGGACAGGGAGGAATGCAGCCCCATGAGCCCACTGCAGGCAGCTGCTTGTGAGCACACTCCTGCCTTTATTCAGGACAGGTTCTGTCATTCTACTGGTGCACAGGCAGAAAAAACTGCTTGAACTGGCCTGGACCCCGGTCCTGATCAATAGTATCTAGTGGAAGTTGGATCTGGCCAGTTACCATGCCAGTTCAGCACTGTTGTTGGAGTCAATAATGGTAAATCTGCACCCCATGGTTCTAACAATTAAGCACATAACATTTACCTCAGACCATATTGGTGCTAAAGATTTTCTGACATACGACCTCCAGACAGACCACCAGCTTCAATATAGATGATTTCCTTAATGGCTATACAGTTTCAATAAATATGAAAATTGCAGTTTTACATTTGACATCAAACACATCTTAGGGTCTGGTGGAGACATTCTTTATGGAGGAGAATGAGTAAAAAAGAAGACAGCCTTACAAATATGGTGTGGCGGCAAGTGTAGCATGTTTTTGGGAGTGTGTAAGAGAGTTAAAAATGAACAATGAGGTAGGACAGGAGTAATATTTACTATGAATATTTGTTGCCTATGTATTGCAGGTGCCAAAATAATAATTATGACATTGTTTGGAGTAAAACAAATGGTAATATCCATATATTGAAAACAATTAAGCAAACATGAACTAGCATATGGGACATTAAGTTAAAGCCTTGCTGCTTTGTTCAAACCCTAGGCCGCATATCATCAGTTTGAAGGCTGGCTGGACTGACTCAGGCATGGATGCTACCAAGTTTTTTACAATTTATTTGGAATGTAATCCTCAGAGCTTAAACATAGCTAATTTGTGCAAGCAAAAGTCTTATAAAATCAAGCTAAAGTATTATGCATTCTGATACCTATTTTAACGGAGATGGAGGGCACTGTATTTGTTGACAGATGCATACTGGACTCATTTTCTGAGTAATTAATATTCTACCTGCTGAAACCTAAAGACATGAAGATATAATAACGCTCAGTTGAAAGTTGAATATTTAGTCATGTGACTAGTGTTGTGCCTGATACATTCATCTCACATCATTCAGATTGGCACCGTTTCACTATGTAAAAAACAGAAAGAGCTATCTGCACTGTTAATTCGGTCGTGTTTTGCAGATTTTCAAATCCGCAAAAGTTTCATGAACCCATGTAAAATATTAAAGGAACATCAATTGGCGAGGGAGCCTTTCTCCATTGCAGCTTCATGAATCCTCTCTAGTATGACTGGTTGGCCATCAGAGTGCAATGTCTTTTTTGGTCATCATTGCCCAATGTGATTCACCAAGCAATGTGTTCAGATAAGGTAAGGAAAATAGAGTAAAAGGGGCGGAGTGAACATACTCTGACCCCCAGGACAATGAGGGAAGCCCCCAATAGACTCTGTCATCAAAAAAAGATTTTAAAATGTTAACTTTTTTTGTGGATTCAGGCATAGAATGCATGGAATTGTAGATTCTTGAGTCTTCCTAGATTGCTCAGATCCTCATAGGGTTCTCAGGATTGGCAAATCCGACCATGAATCTATGAATTGTGAAGAAAAACCCTTAAAAAGCAATATTGGTGAATCTCATCCATGCTCAGCCTCTGGCTGTGGGAAGACGGTCATTGTCACGTAAGGAGGTTGGACATAGGCGATTTCCGGCTTCACTCTCCCCTGGTCACTGCCAAAGGCTCTGTGTAGTGCAGGTTTGGCTGCTCACATTGAGTTGGTTATAGAGCCTGCGTAAAGGTCATGCCCTACTGCTAACTCATGCACTGAAGGTTTACTATTCCTGGAGGTTTGGGCAGAGAGTCTCTGCCCAAACCACCCTGCACATGACCAATGCTCATGTGCAGTGGGGTTGCTCACCCCTTGGAGGGTTTGTGCATAGGGCCAGGCTAAAGTTCAGCCTCAGCAGCCAGCTCATGCTGCGTAAAACCAATGACCATGGTCAATGGGAATTGGTCCCCTGCTGTGGGATTAATGCAATCAGCAGGTATCCCCATTGGTGTGTGGTAAAAGATCATGTACAGTGGAGATGGGGTTACTTTGTTAGGAGTTGTTTGTAGTATATCATAACTCAAACCCATGAAATTCACTGAAAAGCATAGTTAAAGTGAAGTTATAGTTGGGATTCATTTTAAGACCTTGAAACATGTTTACAAAACACCTCTGAAATTGACTTAACGAACAAACAGCTGAAGTACAGATATGGTGACAAAAAACACTGAAATGCACTGTTATGGTTAGCTGTACAAACCATAACTAACACAATTGCCTTGTAAACCATAACTTGTACACCAAATGCAATGCTATGACTCTTTACATTTATTCCGATAGGTAACAGCACTCATTGGTTTTAGTGTGTAAGTTATTGCTTGCATGGCCGCTTTGTGAATTATGAATTGTGGAGCTACCCATGACGGGCAAACTTCAGGGTTTTTCAGTTTTGATTCATAACTATAAGTAATTTTCAAAGAGTTTTTAAAAGATTTTGTTAACATATGTTAGGGTCTCATAACCTATCCCATCACTTAGAAATAGCTGTAGTTTTCAGTGAATCTTAGTTCCTTTTCATCATCTACTGCAGCCAACTTCCCTTCTGTGCACAATGAGGTGGAGGATTGACCTGAGGTCCTGGCCTTAGGCAGCCAAACTGTTCTGAGGAGTCAACCCCAATTGTAACCAGTCTTCAGCCTGATGATGTGGCGGTTGGTTACATAGCCACCCAATTGGGGTTGGCTAACCAACAGAAGACCACCAACCAAAAACCAAACTCTGTTTTATTACTCCCCTTTTCAAGTGTTCCCTTATTGATGGATTTGCATCAAGCTCAACATACAGAGGGCTTGGTTTCGATGTCAGGCAAAATTCCTTCTGCCCGACACATACTCGGTCCTGGGACCGAACGCCTCATTAGGACACAATGAACACTGTTCAGTCGCATTCCTATACTTCACTATGGGAGCAAGCATTACGGCTGTAAATCAGCCGTAATGCATGATCCCATAGTGAAATGGAATGAGTGGCTCTTCCCTACACCCCATGGCAGGCACCTCAAGGAGCCTGCCACAAGGTGCAGGGATCAACAGGGGGCACCATAGACGCCCCCTCGAATGCCAACCGTGGGTTGTGCACCACAGTAGGCCCAGAAGGGGCCCCCAAACATGATTTCTGACATGGTTTCCATGTCGGACAAGCTGGCATGGGATCCATGTCGTAAACGTGCATTGTAATCTCAAGGGTGGAAAGGCCCGCTCTTGAGATTACTAGCCGGCTTCAGACTGGCATACGGGCTCTCCGAGCCCTTCGGAAGCCAGCCAGAATGACCGATCAGTTTCCTTTCCGTCAGCCTCCATCATAAAAAGGCAGTTGGAAAGGAAACCGGCTCCTAAGCCTACACTAACTATGGTTAGTTTCTATCAACTTCTATCTAGTTTCTATCAAGTATTGTGCAGATCTGTAAAACTGTGCCTTAACATTCCCTCCCCCTGTCAGATCTGGATGAAACCTAGAATTCCTGCAACTGACTTAACTTGATAATAGCCTGCCAAAGATCAGGCAGATTTATTAAAGAGCATCAAACTTATAAGCATATGAAAACATGTTGTCCCCTTTTTAATTTTGCCCCGTGATGGATCTGTATTAAATATGCCATACACACCAAAGGCTAAACATCCAATTTCTTTCAAATTTCAATTGGTTTTGTCAAGTGATGCCACAGTTATTACTAAATTAACACTTTTTAAACTCCTCCCTTTTAACTGTGCCCATGACAAATCTGCAGAAATGCCAAGATTAATGTAAGCATGACAATCATCTGCCATATTTCATGCAAAATTTGTCTTCATGCAAAGTTATTGCATATCAAGTGAAGCACCTTTCTAGCTTTCATGATATCTCTAACTTTCTAACCCTTTCCCGCCTACTAGACACTGTTAATCCCTCAAAAGCTGAATGTATTTACATCAAGGAAAGGCACTTCCCTACATATACAGAAAGAACAAGGATACATAATAGATAATACAAGGATCTTATTAAAAGCTATCACAGGGCTATTGTTGCAGAGAAGACATTGTACTTACCTAGAAGAATTGACTCGGTGGGTAACATTAGCAAAGACATTTTTAAAATTGTCAAGGAGTTCACTTCCCCTTCCTCCTTAATTTCAAAATCCTCTCCCTCAGAATCATGGGTCAAGCAATTGGCTAGTTTCTTTACTAACAAGATCTTAAGTATCCAGGCCTCTTTCATGCCTGCTGTTTCTACAAGTGATCCTGGCTCACATCTTTCTGTAATGTGTTCCCTTCCTGAAAATCATTTGCTCTTAACTTTTCCCCCTCTGTCTCTGCAAATGTCGCTGGATCTGTTATTGAAATTAAAGTCCGGCTCTCGGTCGGATCCTTGCCCTGCTAAAATCCTGGCCAAAATGGCACATGTCATTAACCCTATTGTCAACCCGCTCCTCAATGCCTTTCTCGAAACTGGCATCCCTAGTGTATGGGAAAAGGCACACATTGTTCTGCTGTTAAAAACACCTAATTAGGACCCCTTAGAGCATTCTAACTACAGACCAATCTCGCTGCTCCCTGCTTTGGCTAAAATTGTGGAAAAGCCCGTTCACTCCACTTTGTCCAACTTCCTGGAAACCCAAGATATCCTGCACCATACTCAGTCCGGTTTCCGCTCAAATTTGAGCACTGAGGCTGCGTTATTGGAGGTCATCGAGTCTATTAAGGAGGTATTGGATAGTGGAGGGAAGGCGATGTTGGTGCTATTGGATCTGTCGGCGCCCTTTCATACCGTCCGTCACGGTCGTCTTCTCTCACGACTCTAGGAGATCGGACTGAGAGGGACGGTATTCAATTGGTTTGTGTCTTTTCTGTCTGGCCACCAACAAGCGATCTGAGCCCCTTTTCGGCTACTGTTCCCCCTTTGGATGTGGGAGTTCCACAGTGCTCGGTATTGAGCCCCACCCTTTTAAATGTTTATCTGTCTCCCCTGGCTGACCTTGTGGAATGTCATGGAGCCCGAATTGTGTCCTAAGCCAACGATACACAGCTTCTCTTTACCTGCGACAAGAACACTGAGTTCGCCAGTAATTACATCAGGAGCTGTCTTGAGGCCGTCTTTTCTTGGTTTCAACAGAACCAGCTAAGATGCAACTCGGATAAGTCTGAGACTATTTTCTTTGGCTGCCCCCTTGACGCCTATTGGAAATCTTGGTGGTCTGCTGATATGCATCCTCCATCATCAGCCACCTCGTTGGCAATGAACCTGGGTGTAAAAATCGATAATGGTTTAACCCTCAAACCCCAGATTCTTAATTTAGTCAGCCAGTGTTTTGCCCTGTTAACAACCCTTAGGAAATTCCTTCCCTTTCTCTCCCATAGCCACAGGAGAACTACGGTTCAGGCATTGATCGGCTCTAGGCTTGATTACGCCAATGTGCTTTATTTGGGCCTTCCGGATTACCTTCTTGCATGCCTTCAATCGGTTCAGAACTCGGCGGCTAGAGCCATTTTTGGCCTTAGCCGTAGGGCCCATACATACGCTCTCCTGAATTCATTACATTGGCTGCTGGTGCGGAGGCGTATCTATTTTAAGACTCTCACCATGGCCTTCAGATCCCTGCATGGTATTGGTGCTGTCTATTTAAGGAAAAGAGTCCAGTTCTATTTTCCCTCTCGATCTCTTCGTTCCGCCTCGCAAGTACTGGCTATTGTCCCAGCCACCAAGCGCGCGCATTGGTGGTCGCTCATACAGATTGTTGGCCCCTCAACTCTGGAACAAACTCCCCCTTTCCCTCAGGAAACTAGATAATCTGCTGTACTTTAGGAAAGGACTAAAGACTTGGCTTTTCGGCCTATAGTCTGTCAGCGTTTCTCTGGCCACTCCTCTACAGATCTGCATAGCGCCGGGACACTCTGCTCGAGTAGCTGAGCGCTTTATAAGACACCCAATAACATAACATAACATAACATAACACTAAACAAGTTTGTTTCCAGCTCACATGCTTGAAAATAATACTACCAGAGAAGTGAGAGCATAATTCATATATTTTTCATGCATAATGTAGAAAATATTTTGCTGCATAACTTGACCCTGCCTGCTACATGACCATAATAGCATTGGTAAAGCTCTGCAGTTGGGATGGTGTACTTAGCACACATAAGTATAGGGAGTGCAAAGTCATAAAACTCCACACATAGGACCGGATTTGCAAAGGGCCTCCACACTCATGGCGGAGGCCCCGCAGCTGTGCTGGAGTCTCCACCCTCTGGGAGAATTCTCATTGCAGAGATTCTGCCCAAGTGCGGAGACTCCCTACACGACTGTGGGCCTCCGCCATGAGTGCAGTGGCCGTTTGTAAGTTAGGTTCATAGTTTGTGATTTGCATATTACAGTATATTTTGTAGTACTTCAAAACATACTACAAAATGTAGTTTGAGAATCATCCCTGAGCTTGTGAATACTAAAAAGTAGTGAACTTGCTTCAAAGTGTAAATCCATCAAAGGTGTAAGTTAACTTTGTGGATCATACCCACTGTACCTCGCTCAGGCCTTTGGATTTTCAGAATGCACCAGAAATATTACACGGTGGTTGCTTTTTGCGAAGAGTGGACAAACAACACGTACCCTTGGAAAAATGGAATACAATTTCTTCTGAGACATGCAACACCAGTGGGACATTCAGGTTCCACTGTTCAGTGACTACTTTGCACCATTTTCTATTTTCAAAGGCAATGGAGAAACAACGCACAGAAGGTACAAACAATGCACACCATGTGGTCAGCATCAATGAAGTAATTGCCTTTGGTAAATTTAATGAACCCTTGAAAAATAGTTCTTAACCTTTTGACTTCTGTGAACCCCTAATTAATCATTACTGGAATCAACTTTCCCCTGTGTAATCAATATTGGAATCCAGGAACCCTGGTCAAAGCAATTTCAATGATTTGAACTGCAAAGCAATATATAAAATTATGACATCAAGCATTCATCAAACAAATGCACACATTTCTAAGTATTTTATTTAACTCACAAACAAACACAAAAAAAATCGAAATTTCTAATTTACTGGGAAGATTAGAACTTTTCTGAATTCAATTGAGGCCACTCATCATCAATACTGTACTTGGGGGTCGATTATGATTGCGGTGATTCCGCATCCTCCAGGCCGGTGGAAGCCACCGCCGGCCCGGAGGATGCGGAATCACCGCTGGGGACCTTTGAAACACCCACCGCCAGATTATGATGGCGGTGGGATCAGCCGCAGACGGCAGGTCGGTCGCCGCTGATCTGCGGGGTGTTGGCCGCAATTTGGTGGCGGTGTCTGCAAGACAACGCCAGCCAAATTACAATGGGTTTGGAAACATGCTTTTCCGCGGCGGTTTTACCGCCGTGGAAAAGCATGTGGACAATAGCTTCTGGAGGGCCCTTGCAGGCCCCCAGGGTTTCGGGGGTGCACATGGGGGGTACCTATGGTACCCCTCAGCATTTGCATGTACAAGGCGGCAGGCATCGCGCTGTGCCTGCCGTTTTGTGCATGCAAATTGAAAGCATGCATATTTAACCTTGCGGCGGGTGCTGCAATATTAAATATACAAGAGGTGACCGCCAGGGTGGAGGTCACATCCTAATTCACACGGAGGGACCGCCGCTGCCCCTGCGGACGGTCACTCCACCTCGGGGGTGGCGGACGGACGCTGGTCCGTCCACCATCCTAATAGGCCCCTTTGTTTGGTGCATTTCCACTGCTCCAACAAACCCATCAGCAGATAAAAACTCACATTTTAGCCTCCAGTATCAAATTCCTTAACATTTGCAGAACGTTTTAAAGTTTTATTTTATACTTTAGTTCTTTATTGCTATAAACTTTATCAAACGGTTAATAGTATTTTATTTTTCCAGCAGTTGCGGACTCCCAGAGTAAGAGGTTCTGGACCACAGGTTAATAACCGCTGACCTAGAACACCTGATTCAGACACATGGAGTTTCACTTTGCAGTAAATCACTTCACACCATGTTTGCTGTTCAGAAACTCTGGACAAACAACACCTTCAATGGATAAGCAACATACAACCCAAGAAAAGGCTGATTCAGACCCAGGATTTGATGGAATAGAATCACACATTCCCTGCTACACAGAGCACTTCACTCAGAATTAAAATTACCATTCCCACTAGAGGCTAAACATACAATTGTCTGACAAATTTCAAGTGAATTTGTCAGGTGATGCCACAGACATTAGTAGATGAACACTTTTTGAACCCCTCTCACTTGACTGTGCCCAATGACAAATCTGCAGAAATGTAAAAATACCATGATTAAAGTAAGCTTGACAATCATATGACATATTTCATGTAGAGTGAATTTGGATAGTCTAGTCATTAAACCACTAGAGTTATAAATGCATATATGCTATGGAAGAACCATAGTAAATGTATCTAGTTCTAGTGTAGAATGAGTCTCTGGTAACTTAGTTGACTGGTGAGGTTATAATCACGAGTTCATCAATGTGAGGGAAGAGGAATAGCTGTCCTATCTGTTCCCCAGAATTAGGCAGAGTTAATCAATGGTGGATAGGACACTTGTAACCACTTATACCAAGAGAAATATTTGGAAAACCCTCATAAAGGTTGTGTATAACGACAAGCGGTATATGTTGTTGTCCGCCCCACACAGACGT
Source organism: Lissotriton vulgaris (assembly GCF_964263255.1). NCBI lineage: Eukaryota > Metazoa > Chordata > Amphibia > Caudata > Salamandridae > Lissotriton > Lissotriton vulgaris. Next base: position 1,575,623,790 of record NC_141691.1, read on the forward strand.
TATGGCAACAATCATTGGGTTTAACAATTTGTAAATTGCCAGCCTCACCCGAGGCGATCTCTGGTTTTTTCGTGGCAGTCTCCAGAGAATTTTGAGTTACCCCACTGAAAGTGCACAAAAAAATATAAAATAGCTTCCAGACGACTTAGATGCACTTTATTAGTATCGCTGGACTGCTAAGTTAAAAAGGTTCGGTATGCTCACAGGAAGTTTAGGCATCCATAGCATATGTTAATGAGACTGAAAAAACGTCGACATGTTTCTGCTCTATTGGCCAGAAGGTCTAAGAGCATTCGTCAGGACAAATACAACACTTAACACAAATAAAATACATGTCACTATTTGTGATGTAGATGGGTAGATTTATAAACTTTATAGTCTTACCCTTTTTTTGAGGTTATATGAAGTCACCTAAAAATTATTAAAGAAAAGGTGGGGTCACTACTAGCATTTAACCAATATTCAGGAAATGGTTGACATACAGAACATTGTGCTGTTATTAGAAAAGCTCGAATGAGGCTTGGGAAACAAACTAATGGGGACATTAATGACGAGTAATTGGTGGCGACTAGCGATGGACTAGCGTTTGAATAGTGAGTATGCAACTCAGTGGCAACATCTTACAGGCTAGCGTTTGTATGGCAAATGTGCAATAACCAAAAATAAAGTATAACATACCTCTAGTTGGGTGAACTTTGATTAAACCTAATGGAGGTAAAAGAGGGTGGGGTAGTAAATATATAGCCATGTTGGTGGCGAGAAAAAGGTCCACGTTACCTCAAGTGAGGTCTTACCTTAAGGGTGATTAAATAAGGTTCCTTCAGGAGGTAAGGACTATTATCCCAGGCTATAACAACATCAAGCAAGGATTAGTAACAATGATGCCGCGTCGTGGCGATTAAGCGCTAGCAGTGGGGAAGAAACTTACCCGCAACGGAAGCGTGTTCTGCGTCTTGTGCTGACTCTGCCTCCTGGACGCCAGGAGCACGCTTCCAATGGCGTTTTTACAGTGCAAGTCAAGAAGATAGAAATAGGACGTTTTGCAAAACAGAACGAAGACCAAGTTGGGCTAGGTAAACAGCAAATTAGAATCATTTTGGCACGCTCAAATATAATTATAAGTTATCTACAATGTGATATAATAATTATCATGGCGCTACCGAAAAAAGTAGAATTTTTGATTTTTGAACTTGAAATGTGAAACATTCACATATTAAAAAACCAATCATGCGAAATTTCACACTGCAGAAATAGGGATTCTTTAAAGTGTCTATTTTCATGTTTTTTTTAAAAATCAGCGTGCAAAGTGGTGCCAGCAAATATCATCATTTAGACCGATCTTATTGGTCTTGAGGCGGTCCACCCAACGTTGTTCTTTTTCATATAATACTTTGTCAACATTGGGTGTTGTATCTGATACTCTTTCGATAACTGTCCACTTCAGCTCCTCAATGCTGTGTTTTTGTTCTGTAAAATGTGCACAGAGCTTGGTCGTGTTCTTTTGTAGGCGAATATTGCTTTTATGTTCCCCTATGCGCAGTTTAACCTTTCTGCCCCCCAAGTATGCTTTTAGTGGGACTGGATGTGGAATCCTTATATACCAGTCTGCCACAAAAAGAGACACTAGAAATGTTGGAAGCTGTCCTTTTTACAGAAAACTGGGATTTCAGAACACCAAGACACTTTGTCCTGGAATGTTGCCGGATGGCACTTACAGAGAATTACTTTGAATTTGAAAACCAACTGTTCCTACAGAGCCATGGGACCTCTATGGGCAGTGCTTTTGCCCCATCGGTGGCTGGCCTCTACGTAAGTAACTTTGAAACCCAACATGTACTAACAACTGCCAATCCTTACGTTTCCAGTATTCTCTACTGGAAACGTTATATTGATGACGTCCTTTTGATTTGGCTCAACAACCAAGATCTTAAAACCTTTGTTGATTGGCTGAATACACGTGACCCATGGCTTAGATTCACGTATACAGCAGACAAGGAGAGCATTGACTTTCTGGACCTGACGATCTTCTCAGAGGAAAACCGAATTGAGACAAAAACATTCAGAAAACCTACTGCAAAAAACAGTTTGTTGTCCTATAACAGCTTTCACCCACAACCGTTAAGAGACAACTTACCTTACAGTCAGTTTTTGCGTCTCAAAAGGAACTGTAGTCAGAAAAAGGATTACCTGATACAATCAAAAGCTCTCAGCATCAGACTTCAACAAAGACATTACAAAAAATCCACAATATCGAAATGCCAAAAAAGAGCCTCAAACCAACACATAGAAAATCTTCTGACAATTTTTGAAAAAGCTGAAAATAAGGACCTCATGACCTGTGTAACTACATTTGGGCCCGCATCATATCAGGTCAACAAACTTATCAGTAAGAATTGGCACATCATAAACACAGGAAAATTCAACTGGCCAAAACCTCGCTTTGCGAACAGACGAACAAAAAATCTGCGTGATATGCTGGTACATACCCGTCCAAAACAAATAAACCCAACCAATCCTACTAGGAATATCAATATGACACCAGTGACAGGCCACTACCCATGTGGCTCCTGCACGGCCTGCAAATCCACTTCAATTTCCAAGACTTTACAACTGTCTGCAACATTCACATGGGCCCAAAGGCAACACAGCAATTGTAACACTTCTCATGTGATCTATATGATCACATGCCCATGTGACAAGAAATACATTGGTATGACCTGCATAAAGGTTAAACTGCGCATAGGGGAACATAAAAGCAATATTCGCCTACACGACCAAGCTCTGTGCACATTTTACAGAACAAAAACACAGCATTGAGGACCTGAAGTGGACAGTTAATGAAAGAGTATCAGATACAACACCCAATGTTGACAAAGTATTATATGAAAAAGAACAACGTTGGGTGGACCGCCTCAAGACCAATAAGATCGGTCTAAATGATGATATTTGCTGGCACCACTTTGCACGTTGATTTTTAAAAAAAACATGAAAATAGACTCTTTAAAGAATCCCTATTTCTGCAGTGTGAAATTTTGCATGATTGGTTTTTTAATATGTGAATGTTTCACATTTCAAGTTCAAAAATCGAAAATTCTACTCTTTTTCGGTAGCGCCATGATAATTATTATATCACATTGTAGATAACTTATAATTATATTTGAGCGTGCCAAAATGATTCTAATTTGCTGTTTACCTAGCCCAACTTGGTCTTCGTTCTGTTTTGCAAAACGTCCTATTTCTATCTTCTTGACTTGCACTGTAAAAACGCCATTGGAAGCGTGCTCCTGGCGTCCAGGAGGCAGAGTCAGCACAAGACGCGGAACACGCTTCCGTTGCGGGTAAGTTTCTTCCCCACTGCTAGCGCTTAATCGCCACGACGCGGCATCATTGTTACTAATCCTTGCTTGATGTCGTTATAGCCTGGGACAATTGTCCTTACCTCCTGAAGGAACCTTATTTAATCACCCTTAAGGTAAGACCTCACTTGAGGTAACGTGGACCTTTTTCTCGCCACCAACATGGCTATATATTTACTACCCCACCCTCTTTTACCTCCATTAGGTTTAATCAAAGTTCACCCAACTAGAGGTATGTTATACTTTATTTTTGGTTATTGCACATTTGCCATACAAACGCTAGCCTGTAAGATGTTGCCACTGAGTTGCATACTCACTATTTAAACGCTAGTCCATCGCTAGTCGCCACCAATTACTCGTCATTAATGTCCCCATTAGTTTGTTTCCCAAGCCTCATTCGAGCTTTTCTAATAACAGCACAATGTTCTGTATGTCAACCATTTCCTGAATATTGGTTAAATGCTAGTAGTGATCCCACCTTTTCTTTAATAATTTTTTGGTGACTTCATATAACCTCAAAAAAAGGGTAAGACTATAAAGTTTATAAATCTACCCATCTACATCACAAATAGTGACATGTATTTTATTTGTGTTAAGTGTTGTATTTGTCCTGACGAATGCTCTTAGACCTCTGGCCAATAGAGCAGAAACATGTCGACGTTTTTTCAGTCTCATTAACATATGCTATGGATGCCTAAACTTCCTGTGAGCATACCGAACCTTTTTAACTTAGCAGTCCAGCGATACTAATAAAGTGCATCTAAGTCGTCTTGAAGCTATTTTATATTTTTTTGTGCACTTTCAGTGGGGTAACTCAAAATTCTCTGGAGACTGCCACGAAAAAACCAGAGATCGCCTCGGGTGAGGCTGGCAATTTACAAATTGTTAAACCCAATGATTGTTGCCATAACGTCTGTGTGGGGCGGACAACAACATATACCGCTTGTCGTTATACACAACGTTTATGAGGGTTTTCCAAATATTTCTCTTGGTATAAGTGGTTACAAGTGTCCTATCCACCATTGATTAACTCTGCCTAATTCTGGGGAACAGATAGGACAGCTATTCCTCTTCCCTCACATTGATGAACTCGTATTAAGCAGCGTGCAGCTGCGGGAAACTTTCCTTTTTGGATTCTTGTTTATGATTAACAAGACATTCCTTGGAAACTCAAAATGGAAGATATGAATGGCTTGAGTTTTTCGGGAAGCGACATTAGCGAGATTCTAGCGGCTCAAACGCTAATTCAAAACCCAGAGTTTGTTCAAGTACTAGCCCAGACCGACGATTGGGATAATCTAACAGCAAAGAAACAGGAGCAAATAAGGGTCGCGATCCATGGAATAATCATGACTGAATACTTGCGCTCAAAGATAGCACCACGAGGGTTGTGGATCACTAACGCACCACGAATTTTTCTACATGACCTGGCCTTTAGAGGCGATTCGTCTGCAATCTCCTGGAAATGCACTCTTGACTACTTAGTCCTAATAGTCAAAACTGCCAAAAGACTTTCTGATGAACTAATAACTCAGATAGAAGCTTGTGAAGCTGAATTAAAGAAAGGAATACAACCGGCAGTTTTCAAAAAAAGACTGGAAGAGCTAAATAAAGAAATATCAGAGAGTGAGGATTTCCTGATGCAAAGTAAATTACAAAAACTAAGCAAAGACATTAAAAAATGCAGTCATGAGAAAATGCATCCTTATACCAAAAAAGATTACAAATCATCGGATTCAAAAACAGACAATGATTCTGAAGGCTGGGATTCTTCAGGAGGGTCAGATACAGGGTCCGAGGATTCTGGCCACCGACGGGGCAGAGGACAGTACAGTTCCAGACCACAGAGAAGAGGCAATAAATGGCCAAGACAACACTTCATGGGCCCCCCAATGCCATTCTTCCAGCCGTACATGCAATCATACACGGGCTGGATGAATCCGTATAATCAAGGACCCCAACAAATGCAAAACTTCATGGGTATACCGCAACAAGGAATAAACAACCAAAACCAAGATCCTTTTTTATTGAGGGGCCAAAATCAAAGAGGAAGGAGAAGAAACATATCATGGCAAGACCAACAGCCGAATGTTCAAACGAGAAGCATGACCTCGACAAAGCCAGGGACCAGCAAAACGAGTCACTGATAGTGAACTTAAGTCCTATGATTCTTTCAAAAGAACAAGAAAATGTCCTAAACAAAGGACTTGGCTATGTCCCTACTCCTAACCTCGACCTAAATGTGAATTATCGGAATTTGTTCGCTCTCTGAAGCTAAAAGCTCATTTTTGGGAGTCTACACCAACCCCTGATCTCGGAGACACCAATCTCCGTAAAAAATCGAACTTTACCCCGCCAGCAAATATGGTGCCAGTGGAAATATTAACCTTCGAACAAGCCATCCTAACCGGAATTGACAACATGGCAACCAATGTCAGAAGACCCTTCCAAAATCTAACCAGATCAGAAAGGATCGCCTTGGAAGAACTACAGACAAATGAAAACATTGTCATAAAACCCGCGGATAAGGGTGGCGGAATAGTTATCTTGGAAAAAGAAGGTTATAGAAACCAATGCCTAGAATTATTGGCGGACGAAAAATTCTATACCAAAATCACCGTGGACCCAACGTCAAGATTAAAAACAACCGTTGCAATTATGGTCCATGAAGCAGAAACAAATGGCTGGGTAAGCAAAAAAGAAGCTGAATTCCTAACGACTGAACACCCAAAGACCCCGTACTTCTACTCCTTACCCAAAACACATAAAAACAGAACACCTCCACCAGGTCGCCCAATTGTTTCGGGTATAGGATCAGTGTTGGAACCTCTCTCAAAATTTGCGGATCAATTCCTTCAACCACTTGTTAAAAAAACACCTGCCTATTTACAAGACACCCGAGACCTGTTGAACCAACTTAAAGACCAACCCTTTGACCCCACAAGTATGCTTTTAGTGGGACTGGATGTGGAATCCTTATATACCAGTCTGCCACAAAAATAGACACTAGAAATGTTGGAAGATGTCCTTTTTACAGAAAACTGGGATTTCAGAACACCAAGACACTTTGTCCTGGAATGTTGCCGGATGGCACTTACAGAGAATTACTTTGAATTTGAAAACCAACTGTTCCTACAGAGCCATGGGACCTCTATGGGCAGTGCTTTTGCCCCATCGGTGGCTGGCCTCTACGTAAGTAACTTTGAAACCCAACATGTACTAACAACTGCCAATCCTTACGTTTCCAGTATTCTCTACTGGAAACGTTATATTGATGACGTCCTTTTGATTTGGCTCAACAACCAAGATCTTAAAACCTTTGTTGATTGGCTGAATACACGTGACCCATGGCTTAGATTCACGTATACAGCAGACAAGGAGAGCATTGACTTTCTGGACCTGACGATCTTCTCAGAGGAAAACCGAATTGAGACAAAAACATTCAGAAAACCTACTGCAAAAAACAGTTTGTTGTCCTATAACAGCTATCACCCACAACCGTTAAGAGACAACTTACCTTACAGTCAGTTTTTGCGTCTCAAAAGGAACTGTAGTCAGAAAAAGGATTACCTGATACAATCAAAAGCTCTCAGCATCAGACTTCAACAAAGACATTACAAAAAATCCACAATATCGAAATGCCAAAAAAGAGCTTCAAACCAACCCAGAGAAAATCTTCTGACAACTTTTGAAAAAGCTGAAAATAAGGACCTCATGACCTGTGTAACTACATTTGGGCCCGCATCATATCAGGTCAACAAACTTATCAGTAAGAATTGGCACATCATAAACACAGGAAAATTCAACTGGCCAAAACCTCGCTTTGCGAACAGACGAACAAAAAATCTGCGTGATATGCTGGTACATACCCGTCCAAAACAAATAAACCCAACCAATCCTACTAGGAATATCAATATGACACCAGTGACAGGCCACTACCCATGTGGCTCCTGCACGGCCTGCAAATCCACTTCAATTTCCAAGACTTTACAACTGTCTGCAACATTCACATGGACCCAAAGGCAACAAAGCAATTGTAACACTTCTCATGTGATCTATATGATCACATGCCCATGTGACAAGAAATACATTGGTATGACCTGCAGAAAGGTTAAACTGCGCATAGGGGAACATAAAAGCAATATTCGCCTACAAAAGAACACGACCAAGCTCTGTGCACATTTTACAGAACAAAAACACAGCATTGAGGACCTGAAGTGGACAGTTATCGAAAGAGTATCAGATACAACACCCAATGTTGACAAAGTATTATATGAAAAAGAACAAGTTGGGTGGACCGCCTCAAGACCAATAAGATCGGTCTAAATGATGATATTTGCTGGCACCACTTTGCACGCTGATTTTTTAAAAAAACATGAAAATAGACTCTTTAAAGAATCCCTATTTCTGCAGTGTGAAATTTTGCATGATTGGTTTTTTAATATGTGAATGTTTCACATTTCAAGTTCAAAAATCAAAAATTCTACTTTTTTCGGTAGCGCCATGATAATTATTATATCACATTGTAAATAACTTATAATTATATTTGAGCGTGCCAAAATGATTCTAATTTGCTGTTTACCTAGCCCAACTTGGTCTTCGTTCTGTTTTGCAAAACGTCCTATTTCTATCTTCTTGACTTGCACTGTAAAAACGCCATTGGAAGCGTGCTCCTGGCGTCCAGGAGGCAGAGTCAGCACAAGACGCGGAACACGCTTCCGTTGCGGGTAAGTTTCTTCCCCACTGCTAGCGCTTAATCGCCACGACGCGGCATCATTGTTACTAATCCTTGCTTGATGTCATTATAGCCTGGGACAATTGTCCTTACCTCCTGAAGGAACCTTATTTAATCACCCTTAAGGTAAGACCTCACTTGAGGTAACGTGGACCTTTTTCTCGCCACCAACATGGCTATATATTTACTACCCCATCCTCTTTTACCTCCATTAGGTTTAATCAAAGTTCACCCAACTAGAGGTATGTTATACTTTATTTTTGGTTATTGCACATTTGCCATACAAACGCTAGCCTGTAAGATGTTGCCACTGAGTTGCATACTCACTATTTAAACGCTAGTCCATCGCTAGTCGCCACCAATTACTCGTCATTAATGTCCCCATTAGTTTGTTTCCCAAGCCTCATTCGAGCTTTTCTAATAACAGCACAATGTTCTGTATGTCAACCATTTCCTGAATATTGGTTAAATGCTAGTAGTGACCCCACCTTTTCTTTAATAATTTTTAGGTGACTTCATATAACCTCAAAAAAAGGGTAAGACTATAAAGTTTATAAATCTACCCATCTACATCACAAATAGTGACATGTATTTTATTTGTGTTAAGTGTTGTATTTGTCCTGACGAATGCTCTTAGACCTTCTGGCCAATAGAGCAGAAACATGTCGACGTTTTTTCAGTCTCATTAACATATGCTATGGATGCCTAAACTTCCTGTGAGCATACCGAACCTTTTTAACTTAGCAGTCCAGCGATACTAATAAAGTGCATCTAAGTCGTCTGGAAGCTATTTTATATTTTTTTGTGCACTTTCAGTGGGGTAACTCAAAATTCTCTGGAGACTGCCACGAAAAAACCAGAGATCGCCTCGGGTGAGGCTGGCAATTTACAAATTCTTAAACCCAATGATTGTTGCCATAACGTCTGTGTGGGGCGGACAACAACATATACCGCTTGTCGTTATACACAACGTTTATGAGGGTTTTCCAAATATTTCTCTTGGTATAAGTGGTTACAAGTGTCCTATCCACCATTGATTAACTCTGCCTAATTCTGGGGAACAGATATGACAGCTATTCCTCTTCCCTCACATTGATGAACTCGTATTAAGCAGCGTGCAGCTGCGGGAAACTTTCCTTTTTGGATTCTTGTTTATGATTAACAAGACATTCCTTGGAAACTCAAAATGGAAGATATGAATGGCTTGAGTTTTTCGGGAAGCGACATTAGCGAGATTCTAGCGGCTCAAACGGTAATTCAAAACCCAGAGTTTGTTCAAGTACTAGCCCAGACCGACGATTGGGATAATCTAACAGCAAAGAAACAGGAGCAAATAAGGGTCGCGATCCATGGAATAATTATGACTGAATACTTGCGCTCAAAGATAGCACCACGAGGGTTGTGGATCACTAACGCACCACGAATTTTTCTACATGACCTGGCCTCTAGACGCGATTCGTCTGCAATCTCCTGGAAATGCACTCTTGACTACTTAGTCCTAATAGTCAAAACTGCCAAAAGACTTTCTGATGAACTAATAACTCAGATAGAAGCTTGTGAAGCTGAATTAAAGAAAGGAATACAACCGGCAGTTTTCAAAAAAAGACTGGAAGAGCTAAATAAAGAAATATCAGAGAGTGAGGATTTCCTGATGCAAAGTAAATTACAAAAACTAAGCAAAGACATTAAAAAATTCAGTCATGAGAAAATGCATCCTTATACCTAAAAAGATTACAAATCATCGGATTCAAAAACAGACAATGATTCTGAAGGCTGGGATTCTTCAGGAGGGTCAGATACAGGGGTCCGAGGATTCTGGCCACCGACGGGGCAGAGGACAGTACAGTTCCAGACCACAGAGAAGAGGCAATAGATGGCCAAGACAACACTTCATGGGCCCCCCAATGCCATTCTTCCAGCCGTACATGCAATCATACACGGGCTGGATGAATCCGTATAATCAAGGACCCCAACAAATGCAAAACTTCATGGGTATACCGCAACAAGGAATAAACAACCAAAACCAAGATCCTTTTTTATTGAGGGGCCAAAATCAAAGAGGAAGGAGAAGAAGCATATCATGGCAAGACCAACAGCCGAATGTTCAAACGAGAAGCATGACCTCGACAAAGCCAGGGACCAGCAAAACGAGTCACTGATAGTGAACTTAAGTCCTATGATTCTTTCAAAAGAACAAGAAAATGTCCTAAACAAAGGACTTGGCTATGTCCCTACTCCTAACCTCGACCTAAATGTGAATTATCGGAATTTTTTCGCTCTCTGAAGCTAAAAGCTCATTTTTGGGAGTCTACACCAACCCCTGATCTCGGAGACACCAATCTCCGTAAAAAATCGAACTTTACCCCGCCAGCAAATATGGTGCCAGTGGAAATATTAACCTTCGAACAAGCCATCCTAACCGGAATTGACAACATGGCAACCAATGTCAGAAGACCCTTCCAAAATCTAACCAGATCAGAAAGGATCGCCTTGGAAGAACTACAGACAAATAAAAACATTGTCATAAAACCCGCGGATAAGGGTGGCGGAATAGTTATCTTGGAAAAAGAAGGTTATAGAAACCAATGCCTAGAATTATTGGCGGACGAAAAATTCTATACCAAAATCACCGTGGACCCAACGTCAAGATTAAAAACAACCGTTGCAATTATGGTCCATGAAGCAGAAACAAATGGCTGGGTAAGCAAAAAAGAAGCTGAATTCCTAACGACTGAACACCCAAAGACCCCGTACTTCTACTCCTTACCCAAAACACATAAAAACAGAACACCTCCACCAGGTCGCCCAATTGTTTCGGGTATAGGATCAGTGTTGGAACCTCTCTCAAAATTTGCGGATCAATTCCTTCAACCACTTGTTAAAAAAACACCTGCCTATTTACAAGACACCCGAGACCTGTTGAACCAACTTAAAGACCAACCCTTTGACCCCACAAGTATGCTTTTAGTGGGACTGGATGTGGAATCCTTATATACCAGTCTGCCACAAAAATAGACACTAGAAATGTTGGAAGATGTCCTTTTTACAGAAAACTGGGATTTCAGAACACCAAGACACTTTGTCCTGGAATGTTGCCGGATGGCACTTACAGAGAATTACTTTGAATTTGAAAACCAACTGTTCCTACAGAGCCATGGGACCTCTATGGGCAGTGCTTTTGCCCCATCGGTGGCTGGCCTCTACGTAAGTAACTTTGAAACCCAACATGTACTAACAACTGCCAATCCTTACGTTTCCAGTATTCTCTACTGGAAACGTTATATTGATGACGTCCTTTTGATTTGGCTCAACAACCAAGATCTTAAAACCTTTGTTGATTGGCTGAATACACGTGACCCATGGCTTAGATTCACGTATACAGCAGACAAGGAGAGCATTGACTTTCTGGACCTGACGATCTTCTCAGAGGAAAACCGAATTGAGACAAAAACATTCAGAAAACCTACTGCAAAAAACAGTTTGTTGTCCTATAACAGCTATCACCCACAACCGTTAAGAGACAACTTACCTTACAGTCAGTTTTTGCGTCTCAAAAGGAACTGTAGTCAGAAAAAGGATTACCTGATACAATCAAAAGCTCTCAGCATCAGACTTCAACAAAGACATTACAAAAAATCCACAATATCGAAATGCCAAAAAAGAGCCTCAAACCAACCCAGAGAAAATCTTCTGACAACTTTTGAAAAAGCTGAAAATAAGGACCTCATGACCTGTGTAACTACATTTGGGCCCGCATCATATCAGGTCAACAAACTTATCAGTAAGAATTGGCACATCATAAACACAGGAAAATTCAACTGGCCAAAACCTCGCTTTGCGAACAGACGAACAAAAAATCTGCGTGATATGCTGGTACATACCCGTCCAAAACAAATAAACCCAACCAATCCTACTAGGAATATCAATATGACACCAGTGACAGGCCACTACCCATGTGGCTCCTGCACGGCCTGCAAATCCACTTCAATTTCCAAGACTTTACAACTGTCTGCAACATTCACATGGACCCAAAGGCAACAAAGCAATTGTAACACTTCTCATGTGATCTATATGATCACATGCCCATGTGACAAGAAATACATTGGTATGACCTGCAGAAAGGTTAAACTGCGCATAGGGGAACATAAAAGCAATATTCGCCTACAAAAGAACACGACCAAGCTCTGTGCACATTTTACAGAACAAAAACACAGCATTGAGGACCTGAAGTGGACAGTTATCGAAAGAGTATCAGATACAACACCCAATGTTGACAAAGTATTATATGAAAAAGAACAACGTTGGGTGGACCGCCTCAAGACCAATAAGATCGGTCTAAATGATGATATTTGCTGGCACCACTTTGCACGCTGATTTTTTAAAAAAACATGAAAATAGACTCTTTAAAGAATCCCTATTTCTGCAGTGTGAAATTTTGCATGATTGGTTTTTTAATATGTGAATGTTTCACATTTCAAGTTCAAAAATCAAAAATTCTACTTTTTTCGGTAGCGCCGTGATAATTATTATATCACATTGTAAATAACTTATAATTATATTTGAGCGTGCCAAAATGATTCTAATTTGCTGTTTACCTAGCCCAACTTGGTCTTCGTTCTGTTTTGCAAAACGTCCTATTTCTATCTTCTTGACTTGCACTGTAAAAACGCCATTGGAAGCGTGCTCCTGGCGTCCAGGAGGCAGAGTCAGCACAAGACGCGGAACACGCTTCCGTTGCGGGTAAGTTTCTTCCCCACTGCTAGCGCTTAATCGCCACGACGCGGCATCATTGTTACTAATCCTTGCTTGATGTCATTATAGCCTGGGACAATTGTCCTTACCTCCTGAAGGAACCTTATTTAATCACCCTTAAGGTAAGACCTCACTTGAGGTAACGTGGACCTTTTTCTCGCCACCAACATGGCTATATATTTACTACCCCATCCTCTTTTACCTCCATTAGGTTTAATCAAAGTTCACCCAACTAGAGGTATGTTATACTTTATTTTTGGTTATTGCACATTTGCCATACAAACGCTAGCCTGTAAGATGTTGCCACTGAGTTGCATACTCACTATTTAAACGCTAGTCCATCGCTAGTCGCCACCAATTACTCGTCATTAATGTCCCCATTAGTTTGTTTCCCAAGCCTCATTCGAGCTTTTCTAATAACAGCACAATGTTCTGTATGTCAACCATTTCCTGAATATTGGTTAAATGCTAGTAGTGACCCCACCTTTTCTTTAATAATTTTTAGGTGACTTCATATAACCTCAAAAAAAGGGTAAGACTATAAAGTTTATAAATCTACCCATCTACATCACAAATAGTGACATGTATTTTATTTGTGTTAAGTGTTGTATTTGTCCTGACGAATGCTCTTAGACCTTCTGGCCAATAGAGCAGAAACATGTCGACGTTTTTTCAGTCTCATTAACATATGCTATGGATGCCTAAACTTCCTGTGAGCATACCGAACCTTTTTAACTTAGCAGTCCAGCGATACTAATAAAGTGCATCTAAGTCGTCTGGAAGCTATTTTATATTTTTTTGTGCACTTTCAGTGGGGTAACTCAAAATTCTCTGGAGACTGCCACGAAAAAACCAGAGATCGCCTCGGGTGAGGCTGGCAATTTACAAATTCTTAAACCCAATGATTGTTGCCATAACGTCTGTGTGGGGCGGACAACAACATATACCGCTTGTCGTTATACACAACGTTTATGAGGGTTTTCCAAATATTTCTCTTGGTATAAGTGGTTACAAGTGTCCTATCCACCATTGATTAACTCTGCCTAATTCTGGGGAACAGATAGGACAGCTATTCCTCTTCCCTCACATTGATGAACTCGTATTAAGCAGCGTGCAGCTGCGGGAAACTTTCCTTTTTGGATTCTTGTTTATGATTAACAAGACATTCCTTGGAAACTCAAAATGGAAGATATGAATGGCTTGAGTTTTTCGGGAAGCGACATTAGCGAGATTCTAGCGGCTCAAACGGTAATTCAAAACCCAGAGTTTGTTCAAGTACTAGCCCAGACCGACGATTGGGATAATCTAACAGCAAAGAAACAGGAGCAAATAAGGGTCGCGATCCATGGAATAATTATGACTGAATACTTGCGCTCAAAGATAGCACCACGAGGGTTGTGGATCACTAACGCACCACGAATTTTTCTACATGACCTGGCCTTTAGACGCGATTCGTCTGCAATCTCCTGGAAATGCACTCTTGACTACTTAGTCCTAATAGTCAAAACTGCCAAAAGACTTTCTGATGAACTAATAACTCAGATAGAAGCTTGTGAAGCTGAATTAAAGAAAGGAATACAACCGGCAGTTTTCAAAAAAAGACTGGAAGAGCTAAATAAAGAAATATCAGAGAGTGAGGATTTCCTGATGCAAAGTAAATTACAAAAACTAAGCAAAGACATTAAAAAATTCAGTCATGAGAAAATGCATCCTTATACCAAAAAAGATTACAAATCATCGGATTCAAAAACAGACAATGATTCTGAAGGCTGGGATTCTTCAGGAGGGTCAGATACAGGGTCCGAGGATTCTGGCCACCGACGGGGCAGAGGACAGTACAGTTCCAGACCACAGAGAAGAGGCAATAGATGGCCAAGACAACACTTCATGGGCCCCCCAATGCCATTCTTCCAGCCGTACATGCAATCATACACGGGCTGGATGAATCCGTATAATCAAGGACCCCAACAAATGCAAAACTTCATGGGTATACCGCAACAAGGAATAAACAACCAAAACCAAGATCCTTTTTTTTTGAGGGGCCAAAATCAAAGAGGAAGGAGAAGAAGCATATCATGGCAAGACCAACAGCCGAATGTTCAAACGAGAAGCATGACCTCGACAAAGCCAGGGACCAGCAAAACGAGTCACTGATAGTGAACTTAAGTCCTATGATTCTTTCAAAAGAACAAGAAAATGTCCTAAACAAAGGACTTGGCTATGTCCCTACTCCTAACCTCGACCTAAATGTGAATTATCGGAATTTTTTCGCTCTCTGAAGCTAAAAGCTCATTTTTGGGAGTCTACACCAACCCCTGATCTCGGAGACACCAATCTCCGTAAAAAAATCGAACTTTACCCCGCCAGCAAATATGGTGCCAGTGGAAATATTAACCTTCGAACAAGCCATCCTAACCGGAATTGACAACATGGCAACCAATGTCAGAAGACCCTTCCAAAATCTAACCAGATCAGAAAGGATCGCCTTGGAAGAACTACAGACAAATGAAAACATTGTCATAAAACCCGCGGATAAGGGTGGCGGAATAGTTATCTTGGAAAAAGAAGGTTATAGAAGCCAATGCCTAGAATTATTGGCGGACGAAAAATTCTATACCAAAATCACCGTGGACCCAACGTCAAGATTAAAAACAACCGTTGCAATTATGGTCCATGAAGCAGAAACAAATGGCTGGGTAAGCAAAAAAGAAGCTGAATTCCTAACGACTGAACACCCAAAGACCCCGTACTTCTACTCCTTACCCAAAACACATAAAAACAGAACACCTCCACCAGGTCGCCCAATTGTTTCGGGTATAGGATCAGTGTTGGAACCTCTCTCAAAATTTGCGGATCAATTCCTTCAACCACTTGTTAAAAAAACACCTGCCTATTTACAAGACACCCGAGACCTGTTGAACCAACTTAAAGACCAACCCTTTGACCCCACAAGTATGCTTTTAGTGGGACTGGATGTGGAATCCTTATATACCAGTCTGCCACAAAAATAGACACTAGAAATGTTGGAAGATGTCCTTTTTACAGAAAACTGGGATTTCAGAACACCAAGACACTTTGTCCTGGAATGTTGCCGGATGGCACTTACAGAGAATTACTTTGAATTTGAAAACCAACTGTTCCTACAGAGCCATGGGACCTCTATGGGCAGTGCTTTTGCCCCATCGGTGGCTGGCCTCTACGTAAGTAACTTTGAAACCCAACATGTACTAACAACTGCCAATCCTTACGTTTCCAGTATTCTCTACTGGAAACGTTATATTGATGACGTCCTTTTGATTTGGCTTAACAACCAAGATCTTAAAACCTTTGTTGATTGGCTGAATACACGTGACCCATGGCTTAGATTCACGTATACAGCAGACAAGGAGAGCATTGACTTTCTGGACCTGACGATCTTCTCAGAGGAAAACCGAATTGAGACAAAAACATTCAGAAAACCTACTGCAAAAAACAGTTTGTTGTCCTATAACAGCTATCACCCACAACCGTTAAGAGACAACTTACCTTACAGTCAGTTTTTGCGTCTCAAAAGGAACTGTAGTCAGAAAAAGGATTACCTGATACAATCAAAAGCTCTCAGCATCAGACTTCAACAAAGACATTACAAAAAATCCACAATATCGAAATGCCAAAAAAGAGCCTCAAACCAACCCAGAGAAAATCTTCTGACAACTTTTGAAAAAGCTGAAAATAAGGACCTCATGACCTGTGTAACTACATTTGGGCCCGCATCATATCAGGTCAACAAACTTATCAGTAAGAATTGGCACATCATAAACACAGGAAAATTCAACTGGCCAAAACCTCGCTTTGCGAACAGACGAACAAAAAATCTGCGTGATATGCTGGTACATACCCGTCCAAAACAAATAAACCCAACCAATCCTACTAGGAATATCAATATGACACCAGTGGCAGGCCACTACCCATGTGGCTCCTGCACGGCCTGCAAATCCACTTCAATTTCCAAGACTTTACAACTGTCTGCAACATTCACATGGACCCAAAGGCAACACAGCAATTGTAACACTTCTCATGTGATCTATATGATCACATGCCCATGTGACAAGAAATACATTTGTATGACCTGCAGAAAGGTTAAACTGCGCATAGGGGAACATAAAAGCAATATTCGCCTACAAAAGAACACGACCAAGCTCTGTGCACATTTTACAGAACAAAAACACAGCATTGAGGACCTGAAGTGGACAGTTATCGAAAGAGTATCAGATACAACACCCAATGTTGACAAAGTATTATATGAAAAAGAACAACGTTGGGTGGACCGCCTCAAGACCAATAAGATCGGTCTAAATGATGATATTTGCTGGCACCACTTTGCACGCTGATTTTTAAAAAAAACATGAAAATAGACTCTTTAAAGAATCCCTATTTCTGCAGTGTGAAATTTTGCATGATTGGTTTTTTAATATGTGAATGTTTCACATTTCAAGTTCAAAAATCAAAAATTCTACTTTTTTCGGTAGCGCCATGATAATTATTATATCACATTGTAAATAACTTATAATTATATTTGAGCGTGCCAAAATGATTCTAATTTGCTGTTTACCTAGCCCAACTTGGTCTTCGTTCTGTTTTGCAAAACGTCCTATTTCTATCTTCTTGACTTGCACTGTAAAAACGCCATTGGAAGCGTGCTCCTGGCGTCCAGGAGGCAGAGTCAGCACAAGACGCGGAACACGCTTCCGTTGCGGGTAAGTTTCTTCCCCACTGCTAGCGCTTAATCGCCACGACGCGGCATCATTGTTACTAATCCTTGCTTGATGGCATTATAGCCTGGGACAATTGTCCTTACCTCCTGAAGGAACCTTATTTAATCACCCTTAAGGTAAGACCTCACTTGAGGTAACGTGGACCTTTTTCTCGCCACCAACATGGCTATATATTTACTACCCCATCCTCTTTTACCTCCATTAGGTTTAATCAAAGTTCACCCAACTAGAGGTATGTTATACTTTATTTTTGGTTATTGCACATTTGCCATACAAACGCTAGCCTGTAAGATGTTGCCACTGAGTTGCATACTCACTATTTAAACGCTAGTCCATCGCTAGTCGCCACCAATTACTCGTCATTAATGTCCCCATTAGTTTGTTTCCCAAGCCTCATTCGAGCTTTTCTAATAACAGCACAATGTTCTGTATGTCAACCATTTCCTGAATATTGGTTAAATGCTAGTAGTGACCCCACCTTTTCTTTAATAATTTTTAGGTGACTTCATATAACCTCAAAAAAAGGGTAAGACTATAAAGTTTATAAATCTACCCATCTACATCACAAATAGTGACATGTATTTTATTTGTGTTAAGTGTTGTATTTGTCCTGACGAATGCTCTTAGACCTTCTGGCCAATAGAGCAGAAACATGTCGATGTTTTTTCAGTCTCATTAACATATGCTATGGATGCCTAAACTTCCTGTGAGCATACCGAACCTTTTTAACTTAGCAGTCCAGCGATACTAATAAAGTGCATCTAAGTCGTCTGGAAGCTATTTTATATTTTTTTGTGCACTTTCAGTGGGGTAACTCAAAATTCTCTGGAGACTGCCACGAAAAAACCAGAGATCGCCTCGGGTGAGGCTGGCAATTTACAAATTGTTAAACCCAATGATTGTTGCCATAACGTCTGTGTGGGGCGGACAACAACATATACCGCTTGTCGTTATGCACAACGTTTATGAGGGTTTTCCAAATATTTCTCTTGGTATAAGTGGTACAAGTGTCCTATCCACCATTGATTAACTCTGCCTAATTCTGGGGAACAGATAGGACAGCTATTCCTCTTCCCTCACATTGATGAACTCGTATTAAGCAGCGTGCAGCTGCGGGAAACTTTCCTTTTTGGATTCTTGTTTATGATTAACAAGACATTCCTTGGAAACTCAAAATGGAAGATATGAATGGCTTGAGTTTTTCGGGAAGCGACATTAGCGAGATTCTAGCGGCTCAAACGGTAATTCAAAACCCAGAGTTTGTTCAAGTACTAGCCCAGACCGACGATTGGGATAATCTAACAGCAAAGAAACAGGAGCAAATAAGGGTCGCGATCCATGGAATAATTATGACCGAATACTTGCGCTCAAAGATAGCACCACGAGGGTTGTGGATCACTAACGCACCACGAATTTTTCTACATGACCTGGCCTTTAGACGCGATTCGTCTGCAATCTCCTGGAAATGCACTCTTGACTACTTAGTCCTAATAGTCAAAACTGCCAAAAGACTTTCTGATGAACTAATAACTCAGATAGAAGCTTGTGAAGCTGAATTAAAGAAAGGAATACAACCGGCAGTTTTCAAAAAAAGACTGAAAGAGCTAAATAAAGAAATATCAGAGAGTGAGGATTTCCTGATGCAAAGTAAATTACAAAAACTAAGCAAAGACATTAAAAAATTCAGTCATGAGAAAATGCATCCTTATACCAAAAAAGATTACAAATCATCGGATTCAAAAACAGACAATGATTCTGAAGGCTGGGATTCTTCAGGAGGGTCAGATACAGGGTCCGAGGATTCTGGCCACCGACGGGGCAGAGGACAGTACAGTTCCAGACCACAGAGAAGAGGCAATAGATGGCCAAGACAACACTTCATGGGCCCCCCAATGCCATTCTTCCAGCCGTACATGCAATCATACACGGGCTGGATGAATCCGTATAATCAAGAACCCCAACAAATGCAAAACTTCATGGGTATACCGCAACAAGGAATAAACAACCAAAACCAAGATCCTTTTTTATTGAGGGGCCAAAATCAAAGAGGAAGGAGAAGAAGCATATCATGGCAAGACCAACAGCCGAATGTTCAAACGAGAAGCATGACCTCGACAAAGCCAGCGACCAGCAAAACGAGTCACTGATAGTGAACTTAAGTCCTATGATTCTTTCAAAAGAACAAGAAAATGTCCTAAACAAAGGACTTGGCTATGTCCCTACTCCTAACCTCGACCTAAATGTGAATTATCGGAATTTTTTCGCTCTCTGAAGCTAAAAGCTCATTTTTGGGAGTCTACACCAACCCCTGATCTCGGAGACACCAATATCCGTAAAAAATCGAACTTTACCCCGCCAGCAAATATGGTGCCAGTGGAAATATTAACCTTCGAACAAGCCATCCTAACCGGAATTGACAACATGGCAACCAATGTCAGAAGACCCTTCCAAAATCTAACCAGATCAGAAAGGATCGCCTTGGAAGAACTACAGACAAATGAAAACATTGTCATAAAACCCGCGGATAAGGGTGGCGGAATAGTTATCTTGGAAAAAGAAGGTTATAGAAGCCAATGCCTAGAATTATTGGCGGACGAAAAATTCTATACCAAAATCACCGTGGACCCAACGTCAAGATTAAAAACAACCGTTGCAATTATGGTCCATGAAGCAGAAACAAATGGCTGGGTAAGCAAAAAAGAAGCTGAATTCCTAACGACTGAACACCCAAAGACCCCGTACTTCTACTCCTTACCCAAAACACATAAAAACAGAACACCTCCACCAGGTCGCCCAATTGTTTCGGGTATAGGATCAGTGTTGGAACCTCTCTCAAAATTTGCGGATCAATTCCTTCAACCACTTGTTAAAAAAACACCTGCCTATTTACAAGACACCCGAGACCTGTTGAACCAACTTAAAGACCAACCCTTTGACCCCACAAGTATGCTTTTAGTGGGACTGGATGTGGAATCCTTATATACCAGTCTGCCACAAAAATAGACACTAGAAATGTTGGAAGATGTCCTTTTTACAGAAAACTGGGATTTCAGAACACCAAGACACTTTGTCCTGGAATGTTGCCGGATGGCACTTACAGAGAATTACTTTGAATTTGAAAACCAACTGTTCCTACAGAGCCATGGGACCTCTATGGGCAGTGCTTTTGCCCCATCGGTGGCTGGCCTCTACGTAAGTAACTTTGAAACCCAACATGTACTAACAACTGCCAATCCTTACGTTTCCAGTATTCTCTACTGGAAACGTTATATTGATGACGTCCTTTTGATTTGGCTCAACAACCAAGATCTTAAAACCTTTGTTGATTGGCTGAATACACGTGACCCATGGCTTAGATTCACGTATACAGCAGACAAGGAGAGCATTGACTTTCTGGACCTGACGATCTTCTCAGAGAAAAACCGAATTGAGACAAAAACATTCAGAAAACCTACTGCAAAAAACAGTTTGTTGTCCTATAACAGCTATCACCCACAACCGTTAAGAGACAACTTACCTTACAGTCAGTTTTTGCGTCTCAAAAGGAACTGTAGTCAGAAAAAGGATTACCTGATACAATCAAAAGCTCTCAGCATCAGACTTCAACAAAGACATTACAAAAAATCCACAATATCGAAATGCCAAAAAAGAGCCTCAAACCAACCCAGAGAAAATCTTCTGACAACTTTTGAAAAAGCTGAAAATAAGGACCTCATGACCTGTGTAACTACATTTGGGCCCGCATCATATCAGGTCAACAAACTTATCAGTAAGAATTGGCACATAATAAACACAGGAAAATTCAACTGGCCAAAACCTCGCTTTGCGAACAGACGAACAAAAAATCTGCGTGATATGCTGGTACATACCCGTCCAAAACAAATAAACCCAACCAATCCTACTAGGAATATCAATATGACACCAGTGACAGGCCACTACCCATGTGGCTCCTGCACGGCCTGCAAATCCACTTCAATTTCCAAGACTTTACAACTGTCTGCAACATTCACATGGACCCAAAGGCAACACAGCAATTGTAACACTTCTCATGTGATCTATATGATCACATGCCCATGTGACAAGAAATACATTGGTATGACCTGCAGAAAGGTTAAACTGCGCATAGGGGAACATAAAAGCAATATTCGCCTACAAAAGAACACGACCAAGCTCTGTGCACATTTTACAGAACAAAAACACAGCATTGAGGACCTGAAGTGGACAGTTATCGAAAGAGTATCAGATACAACACCCAATGTTGACAAAGTATTATATGAAAAAGAACAACGTTGGGTGGACCGCCTCAAGACCAATAAGATCGGTCTAAATGATGATATTTGCTGGCACCACTTTGCACGCTGATTTTTAAAAAAAACATGAAAATAGACTCTTTAAAGAATCCCTATTTCTGCAGTGTGAAATTTTGCATGATTGGTTTTTTAATATGTGAATGTTTCACATTTCAAGTTCAAAAATCAAAAATTCTACTTTTTTCGGTAGCGCCATGATAATTATTATATCACATTGTAGATAACTTATAATTATATTTGAGCGTGCCAAAATGATTCTAATTTGCTGTTTACCTAGCCCAACTTGGTCTTCGTTCTGTTTTGCAAAACGTCCTATTTCTATCTTCTTGACTTGCACTGTAAAAACGCCATTGGAAGCGTGCTCCTGGCGTCCAGGAGGCAGAGTCAGCACAAGACGCGGAACACGCTTCCGTTGCGGGTAAGTTTCTTCCCCACTGCTAGCGCTTAATCGCCACGACGCGGCATCATTGTTACTAATCCTTGCTTGATGTCATTATAGCCTGGGACAATTGTCCTTACCTCCTGAAGGAACCTTATTTAATCACCCTTAAGGTAAGACCTCACTTGAGGTAACGTGGACCTTTTTCTCGCCACCAACATGGCTATATATTTACTACCCCACCCTCTTTTACCTCCATTAGGTTTAATCAAAGTTCACCCAACTAGAGGTATGTTATACTTTATTTTTGGTTATTGCACATTTGCCATACAAACGCTAGCCTGTAAGATGTTGCCACTGAGTTGCATACTCACTATTCAAACGCTAGTCCATCGCTAGTCGCCACCAATTACTCGTCATTAATGTCCCCATTAGTTTGTTTCCCAAGCCTCATTCGAGCTTTTCTAATAACAGCACAATGTTCTGTATGTCAACCATTTCCTGAATATTGGTTAAATGCTAGTAGTGACCCCACCTTTTCTTTATTAATTTTTAGGTGACTTCATATAACCTCAAAAAAAGGGTAAGACTATAAAGTTTATAAATCTACCCATCTACATCACAAATAGTGACATGTATTTTATTTGTGTCAAGTGTTGTATTTGTCCTGACGAATGCTCTTAGACCTTCTGGCCAATAGAGCAGAAACATGTCGACGTTTTTTCAGTCTCATTAACATATGCTATGGATGCCTAAACTTCCTGTGAGCATACCGAACCTTTTTAACTTAGCAGTCCAGCGATACTAATAAAGTGCATCTAAGTCGTCTGGAAGCTATTTTATATTTTTTTGTGCACTTTCAGTGGGGTAACTCAAAATTCTCTGGAGACTGCCACGAAAAAACCAGAGATCGCCTCGGGTGAGGCTGGCAATTTACAAATTCTTAAACCCAATGATTGTTGCCATAACGTCTGTGTGGGGCGGACAACAACATATACCGCTTGTCGTTATACACAACGTTTATGAGAGTTTTCCAAATTTTTCTCTTGGTATAAGTCGTTACAAGTGTCCTTTCCACCTGTGAGGTTATAATCACTCCAGTTTTGTTGAATGTAGTCAAAGTGGTAAAAAGATGCTTCATTTACTCGGACCAAGGTAAAACTGGTTGGTGTGTAGTTTTTCCCAAAACTTTACTTTTTAGTATGATAAAGTGGAACCTGGAACATTCTTGTTTGCAAAACTAGTGCCAGTCTTTTCAGCAAAGGATGTTTTTCCCTTTTTTTTTTATATTTTATTAGAGATAAGGCAGTTACAGTTACAAGATCAATACATATCCAGAAAAATATAAATACAACATTCATCATATGCAATAATTTAGTTGACGTAATTCAAAGATAATACGATACATATTAAGAAATATAAATATAAAAAATCATAGTATGCAATAAAATTAATAAGAGCTGTACAAAAGTTAATAACATACAATCAAGGTTCCTAAAAAAACTTCATCCCAGCCTGACTCAGGAATCTAAATTCCTCCAGATCTTCACCGGTGCCCATATATTCCTACCAAACTCCTGCTTCTTTCTTCCCTTAAATTCATATAGGCAGGCTTCCAGATTGTGAATACCCAGCAGCCTAGACAACCACATCTGAAACATGGGGGCATTAGAATCTTTCCACCCAGCAGAGATCAGCATTCGAAGTACTGCAACAGCAATAAATAACAATGCTTGTGTGTGTTTTCCAACCTAAAGTTTGGCGTCCGACTCTAAAAGAACCAAAGTGGGGGATAGGTTGATGTTATTACCTAGCAGCCCCCTCAGAAACGTTGTTATCTCACCACAGATTAGGGCCAGACTGGGACAGCCATGAAACATGTGCACCAAGTCTGCTGGAGCTGTGTTACATCTTGGGCACTTATCGTCTTCACTTAACCCCCACCCATACAGTTTCGCGGGAGTATAATAAAGGTTAAACACCGTCTTGTAGTGTTGGGCTCTTAAGTTTGATGCTTGAAATACTTCATTACTTAAGAGTAGGGCCAGGTCTATATCTACATCCGGGTCCCCCAACTTATGCGACCAAGCCACCTCAGTTTTATCCAGATCATCTGGGAGCCCGGACGCCAGAAAGTTATAAGCAGTGCCAATCTTCCTTCCCCCTCTTTTTAAATAATCAATCAGTTGGCTGTCTGGTGTCAACACTAATTTTGGTCTTATTGCAGATATAGTTTGAGCAACTTGCCAATATAACAACCAGTGATTTCCAGAGATCCCAAACCTCCGCTGTATTTCGTTGAAACTGAATATATCCTCTCCCAACATGATATCGCCCACACATCTTCTCCCCTGTACCCTCCAAATTAAACTATTCTCATTCTGGCCTAGATGAGCAAATATGCTCGATTTCCACAGAGTAGTATTAGCATTTATTTTAGGGATTCCCAAGGTTTTGCAAATGGTTTTCCACGTCCACCAAACCCCTTCAAAAATCTTATATCTCGTCCTGCTGTAGAATCTCCGATCCACTTCGCACTGCAATAATCCATATGCTTTTCTACTCAGCAATAGCTCAAATATGGAAGGGGGATCTTGATTCTCATTATATCCTACTGCTGGCAGGGGTTCGGCTTGAATCAATATATTCATTTGTGTAAGAAGGCAAGCCAGATGGTAAAATTTTAGGTTCGCGACAAACCGCCCCTATCTGCCGGTAGTGATAGATAATTAATAGAGCGTCTGATTTTGCCGTACTGCCACACAAACCTAACAAACGTGCATTCAATTTTCTTGATCATTGTTTCTCCTATAAATAGGGGGATAGCCCTAAAAAGTTATAATATTTTATGAAACATGGTCATTTTCAGGGCGTTCACCCTACCTATCAGGGATAGGTGCAGCACATCAATTCTTCTCAACTCTGTTTCAATTGAGCCCAGCAGTGGAAGATAGTTCTCTTCAACCATCTTCTCGACTGATGAATTAATTTTGATCCCTGAGATATACGGCACACTCTACAAACCTATGATCGCTCTTCCTGATATTCTTTGTACAGATGATCTCGGTTTTCCCCTCATTCAACTTATACCCAGAACAGCTGCCAGATTCATTGGCCAATTGTACTATTTCCGGCATTGCTTGGTGGGGGTCCAGAGTTGTTATTGCCAGATCGTCTGCGTAGGCTAACAGTTTAGTGGTGAATCCATTGACCACTACCGGGCTTATTTGTCTTGAGGCCAGGATTCTTTGTATAAAGGGGTCTATGTACATAGAGAATAGAATCGGAGAGCAGGGGCACCCCTGGCGTGTCCCCCTCTTAATTATTATTTGTCGGATTGATGCCCCATAACTGAAACCCTAGCCACCAGATTAAGGTACATGGCTTTAATGGCCCTCAGAAAATTGCTGCCAAACCCTCTGCCTACCAAGATGCCCCAGAGATAGTCCCAGACCACACGGTCAAAGGCTTTCTCCGCGTTGAGGAGGATCATGGCCATCTCCTCCCCAGCGGCACCCTGAGCATCGAACAATGCTGTTGCCCTTCTAATATGGTCCGTGGTGCCCCTCCCTGGCATGAACCCATGCTGCCACGGGGACACAAGCTGGCCAATGATCCCCCCAACCTACTCGCCCAGATCTGTGAATATAGCTTTGTGTCTGCGTTTATGAGTGATATGGAGCGGTATGATCCTGGTAATTCCTTGGGTTTCCCCTTCTTATGAAAGATAATGATTTTCGTCTCTTTCCATGATTCTGGTACTCTTCCTGTGTGTAGAATCCCATTAAATAGGTCAAGCAGAATAGGGGCAATCGGTTTTTCTAAACACACATATACCTCGAGGGGTATCCCATCGGGACCTGCAGCCTTACCCGCAGCTAGCTTGTGTAGGGCTTTTGTTACCTCAATAATCTGTAGATCTTTTTCCAGTTCTTCCCGACCCTGCACATTTAATCTGGGACCACTGTCTGCATAGCCCGGATTTAGCTCTCTGGTCTGCTCCTCTTCATCATATAGTTTTTGATAGAAATCATGAAATACTCTCAATATCTCTTTGGGCTCTGTAAACTCTGTACCATCTTCCTGTATACACAAAATTAGGTTTTTAGTCCTTTCCTGTCTTATCTGCAGGGCCAGAGCTCTTCCTGCCTGCTCCCCTGTTTTGTACCGTCTTGCCCTTGATACCTGATAGCTTCTAGCCTCCTTCTCCATATTTATTTTCTGGAGGTTAGCTTTGATATTTGTGATTTTGTAAGGCTTCCATAACCCTCCTGCCCTAGACTGATTTCCCTAATATGCTGTTTTTCTGCTGTTGCAAGCCCATCCATCAGCTTCTCGACTTCTCTCCTATACTCCCTCCTAAGCCTAGCTGAGCAGCTAATTGTTTCTCCCCTCAGAGAGGCCTTGAAGGCTTCCCATACCAGATTCCTAGATGCGCCATACCGGTTGGCATCATAGAACTCCTCTGCCCATTTTCTAAGATGTTCTACGAATATGGTATCTAACAGTAACTTCCGCTCAAAAGACCAGCTGGTTTGTTTCCTCGCCATATTTGGTATTTTACAGGTCATAATCAGAGGATTGTGGTCTGAGATTGATTTAGGGAGTTTCCTAATGCCATCCTTATTCGTTTCCGAAGAGGAGATCAAAAAATAATCTAGCTTGTTGTATTTCACGTTAGGGAAAGAGAAATAGGTGTAGCCTGGGTCAAGAGGCTCCTTTTCCCCCCCAGACGTCCTTAAGCCCATGGGAATTCTTGAGGGAGTCCAAGGCTCGGAACACCCTTGGTTTCCACCCAGAATAACCCACCGGATCATTCCAATCCACCGATATATTAAAATCCCCACAGATTATTATGGGTGTTGGCCAGTTTGCTAGCTCTCCCTCCAGAAAATCAAAGACTTCCGGGTCATCTTGGTTTGACCCATAGACCACACAAAGAGTGTACCCTAAGTTGAGTTCTGCTATCACCCATCTACCACCACTATCAGCTTTATGGCGTTTGGCCCCCCCATTTAAGGTTTAGCCAATATGGCGACCCCCCTAATGTTTGACGTTTGTGTGGAGCAAGATAGAATGTCATACCCCCTCATTTTCATCATATTTAGTTTAGCCCAAGGGAGATGGGTCTCTTGCATACAGAGGATATCAATGTTGTTATACTTTGCAAAATACTCCACATTATGTTGTTTTCTCGGGTTGTTCAGGCCGCCTACATTAGCTGTGCAGATATTAATGCTTGCCATACTTGCCGTGTTTGCCATACTTTTGATCTAATACTCCCTGTCCAATCTGGATTGTGATTATATTCTGCGAAAAACTACTCGCTCTGACAATTTCTTCTTCAAAACTCCTTATCTCCATTTTTTTTGTTTTCACCCCTCCTGTCCCTCCCCCTCCCCCCTACTCCTCCTCTACACCCCCTTTCCCCAGCACTCCCCCACCCTTACTCGTGAGGCGCTCAGACCTTGTCTGTGCGTGTGATGGAGCAGTGTGAACAGTGAAGCCCTTTCAAAACAATCCTTTGCCAATCCTAACTCCCCTTACCACCCTCTACATTGCTATACCCTACCAACCCATGACCCTTCGCTTATACTTATACTTCAGAGTTAATATAATGCCCGGTCGGCCATTCTTAAGACCCCGAGTCTGCTACTTTACTTCCCCTGAGAGTCCAGAAGCTCTTTGGCTTTTAACTCGGATGAGAAATAAATCGTTCTCCCCTCATTGATGATTTTTAGTTGTGCTGGGTTTATTAGGTAGGCCTGCATCTTCTTCTCGATGAACGTTTTTATCAATTGTCTAAGTCACCAGCGTCTCTCCACTGTTGCGTGGCAGAAATCAGGACGAACAAAGGAGGATACCCTGTCCACATTCCTCTTAGCGTCTGGTCTTGCCTTCTCCGAAATCGCCTGCCTAAGCAAAAAGTTGCTCACAAAGATAAGAATTGCTCTTGGTTTATCATCCCCCTTTGCCCTCCTTTTGATCTTAAATGGGAAGCGGTGCGCTCGTTGAATTTCTGAGGCCCAGTCCCAACTCGAGAGCTCAGGGAATGCTTGCTCGAATAGTTTAATGACATAGGCCCTTGTATTGGACCCTTCCAATCCCTCAGGTATCCCCAGAATCCATAGGTTGTTTCGCCTGAGCCGATTTTCCATGTCCTCCAGCTTCCACTGGATGTCTGTTATTTGTGAGCTTTGGGCTTCGACTCTATTGGTTGCTGCTGCGGCCTCCACCTCTGTCGAGACCACTCTATCTTCGAGATTAGTCACTCGATCCCCCATGTTGATGCAGACTTTGGATAACTTCCTTACTACGCATTGCATCTTTCTTACTGCCGCTCTAGACTTTCTACTGTCCTGCCGGGCTTCCTCCCTATGTGCCAAGATCTCTTTATGAATAGTCTCCAGAAGCGACATCTGGGCCGCCGCTCCCCCCGGACTACCCTGCAGGGGCATTGCCGACGAATGGCCCCAACTTAGCTCGCCTTGAGAGTGCTCTCAACCTTTGTGTGATTTTACTGCTGTCACCGGTAGGTCCAGCTCATGATCACTCTCTAAATCCAGATCTGACCCAAGATTGGAGCTGTCCTCCTCCTCTGACCATTCGCCCCCCTCCAACACAGAGAAGAAGCATTCGCTCGGAGCTTTTTCGTTCTTCTTACATTTTTCAGTCTCTGGACGACCTCCCGGGTGCCCCTGGCATACTTTAGGCGCCTCGGCTGATTCCAGCTCAGCCTGAGCATCTACTGTGTGCTTATCCTCGTCCTTGTCGGCCCGATTCACTTTACTTATATCTCCTACTTTGGGATCTCCTGTTTCCGGGCTATCCTGGTAAATTGACTGACCACAGCATTGAGGTCCAGCGTTTATAACTATTACCTCACCCTCAATCATTTTGTTACTGTTCGCTGCATAATTTTCTGAGCTCTCGATAGCGTTGGACTTCAATGCCTTGGTACTATTTACTTCCCCAGGTTTCGCTTGTTCTGGTCCGCCTTTGGACACAGAGGCCACATCCTGATCATTTGATGTTAGCGCGGCTACATTCTCAGTTATCGATTGGTCATTCCCCCTCCTTCCATTCTTGACGAGGTATTTTTTAATCCCTTTTCCTTAACCATCTTTGGAAAAAAGTCAGCAATAGGGGCAGTGGGGGCTGCAGCCATAGCTTGTCTTTGTCCTGGATGCAATTTGTTTCTTTACCTGAGGGGACTGCATTTTCAGCTCTGCTTCTGCTGGTGTTGTTGGTGCCGTCTCACCCCCTGTCATCTTTTTCTTTTCTGTGGCTGTTTTGTTTCCGGTGTTCAATTTAGGGGCCATTGCTTTGACTGTGCTGTCTGCTCTGTAATTGCTTTTAGTATTCTCTGCTGCTTCACCGCTCACATTCAGTTTTGCTTCCGACTCTGCCGATTCTGAGTCAGCTCCTGAATCAGCTTCTGGTTTTGCTCTCGTTTGCACACTATGTGGAGTCTCACCCTTGCCCCGCCTCCTCCTCGTCCACTGCAGATGCCGGGATACAGCGAGAGGCGGCCGCGCCGTTACCGGAGAACACTTTCCAGCCCGCCTCGGGTCAGCTTCCCCGACCCTCCGCCTTGCCTCCGTACCGCTCCACAGTCTTGAGGAAATATGGTTCCGCCTACTTGTGACATCATGTTAAATGACGTATCCGGTGTACACCTTCATGCACGCCTATTGCCATGCCTCTTTTGTGACGTTTTCATGTTTTATCTCTCCTTTTTCAGCAGTCACGCCTACTATTACGCCTACTGTATGCTCATACATTGTAATGCATTGACTATATATATGCACTTTTGTAAACAATATGTGTTCTGTCTTCCCTTCCTGAACCCTGTGTGGTGAATGGAATGGTTATGCCACCTTGGCTCGAGCCAATAACCCAATTCCTTTTACAGGAATAAAACCCTTTTGAGTTAACCTCAATATCTCGGATTCTGCCTCTCATTTTTCTGAGTTATTCTTATTGATTATTGATAGCAAATTAAGTATAGGTAATCGATATTACCACAGTTCTGGCGCCCGAATAGGGACCCCTCCCCCACCCCACGCGCCGGTGGTGTGTTGCAGGCCTAGCCCCCTGCCCACAGCCGGACGGACACTTACGCGTACCCGCAGGATTTCCTGTATCTCCCTCAGGCCAACGGAGGTGACTGAGGCTGCGATCAACACCCAGACGAGGCGGTGAGGCGTGCGGAGGATCCCGACCTGAGCCTAGCTGAGAGAGCAAGATCCGTGGTATACCGAGGCCCGCCAGGTTCCGAAGTTTCCGAAGTATCTGCGTCGAGTCCGAATCCAGTCCGAGTCGAGTCCAGTCCAGAGTTTTCCGAGGCCTTCTGTTTCCGTGCTTCCTGGTGAGTACCGTTGCTAGGGACGCATCCTGACGTGCGCATTAGTTTGTGCCGGTCAAGTCGGGTTCGGGTACACGAACCTGTTCTGCACTGTTCAGCAGTGTATCTGTACTGTATAGCAGTACATCTAGTTTGCACCTGTAAAAGGTGTATCTGTGCCGTTTAGCGGTACATCCTGTTGCACTTGTCACTGTTATCGATTAATGTGGTTTGTTTTTGAAATGTTTTAATGTGTCATTCAAATGTCGTGGTATGAGTGAATGTTCGATTTTCATTGTTGTGCTTAAACGTGTCTTATGTATAGCATGTTAGTGTCCACATCTGAGTAAGAACCTAGTAGCCAGATTTCAGAATGCCGTTGTTTTCCAAATTAAGACAAATAAAAACCCGTAAGGGGGTTCTAGAAGAAGCTGTTCCCATTCCACCTAGGGACACTCCAGGGTACTTTATGTACCATAAGCATGGCTTAGATGCTGTTTTATTTCTTGACTTATGGGTAGACTACACTAAAGAACTGTCAGAGAATCAGAGATGGCCCGCTGCTGGGACATGGGATGCGGATTGCATCATGAGAGTAGAGGAAGCGTTATGGAAAAAGAAAGCTAGACAGTCACAGAAAGATGCCATCGAGTTATGGCGTAAAGAGTCGCACAGGCGCACAGAAAAAGCTCATAGATTAGAAGAGAAGAGTAAGGAGGACCCCGAAAAGGTCCGAGAAAACGCATTAGTTGAGGAAGGTATCAGAGTGAAGTTAGAACAAGTAGACAGACAGCGAAATACGCTTATGAATGGCATGTTCCCCATCTTGTCAAAGGGCCTGCCCAAGGCCTCTCCAGAAATACCGAAGGACCTACCACCCCCATTGCTCCCGACTAAAACACATCCGAGGACAGCAAAGGACGTTTTCCTTTCTTCCTACTTAGACGATGTTGTTCCCACCTATGTTAATACCCCAGCTCCATTGCCCCCCGCGCCTGCGCCTAACGGTCTGAATCCTTATGGCCTTTCTCCCCGACAAGCTACTCCTCCCCCGAATCCTCCTGCTCCTGGTCTTCCAGTTCTCCCTCCACCTCCTCCTACTTCCCTTGATACAGACCCTTTCGGAGCCGGTGCCTCAGGAGGCGCGTCCGGAGGGGCAGGTTACCGGACCCCACCACCAAACCCTCGCCTGAGTCTTAGAGAGGTGTCACAACAGCGTACACCCAAAACAGATATTACAATTTATGGAGATCGCCTTGAAGATTGTAGATATGACCCGGTACCTGGTAAAAAGAATGACATAGAAATGTTACTCGCATCAGTACGTTTACGTCGAGTCACGAACTTCCTAATGACACTACCTGGAATGACAGAACATATGGATCAAATATATAAGTTTGTGCAGACAGGAGTAGGGCCTGAATGCATTAAGGAGGCCATGGCCCATCAGAAAGTGGAAACTAAAGCCAAGTTATTACGGTTTCTTATAAACTGTTTTATTCGAGAAGCAGATAGGCCGGGTGCGAACCCGGCTGACCTGAAAGCACTCCATAGGTGGGGCCGACATATAGCCGATGGACAGCATGACAAGGAAGCCAGTATAGATAACATGTACCGAAGGATCAGAACTTCGATAACTAAGATGCATGAGCAAAGAAAGACCGAACCAGCAGTAGATTCAGACAAACAAGAATCCGACGAGGAGGAGGCAGAGGAAGAACCAGAAACACCAGTACAGGCACAAACACTAGTTCAAGAACAAATGCCAGTTAGAGACATGATAGCGTATGTAGGTAAAGGAAGACCGTTTAAAGATCCGGTGCGTCTAGTGCGCCCGGAATGTAAAAGAATATATCAGGAAGCCATGTGTAATCCTAAAACTCCCGAACACTTATTCCAAACCACCGACCGAGTACTTCAAGAGCGCATGGGGTATCATGAACTTGATTCCATGGATGAACAAGAATTAGCCAGGTCAGCCGTGCAATGGGCTGACAGTTCTGAGAAATATGGTGATGATGTGCTAGCGCACACGTTTCTGAATTTGACACCGAGTGAACAGCGTTTAGCTGGTATGTACATGATACAGCATCTGCTCTTATTGTATAAAAGTCAACATTCTGATCCAGGACCCCTGCGCGATATACTAATTGAACTGGTCACGAACAGATGGAGAGGTCTAAGTACTGACCTGATTAAAGTAATTCTAGAACACCGCCACAAGTATAATACATTCTTAAATCCGCAGGTTACCCCAGTACCCGTTATGGAGCGAAAGACCATGTATTACATGGATAGACAGAATCCGTTGCGAGAAGTGCACCCCGTGCAGAACGCAGACCACACGCTCAGACGCGTGTTTGTGTATACTCCTGTAACTAAAATCGAATTATTGGAAATGAAGAAACTAGTACCCAGTCACGATAAAGATCCTGCAGGTTTCCACCGTGAAATAAAGGATATGTTATTAATGGGCGATTACACTTATCCCGACCTTATGAAAATATTGAAAGTATTGTTGCCTCCAGGCATATACGAGAAACTGAAAGAAAAAGAATGGGAGGTGGGTAATGCAAAGATTGATTGGGCTGCATTACAAGATGAAGAGAATACCCGAGTGCCAGGCCTAGGGCTTGGGGATAAAGTTAAAGCATTACCAGGTTTATTAATACAGGTGTTGCCACGTTTATTGAGTACGAAAAAGGAAGATTGGGGTGCAATTTCAGCATGCAAACAGAAACCTGATGAAGACACTAGTGATTTTTACACACGATTTGAGAAATGTTTTGGTATTAACAGTGGTTTGAAACCGAGTAGCGAGTCGTATCCACATCTTTTTGTAACGAAATTAGTCGAGAATTCTCTACCCCAGGTTAAGAATAGAGTACTGAAAGTAGAAAGCACTTGGCAAGCTAATACTCCTTCGCAAATGTTACAAATGTTACAGTATCACCAGAATAGACTCAGAGAAGAACAAGAACATGAACAGAGACGTATGAAAGATACGAAAATGAAAATGTTAGTTGCTCAGTCAGTTCCTGCTGATGGTCAGAAAAAGGGTGCGAACCAAGCTAGTAATGCGTCAGTTCCTGTAAAGGGTGTATGTAATTATTGTAAGCAGCCAGGTCATTATATAAATGAATGTCCCGTTCTGAAACATAATATTGCCACGGGCAAGACAAAAGAGAGACCGCGTCCTCCTAGACAAGATCAGACTTCACAACAAGTACCCCAGAATACACAGCAGATCGCACCAATGTCGGCTCCTTCACAGACAGTAGCGATACCTCAGCAACAGCCCATTACTGCAACACAAACCACGACACAGCAAATGTATCAGTATGCACAGAACGATTACCCTGATTACCAACGTTACACATGAGACAGCCTAGAGAGTGAATTCCGCTTGCCTCTTATTGAAGTTCCTGTAGATCAGAATGGTCCTTATGTACACAGTCAAGTTTTAGGGAAAGACAGAAAGTTTCTCATTGATACAGGGGCAAGCAGAACCACGATCAGTCACGATGAAGTACCAGGGGCACCCCTCTCAGGCTCACAGAACGTGTCCCTCGGATTTTCAGGAAAACCCATTATTAACGAAGTATCACAACCCCTCCCTCTTGCAGTAGGTCCTCTGACACGGACTACAGATTTATTGCTCACGAAATCATGTCCAGAAAATCTTTTAGGCATAAAAACACTGAAAGCTTTAGGAGCTATTATCTGTTGTTCTCCTGAGGGAGTACGATTATTTTTGCGAGATTTCAAAGGCCATTATGTATTGAGAGATATGGATCCCAGACTACAGAAAGTCCCTGCCCACCTGTGGGCGCAGGGCCCCACTGATGTAGGTTGCATGCACATAACCCCATATCGAGTCACACTCAAAGCAGGAGTGGTATTACCACGAATTCGACAATACAAGTTACCCCCGGATGCTGTAGTGGCTTTACTGAGAATCATTGACGAGCTCATCGCACAAGGAGTGGTCGTGGAAACGGACTCTAATGTGTGTAATTCTCCTATCATTCCTGTTCTTAAACGTACTGACCCAAATGCTCCCCCTGTTTATCGATTGGTTATTGATCTGCGCGAATTGAACAAATGCATTGTACCACAGTACCCTGTGGTCCCAGATATCTCTTCATTATTGACAGCTATTGATTCCGAAGCAGCGTTCTTTACTGTAATAGATCTCAAGAATGCTTTCTTCAGTGTTCCTATAGACCCGGAAAGCCAATTTTTGTTCGGATTCAGTTTAAATGGCCGATCTTTTAAATTTGCCCGTGCACCTCAAGGATTCACAGAAAGCCCCAGTATCTATAGTCAAGCACTGAAAAAACAACTCGACAGCATCCATATGCCAGTTCACACTGCTCTGCTTCAATATGTCGATGATCTGCTGATCACCGCTCGAAGCGAACCCGACTGCGAAAATGCATCCCTGATTGTTCTGAATTTCCTGGCCGACAAGGGGCACAAGGTGTCTCCTTCGAAGCTGCAATTCTGTGTTCAGCAAGTTGTGTACCTGGGTCACTTGCTGTCCAAAGTGGGGAGACAGCTCACACCTGATCGCATTCAGTTAATTGTAAACATGTCACCGCCCAGAACACTAAAGGAGGTACGGGCCTTTATAGGCCTCACCTCATACTGTAGACAATGGATTCCCCAATATGCATTTCTAGCCAAGCCACTCATTCAGTTAACGACACAGGGGGCAGCGACTACGTCTGTCCTCCCTTGGACTCAGGAACATACACAAGCTTTTGAAGACTTAAAGAAAGCCTTATGTCAAGCACCTGTTTTAGCAACACCATGTTACAGTAAGCCTTTTACACTTTTTGTCACAGAACGTGAAGGTACTGCTTTGTCAGTCCTCACTCAGGAACAAGCAGGTTCACACAAGCCTTGTGCTTATTTTTCCAGTACACTAGACCCAGTAGCACAAGCCCTTCCAGCATGTTTGAAATCAGTTGCAGCAACAGCTTTAGCAATTAGACAGAGTGATTCTATCGTGTTAGGACATCCATTGACAGTACAGGTTCCACATTCTGTAGAAGTCCTCTTGAATCGGACTCAAACCCAGCACCTGACTATCGCAAGATTGACAGGTTATGAATTGACATTGTTTCAGCCACACATTGAAATCAGACGCTGCAGTACATTGAATCCAGCCACGTTATTGCCATTAAATGGAGTAGATCCATTAGCACATGATTGCATTGAAGTTATCACTATCACAACAAAGCCTAGACAAGACTTAACAGATGTTCCGTTACCAGATCCAGACCTGACACTTTATGTGGATGGTTCATGTATGAGAACAAAGACAGGTGAATTAGTGGCAGCCTACGCCGTCACGACAGACACAGAAGTCATTGAAACAAACTGTATTGACACTTTATCAGCTCAAGCTGCAGAGCTTATTGCTCTGACACAAGCATGTATTCAAGCTAAGAATAAGAGAGTCAACATATATACTGATTCACGTTATGCATTCGGAGTCGTACACGACTTCGGAGTCCTCTGGCGAGAGAGAGGTTACTTAACTTCTCACGGTGCCAACATCCAACATGGTCCCCTCATTCAAGCTCTGTTAGATGCAATACATCTACCCACTGCAATCTCTATCATGAAATGTAAGGCACATACTAAGGTTACTGATGCCATTTCCCAGGGTAACGACCT
The DNA here is from genome assembly GCF_964263255.1 of Lissotriton vulgaris. Classification (NCBI taxonomy): domain Eukaryota; kingdom Metazoa; phylum Chordata; class Amphibia; order Caudata; family Salamandridae; genus Lissotriton; species Lissotriton vulgaris. The sequence continues at coordinate 1,575,660,111 of NC_141691.1, forward strand.
GGCAGACCGAACAGCAAAGCAAACTGCTCAGAACCGAACTCATGTAACTGATCAGACACAAATAAGGGTTCCAGCACACTGCATGACAGTTAGGGATCCCGCACATGATGTAATCGACATACAGTCACATGCAACACCGGATGAAATTAAGGAATGGACTAAACTAGGAGGGGTCCAAACAGACCAGGGATGGATGACGAAGGGAAAATCTACATGGTTTCTCCCCGATTCTATGGTACAAGTCATCATTAATACAATACATAGTCCCGCACACCTTGGAGAGAAAGCTATGCTAGATAGTATTCAACACATATGGTCCAATAAAAACTTACGGGCAGCAGCCAAACAGAAAGTGCGTACTTGCATGATCTGTGGTCAGTTCAATCCAGGTAAAAGCATCCCCGTAGAGCAAGGTGGATTTCAGCCTCCCGATCACCCTTTTGAAGTCCTCCAGATGGATTATATCCAGATGGAACGCTGCCGAGGTTTTAAATATGTCCTCGTAGTCGTGTGTGCTCTTTCCCGATGGATAGAGGCATACCCAGTTCCCGATTATACTGCTCCGACTACTGCCAAGCAGTTAGTCCGTGAATACTTCCCGCGGTATGGTTTGCCCCGTATCGTGTACTCAGATAATGGTCAGCCGTTCTCATCCGCACTTGTAGAAAATATTACACTCCTGTTAGGTTACAAGTGGAAGTTCCATTGTGTCCGGCATCCCGAGGCAGCAGGTCTCGTGGAGCGTCATAATCAAACATTGAAAATCCGACTTTCCAAGATCTGTAGAGACAAAGGTATAGACTGGATAGTTGCCTTGCCGGTCGCCCTCTTCTATATGAGGATGGTGGCCCATTCCCGTTCTGGGCTATCTCCGTATGAAGTGGTCTTCGGTAGGCCACCGAATATGTGGGGGACGCCCATTCCACGTAAAATAACTGATGTTGATTGTCTTATGCTGACAGATTACCTTGCCTCCTTGATGTCTGCACTACAATCTTGTCGTTCACAGGTAGCTGCAGCCTTTCCCGATAACACCGAGACGAAGCCCCATGAGGTGGTACCTGGTGACTTTGTGTACGTCAGAAATTTCGACCGGAAGAGTCCGCTGGAGCCCCGCTGGCAGTCGCCGAAGTTGGTTCTGCTTACGACGAGGACCGCTGTAAAAATCGAGGGCAGGAAGGGGTGGCTGCATTCCAGCCACGTAAAGAAATACTTTGGACTTCCTTCGGACTTGGACACTAAGCCCTGCCCTCCTTCACAAACTGACACAAAACTCCCTTTGGTCGAGAAAACTGCTTCAGAACTTTACAGACAAAAATTACGATCTAGCAAGTCAGACAGTTTAATTGTTTAAGTCCTCCCCTAGGTGAATCGGTTAAATTAGTTTCTGACATGTATCCCCTAGATCGAGATAGAGAGAGAGATAGACAAAGACAACATAAGAAAAATGCGTATTGCAAATCACTCCGTAGTCGCTGCATAGTGACACTACTTGTTATGTTTTTCCTATGTTTGCTGGTTATCACTGCTGGTATTCTTCTGCATATATACTACCCTATATTCAAGCATGCTACTTATAATGCTACTACTGAACATTCTTTTAGTGAATTACCGCCTCATGAATTGTCTTATAGACTTGCGCTGCGCAACAACACTTTCATTAGTATGTTACATCACTCTCACCAGACTACCAATGCTACTAATTGTTGGATATGTGGTCGACTCCCTCCTTACCAAGACAACAAGGGTGTTTTGCCCCTTTTCCCGTACCCGTTCACCCACAATGGTACATGCGCTGCATGGTTCAAAATGCTTAATTCTCTAGTATCTACTGCTGCTATTTATGAAGGTAACTGGGTTTGGGGAAACCTGAACATAGTCTTGCTTAAGGTATGCTACCCTGACAAGGAGGGACTCCCCGTTGCTACTGGAACTGATATAGAAAATGAAGTATATGGATTAGGTAATTACACAGTCACTTTCATGATTTTATCTGTTGAATCCGATGCTGCTCCTGTCCTGCCTGCTATGGCAGTCTTGCCTGTCACTGGTGAACTATGTGTTCGCAAGAATGGTTCTGTACACGTAGGTCATAGTAAATGCACCACTATAGTCGAATTTACTGATCATGGTAGATCCACGTTTAGGGCTTTACGTCATTCCTATTTTGTTTGCGGTCGTACTGCATATGTCCGTCTGCCTTTAGACTGGGATGGTACCTGTTATATTGCATTCCTTCTGCCACCCGTATTCCTAGCCCCTCCTGATTATCATAGAAACACCAATCTAGTAAAACATAGATACCAGAGAGATCTCCCGCTTGTCGATTATACTGAAACTGCCTGGGAGAAATATACAGATTTCAATAAAGGTTTCTTCCCCTACTTAGGTGCTGTCTTTAACAGTAAACTGATACGAAAATTAACTAGAACCCTCGAAGCAGTAGTGAATGAAACCACTTCAGCACTAGGTAACTTAACGGAGGAGCAGTCCGCTATGCGGGTTGTTGTTCTTCAAAATCGTCTTGTTATTGACGTCATCTTGGCAGATAGGGGTGGAGCTTGTAAGGTCATCGGGTCAAGCTGCTGTATTTTTATACCTAATAACGCGCCAACGGTGTACAAAGCTATTACACGTCTTCATAAAATCGCAAGTTTAATTCATCAGAATCCAGGCACCTGGACTTGGTCCGGTTGGTTCTGGACAACGTTGTCAGCCTGGGGGTGGAAGATCCTATCCCTCCTAGGTATTGGTTTTCTCGTAGTATTCAGTTGTTGCCTGTGTCTCCAATGCGGACCGGCAATTTGTGGTTTGTGTGCCACTTCATGTGTTCCACATTCAAGTTCCCATTCAAAGCGCATAAAGCAAGAAGAGCAAATAATGTTAAGTGAACAAGTCGATCAATTGATGAATATCGATGTATCATGAAGGGTCCGTGGGGAACAAGGAGGGAATGAGGAAATATAATTTTTGGTCAAGTTGTGTTCCCCAGCGAGAACCCCACCGTCTCCATGTACTAGCTTGCAGTGCATGTAATTTCCCTCCTGTGCCAGCTACGAAGACGCAAATACATTTGCGTCCATCTTTAACTTGTCCTCTTTCAGATCCGCCATGAACGGATTGAATATTCAGTTCCTATCTATGCCGTGCCACCGTCTTTTTGTGGTACACTTTGCACGTTTTTCAGCTCTGGCGAAAGTAGGCCCAGATTCTGCCATGAAGCCTTTTTCGAGTTCTCTCCTGTTTCCTGACTCCGAGGGCCGCAGCCCAGGCTACCTCTGTGCCAGTGGCCCCCACCTTACTTCTTGCGCGACTCCGGTGCATAGCCTAACCTCTGCCTGCCAAGACTGTAGTCAACCTTCGAATTATCTGCTCCACTCCTCGAAAACACATTCCTGTCTCGTAGCTCAAGTAAACATCCTCCCAGCTACAGGAGCAGAGGGCCAGGCTCTTCTGTCTCCGTGCAAGTAATTCATAGACTCCGTTGCCATGGTAGGCCCATGCCCCCTCACCCCGCATGCCGACATGTAGAAACATGTACACGCATTCATATTCAGAATAGGGTAGTCTATGTCTAGAGACCTTTTCCCTTCCAGATACTACTGTTCCTTAAACATATGATATCAGATACGATTTGGGACTAGGTTGATCTGACATCCCAGACTTATGTCTCCACTTATGTCTACACTTGTAGTGCTAAAAGTCAAGTCCCCTTCGCCCTCCAGTTACACGTCAGATCCACGTCAAACAGCTGCGCGCGCATCTCTGCCATATAATTATGCTGACACTGCAGGATTCTCTAGTGGTTCCGCCTACTTGTGACATCATGTTAAATGACGTATCCGGTGTACACCTTCATGCACGCCTATTGCCATGCCTCTTTTGTGACGTTTTCATGTTTTATCTCTCCTTTTTCAGCAGTCACGCCTACTATTACGCCTACTGTATGCTCATACATTGTAATGCATTGACTATATATATGCACTTTTGTAAACAATATGTGTTCTGTCTTCCCTTCCTGAACCCTGTGTGGTGAATGGAATGGTTATGCCACCTTGGCTCGAGCCAATAACCCAATTCCTTTTACAGGAATAAAACCCTTTTGAGTTAACCTCAATATCTCGGATTCTGCCTCTCATTTTTCTGAGTTATTCTTATTGATTATTGATAGCAAATTAAGTATAGGTAATCGATATTACCACAGTCTCTTACCAGCTGCCAGCTCGCAGGCGCAGGCACAAACCACGATGGGGAGACGGATCAGCTCGCGGACCAACTGCTGTGCCGAGCCGCAGTTAAGCAGAAGGATCATCAGTTTCACTCGGCTCTTCGAATAGCTCGAGCCGCAAATTATGCTTGCGCTGTCACCGTTATTTTTCTGCTTGTTTCCCGCATTCTACCATCATAGCTGCACAATGTAGAGTTAGGCAGGGCTCTCACGGGCTCCACTGTTTGACTGCTGCTTTCGGCCTCGTCCCCCCAAAGGATGTTTTTCCCATTGTATCTTGACCACAGATTATGCTCAGGCAGTTGTGCTGGAGAAAGACGATGGGTGGTTTGCTTCTGAGGCTCTAGCAAATTCCTATAAAAAAAAGAACACTTGTACCAAAAGGGTTACATTTAATATGATTTTTTTATTTTAGGTAGTTTATATAGGCCTGATCTAGCACCATGTCACTCTACAGAGAGTATTTGTATTGTATCAAAAGCATTTCAAATACTTTGCACTGGTTTTACAACAGTAGGGTTGTGTGATGCTTAGCTGAGAAATGATTCTTGAAAGCAGGGTGGGATGGAGAAATAGATGTATGGGAGTTAAAGCTAGTTCCAGGAATCAGGCAATTTGGAGGGAGAGGATAATAGTATTAGTCAAATATGTTCAATGGCTTACAGAGAAATGTTTGATCACAGCAAGAGCGGGTTCTACCAAAGGTAAACACATATTTAAATCAACTTGTAAATAATTTAAACCTTTTTGTTTTTTTATTACATTTTTATTGAAGCCAGAATTTCAAACATAGACATAAGATAAATGCATCATTAAACCATTAAATTGTTTTCCTTTAGGACAAATACACAAAAAACAATAATACATCAATAATACACACAGCGAGGATCAGAAAATGCATTTACACAATAATAAAATAATAAAATTCAAGACCACAACCCTACCTACACAAACATCATAAACGCAGTCTCCCAGCCTTAATTTATTCAAAGAAAGAACTCCATACTTTGTTAAATTTCTTAATCCCACCCACACGTAATGAAAAAATACGTCCACTTTTCTTAACTGATTTCATCTTATGACCCCATTCCAAAACAGAGGGAATCAGATCTGTTCGCCATTTTTGCAATAAAAGCGCCCTAGCTACTGCCATTGCTAAATATAAGAACTTCATCATTGGATCCCTAAAAGGAAGATCAGGAACGAAGCTTTAAAATAATTAATTTATCATTCATAAGCATTTGGATGTCACATTCATACTCCAAATAGCTAAATAGATCTATCCAAAATGTGTGAATTTTGGGACAACTCAACATAATATGAGACCAATTAGTTAATGGATAATTCAGGCACCGAAAACGGTGAGAGGATTGGTTGGCGTACATTTTTGATAAAGAGTAAGGAGTTCGGTACAAAAACCATTTTCTTAAAAAAAACATCCTTTGCCAATTTGCCCCTCTCAATGTGCTACAGTTAAGTTTATTAATAGTTGACCAAATATGAGATGACATCTCTAGATCTTCATGATCCGACCATTTTTTAATAGCCTTCGGCTCAAGATCCACTCCCTTGACTGAGGCTAGATATTTCTTCCAGGTGCACAGCTTTTTATCCAAAGTCCTCACTAGCAATTCATCAACCAACTGGCTCCGTTCAACCAAATGAGAGACATCTATTTCTGCAGAAAATGTATACAATATGCTATATGAATTTCACAAAATAAAATCATTAAAAATCAATTGTGACATTTCAGCTACAGTTAGCCATTTCCCATTTCTCAGAAAATCCGAAGCTTTTACGAATCTGGCCGCTGCCCATTTTGACACAAGATATGTTGATTGTTTAACCCCAGCCAGAGGCAGGAACCCCTTCCAACAATGTAGCTGAATTAATTGCAGGAATAGAGTATCTTCTGAACAAAGCTTGTCGTTTTTTAAAAAACCAGTGAAGGCACTTATAGCGAACAATTTTCGGGGATCTAAATATCAACAAGGGAAACTGAATTTGACTGTCTTTACACATTAAATTAATAAAACTATTACAAAATAATGTGGATTGCGGTACAAATTTAAATCTAGATAAATATTGTGCAAAATACGCATGGTAATAATCCCTACGATTTGGGAGAGCTAACCCTCCCTGAACCAGATCTTCATATAAAGTGCTAAGTGGTATACGGAGCGTTTTCTCTCCCCATAGGGAAGCTGTAGACATAGACTCTACCTGAGTAAAAAAGGAGCCTGATAAAGTGCATGGAATAGCTGAGAAAAGAAAATTAAACAACGGAAGAACAGACATTTTAATTAAAGCCACTTGCCCCAAAATTGCAAGGGGGAGCAAGCTCCACCGAGAGAACAAACTCTGAACTTTCCTAAGCAGAGGAGTAAAATTCAAGTGATATAGATCGCTGACGGATTCAGTAAAAAATACCCCAAGATATCTCTTTGGATTCATCAACCAACTGGCTGGATTAGTGTTGACAGAGGTATGAATGTCACAGTGCAGATCTAAAGCTACTCAACAATTTCAAACCTTGTAGGTAGTCTGACTTGTAATATCACTTTAGCTAATACATAGCAACCTGGAGGTGTGATACTTTCCCTTTGTCCTGCCTTTAAAGCAAACAGTACTTTTCATTCTGTTAAAAGTATATCTACAAGTTTCAGAATGTAACATGCTTTTCTTAGAAGCCAGGGCTGGCTGAAGGAATTACAGATGAAGGTGGGAGCTATTGATCAACATATGTGTACAGTTTCTTTCGAGTTATCAATGTCTGTCTTTGTAGTCAGACATTGATAATAATAGGAATACCACATAAAGAAAGTTTGCCCAGCCCAGATTTCCATTAATCAATGTTCCAAGCCCAATGGAGCCTGTCGGTGTCACAGTAGGTTTCCTCAGGAGTGGTACACCTCAAAAAGCCCACCTTCCAGCAGCACCAATTCTGCAAAGTTGTGACAGAGGTTTGTAGTGGCTAGAGGAGGCAATGGGTCTGAGAAGGGAATGGCAAGATGGGAGATCTGGAACAAGAAGGGATCAGGATGAAAACTTTCCTGAAATTAAGATTAGATAAGCACATTTATTTAACTTAATTATTTATGTGAATTACCAGTATTTAAGTATTCAGTATTTCTGTATGGCTGAGTATTCCCAGGGAAATCATCTTCATTTTTTGGGCTTGTTTAAACTGTCCTTGTGAATTACTGTTGAAAATGAATGATTTAGTTACTACAGCTTTCCCTTTCTTCTAAAAATAATAATTCAAGACGTTACTGTACAACTAACTTGCGATCACGTTTTATGCACTAGTGGCAAGTTAATCAAAATATCACTTCGCTAAATCCTCATAGTCAGTCCTGTTTTTGAATTTGTTTAATCTATGGATTCCTCAACATTGTTCAAATGAAAGACAAAAATTTACTTTTGCATAAGAATTTCTTAATCAAATTGCACACTTCTTAGTCTCCATGAAGTCAGGACATGAAGGGCCCTCCTTAATCTTGTCAGAGACCTCCACATTCAAAGATTACGACAACTTAACTTTGCCCTAGGCTGGAGCTCCTTCTCTGCACTGGTTTTCATCAAAATACAAAGTGTGGCAAAGAGGGCACATTCTCTAATTATGAATAGGCCACAATCGCTGCTGAGACTTGAAGATATTGCATGACTTAGAGATACCACAAAACTCGTCCTCAAATCTTGTGCAACCAACAATATAGCGTAGGGAGTTAGCTCGATGGGAAATATTCACAAGAGCTTCCCAAACCAATGACAATACGATAGTACTTTACATTGCATTCATTAGAAAGTTTTAAAATGTGTCATGAGGCAAATTCTTCATTGGGTTCTAGGAAGTTTTCAAACTTGCCTAAAAATGTGAGATGGATTTGCTCAAAGGCCTGGTTCAGTGTTACTGGTGGAAGAATCTAAGCTAGAACTGAGATACTACAACATTGTGGGCATGGATACAGCTCACCTCTGATTCACTGAAAATTCTGAATGAGAGGCAAATACCAAATCACTCTCATATTAAAGACATGATTGATCAATGCCACATGAAATGATCATTGTTCATGGGTTTTAATAAGGGGCAAAGCTATCATTAGTTTAGTAGTTCTAGTGGCCCCAGGTCAAAAGTGTGAGCTGCAAACTGCTCCTAATTAAAGTGTCTTTTTCCAATCCACCAAGAGGGAATGAATCGTATTGCTATAGGAAAGGCCCAAACGACATGATCTTTGTTTCTGCAACTTTTTAAAAATCAACTGAAAACACCGGAAAATGTAAGATCCAAAAATGAACCTGACATTGCAGAAATAATCCAGTCTAACCAATGATAAATATGTCTAGGTATGCTTTGATCATAGGATACGTACAGGAGCAAAGATTTTGGAAGTGGGCGCAAGTCGAGGTATCAATGTTAAAAGAAAGATGTGAACCACAAATAACTCTTCAATACCAAGAATAAGAACAAGATTAAAGTGGCCCCTCTCTAATCACTGTCTCCTGACAATAGAAACATTCTAAACTACTGGCTCAGGGTAAAAGTTGCAAAAACAATATAATTCACATTTTGGAGTACACTCAATCACAATATTTAGCAGCTGGCATGGCTCATTGCTCTTGATACAGAAATTGTGAAAGTATCAGTTCTTCTCAAATTCCTCGAACTGAGCTGATCCCCAAGAGGTGTCTTAGCAGAAATTCTCTGACTGGGAGCAATAAAATCACCACAAATATGTTTTGCAGACAAACATGGCACAAGAATGAACATCCTGAAAGTAAACCTCAAAAACAATTAGATACAGGGAAAAAAACATATTCAAAATGGTGCTTTATAAACACAGTTAACCAGAAGCACAAAAATAAAAATAGAATTTCGTGTCATGATCAAGAAGAAAAATCTATCCACCCAAAAGTTTGGAAAAATACAATGAACAAAGTTAAGAGTTTAAAATACATTTGGGCATATTACCAACAACTAGCGATAATTATCGCTATGTTGGTTTAGCGGCAATATTTTTATCGCTGAGCTGCGGCGATTTTTATCGCTTAGGAACCTTGCTATTATCAAGGTTTATCTCCTAAGAGATAAAAATCGGCCGAAATGCATGAATATCAATGAAAAGTCAGGGATATTCATGCATTACCGAGCTAATGCTCTTAGCCATGTTATCCACCTACCATTGGATAACATGGCTAAGAACTGCTCAGGGCAGGTGTTAGCTTTTGGAGATATTCGCGCTTAGCGCGAATATCTCCAAAAGTTGGTAATAGGAGATAGCGATGTTAGCGACTGTTTCCAGTCGCTAACAGCTTGGCACGCCCACTTTGCATGTCATTATTGATAAATATCACTGACATGCAAAGCGGGGCCCAAGATGGTCGCTATCTCCTACTAGCTGTCGCTAACTGGTGTTAGCGACAGCTAGGTAATAGGGAGATAATTTTAACTCCGCTTTCTTGCCTTTTAAAGCCAAAAAAGCAGAGATAACCCCCCTTGATAATATACCCCATTATTTTCTATACTAGTGCAAATTTAGCTGAAGATCTAGTCTTCCTCTAATGTCTGATCAAGCTCCAAGAGTATCTTCAGTAAATGTATTGAGGAGAGGAACCATTCCACATCTACTTTAATAGCCTGGCACTATGAGGAATATAGATCTCTTTAGAACCTCTGACTAACCAAGAGTATCTCTTTTGGGTGGGTGACTGTCATACCCTTTGCTTCTCTAATTGCTGGAATAGTATTACTCACTTCCTGCTGTCACAATTGAAAGGCTAATAATCAGACTGGCTTTTCCCTCTTTCATAGTGTTGCTGTCTAAGGACAAATAAAGCCTTTTCAACCTTGGGTGTTATAAGCCCATTCAACTCATACTTGCCTTGAAGTTAAGTGTGTAATGTTTGTTGAGAGCATAACTGCCCCTAGTACTTAGTTAGTCTAAACTACAATATTCTCATTCTCCTCAAAATATGTTTGTAGCAGTCATTGTAAATGATCCTTGTCATTGAGAAGCTAATATCTCAATATTTATTCAATCTTCACTGCATCATGGACAGCTTTTGAATACCCACAGTGATTCTGATCTAGATCGCAGAAACAGTTTTCAGTGTGTAATAGCTGTGCCTGATGTGCAGTTCAGCAATAATGCTGTGGCAAAAAAATGGTCTATGTGTGTGGTGTCCCATGTTGCAAGTAACACTGTAATCTCTATCAGTAAAGTGCACCAGTCTCGATGGGTCAGGAAGGGAGGAGACAGTCATCCTATCTTGTACTCAATGCCAATCTTTAGGATATTTTAGTGTAAGGTGGCTCGATTAGTCCAACAGATGGTATATAAACACGTTTCAGTCCTCAACTAATAATATACTAAAGTAGTCTGGCAATATCGCTAAAGAATTTGCCTTTGAACCCCAATGGGGCATACATTGAGCAATGTACCAGATCCCGGAGGATTATCTCCAGGGAGAGTTCTAATGAATCAATGCAAACAAGCATACATGACCACTACATTCTTGACCCTAATAGTGAGAACCGTGTAGTCTGTACTATCAGTGGTACCTAGTGTGTGAGCAGGCACATTTCCCAGTGACTTTTGGTAGCCCAAGCCTGATTCTCTCTCACAAGGAAGTGATTCACCACAATATCACTATCCATCAATTACTATGGGAAAACAGATAATAGTGTGTTGATTCAGTATGAGCTCCACTCTGAATACAGTCCTAGAACTGCACCAAGGAAGCATCAAATATTATGCTTGAGAGATAGAACCCTATATCCCTGAGAACAGCGACCAAAGCACTCAGTATCCCATGTGCTAACCCTTGAATGAATCTGATATCCGGGCTTCTGGACTGTCTTAAACTACTGGCTTTAGCCACCTGTGAGTATCTCAGCTGTGCACAGATTTTCTCTCCCTAGAACAGACCGAAACCCATAGCCTCCGACAGGATCCCATCTTAGGGGATAATTATAATGACGGGCGGATAACCACTCCTGGCCCGGCGGTGGCTATCCGCCCGCCATCGCAACTTGATTTACCCCTGCCATATTATCATGGCAGGGGTACCGCAGTGGACAGAAAGTCTGTCTGCTGCTTTTCCGCCGGTTGGCAAATGTTACTGGCCGGGAAGACTTGGGCACTAATATGGGGGTTGGGGGAGTGCATTTGGGGGTACCCATGGTAAGGGGCTCATTATGATGGCAGTTGGACATTAGTCCGCCCGCCACCATAACGGTGATGGGACCAATCGCCAGACGTGTGGCGGTCCCACTTGCCCAAATAGGATGCCCCCACCATACTGGCGGGCACATCCTGCCTTTTTACCATTGCGGATGGTGCTGCGGGCTACAGCACCATCCACAATGGTAAAAGGTCTTGCACTGCATTTTCCTTCACCACGTGGCAGGCACCACACGGTGCCTGCCACTTGGTGCAGGGAACTGTAGGGGGGTACCATGGGTACCCCCAAGTGCATGTCCCCACCCCCCAGGGGGCTCGCAACAGACCCCCATAGCCAATCCCCACCAGCCTTTCCATGGCCATGGAAAGGCCAGTTACCGCACCCATCCTAATATGGATGGCTGTGCCTGGTAAGCACTGCCACCATATTAGCGGCCAAGTCCGCCCGGCTGGCAATCGTAACGATTGCCGACTGGCGGACAGACTTTCCGTCCTCCACAGTACCCCCCCCGCCATGATAATATTATTAATATGGTGGGGGGTAAATCAAGTTGGGATGGTGGTGATCTGTCCGCCATTATAATCACTCCCTACAAAACTGGTGCACATTAATAGATGTCGTAGCTGGAAACCTTGTGTGCCAGTTATCCAAAAAGTTTATCAGGGTGCCTTCAGGGGGGATTTTGACTAATTTCTTGCTGTAGAATACTGGCTTAACTATTCAATCAATCAGTCAATCAATCAATTTATTCGGTTCTTTGAAAAAGGACCATAAAAAAAGATACCAAAAAAGTGAACAATGCAGGAACATGAAACAGTGTTAAGTAGACCAAGCATAAGCAGATAAAAAAGGACATCCAAGGTTAAAAACATCAAACACAGAATGCATGGTAAGAATGGTTTAAAAGGGCTTAAAAATGTGAAAAATTGGAACTGAATGAAAAAAGTAAACCCTTAGTCACAAGTTTTCCTCAATCTCATGGCAACTTTCAAAGAGCAGACCATACTTAAAACAGCTTCATCTGATAACAATTGTAATTACAAAAGGGCCAGATGCACTTTAGAGAAATAATTTTTTTTTTAAAAGGGGAATAATGTACGTCATGCACAGTGTCTGCTGAGACAGATCAGCCGCAGGGCTGTAATGGTTGGCCTCGATTACCCCTCCCCAGAAGAAATGCTGATTAAAAAGTGCAAGAGGTCCAGTCAGCATCTAGTTTACAGGAAATGATCCTACCTGCTTTTAAATTTTAATAGATATGGATCAGTGGATGGGACAGATTTCAACAAAAGGTTGGCATGCACACAGGGTTTTATTAGGTCGGCCTCTACTCTGCAAACAGATCTAAGCCGAAAGTAGTTGTCGTCTACCCAGTTATGATCCGTCCTAACAATATCCTCACTCCTACCTAGGCCCTGAAGGATATACTTAATGTACTTAAGTGAGGGGATGTGCTGTGACTGATAAATGGACATGCAACCCTTTAATATATCCTGGTTCATTTTGGCCTGAGGCCTGGTCCATATATCCGGTTTTAGAGACTGGGGGTGAAATGCTGTGACGTCTGTTATGTATCCAACCCTACACTCATGTACAGAGAGTGTAGGGGCACTGTGCAGAACACACAAGAGGCATCTCAGGAAAGAATTTTTGAGGGTCTGAAGTTTGGCCAGATTAATGTACCCCCAAAATTCACTCCCATAGACTGCCTTAGAGATGCATTTTGCTTGATGAATCTTTAATAGATCCTTCCAAGTCTTGAAGCAGAGTTAAACACATCACCCTCTGCTCTTGTAAATTTCTCCTTCCTGCTCACAAGAGGTTGCCAAGATAGTGAGGAATCAAATAACAATCCCAAATAAGAAAAAACTCTCATATTTGGTTGAACCCTGGATCCCAGTAGGGTGAATGCTCATGGATAAACTAGGCACGTGGGCCGAGGAAAATGAAATCCTATCCAAAGTGCAGTATGGCTTTTATTCCAGGAGGTCCACAGTGGTCCAGTCTATGAATCTTTATATGGTCCTACGCAAATACAACATGGCCCACCTTGTTTCTATATGTTTGGGATTTATAGATGTTTCCTAAGCGTTTGACCGACTTAATTGTGGGAGACCATATTATCCATGAGGGTTGAACATGATATTGTCCTTTTTTAATAGATCTGCATAGGAATACTACAGTCTTGGTGCGTTACTCAAGAGACCTTAGATGATCACAACGTTTTTGCCATCAAATGAGGGGTGTGGCAGGGCGATATCCTGGCCCCTTTTCAATTTATTTTATATATTACTATTACTAGATTGGAGCAGGCTTTGATTGACACTACCCAACCAAAATGATATGTCCCCTTAGTACTATTTATCTCTTCATTAATTTAACCAACTATTGTTTCAAACACATTCACATACAATCATCCCAAAATATAAGTCCTGTTGTTTATATAAAACGTTTCTCCACCTTTATTAAAACAATTTTACAATAAAATATATTAAAATGTCATCATTTCATAATCAATTTTTAAAAAAAGTAGTCACAGCAAGTTCTTCTAATATATAGAGTCATTAATGCCTAAACATAATGATCCTTTTTATTCAAATAATTTCCAATCTACTAACTCCTAAATTTGCATTGTAAATAAATAAGATAAGAGCGTGATCCATGACCTAACGGTAGTCGAAAACAGAGTGACGATGCCAGAGTGGAGGAATACTAATTGGTTCCAAAAATACTGGTGGATCATTGACAGAATATTTACAACAGAAATGTCAACCTACAAAAATATTGTGACAAAAATGTTGTTGTCAATAATATCGAAGTCCTGATAAAAATCAACCTCATCTCATCTTAGTTATTAGGATATCTTGCCAAGTAGGAGTGACAGCCTCACAGGTAAATGGCAGGAAACCAAGGCTTATGGGATAGAAAGACCATCTTTATCTCTTGGAATGTGAACAGGCTAAGTTGTCCCCGAGGCAAAGTCTAATCTTTAAATACTTGGAACTTTCCTGAGCCCAAGTCTGCATATTACAGGAGACACATCTGAGCTTCACAGAAAGTTGTTTAATCTTTTCCAGGGTTCCTTGGATAAAATGTTTTAGTGTGTCACATCAGACGTCTCATAGTAGAGGCGCTGCAACCCTGGTTAAACATGGCGTCCTTTGTTCTATAAAAAAATCGCAATCAGACTCAACCGAGAGGTGGCTAGTAGCTCTATTGGCATTAGAAAACGTAGATCTAGTGTGTGCCTCATTTTATGGCCCCCAATGTAGACGATCCGACCTACATATGTAAACTGCAATCAATACTGACTCTGGAAACACCCTCTTTATTATTGGTGGGGATTTTAATGTCCTTCTAGATTCATCAAAAGACAGGTCTAATCTGAGTCATTATGTGGGAGCCCCAAAGATACGTTGTGCATTACTAATCATGATACAAGAATTGGATTTGGTTGATGCATGGAGGGCTAAGAAAGGAGATCAACAGGGTTTTACATTCTACAGCAAAAAATATCACTCCTCCAGGATCGATTATATATTTACAGATAGATCAACTTTGAATGGCCTGGAGGGGATTTCTGTTATGCTGAGCCACCTTTCAGATCATGCTCCGGTGCAATTGTTACATCAAATAAAAGGGCTGCCATTGCAGTCAAGATGGACGCTCAACAGAGCCAAGCTTCTTGATCCAGAAGTTATCGAGGCCGTGAAGTGTTCCTCTTTAGAATTTTTTTCTCTAAACATGGGCTCCACAACCATGGACTTTATTTGGGATGCATATAAAGCAAACCTGAGGGGGAGGCTCCATGGCATTATTTGCTCGAAGAATAGAGCTGAGGACAGGGCACTAAAAATAATTGAGGAAAAAATAAGTCAGTTAGAGAATGAGAGGAATAAACTAAACAACGCGACCCAGAGCGTCTATTACAAGTCCTGAAAGTATTAGACAAAGCAAGACTGGAGTATAGCGGAAAATTATGCTGCAAAGTGTAGAGCGCAATTCCACTCTAGGAATATGCAAAACTTTGAATACGAGGAGAAAGCAGGAGCCTTATTGGCCTGGAAAGTTAGAGTTGATCGCACTAGGAATAACATCAATGAACTGATAGTAAACACCAACGGGGAGCTATCAAGTAGTATCGAAAATATGCAAACCTGTCTTCTTTCTCTTTTTTCAGACCTTTATAAAGAAGATCTGGCTCCATCCCCGAGTTCCATACAATCATGGTTGAGCAAAACATCACTGCTCTCCCTGTCAAAGGAGAGTAGGAACAACTTAGACACCCTCTTCACTCTGAAGGAAATAACCAAGCAAATCAAAAAATCTAAGAATAAAAAAGGTGCAGGTTCGGATTCACTTCCGAAAAAAGTGAATAAACTTCTTGCAGAGGAGTTGACTCCTAATCTGGGTACTACTTTTATTAACTCAGTCTACTGCCTCGCGGGTAAGGTCCCCGAGTCTTGGAAGGAGGCTGCAACTGTCCTGATTTTGAAACCAGTCAAGGACTCCCTAAAAGCTGACTCATATCGTCCAATCTCTTTGCTAAATGCCGATTATAAGATCTTCATGGGCATATTAGCAGGGAGATTGGCGAAACTGGTCCCAAAGTTGGTCCACACCAATCAGAAGGGCTTGTAGTATGGCCTAAGGCCTGCTTTGCGTACAGGTTATGTTAGCATGGCTTGTTTGAAGTTTAAATGCCATTTTACCTTTTGCTGCTTTTGCACACAACACTGCATAGCTGTTTTTGTAAGTTAGCCTTCATGAAGGTCTACACATGAGAAAAGGTTTTGTTTTCAACATCTCTAGACTTACATCATACTCTTAGTCTGCACAGTGAGTGCTGAAGCCGTCAAGGTTATCAAAACATGTTAGTTGTTTTTCGACATGTTCGAGTAACGCTTTCCAGACACAACAATTTGGCAGCTGTGAGCCAACTACGATTCTGGCGTCCTTATTATCACACACTTGCCATAATTTCACACACATGGAATATTTTCAGTTTCCAGGGATGAAGAGAACTTTGGCTGATACGAATGTGATTCACTCTTACTGAGCAGAAAGGTAATGGGGTCCCCCAAGCAAGCCTAAGAGTCCTTCTTTAGTTTATAATACATAGTTCCTATATGGGGGTGTTAAACTAGGTGGTATAGGACCTGTTTTCACCATCATTGTAATATGATTTCTCCTTTTGTATTTTATGGAATTGTAACCATGCTGACCATATTATTTCTAATAATATGCCTGCTTATATTGGCTAAGATACTGCACATGAGATCACGTCGTTAAAATAAATCTTTTAACCGTACTGTGTCTCTAATTTACTCCTGTTGTGGACTTTTACGAGAGTATAACGAAAGTGTTCTCACTTCCCACCATACCTGAGTTCATACTAAGTCGCATGTTCTAGGTTGTCTAATCATTGGTTACTTTGATATAGGATGAAGAGCTAATGTGACACTGATGCTAGCTGGTTGGGGTTCTTCTATGTACTGAGGTGAGTTTTTGGTATACCACAATTCACTAATGTCCTAGGTCTCTGTGCACAGTTCTGTGTGTGAGCAGGATCCTTGCCACATGGTGCCACCAATGATGTGGTCTTATTGTGAGACTCTTGAGTAGTGCTTGTATCAGTCCACGACCCCCTCACTATTGTTTCCAATTAACAGTGGTGATGGATAAATCTACCTACAGTTACATAGGTCTTTTCAAGCTTGATAATATAAAACAGTCGTTTGGCTGTGCGGAATCATTTGCTGGATTTCCTAGTTTCTTTGGAAGGACAGGCAGTGGTTTTTGTTGTATCTGCTGACGCAGCATACCTATTGGGTTATTTTATTCATGGGTTACGTTTCCTGCGTTTGATGCAGTTTCTGGTGTATTTCACTCATACACTCCATCTGCCGTGCCTGCAGTGTACGCTCCATATAGGACACTGGAGGGTCCGATATCTGTTTGGCAGCATGCCGTTTGGTTTACTGGCACCCTCCAACACATAATAACGGCATCAGAAAAGGGCCGTTGTCGATTGCAGGCGCTCCTTGGCTTGCTTTAGCTGCTTATACCCCGCATCCTAATGTGCCGCAGTTGACAGCTCCTGAATTGAGACCCCTTTATAACTCCGCTGTAACAGTGATAAGGGGTCTGGTTCATTACATTTCCCGCAACCTCTCAGGGTGAGGCCCCAGGCGGGGCCCCGGGTGGCGCAGCGCATCCAGTTGGCGCGAGCGGGTTAAAGCTTAGTCCCGTCATGGTTAATGCAGTCATGGACAAGAGTCCCCAGGATAAGGATAAAATGACTTTTTGGCTTGCTGAGAAATTTGACCAACTGGAAGCAGTATTCCCGAATACCACTACTGTGGAAAAACACAGGATCCTTACAATTAGTTTGCAAAAAGACTTAGTGCCGGACGTAAATGACTGTACCACTTGGGTTGTGATTTTTGCAGCAGTCTATACTAGGTGCTTTGGCACCCCGTCAATGGCTGTCCTGCCCTCCGTCATTAAGCGTGTTCAGGATAAACACGGGCCGGAGGCAGCTGTGGAGTTGGGAATGTAATTCTTGGGAGCATTTGACATGGTTCACAATCTCGTCCTTGTACATTTTAAAGGAGATGCAGTAATTTTCCAGGTGTCTAATGCTTGGAGCGATGTCCCCGACAAACCCCATCAGTTACAGAGAAATATTACAGAGGCTTATAAGACCATTGGCTGTAATAGTTTGAGTGTTAAGCCTTTTTGCTAAAAAACAAACACAGCAGCAAACTCAACAAGTGTCATCTGATAAAGATGACCGCCCGAAAGTTCAGAAACAAAATTGGAGTAGGAACAAAAAACTGGGGAAACAGCAGCAGAAACAGCGGTCCCGTCCTGCTTCACCTACACCTGTCTCTATTGAGCGCACTGAGTTATGCGACCAAAGTACTATTAAGTCACCTTATAGATTTCAGGTTCCTAAACAACGTTCTCCTCACTATTTGCAGGAAACATCGGTCTCACGCACCGGTGGAGGAGGCGGCGGCAGAGGTCGAGGTGTACAACAGAGCTGTGAGCAGACTCGCAAGGCTGACGCAAAAGGCAAGCAAGGCAAGTCACCACAACAAAGACCCCAGTTTCAAAAGAAGAAAGTTCCTGCTGTAACAGCAAGATATGCCACAGATACTGAGAAAGCTGCTTCGGAATCAGACATGGGTGCTGACATTGTTGGACAGCGCGGCGGAGATTACCTTAGTGCGAGAGGCCCTGCGTCCACTACTGAAGGTAACAACCTAGGCAATTTAACACAGTGAATCACCACAAGATCAAAAGGTATATAGCAATGGACTACAGCTGCTTAAAAAACACGTTTTTATTAGTTAATTAACACAAGTAAAAAAGGTTCATTATATGACATTAAAATAACAGTAAAAAAGTTCCATAGGGTACAGTTGACAATCACAATTTAACATTTTACGGACATTAAAAATTATATTAGATGGGTGGCATGAAAATTCAATCTCTACGCGCGTTTCGGCGGCCAGCGCCTTCTTCCTGGAGCAGCCACACAATATCTAAAGGTGAAGATATATACAGAACATACAATTATATCGATTCTTACTCATATAAAACATGAAACTAACTGTTATGCATTTTATTTAAAAAGGAAAGGACAATTTTTGTAGCAGCTGTAGATTAAAAAAAGGAACATTATGAATTGCATTTGTCTTGTCATTTCCTTAAGAAAATTGGATTTATTTATTTAAATGGGAGGGGAGAATAGAATATTCTTGAGAATGGTGTTAAAATAAGTGCCAATAATGGGCATTTGCCTAATGATTTTTTAATGCAGTTCCAATTATTGGTAAGGCCATGATGTGCAATATATACTGCAATTTCCACAAGAGATCAAGGGACCTAATAGATGAGGTAACATTGCCTTAGTCTCAACCAAGAGTCTTTTTAAATAAAATTATGATATTTCAATTTGGCATAACAAAAAACATTCGTCATCTAGCATTGATCTGATACTTACTAAATGGTAATGTTAGCAGAAGGTAGTTGTTTAAAAATAGATATTCAATTTCTTTTTTTGAAATCCTTTCAGTGTCGGTTATGATACAACTAAGAATAAAAATAGAGACAGTAACATAAATACTTGTTAGTGTACGAGGATAGTTGCCCTTTTCTTTAAACGATAGTGCCAATTGTCACTGTTTTTACCTGATTGTATAGATGTCTAAGGATCTAAGCCCGCCAACCGGAACCCTTTAGCGTGGATGGGTGCCTGATAAGGATCGGTCCTTGATGTTCTAGATTTAGGATCTTTGTTGTGGCGGGTAGAAGAGAGGTAAAGGGATGTTTAATATCTATTTGTTTATTATTCTCTTATTTCATAAAGAACAGAGAAAATTATGATACACAGGACAATTTAGGTTCTACAATGTCCAGGGTAGCTGTGTTATTCTTACCTATTGCCTTATATTCATTTCTTTTAAGATGTTGGGTTGGACTTGTTGTTTGTTGATCTATATTCTCCTTTGATACAGTCCTGAGCCCTTAAGAGAAAGCACATCAAGAGTGCATTCAAAGAACCGCTATCTATTAATTACTTTATATTAATTCGGTCTCTTCTAATATAACCTCAGGTCTTACCTAAAACAGTGGGTGCTTTTCTTTTCTATTTTCCGAAATGTGAGAAGTTTCTTGATCCTCTATGATGCTGAGTTCAAGAGATTAAAAGATCTCCCTGCCTAAAATAAGAGGGAGGGTATAATTAGATGGAGGATAGTATAGTTTATTATTCCTACTTCCTGATAGTGAGTTTTTCGGGGTTTGTGATCGGAGTCTTACCTAGTAACGATCAGCAGGGCTCCCTATGTCCGGTGGCGGGCGGTACGTCTCGTCGGATGATGAGCGTGGCAAAAAATGGTGACCAGGTACCTGTCAATAGGCGTTTATATTTGTGTTCACGTAATCACGTGATTATCAGAAATTACTCGCACCTGTTCTATATTTGTTTTTCTCTTCTCGTTGGCGCGAAGTTTGCAGAGTTTCAAGGTTAGGTAAAGCGGAGTTTTGTAAACTCCCACATGATTGGATGTTTGTTCATTGTGCCCACGCAATTGGTTACTTCGATGTATACAGAAGGCGGCATTGGTGGAAATCACGCACAATACGAATGTGTTTTCCCCTTCTAAATGTAAACAAAGAGTTCTAGCAGATATCAAAGGGGTTACATCTGAATTGATTGTTGTTTATCTAACATATTTACTACTGGGAGCGGAATAATAGGTGAATAATTTACAATTATCTTTAGCGCTCAACTCACTGAATTCCAAATTGGATGAAGCGGAATTTTCTTTTTAAAGGCTGTTACTAAATTGAGTATACAATTCGGCAACCTTCGAAATTGGTTGCCATATCATATTTTAAGTAAGACATTGAGTAAATTATAATAACATCCTATTTTATATTTCGAAGTTTCAGCAAATTATCACAGCGTATATAGGGGAACATCTCTAGGGTTTGTTAGTTGTGCGTCTAGTGTATGGGAGATCATAAAGGATACAAAAAGGTCTCAGTGCATATCATATTCTAAGTAAGACATTGAGTAAATTATAATAACATCCTATCTTATATTTCGAAGTTTCAGCAAATTATCCTAGGGTATATTGGGGAACATCTCTAGGGTTTGTTAGTTGTGCGTCAAGTGTAAGGGAGATCATAATGGATACAAAAAGGCTCAGTGCAAAACTCAGTATTATGACGTGAAGTATATATTCAATGTGTCACTAAGGCGGGGCTATTACATTCTTAAGGTTTAATGGGTTCGTTCAAGGGGAGAGGGAACACTGAGATTTCATAATCTTTTAACATCAGAGACAAGTTGTTTGAATTTATGGTAACCCGGGTCACCTTTTCAGAAACCTCTGACTCTGAAAACGAAAGCAATGTGGGGTACTATTACTCCGAATTACTTTATAACCAAACACCCAACAGAGGCACCCGTAGACAGCCTTTTTTAGGGAACCGCAGAGGGGGACGGGGACGCCCCAGAGTCCATTTCCAGGGTCAACCGAGAGGCAATTACCAACCTCAACACCACCACCAACAGGAAGAACCGCAATTTGTGCGAGAAACCAGAAGCAGACAATATTGGAAGCAAGGGATATAATTTCAATCTTCAACCTAACCAAGATAGAGCTAGATAATCATAGCACAAACCTGTTGTCCAAAGGACTATCATATGTCCCACACTCTACAATAAATTTGTTTGAACTACACTGTGATATCATTTCTTTTTTTCGTAAAATCCGTCTAAAAAATTTTTTTGCATTAAATACGACCACAGATGATGATAGCTCCTCCATTAAACCACTTTGCCTTCCTTCTACTTTTTGCCCAGGTCTCGAACAATTGGGACCTGAAGTAGCCACCTTCGAATTAGTAGTACTTAAAAAATTGGATCAAGCTCTCAGATACATTCCCAAACCCATTTACAATTTAGAGAAAGAAGAACATCAGGCCCTAATATCCCTCTCCAACAATAAAGATCTCACCATCAAATGATGTGACAAAGGTGGAGGAATTGTGATTGTTGATACTTCAGAATATGAAGTAAACATGCTTAAAATGCTAAATCACCCAACCTTCTACGTCCCCCTCAAACTCCATTCCACAATTAATCTATCGAAAAGAATTATGTCCCTAACTAAATCTGCCTTAGAAGACGGTTTTATCAATGCTAAAGAATTCGACTACCTGAATCATAACCAAGGAAAAATTGCCTGCATTTATGGTCTACCAAAGATCCATAAGGATGCCAATAACCCTCCTTACAGACCCATAGTCTCTACAATAGGGACAGCTACTGAGCCACTCTCCAAATATGTAGACAATTACCTACGCCCTTTTGTCCCCAAAATAGAATCCTACATTCGTGACACAGGTCACATAATACAGAAGATTGAAGGAATTTCCTTCAATTCCAATAATGACCTATTGGTCACAATGGACGTAGAGTCTTTATATAGCAACATCCCTCTTACAGACGCACTGAAAAACACTAGTTGGTTTATCGATCTACACCAAATCCCTTGTCCAAAAAGATTCCTGCTTGCGTGTCTTGAAATTGTATTAACAGAGAACGTCTTTGAATTTGGCAATCATTTATATCGTCAAATAAAGGGCGTAAGTATGGGTGCTTCAGTGGCCCCATCCATAGCCAACATTTTTATGGCATCATTTGAAAAAGATTTTGTACATAATGAAGTTGCACCTTTCTACGAGTTGATCTCCCATTGGTCCAGATACATTGATGACATCTTTTTTGTCTGGACC
Source organism: Lissotriton vulgaris (assembly GCF_964263255.1). Taxonomy (NCBI): domain Eukaryota; kingdom Metazoa; phylum Chordata; class Amphibia; order Caudata; family Salamandridae; genus Lissotriton; species Lissotriton vulgaris. The sequence goes on from NC_141691.1 coordinate 1,575,682,846, forward strand.
GATGGGAGAGAAACTCTACTAGAATTCCTTGAATGGATAAATGGAGCCAATCCTAACCTTAACTTCACCTCCCATGTCAGTAACAAGAAAGTCGAATTTCTAGATATAGAAATTTTAGATAATGCTGGGACTTTAGAAGTTGACCTCCACATAAAGCCCACATCAAGAAATACTTTACTTCATTATCAAAGCTTCCATCCGCGTACTCAGAAAAATAGTATCCCATTCTCACAGTTTCTACGCGTTAGGCGTAACTGTACAAATGTAAGAGATTTCGACAAACAAGCAGCGGTAATGAGGACTAAATTTATCGAGAGAGGCTACCCACATCGATTAATAAGAGAATCCTATAAGCGGGCCCGATACTATGACAGAGATTGTCTTCTAAAAACAAAACCAACCAAACCCAATGACCAAATAGTTTGCATCACAAGGCACTCAACGATAAATGAAAGAGTAAGACATGTCATAAACTCTAATTGGCATATATTAAACAGTAACTGTACGAACGACCAAAAACTGATGAAACCGATTTTTGCTCACAGGAGAAATAAAAACATAAAAGAGTTTATTGTTCACTCCAGATTTGCCAAGAATACCAAAAATGACACCCTTAGTCAACGTTCAATCTTGACCAATCACCCCTTAAAAGGAACCTTCCCATGTTCATCATGCAAATCATGTTGTAACATTTTGTCAGGTGAGGAATTCGAATACAATGGCCACAAAACCAAAGCACAGGAAATGTGGAATTGCAAAACAAACAATGTAATTTACTTTATTCAATGTCCGTGTCCCCAAGGATACGTAGGTGAAACCTCGAGAGCAATTCAAACACGCTTGAACGAACATCGTTCAGCGATAAAAACTAAAAAAACTGCATGCCCAATGGTCAAACATTTCTTGGATAAAGGTCATCATGCTGACGACTTCAAATGGAGGATTCTAGAGAAAATCCATGTTCCAGACTCAAAAGGAGGCATGTCCATTCGAAAGAAAAGAGAAGTCTTTTGGATTTTTGTTTTTAACTCTTTCAGACAGGGCCTAAATAGCGAAATCCCGTGGGAACACGCAATACTCTAAAATAAAATACCCCTATTAGCTATTAGCCGTATACGCTCATGTTCACATGAGCCATAGTCAATGCATTGCATACCTGTATACTTAAAATTAGACATGGGACCTTATGTGACCCGGGTTACCATAAATTCAAACAACTTGTCTCTGATGTTAAAAGATTATGAAATCTCAGTGTTCCCTCTCCCCTTGAACGAACCCATTAAACCTTAAGAATGTAATAGCCCCGCCTTAGTGACACATTGAATATATACTTCACGTCATAATACTGAGTTCTGCACTGAGCCTTTTTGTATCCATTATGATCTCCCTTACACTTGACGCACAACTAACAAACCCTAGAGATGTTCCCCAATATACCCTAGGATAATTTGCTGAAACTTCGAAATATAAGATAGGATGTTATTATAATTTACTCAATGTCTTACTTAGAATATGATATGCACTGAGACCTTTTTGTATCCTTTATGATCTCCCATACACTAGACGCACAACTAACAAACCCTAGAGATGTTCCCCTATATACGCTGTGATAATTTGCTGAAACTTCGAAATATAAAATAGGATGTTATTATAATTTACTCAATGTCTTACTTAAAATATGATATGGCAACCAATTTCGAAGGTTGCCGAATTGTATACTCAATTTAGTAACAGCCTTTAAAAAGAAAATTCCGCTTCATCCAATTTGGAATTCAGTGAGTTGAGCGCTAAAGATAATTGTAAATTATTCACCTATTATTCCGCTCCCAGTAGTAAATATGTTAGATAAACAACAATCAATTCAGATGTAACCCCTTTGATATCTGCTAGAACTCTTTGTTTACATTTAGAAGGGGAAAACACATTCGTATTGTGCGTGATTTCCACCAATGCCGCCTTCTGTATACATCGAAGTAACCAATTGCGTGGGCACAACGAACAAACATCCAATCATGTGGGAGTTTACAAAACTCCGCTTTACCTAACCTTGAAACTCCGCAAACTTCGCGCCAACGAGAAGAGAAAAACAAATATAGAACAGGTGCGAGTAATTTCTGATAATCACGTGATTACGTGAACACAAATATAAACGCCTATTGACAGGTACCTGGTCACCATTTTTTGCCGCGCTCATCATCCGACGAGACGTACCGCCCGCCACCGGACATAGGGAGCCCTGCTGATCGTTACTAGGTAAGACTCCGATCACAAACCCCGAAAAACTCACTATCAGGAAGTAGGAATAATAAACTATACTATCCTCCATCTAATTATACCCTCCCTCTTATTTTAGGCAGGGAGATCTTTTAATCTCTTGAACTCAGCATCATAGAGGATCAAGAAACTTCTCACATTTCGGAAAATAGAAAAGAAAAGCACCCACTGTTTTAGGTAAGACCTGAGGTTATATTAGAAGAGACCGAATTAATATAAAGTAATTAATAGATAGCGGTTCTTTGAATGCACTCTTGATGTGCTTTCTCTTAAGGGCTCAGGACTGTATCAAAGGAGAATATAGATCAACAAACAACAAGTCCAACCCAACATCTTAAAAGAAATGAATATAAGGCAATAGGTAAGAATAACACAGCTACCCTGGACATTGTAGAACCTAAATTGTCCTGTGTATCATAATTTTCTCTGTTCTTTATGAAATAAGAGAATAATAAACAAATAGATATTAAACATCCCTTTACCTCTCTTCTACCCGCCACAACAAAGATCCTAAATCTAGAACATCAAGGACCGATCCTTATCAGGCACCCATCCACGCTAAAGGGTTCCGGCTGGCGGGCTTAGATCCTTAGACATCTATACAATCAGGTAAAAACAGTGACAATTGGCACTATCGATTAAAGAAAAGGGCAACTATCCTCGTACACTAACAAGTATTTATGTTACTGTCTCTATTTTTATTCTTAGTTGTATCATAACCGACACTGAAAGGATTTCAAAAAAAGAAATTGAATATCTATTTTTAAACAACTACCTTCTGCTAACATTACCATTTAGTAAGTATCAGATCAATGCTAGATGACGAATGTTTTTTGTTATGCCAAATTGAAATATCATAATTTTATTTAAAAAGACTCTTGGTTGAGACTAAGGCAATGTTACCTCATCTATTAGGTCCCTTGATCTCTTGTGGAAATTGCAGTATATATTGCACATCATGGCCTTACCAATAATTGGAACTGCATTAAAAAATCATTAGGCAAATGCCCATTATTGGCACTTATTTTAACACCATTCTCAAGAATATTCTATTCTCCCCTCCCATTTAAATAAATAAATCCAATTTTCTTAAGGAAATGACAAGACAAATGCAATTCATAATGTTCCTTTTTTTAATCTACAGCTGCTACAAAAATTGTCCTTTCCTTTTTAAATAAAATGCATAACAGTTAGTTTCATGTTTTATATGAGTAAGAATCGATATAATTGTATGTTCTGTATATATCTTCACCTTTAGATATTGTGTGGCTGCTCCAGGAAGAAGGCGCTGGCCGCCGAAACGCGCGTAGAGATTGAATTTTCATGCCACCCATCTAATATAATTTTTAATGTCCGTAAAATGTTAAATTGTGATTGTCAACTGTACCCTATGGAACTTTTTTACTGTTATTTTAATGTCATATAATGAACCTTTTTTACTTGTGTTAATTAACTAATAAAAACGTGTTTTTTAAGCAGCTGTAGTCCATTGCTATATACCTTTTGATCTTGTGGTGATTCACTGTGTTAAATTGCCTAGGTTGTTACTTCTCAAATATGTCTTTTCCCTGACCTAGGAATTACGAAATTCATCTATTCAGGGGGTCCTTGTTACATACGCAATTGTTTACCCACAGCTTGTCTGTGTAGGGCTATTTTTCTATTATCAGTCTATTATATCATTCTGTTCCCCCTTGTCATTTCCTTGTAGAAATTCTGCTACCTATACCGATCTCTAGATTCTACCCCACATTAATATCAATATGGCACTCCAAAAAACCTTCGGTTTCACAGACGAAGAATTTGAAACACTCGTAGGTATACCATCCTCCTTTGGTGCCTCCACCTCGAATTCTAATCTACACAACGATGACACTAAAAAACTTCTAGACCTAAAAAAGAAACTAAAAAGAATTGAGGCACATGGGGAATTTATGCTGGCCTATCTTAGGCTGGGTATCATTCCCATGGGCCTCAGAGTAAGAAATATCCCTGGCTTATTCGTTCAACACAAGGCCTTTCTGGACAAATGGAGCAGAATAGCCAGCAGATGCTCTAGGAATCTGATGATGCTCATCGTTGAGACCGCTAAAGAATTAGCTGCAGAAGTAAGGTCCGAAGTAGAAGAATTAGAAACCAAACTGAAAAGAATAGGCAACATAGAAGAAGCCATAAAGAAGATAGAGGAATGTAACAAAGAAATAGAATCATTTACAAGCTATTTAGAAAAAAGGAAAAATGATAAATTGATGAAAGACAAAAGATATGCTACCATCGAAAATACATATCCTTATTTAAGACCAGACTTCTACCAACAGAATCACTACACCACTGACACTAGAGAAAACCAACCACAGAACCAACGAGTAAACACCTTTTCAGAAACCTCTGACTCTGAAAACGAAAGCAATGAGGGGTACTATGACTCCGAATTACTTTATAACCAAACACCCAACAGAGGCACCCGTAGACAGCCTTTTTTAGGGAACCGCAGAGGGGGACGGGGACGCCCCAGAGTCCATTTCCAGGGTCAACCGAGAGGCAATTACCAACCTCAACACCACCACCAACAGGAAGAACCGCAATTTGTGCGAGAAACCAGAAGCAGACAATATTGGAAGCAAGGGATATAATTCCAATCTTCAACCTAACCAAGATAGAGCTAGATAATCATAGCACAAACCTGTTGTCCAAAGGACTATCATATGTCCCACACTCTACAATAAATTTGTTTGAACTACACTGTGATATCATTTCTTTGTTTCGTAAAATCCGTCTAAAAAATTTTTTTGCATTAAATACGACCACAGATGATGATAGATCCTCCATTAAACCACTTTGCCTTCCTTCTACTTTTTGCCCAGGTCTCGAACAATTGGGACCTGAAGTAGCCACCTTCGAATTAGTAGTACTTAAAAAATTGGATCAAGCTCTCAGATACATTCCCAAACCCATTTACAATTTAGAGAAAGAAGAACATCAGGCCCTAATATCCCTCTCCAACAATAAAGATCTCACCATCAAAGGATGTGACAAAGGTGGAGGAATTGTGATTGTTGATACTTCAGAATATGAAGTAAACATGCTTAAAATGCTAAATGACCCAACCTTCTACGTCCCCCTCAAACTCCATTCCACAATTAATCTATCGAAAAGAATTATGTCCCTAACTAAATCTGCCTTAGAAGACGGTTTTATCAATGCTAAAGAATTCGACTACCTGAATCATAACCATGGAAAAATTGCCTGCATTTATGGTCTACCAAAGATCCATAAGGATGCCAATAACCCTCCTTACAGACCCATAGTCTCTACAATAGGGACAGCTACTGAGCCACTCTCCAAATATGTAGACAATTACCTACGCCCTTTTGTCCCCAAAATAGAATCCTACATTCGTGACACAGGTCACATAATACAGAAGATTGAAGGAATTTCCTTTAATTCCAATAATGACCTATTGGTCACAATGGACGTAGAGTCTTTATATAGCAACATCCCTCTTACAGACGCACTGAAAACCACTAGTTGGTTTATCGATCTACACCAAATCCCTTGTCCAAAAAGATTCCTGCTTGCGTGTCTTGAAATTGTATTAACAGAGAACGTCTTTGAATTTGGCAATCATTTATATCGTCAAATAAAGGGCGTAAGTATGGGTGCTTCAGTGGCCCCATCCATAGCCAACATTTTTATGGCATCATTTGAAAAAGATTTTGTACATAATGAAGTTGCACCTTTCTACGAGTCGATCTCCCATTGGTCCAGATACATTGATGACATCTTTTTTGTCTGGACCGATGGGAGAGAAACTCTACTAGAATTCCTTGAATGGATAAATGGAGCCAATCCTAACCTTAACTTCACCTCCCATGTCAGTAACAAGAAAGTCGAATTTCTAGATATAGAAATTTTAGATAATGCTGGGACTTTAGAAGTTGACCTCCACATAAAGCCCACATCAAGAAATACTTTACTTCATTATCAAAGCTTCCATCCGCGTACTCAGAAAAATAGTATCCCATTCTCACAGTTTCTACGCGTTAGGCGTAACTGTACAAATGTAAGAGATTTCGACAAACAAGCAGCGGTAATGAGGACTAAATTTATCGAGAGAGGCTACCCACATCGATTAATAAGAGAATCCTATAAGCGGGCCCGATACTATGACAGAGATTGTCTTCTAAAAACAAAACCAACCAAACCCAATGACCAAATAGTTTGCATCACAAGGCAGTCAACGATAAATGAAAGAGTAAGACATGTCATAAACTCTAATTGGCATATATTAAACAGTAACTGTACGAACGACCAAAAACTGATGAAACCGATTTTTGCTCACAGGAGAAATAAAAACATAAAAGAGTTTATTGTTCACTCCAGATTTGCCAAGAATACCAAAAATGACACCCTTAGTCAACGTTCAATCTTGACCAATCACCCCTTAAAAGGAACCTTCCCATGTTCATCATGCAAATCATGTTGTAACATTTTGTCAGGTGAGGAATTCGAATACAATGGCCACAAAACCAAAGCACAGGAAATGTGGAATTGCAAAACAAACAATGTAATTTACTTTATTCAATGTCCGTGTCCCCAAGGATACGTAGGTGAAACCTCGAGAGCAATTCAAACACGCTTGAACGAACATCGTTCAGCGATAAAAACTAAAAAAACTGCATGCCCAATGGTCAAACATTTCTTGGATAAAGGTCATCATGCTGACGACTTCAAATGGAGGATTCTAGAGAAAATCCATGTTCCAGACTCAAAAGGAGGCATGTCCATTCGAAAGAAAAGAGAAGTCTTTTGGATTTTTGTTTTTAACTCTTTCAGACAGGGCCTAAATAGCGAAATCCCGTGGGAACACGCAATACTCTAAAATAAAATACCCCTATTAGCTATTAGCCGTATACGCTCATGTTCACATGAGCCATAGTCAATGCATTGCATACCTGTATACTTAAAATTAGACATGGGACCTTATGTGACCCGGGTTACCATAAATTCAAACAACTTGTCTCTGATGTTAAAAGATTATGAAATCTCAGTGTTCCCTCTCCCCTTGAACGAACCCATTAAACCTTAAGAATGTAATAGCCCCGCCTTAGTGACACATTGAATATATACTTCACGTCATAATACTGAGTTCTGCACTGAGCCTTTTTGTATCCATTATGATCTCCCTTACACTTGACGCACAACTAACAAACCCTAGAGATGTTCCCCAATATACCCTAGGATAATTTGCTGAAACTTCGAAATATAAGATAGGATGTTATTATAATTTACTCAATGTCTTACTTAGAATATGATATGCACTGAGACCTTTTTGTATCCTTTATGATCTCCCATACACTAGACGCACAACTAACAAACCCTAGAGATGTTCCCCTATATACGCTGTGATAATTTGCTGAAACTTCGAAATATAAAATAGGATGTTATTATAATTTACTCAATGTCTTACTTAAAATATGATATGGCAACCAATTTCGAAGGTTGCCGAATTGTATACTCAATTTAGTAACAGCCTTTAAAAAGAAAATTCCGCTTCATCCAATTTGGAATTCAGTGAGTTGAGCGCTAAAGATAATTGTAAATTATTCACCTATTATTCCGCTCCCAGTAGTAAATATGTTAGATAAACAACAATCAATTCAGATGTAACCCCTTTGATATCTGCTAGAACTCTTTGTTTACATTTAGAAGGGGAAAACACATTCGTATTGTGCGTGATTTCCACCAATGCCGCCTTCTGTATACATCGAAGTAACCAATTGCGTGGGCACAACGAACAAACATCCAATCATGTGAGAGTTTACAAAACTCCGCTTTACCTAACCTTGAAACTCCGCAAACTTCGCGCCAACGAGAAGAGAAAAACAAATATAGAACAGGTGCGAGTAATTTCTGATAATCACGTGATTACGTGAACACAAATATAAACGCCTATTGACAGGTACCTGGTCACCATTTTTTGCCGCGCTCATCATCCGACGAGACGTACCGCCCGCCACCGGACATAGGGAGCCCTGCTGATCGTTACTAGGTAAGACTCCGATCACAAACCCCGAAAAACTCACTATCAGGAAGTAGGAATAATAAACTATACTATCCTCCATCTAATTATACCCTCCCTCTTATTTTAGGCAGGGAGATCTTTTAATCTCTTGAACTCAGCATCATAGAGGATCAAGAAACTTCTCACATTTCGGAAAATAGAAAAGAAAAGCACCCACTGTTTTAGGTAAGACCTGAGGTTATATTAGAAGAGACCGAATTAATATAAAGTAATTAATAGATAGCGGTTCTTTGAATGCACTCTTGATGTGCTTTCTCTTAAGGGCTCAGGACTGTATCAAAGGAGAATATAGATCAACAAACAACAAGTCCAACCCAACATCTTAAAAGAAATGAATATAAGGCAATAGGTAAGAATAACACAGCTACCCTGGACATTGTAGAACCTAAATTGCCCTGTGTATCATAATTTTCTCTGTTCTTTATGAAATAAGAGAATAATAAACAAATAGATATTAAACATCCCTTTACCTCTCTTCTACCCGCCACAACAAAGATCCTAAATCTAGAACATCAAGGACCGATCCTTATCAGGCACCCATCCACGCTAAAGGGTTCCGGCTGGCGGGCTTAGATCCTTAGACATCTATACAATCAGGTAAAAACAGTGACAATTGGCACTATCGATTAAAGAAAAGGGCAACTGTCCTCGTACACTAACAAGTATTTATGTTACTGTCTCTATTTTTATTCTTAGTTGTATCATAACCGACACTGAAAGGATTTCAAAAAAAGAAATTGAATATCTATTTTTAAACAACTACCTTCTGCTAACATTACCATTTAGTAAGTATCAGATCAATGCTAGATGACGAATGTTTTTTGTTATGCCAAATTGAAATATCATAATTTTATTTAAAAAGACTCTTGGTTGAGACTAAGGCAATGTTACCTCATCTATTAGGTCCCTTGATCTCTTGTGGAAATTGCAGTATATATTGCACATCATGGCCTTACCAATAATTGGAACTGCATTAAAAAATCATTAGGCAAATGCCCATTATTGGCACTTATTTTAACACCATTCTCAAGAATATTCTATTCTCCCCTCCCATTTAAATAAATAAATCCAATTTTCTTAAGGAAATGACAAGACAAATGCAATTCATAATGTTCCTTTTTTTAATCTACAGCTGCTACAAAAATTGTCCTTTCCTTTTTAAATAAAATGCATAACAGTTAGTTTCATGTTTTATATGAGTAAGAATCGATATAATTGTATGTTCTGTATATATCTTCACCTTTAGATATTGTGTGGCTGCTCCAGGAAGAAGGCGCTGGCCGCCGAAACGCGCGTAGAGATTGAATTTTCATGCCACCCATCTAATATAATTTTTAATGTCCGTAAAATGTTAAATTGTGATTGTCAACTGTACCCTATGGAACTTTTTTACTGTTATTTTAATGTCATATAATGAACCTTTTTTACTTGTGTTAATTAACTAATAAAAACGTGTTTTTTAAGCAGCTGTAGTCCATTGCTATATACCTTTTGATCTTGTGGTGATTCACTGTGTTAAATTGCCTAGGTTGTTACTTCTCAAATATGTCTTTTCCCTGACCTAGGAATTACGAAATTCATCTATTCAGGGGGTCCTTGTTACATACGCAATTGTCCACTACTGAAGGTGACAGCGACTGACACCTTTGTTGTAGTTAAGACGGCGCACACTAGAGTGGCTCCCCCTGACAGGCTTTATGAAATTGTCCTTTTAATTAAAGGTGACATAGAACATACCATAAAAGGGGTATTTTGGGAAAATCTTACTACTACCTATGACATTTTGTTGGCGGAGGTCGACTGGCCCCCACCGTTTGTCTTAGCTGCCCCCCTAAGGGGAGGAGGTAATCCTCCCTAGTTTCGCGCACACAGTGCTGGTAGAGCAGGCACTGCATTTTGCAGAAGATTGGGCTAAGGCGCTTGCGCCGGCTTTATACCGTACTCACTGTGGAAGGGACAAATTTTTCCCTCGGCATGAGATTCCTTTGTGGTCAATTCCACAGCCTCAACCCCAATACCCCATGTGGCGAGAAGCAAAAGCTTCCGTTGCAGAAATCCTTGAACAATTTGAATATCAAGGTGTGATTGAAACGTCTGTGTCTCCGATGAATAACCCTCTTTTTACTGTGACCAAGCCAGATGGCTCGTACCATTTGGTGTTGGATTACCGCCACTTAAACTCACATTGTCGTATGTGCACGGTGCAGAATACTAACAGTTCTGCTCTTGTGGATAGTCTTGTGCGTAAAAGGTTCAAAACTACACTTGACATATCCAATGTTTTTTTTGCCCACAATCTTTCCCCTCTTAGTAGTCAATGGACAGCTTTTACCAGTGGTGGCAAACAGCGCCATTTTTGCCATTTGGCTATGGGCTATAAGAACAGTCCAGGCGTCTTTGCTGCCCGCGTTGTCTCTCTCTTGGGGGGAATCGACACAGATGCATGTTCGTATGTGGATGGCATCTATCTCACAGATGATGATTGTGGCCGCATCTGTGCCGAATGGACTGCATAATTTGAAATTTTGCGGATTTTGGTTACAACTTTAACTTTGCAAAATCTTACATTGCAGAGTACACAGTGTTGTTCCTGGGGTACGAGATCAAATTCCACAGGTGTTGCATGGGAAAACCAACTGCAACGTCCATAAAATCTTTCCTGGGTGCACAGTAACATGATGCAGCGATTTGCGCTGCATTGCCTACTCATGATTTATGAGGCCATTCAAAGACACGCAGAGTGGTTTTGCCTGCTTTATAAAACTGATACATTGCCCTGCGTCATGCATGCATCACTTTACGTTGTGCAAAAGTGATGCCGGGCCCTCATACATAAGCCCCTCATGGGCTCATTTAGGAGATTTGGCGTAGGGCAGCAGAGCAAGGCACCTTGCTGTGATACCCTACGCCAAAGTGAATGAGCAGGGATGGAAAATATTTATGAAATACGGTGTATTCTTGTCCTTTATCCTTCCTCTGCTGCTATTTCGACAACCTAGCACCAATCTAGGCACCCTTGCACCATGGCGCATGCAGGATTGCTTTGTTGCAGGAAGTGTCAAACAAAGAGAAATAAAGATCTGTCTCCTCATTACTCCTCATCTCAAGAGGCATATGGATTTGGCACTACCCCAGTTTTACATATTTTTATTAATCTAGGGACAGCATTAAATTCCATCGGTGTTGTGTGGGTAAACCCACTGCAGCACCCATGGAACGTCTCCTGAGCGCATAGTAAGGTGATTCAGTGATTGGCACTACGTTGACTTACTCACAATTTTTGAGGCAACTCAGAGCCATACATGGTGGCTATGTGTGGCTTAATGAATCTGACACAGAGTTCTGCGTTTCGCATGTACCACTTTATGTGATACAAAAGTGATGCAGGGTTCTCATAAATAAGCCCCTCTGTGTACATTGCTCAGGTATGCATAGGTATGCGCCTGATGATAAAGCTGCATAGGTTTGGTGTAAATGCATGCTGTTGTGCAACCCACACATACAGGAACAGATATATATTTATACAAAGTATAAAGTTAGGATCTCAATTTTTTGCTTTGGGAATCATGCCCGAAATAACCTGCCACAGATGACATGGAGGACAAGTGGTGGGAATTTAGAATGGACTTGTACCACTAGATAGCACATTTTCTGTGACAGCAAATCTGTGCTTTGGAGCCAATCCAGGAAAAAGAACAAGCAGGCTGTTACATTTAGGAACAACCAAACTAATGTATTTATTGACATGAGATGCAGGCTTCCACAGTACATCTTTCTAAATTATTTTACCAGATCGTGAAACAGAAAGTATTACAATAATCTAATTTCACAGCAAAACATTCCAATTATTTTTGTAAGAGTTTTCTTGTTATAAAACGATAAAGACAGAGCACAGTGAGGTCAAGCTGTATATGCTTGAGCTGGCATCCCAATCTGCCTACAGTCATATGGTCCTCATATGGCGCTCCTACACAGATGCCAGCAGAATGTGAGAAGTTTCTGGCTCATTTCCTTTCCCTCTCTTGTAAACCATTCTGCGTGTATATGGATTCACCTCAGCAACACTGCTATCTTCAGCCGAACAAAACTGAAGGCATATGTCTAGTTTACACAATGAATAATCTGGTATGGAGCACAGCTTTATCACAACTCAAATAAGAATGCTTCCCTGTGTGGCTAGAATGTTATAAGCAGCTCCCACTACTCTGAATGGCATCTCTGATAGAAAATACGGTACTTGAAAGTGACAGGAAGAATGTTCGTTAGGTGGAGTGATATTTCACGATATGAACAGCGATCAGCTGTATACCACCTCTCACTCACTTGTGCTTTCATCGAATTGAGGGCCGGATGTACGAAGCCTTTGGAGTCGTAAACTGGTTTATGACCGCAAACATTGGCATTTCATTTGGACGGAAGGCCTTCTGTTCTCTTTTTCTGTGAACTGACTACTGAATGGCTATTTACGATTTCCTAATAATGGATATTTCAGTGTACGAAGCCATCACAAATAACTAGTTGCAAAGGGTCAGATGTATGGTCAGTTTTCACAAGTGCAAACGGGTTTGCAACAGATTTGCGCATGGAAAAACCTAAATGGTTAATGTACTAACACTATTTTGCGACTCGCAAAAAATTGCGACTCGCATTGCGACTCGGTATTAGGAAGGGGCGTTCCCTTCTTAATAGCGACTCACAAGCCATGTATGAATGTTTCACAATTGTGGTCGCAAAACACTCACAATTTACTGCCCTCTTCAAGAGGGTGGTATTGGAGTCGCAAATGGGAAGGGGCCGCAAGGGGACGCCTTCTCCTTTGTGAGTGGCTCTAAAAATATATTTTAAGGGCAGGCAGTGTCCCAGGGACCCCTGCCCCTAAAAAATTAAACAAAAGCATAAACTCTTTTTTTTTAATACAGCCAGTTTTCCTATAAGGAAAATGGGCTGCATTTTTTCAAAAAAACTGCTTTATTGAAAAGCAGTCCCAGACATGGAGGTCTGCTGAGCCCAGCAGGCCACCATCCATGGAAGGGCCAGCCATTCCCAATGGAGACGCAAATTGCGAGTGGCTCATTATTATTCATGAGGATCGCATTTTGCAACCCCATTGGGAATCACTAGCAGTGTCCCTGACACTGTTATACATTGGCTTTTGCGACTCGAAAATTGCGACTAGCAATTTTTCACAATTTGCAAGGCGCAAAAGCCGAGGGTCGTACATCTGGGCCATACTCATTATTTTACACATGCAATTTACCACCAACTGGTAACTGGTGTGTTTTGGTAATCATATTCAACCTATGCAAACAGACCCAGAATGCAGCAGGGTTTATCACAATGGTTGCTTTGAAAGTGATGGCAAGGAGGATGTGTATACTGGCTTGGTCCGCAATGGAGGCGAGAGGAAAGAATGTTCTACCTCAGCATAACACTTATCCAACAAACAATGGAGGACATCTTTGCTAAATACAGGATTACTAGTGCAGTAATTTTAGATCTAATAGGTCAAACTGAACTACAGCTATATAGAATCACTCTCAGGAGTAATTGTATACTAACCCATATGCAGGTACTACGTACAGGTATCATGCTCGCTGCATCTCTTTGCCTCTGAGAGTTGCCAGGGTGTGATTACTTCAGCAAATGGGGTTTCCCTAAGAGCTTTTTCCCCAGTTTTCTCTGCTTTTCTGAATGCTATGTGAATAAGAATTTATGGTCATACTGAAGAGTTACAGAACTACGTAATTTCCTCATGTGATAGGATGTACTGATTGAATTCATGTCCCAGATGCCCCCCTTTGATAACAAGATTTTGTTTGGAAATAGAAATAATACTCATTTACTTAACATTCAGGTTCTTTGATACATACAATACTGTCACAGATTTTGTGGCTAGATTCCAAGGCAACACATATGGTTCATTTATGTTTAGGCATAGTGAGATTTAGGCACATCTACTTAAAGGGGATATTGAAAATGGATGTTTACTTGATACGTGGAATCACATTAAAACAAATAAATGACCCACCAGCTCATCCACTTCGAAATGTAATCAGCTCATTTAAAATCGTAGGTTAAAGGGCATATGCTTTCCACTCATGAATTGTAACCTCACCTAAATCCATGTGCACGAAGTTAGCGACGTTATAGTAATGCACACCAAAGGACAAGATCATCATTGAAAGGACATTTGGAATTCTAAAAAGTCGAACTAGATGTCTGCATAGGAGTGGAGGGGCAGAGCAATACATGCAAGAGACTGGTTGCAAGATTCAAGCAACCTGCTATGTTGCATAACATCGCAACTGGAAAAGATTATCAACGATCACGTTTGAGTCAGACTCAAGTGATGATGAAGAAAGCATGTCATCAAAGAAAGCACAAGATATATTAAGGCAGACCATGGTGTGTGTACATTCCAAATCATTATTTTTAAGATAAGTTAGATGTACAAATGTGATGTAGAATAATAGACAAAACAAATGTTTTACTTGCAAAAAATAACATATACTTTTATTTTCAGGTATGCATATATATTGCTTTAACATTATGTTAACTGTTTCTTATTTATTGATGTCTTTGCAAGTGTTAAATCAACATTTTTACCTCAGATAACAACAATTGCAGGCATTTCAACAAGTGTAATGCTTGCTTTACCTCAATAGTGGTTCTTTCAATTGTTGCTCACCCAGCACTTTTTGGCACATACCATCACTACTATCGCAATGCATGCTCATAGCCTCACTAACAGAAATGCTGTGCACATTGTAGTGCTCTTCACTTTCTGCCTCCCCCTTCTTGGCCAACACTTTCTATTTAGGTTGTTTATAGGCTTTCAACTGCATTGGATACTTGCAAAAGACCACGAACAACAACCCCCCTATAGTGGCCGTTACTATTTGTAATGTACAATGCAACTAGTTAAGATTGTAGTCACGTGTTCAAGGCGATCCATAGAGTGACTCAATCCATTAACGTGCGCAAATGAATTATATTGTCCACGCTTTTATAGCAATCATTCCTGCTGTAGATAACCAGATAAATTATTGTGAGCCTTTGTCATATTGTCCAATTTACCCCCAATGGACATTTAGCCCTTTCTGTAATGTATTTTCAACATTTTCAAAACCAACTTGCATGCTTCTTTCCAAGCCCACCAAATTTGCATTCATGTTTTTAAAGTGTTTTAATTGGAGGTGCTGGATGCTCAAAACTGAGGCCTGTACACCTCTGAAAATCTGTGAATGAAGGAAGAGATTACGAAGATTGTAACCTCAACAAACTACAATGTCTCACAGCACTCCTCTGCACTGTTGTATGAGCCTCACTGCTAGTTTCTCAACGTAGCTGTATCTGACTTGCTCATACTCCACAACAGACTGTGTAAAAGTGGTAGTTCATTCAGTTTCATTGCCTTCCTCCATGACCATTTCTGTGTCTTTTTGCCCCTTGCCTTCTGTGTCGTGACCCCTCCGGGATGGTTTATCTATGTACAAATTGGCTGACAATTAGTCTCCTGATATACTGAAAGTACGTATATCATGTATTTAATTTTGTGAAATAATAATTTTATACTCCACAACATGTTTGCTATTTTGAACTACACCTCTCATAATTTCCTTCAAAGCATCACTCAAAATGTACACTAGAATTTTTGCAATATACCTTACAGTTTCCTTAGTGCTATATTTTAAGAATTATGGGTTTTGAAAAGATAAATGAGAAGTATGAGTCTTTCCTTGAGAAGTTGATGCTGTGGTGGATGTATCTATTTTGATGAATCCAGATTTACTCTCATTGGGGTGGGGATTGAGGGTGGTGGTTAATTCGGGGTTCTTCTTCAGTTGCTCAAGCCTCACATAAGCGGACTGCCACCTTTACTTTAGTCGTTTATCTTGGATCATGCCGCCTTTTCCTTATTTAATAGATGGTTCATTGTGTGAAACTAATTACGTTTTTCTTCTCCTGTATTGAGACCCAAACTTGTCTTTCTCGCGAGTCAAGCACAGAAAGTAATTACTTTGCAAATAAATCATTAGGGTGGGTTATACACTCCTCTATTTGAATTTCCAATTCTTTTTCGCTAAATGTTAGTTTGTGTTTCCTGCCTTCTGCATCACTATCTGGGTCTTGTCTAGATATGTTTCTACTTTTCAAGGGTGGGTGTGGGGGGAGGGTTAACCAAACAAAAGATTAGTGCTGGATTAGAAATTGCTTCTTCAACCTGAGTGCTCTCCAGTCCTTTGCAGACCATGTGCTGTAGTGCTTCATGTTTGTGAGGCTACCACTCACTGCCATTAAACAATTCTTGCAAAAATTAAACTGTATTTGCATTCTACTGAATAACTAAACTTGATGTGATAAATAGCAAATCATATAGATATGGTAAAGTTTCCTTAACACTATAGTGCATATCAAATAATGAGTCCCAATTAGCAATTCGAAAAAAAATTCAAACCACGGATCTCCATTACAAACCTTCAGACATCAAGCCCTCACTCCTTAACTGACCCCTTCCTTGTTCACACAAGTTTAACTAAAGTTAACATAGTGCAGAACGCACATATTTCCTCTGACAATGGATGAGTGAGTAGATGCATATTATTTCAGAGCAGAACACCCTAACATATGATGGAAAACAACAATGAATATTGCAAATATTGGGATGGCACAATTCAAGGGGCAGAATGCCTCTAACTGCAAATACCTGCAACTTCACAGCCACTCTTAAACACAAACTTATGAGCACCTGAATACATGCATCTGTAGACCCCAGAAAAGCACAGAAGCCAGCACGATACGCCTCACTGAAAAGCTACTGAAAATATAACAGGGGTTCTGCCCATATTACCCTCCCATACCTGGACAAGGAGCATCAAGAAGATGAAAAAGTAGAAAAAAGAAGCATTGAGGGAATAATTTGGCATTTAATTAAGAACATGAAAATTAATTATCTTGTTCTATACAACTTAATGTGTAGAAAATCAATCGCAAGTTTCTGAGGACATATAAACATGTACAGGAAAAAATGGCGCACAACAAATATATATAGAGGGCAAAGTCAACTATATACAATACAATCAATTATATACAAATCACAGATACAATATATACAATACATAAGGTGTACCCAAAGAAAGATCTCAAAAAAGACCTATCACAAAATATACTCTCCTAATTTCGAGTGATATATATCTACAAGGGAGATCCTCACTGCGCCTGAGATGCAAATTCTCTCACAACACTCTTTTGTATAAGGCGCCTGAATTTAAACAAACACAAATAAACTATAAGGGGACTCCTAATCACAATGATGTTGACGCAGTCGCGGTCATGTTTCCGCCAGTTGAATCTTTATGGCTTCATCAGGACAAGGGTACTTGGGGGAAAAAACTAGAGCAGGTCAATCTACTGGTCCCCCAGGGGGAAGTACTCCACTGGGCCACAGAACCGGAATACTTTACGGGCCAAACCACCGTGCCCACTTGCAGGTCCGGGGCGCAAACAAATCTCTACACACGTATCCAATACAAGGGTCTAGGCTGGGAAACTCGCTCCAAAACGGGAGGCCATCTTCACTACATGGTCCGTCCATGTTGCTCAACAGGTAACCAACATCCGCGTTTGCCACTCAAAAGCTACTACAAAGAGAAAAGCCACAGGTCACACAGATTAAGGAAACCTGCACTGAGATTTGAGCTCTATTCATGCAATTTCCAAGGGGCACATAGGGGATTATTTTAATAGCAGGCAGCTGAACCACTGCCCGCTATCGCGTTGGTCAGGAGACTTCCCGACAAGCAGGTGGCGACCCAACCCGCCGCATTAGGATGCGACCGCCGGACTTGTCAGAAAGTGCTCCTTTACACAAATCCATGCACAGTGTGCCATGGACCATATGGTGCATGGTACACAGTGCATGAAAGTGCATGGGGATACTACATGTGTCCCCACAAAAGACAGAGGCCCTATTTGGGCCTCCCAAAATCTGTTTCCGACAGTTTTCATGGTGGTCTTGAAAACATGATAAGGTTGCCAAAAAGGGATATTGTAATGCAATGTCGATGC
This sequence comes from Lissotriton vulgaris, assembly GCF_964263255.1. Classification (NCBI taxonomy): domain Eukaryota; kingdom Metazoa; phylum Chordata; class Amphibia; order Caudata; family Salamandridae; genus Lissotriton; species Lissotriton vulgaris. The sequence goes on from NC_141691.1 coordinate 1,575,701,273, forward strand.
CTGCCTCCATTCGGGAGTCCAATTCCAACTGGCGTCCCGCAGGATCACTGATCCTGGAGGAGGCAGCAGTCTTCCCCCCAACTTCTGGTATTGCAATCCGGTGGTCGGACCGAGGGACTGTCAGTGGTCAGACAGCCACCAATGGCCCTTCAATGGAGCCCAGACCACCATTGTTTTGAGCCCCATAGTACCTTGTGATCTATAAATAGATATGTTCAAAAAAGAGCAACATTCTGTGACTAACACATTAGGACACCATGAACAATCTGTTATGCCTTTGCTTATAAAATATTAATCACCTAAAAATACACCTCACACCGCGCCAACTGATGTGACACTGCTAAGTACACTTTGAAACTGTGCTCTTGGTCCGACTAAAGATGCAAGGTGGACACCTTCTCAAGGACACAAGAATAGACACACAAAGTACACGAGGACTTCTACATTAGCAATAGTTTCTCTACCACCATTGGAGCCATGGATTGCACACACTTTTCCATTAGAAACCGTCACAGACATTACACTGTCTACTACAATGCAAAGGATACAGCAACCTAAACATTCACTTGTTATGCGACATAAAATTATGGTTCACTACTTACTCTAACAGCTTACGGTTATTTTGCCATGATGTGTCCATCATTAACGTCAGTAGGCTCTTTCAGCATCCCACATGCAGAAAGCAGATACAAAAACTCCATCATACCAAGTGAGTTTTGCACATATCAGAGCAACTTCTTCCACTATGTCAACCAAACATAACTTCCCAAAGGTCACCTATTAAATTTTGTTTGATTACATCCTGTCATAACCAAACTGTAAAGGGAGAGAGAGAATACGACAGGACTGCTGTTTAAACTCGCTGGATCATCTACAAATTGTGGATATCAAATATAGATGCATGCTCCTCTATTAGGGAATTTGCCATGTCCACCTACTTCAAACCTGGATACACAGTTAACCATGTGACCCCTCCATTGTGTTTCACAGTACATAAACTACTGCAAATCCCCTAAAGCTTCTTGGATGCTGTCACCAAATATGTATTCTATGAATCATTGATTCCACAGCCAGATTATTAAGCTCATGCTCACTCATCACAGTCTACACGGTGGCCAGATAGTCCACAGGCAGAAGGAGGGACCTGGCCATGTTTCTGCCACTTTTTCAGAAATTTCAGAGAAGAGATCTTATTTCTATTGTCGAAGAGCTGCTGTGAACTTCTATTTTACTGTTTTTAATTTTCTAGTGTTTTTAGCTTCCTGTAGAATTTTACTGTGTATGTTGTTAATGGTGGGGGTTATAGTAAGGAATAATTTCCAGATATATTTGCTCCTTGTTATTTTGCACTTTGATGCTTTTTCACTTTCTACAGTCTCTGCTGATGTGACTATGGCCGTTTGAGTAGCCTTTCCTGAGCCCTGCACAATCATAGCCGCCACCAACCTAATAGGAGGTTTGTCTCTCTCCTCTGGTGCAGTCTAGTGTTCCTAATCAGCAGCATAGATATAAACAGGGGTGTGGCACATCCCACAAATGACCTGTCCATCTCTCGGCTACTTTTTCAGCAATTTCAGAGAAGCAATGTTATTCTAATAGGGGCAGTACTGCTGTAAACTGCCTATTTTCCTTCTTGGAATTTGTCTAGTGTTAATGTGTTGCAGGGGCATAATACTATGAGTATTTTGGTGGGGCTTATTGTAGGGACTAATTTCTGTAGATCTATGCACCTTGCTATTTTGTATTTTGCTACTTTTGCATCTCACTGTGATATCAGCTGGTGTGAGCAGGGCCAGTTGCAACCGTTTCCAGAGCCCTGTAAACCTTTAGTGCTCTCCATCTTAGGCTATCACCTTTGCTGTGGCTTATTGTTCCTAAAGCATCACAGATATAAATGGGGGTGCGGCCCATCCACACAAATGTGCATGTGGTGGGCATGCAGATCTTGTGAGAAAGGTGCTCTGAAGGCCAGCCCATCAGTGCCTATATGGCCTGGACAGCACCAGATGACAGGACACCTGATCGTTGTGCTTTGGATATTAGGGTATAACTTGTGTATTCATGCTCACAACTCCTCTCTTTTAATGTTAAGATTAATAATATGACGACCAATGCCAAACTCACACTGAGTAATACTATTTTACCCTTCTCCTGCTTAAGGTGTGACTTTCCATGTTCTGTGGTAACATCGTCAACGCAACCGCAATTAGATGCATCAGGTCCTCATTTTGGTAGAAAAACTCTTTTGATCACTGAAAAGGTGAGTTCAAAATCTATTATAAATTGTATATTCTTTAATGCCAAATCTCTTCCCCAATACAGTATACTAGTATGGCATATCATTCATTATCAAACCCTGGATACTTGTTGGATAATAGAAACGTGTTTCAACAACTCAATCAACCCTGATATAATGATCAGTATCCCCCAAACACCAGGATTATTAAATTAGATCACAAAGATAAGATTAGGGCGGCATAGCCATTAATTTTCATTAAATGTACAGAAGCATGTTCATAGAGTCACATTATTCAGAACAATATAAGATGCTTATCTTTCAAATTGATTTCAATCGCTCATTTTCTGTAGGAGGAGCTTTAATTTATAGACCCTCTAACCCTAAAAAGGAATTTTGCTCTATCATGATGGAACTATCAGCTCCTCGCATCATTAAGTGTAATCATTGTTTGGTTTTAGGAGATCTTAACGTTCTTGTTAATAAAATACAATTTTAAGGATGATTTTGAAGAGGCAGAAGTCTTTCAAAAAGTTATATACCACATTGCAAAAGGTTTCAACATTATTATCATTCAGAAGACCAGAAGACCAAACAGGAAAATGTCTACAGGGAATTCATATTTAAAGGCACTCGTAGAAAGTGAAAGTCGCTACAAAAGTATTGAACATCATTGGAGATGCACTAGATCTAAAAATCATAAAAGTTTGTACAAATCCACATTAGGTAAATACCATAAGAGTATTCAAATGACTTGATGGAATTTCTTTACCATGAGAATTTAAACTAACAAGTCATCCTCTAAAGCAGTTTTTAAAATAGCAAAATTATTCTTTCACCCTTCCACATGAGTTTCCATTCCAGCCTCCTCTGTTCTATGTACTTCCTTGTACTCCACGTTTTCCTAGGTAAAATTAAGAACAACTATAGCCATTCAGCCCCACACTGTGTCGCAAGATCAACCCCACCCAGCATCCAAATGTCAGCTTGTGAAATTTAGGAAAATGGGCCAGATGTATCAAAGGGTTTTACCCATTCTGTCTCTATGGGAAAGTGTGTTCATACATATGGCCCTTTATCATTCATGATTGTGGAAACAAATATGCATTCTATTTTATTGGAGAAGCAATGCCCATTTTATATATATATATATATTTTTTTTAAGTTTTTGAAAACCTTTATTTGAGGAAATGGATGCATACAAATACGGGCCTACAACCCGGGGGCCGGCCACGGAACAAAACTGGAAAGCACCATTATCAATTAAAGGCACGGAGTGGTTAGACGATATTACCTAACGCTGCAAGTCAATGATACTAACTAACTGGAACCACTTGACATAGGATCAAAGGAGGTTAATTTTTATATATTAAAAGAATAAAGAATCAGTTGTATAGGTAGCAACCTGGTGTACGTGGCGGGGAACAAACCAACTGTATCATAGGAGTACAGCCAAAAAGCAATAATCAGAAAGGTCCAGAGCATGCAAAGCATAGGTTCGCTTACAGTTCCTCATTGGTAGTGTCCACGCACGACCACTTGTACCCAGAGACAAACTGAACAGTGTTTCCGTAATAATAAAAACCATCAGGGAAACAGATAAGTTGCAATCATTATAAAACCCAACCCGAGAAATAAGAAAACAAAAGTACTAAAGAAAAAGGGAAGTAGGGGGACTCCACTTTACTGTACCCGCCCCACGGTGGTAATGGCGATCAATAATACAAATAGAGAACGTGCTTGGGGGCGAAGCAACTAATTCAGGATAAACAGAGCCATGGGTACCATATTACATATAATACCTATTCCTCCCCCCCAGTAACTCACCCCGCGGGATTACGCACAGTCGGGGAGATCCAAGAAAAGGACACAAAAGAGCCATAGAAACAAAGAACTATCTAATAGACCCTAATCCACCCGCCCCACCCTGCACCCCTGCAGAAGGCTACGGCATACCCCCCCCAGCAGCGTGCCTGTCGCCCTAATTATGAACCCGAAATATAGATGAGATGATATAGAGAAAAGGAAAAAGAAAGAGAAAAAAGGAAAGCCTGGGGAGAGGAACCATGTAGCAGATGACGCGGCCCCAGCCCCCGCCCACACAAACCATGAGTGTGGCCCAAAACGAAACTGGCAAGTGTTCAGTTATACGTAAATATGAAGGAATCAACAAAGTATCACAATTTGGGGCAGTCACCGATTAGTAGTCCTCCGAAGTAAGAACCGGACTCATCCTAGTCCTTTCTTAGCTAACGTCACGATGTGTGTCGATCCAGTGGGCATAAAACATGGCGATGAGAAAAGGCCGTGGAAAAGTCGCTGGACGATCAATGGAAGCAACCCATGGGACCTCCTCTGCCGATGGCAATGCAGGAGCTGTTCACGGCAGTCGTGTGTACCAGTGTCAATGATCACCAGCGGTTCTACCCGCTCACATATCGGATCATCGCTACCCCAACCAGAAAACGGGGCACAATCAACGACCACCTCGGGCCCATCCGCGTCCTAAAGAGACGACCCGGGAGCAATGGCGGCCATCACATCGTCCTGTACACAAGAGTCCTGGGCCATGGTCATTTTCCAATTCTTCAACGCTTGCAGGACGTCGCCAATCGTGGGTTCGAGCTCACCAGTGCAGGTCCAAGCGGTGCACAAGGGCAAAGAATCGGCATCCCGGGACGTTACACAGGACATGGCACCAGCTGCCATTTTGCGATAATTGCGCCGTCTCTTCGGAATCATCTCCAGGGGTGGGCTCACCAGTAGGGCCCCGGCGGGATCCCCCTCAAGCGCACAAACCGCACCCACGGCGCTAAAATGATGACCACCAAAAGAGGGGGACCCGCCGGCGACACCACTCCGCTAGGATCACTCTCCTCCACCGAGCGATGGAGTCCAGTACGGCCAGGCGGCAACAAAGGGGGAAGCCACCAACACGGCGTCCCCCACCCACAACTTGCCGCACACCACCTCTGGAGTACCGGACGGTAGTCCCAGGCGCGTTCATTTGCCTCCGGGCTCTTCGCACATCGGCATCTTCCGGCCGGCCCCTATCCTCCAACCAAGGCCGACCCCGACACCGTCTCGCCGGCAACTCGCTAAGGGCGAGGCCCCGGTCTCAACCCCGGAGAGGCCGCACTTTCCGGGAGGACGCCGCTGCGGATCCACTGAGTGCCGGATCCACCAGGATGGATGGTAAGTGACTGCGGAGCTTTGCATATAAGTTGTTGTCCTTTTTGGGTAGGATGAGTGACAGGATATTCGAGTTTAGGCAGGTAGGACAGCGGAGCCGAGCTAACGAGCGGCCATCTCGATGTCGAGCTTGGCTCCTCCCCCCCCATTTTATATTTTTGTCATCTCATTCTCCTCTTTTAGAGCCCGGCCAGCAGTGCTTTTTAATGACTCTCTTCAATAGCGAATGTTCTGGCCATGTGAAAACATGCCTACATTATCTCTCTGCTTAAAAAACCCTGGCCGATTGATCAAATTTATTGAAAAATGTTTCAAACATTAGTTATCTGTTTATATGTAGTCAAACAACATATCGGACCCGTGGCAGTCAGGATTCAGGGCAGACCACAGCACTGAAATCACTCACTTATTGTTAGACCTGGCTTTTCCAGCGGGTTTATCCCCAGACTTTTTGCTTTTTAGCCTCCTGTTTTTGACCCTGTTTTTGTTGATTTTCGGACTCTAGGCACTTTACAACTGTTGGTCAGTGCTAAAGTGCATATGATCTCTGTGTAAATTGTGAATATGGAGTGGTGTTTAAATGATTGGCTTGTTTGACTTACTACTAATTCCCTATTACAGTATACTGTGTGTGCCCGGTGCCTGTAAGTCAAATGCTGTGCAGACTCTACTGCCATGTCAACCTGGCAAGTGCACTTGCCAGGCCCTAACCTTCCCGCTTGTTACATGTGAGTCACCCCTAAGGTAGGCCCAAGGTACCCCTGTGGGTAGGATGCAATGTATATGAAAGGTAGGACATGTACTGGTGTGTGGGACATGTCCTGACAGTGAAATACAGTGTATTATATTTTTCACTACTGAAAAGCTATCTGTCCTAAAGGATAAAATGGAAGTTTTTCTTTATAGCATCTTATAAATATAACTTCCCATTGCGACAAGATAGAAGGATTGAGTTTAGTATGCCTGAACTCAGAATATAAAACTGGATCTTTCAGTAAAGATGAGTTTTATATTATGTGGGTATTTTCTTGCTTAACCATCCTGTGTGCCTCTGCTCATTTGTGGTTTGAATGTCTGGCTTTGGATGGACAGGGGATGGGGATGCACATTCACTGTAGACAGCTACCGGAGGGTTGAGGTGGGTCCTGCCTTTCCTGGATGAGTCAGGGCTGGGCTAAATAGGCCTGGGCTGCATTTAGAGTAGGGGGAGGAGATTACCTTGCACCTGAATAGGCCTGGTCTGCCTTACCCAATACTGTTTCCCCCTCCTGCCAGGAAGCTGTACCAGAGAGGGCAGAACTGGTTTGGACTGAGCACAGAGCCTTTCTTCCACATGAGAACAAACAGAAATGCAGCACAAATATTTGGGCCCAAACCTCAGAAAATTAGAATACTTCTAGACTCAAGAGGAACTTCTGCCAAGGAGAAGAGCTGGGAAAGCTGAAGGAGAAGTACTGCCTCTTTGCTGCGTGGTGTCTGGGGTTGGCCTGCAGTGGTTGTTTCTGCCAAGGAGAGGACGAAGACTTTGCTGTGTGCTGTGTATCCTGCTTGAAGAAGTTATCTAAGGGCTTGAAATAGAGCTTGCCGCCTGTTCTAAATTCTCAGGGACACACAGACGTCATCACCAGCTCCCCTCAACTTCCTTGCTGGGAGTTCTGACCTGCCAAGAGGTGCCTGTGTTGCATCTCTGGAGGTTGATCCTGCTGCTGGTAGGTGGAAAAAGAGAAGCAACATAAGAAGTGTGATGCATCCTCACCTGTTCCGGTGCAATACCACCACACCACTGGAGAAATGAACGCAGCTTCTGTCCGCGGCTGGAGAAATTGACACACCGAGTCTCGTGCACTGATCTCCAAAGTCCGAGATCCTCACACCAATTTCGACGCAGGCTCTGCTGTGCGACTGCAAGAACCGACGCACTGTAGGACTGTGGCTGAGATGATCAACGAAGTGCTGTTACAGCTTCAAGAACCGATGCATCCCCGAATCCCTACGCATTGTACCGGAGCGCCAAGTCTACAAGAAAGCCAGAGCCATGTTAAGAAACCGATGCATCACCTCCCCACACAGTAAGAAACCAACACATCACCTCCTCTTCCGTAAGGAATAGACGCATCACTTCCCCTGCATTGCAGTAAGGAACTGACGCATCATCTGCCCTGGAGCAAGGAACCAACGCATCACCTTCCCTGTGGTGTAAGGAACTGATGCATCAGCTTCCCTAAGGCTGTTTTTGCTTATGATTTTGACGCATCCAAGGTACTTTGGGGCTCATTAGGATGACGGGCGGACAAAGTCCGCCCGCCATCCTGTTGAAATTCGGGACCGCCCGCCATTATAGACGGGGTCCCGTGGGGGCATTAGGATGTGCCCGCCACAGTGGCAGGCACATCCTGCATTTATAGCATTGTGGCGGGCGGTGCTCTCTGCACCGCCCACCACATTGCTATAAATGCATTTGCATAAACAAAGCGTCAGGCACCGCGCGGTGTCTGCTGCTTTGTTTATGCAAATAAGGAGGGGTACCACAGGCACCCCCCCATGTGCAGAGCCCACCTCTCCTTCACTCTGGGGGCACGCGGGGGACACCCAGAGTGAAGACCGCATGCCTACGATGATTTCAATCAGCTTTTCATCTCTATTGCAGACAATTCAGAGATAATAAGGAATACATATGTTCAGTGAGTGTCTCAGGTCTATGACCACATAGATGGGGGAAACTGCCTCAAATTAAATGTTGATAAGACCTAATTTATTTTATTTAGTTAGGCTAACTCCATTCAGTCTCCTATATGATGGCCAACCGAGCTTTTTAGACAATGAGGTAGATAACTCTGACATCTCCCTGAGTGCGCTGCTGACAGTTACGGTTTAAACATCAGTTCTCAATATATTTATTTCCATGTCACCAGTGGATTGGGGGATCCAACAAGGTGCACAGAACTTAGCTTTTTAGTCACAAGATGTTTTACAGACCCTCTAATCTGCTCGCGCTTGACCTGCGAAAAAACAGCTGACAGGCAACCCTATCAGTCAATGGAACGCTGAAGTGGTTCCATCTACGGGCACTATTTTGGGTATGCTATCAAGTGTTTCAACATGAGCCCACTACAGTATCTCATCTTCTATATCTGTATTCCCCATTGCTCACTGCAATATCATCGATGACACAGTGCCTTCATTAGCCCGAAGGAAGGTCTATAGCTCTTCCTCTACGAAAAAGGTACATCCACGAGCATTCAGACGCACAACATTAAGGGCCAGATGTAGGTAACCAAATCAGGCACGGCCCGTGCAGGGCGTTATACCGGGGCGGTGACGTCAGGCGGGGGAGGGTCAGGGTGGGGGGTTGTAAAATGCGGGATATGGACCATTACAGGTAAGTACCGAAAAAAAAAAAGAATTCCGTTGCCCATGCTGCATCGCCAAATGTGATGCAGCGTGGGCAACGAAATTCGTTTATTTTTTTTCGGTACTTACCTGTAATGGTCTATATCCCGCATTTTACAACCCCCCACCCTGACCCTCCCTCGCCTGACGTCACCACCTCGGTATAACGCCCTGCACGGGCCATGCTTGAACCAAATACCGGTCGATAAAGGCCGAAAATACTGAATTTCGGCCTTTACTGACCTGTATTTGGCTTTCGCGATGTAGGGGACACAAAAACATCCGAATCGGTAAATTTACTGATTCGGTAAATTTACCGAATCAGATACCTCACTGAATCGGTAAATTTACAGAATCAGTAAATTCACTGAATCTGTAAAGTTTCCAATTCGGTAAATTTACCGAATCGGTAAAGTTACCGATTTGAAAATTAAGAAATGGTAAAAATGACTATTGAGATGCAGGTAACCTCTTAAAAACCGAATTTGCATGAAATTTGGTATTTAAGAGTCGGTATTTACCATGGATTGAAATAAGGTGGTAACCAGGTGCAGGCTATAAAAAAGGTCCCAAAATGCCACAGTTTCACCAGAATGGAGGCATCCTACGTGATTGCGAGGCAGCTACGGCTACAGGCAGAAGGAGAGAGGGTCTGGAGAAGGGAGGAGCAGGTGTACAGGCAGAGGATCACCCTATTCCAGCTAATTGAGCCAGAGATCCTACATAGGTACAGGCTAGACCCCCAAACCATCCTGGACCTTATCAGGGACCTCCACCCACTGTTGGACCACCCAACCCCAAGGGCGCACGCCATCCCACCCCATGTGCAAGTGCTGTGCAGCCTACACCTGCTTGCATCTGGGAGTTACCAGAGTGTTGTTGCTGGGGTAGGTGGGGCGTCCCTGAGCTGTCTGTCCCGTTTCTTTAAGAAATTCCTAGACACCATGTTGCAGAGAATGCTTTACTACATCAGCTTCCCTGCATAAATGTACAGGTGATCTGTGATTCCAAAGACATCATCACGGACATGGTAGCCAAATTTCCCGGGAGTACCCACGACTCTTAGATTTTCCAAAACAGTGGGATCTACGCATGCCTGACAGCGGGGGAATTTGGCGAAGGATACTTGCTAGGTAACACACTGTGTGAAACTCCCTTGATACTTATTGCAAATGGATGTGTTTGTGTGCATGTGAGTAATGTTTTTTTCTTGTTACAAATAGGGGACAGTGCATTTGCCTTCCGGTCCTTCATCCTCACACCCTACCTCAACCCTTCAACACCCAGCCAGAGGAGATACAACAGGGCAAACAAATCTACCAGAGATATTGTGGAGTGCACCTTTGCGTAGTGGAAGAGCAGGTCTCGCTGCCTACATAAAAGTGGAGGGGCCCGCCAGTACACACCATTCATTTTCTGCAAGATGATTGCAGTCTGTGCAATGTTGCGCAACCTTGCGGTTAAGAAGGGCACTGAAGTAGATCTCTATGATTATGAGGACCATGATGACGAGCAAGCAGTGCCTGAACCACACACAGCTGGAGTTGCTGCACCAACTGATGGCAGACACAGATGGGAAGAGATCACACGCAACTTTTTTTAAGTAAGTAAAGAGACACAGACAGGTGGAGTATGCACCCAACGTAGTTTAATTGTGTCAGTACGTAGGTTTCTAAAGCACAAATGTGCAACACAAATTATTTACATTCGATGATGTGAGTCCTGAGTCACTTCCCCATGAAGTAAAATACGCATTTGCGTCCACGCTTATCAGTGCCAGTTGTTTGGTGCTCGCTGTGCTCACTTTGCGTTTGGGCTGTAGCCTCAGTGTGGCACCTGCTGCTCCACCTTGTCTCTACGACAAGGGAGCTTGCCATGCTGCTCCTACTTGTGCTCCCTTCACTCTCTGGCACATCCAGAGCAGCAGTTTGTGCTGTTTGTGCATTTATCAGCGCCTCAAGAGCACTGGTCATCCTGGCCATGCCCCTAGTGAACTCATTACTGTTTTGGGTTAGTCCCTCCTGCATGTTTATGCTTCTCCTTCATAGTAGGGATGTGGCTGTGGCCAGGCGGTTGATGGCTTTATTTTGTTGATGCGCACGCTGCCTTTCCTTGCGCCTTGATGCAAATTCATTGTCTAGTTTGGTGCACAGAAGCTGCACCGATTGTGACATTTCACGCAACCCTGCAGCCATCTCTTTTTTGACATCTACTAGTTCCCTGATGCCCTTTCCTATGTCTCCCATGTTGTTGTTCAGGTTCCTCATTTGGCGTTGGCAAGACATGATGGCCTTTCCATGCATCCTCTGGATTTATACTATGCTCCCCTCCAGGCCACGGAACACACTTGGACCCTCCACACGTGCAGCTGCACAGCTTTCTTGGACTCTGCGGCGTCTTGCACCAGTATGGCCCACCTCTGCACTGGGCTGCAGTGTGGCAGAGCTACCATCCACAGGCAAGGTGTGTGTGTCTTCCCCCTTCATGTGACCTGCTGATGAATCCATTTCCAATAGTGGGGCCACAACATGCCTCCTGCTTGGTTGTGATGCAGGTGTTGTCTCATGCAGTGATGCTGGCATTTGTGGGGATGACAGCAACAGAGGGGATTGTGAACGATCTGGGGACGCCTGCAACTCTGGAGCAATTTCTGTGTCTTGTGAAGGAGGATGGCTACTTGGTGCACCTGTGTCCTGTGATACATTCTGTGCACTTGGACCTGGCTCATGACTCTCATTTCTTTCTGGTGCTGTGCCTTCAGTCTCCTGAGAACGCCTGAGAGATGTGTCACCTGTGGACATTTGAGCGTACATTAGCTAAGCACTACTGTGTCACAGTCACTACAATTAAATCTTTTTCACTTTTGCTTTATTCTGTCTGCAATTATTTCCCTAACTTGCTGGTTGCTGTGCTGTATGACATGGTCTTTCATTTCCTGACTACATGTCCCATGATGCATTGCTCCTGTATGGTGCTAGCAGTACTGGACTGGGGTTCACTTAGCCACAAAGGGTAAAGGTAAGGATGATGGTGTGGGGGGATTGCCTTGCAAGCGTCTTACCGTTTCTGCTTGCACCTCTGGCTGAGGTGTCTACTTCTCCCAGTCCGCAGACGCTGTCAGGTTCTATGGTTGAGGCCACCATCTTCTCCAGATCAGTAAAGGGGGGTGCTGGGTTCTTCCCTCCACCAGTTTTGGTTGCCTGCTTGTGGTGTTCAGCCAATTCTTTTTTTTTTGGCTCCTGAGGTCGTAGTACCTCTTTTTCAGGTCCTCTGTGTCTCTGGTAGTCACTCCAACTGCATTCACTTTGTCAAGTATGTCCAGCCAGAGTTTCCTTTTTGCAGATTCTGCCACAGTGAGGGACTGCCTGCCAAACAGTTTTAGGTACACCTTCAACACCTCCTCAACAAGGACCTGCATCTCCATGCAACTGAATTTCAGTTTCTTCCTCCTCTCTGGCTGTTCTTTGTCTTTGCTGCTTGCCATTTTTCAGATTTAAAAGTGCACAAAACTATTTCTGCTGCTCAGGGACTCTCTGCTCCAACTGCCTCCTCAGAAGCTTCCAATTAGTTGCAGCTGCCTGTGTAGCCACTTCCTGGTAGGGAGAGGGAGGGTGGTGGCACCTGATTAGCTGCCTACTTAAGTTTCATTTTTGTTTGCTTTCCAATTCGGTATTTAACGAATCTGTATTTACCGAATCGGTCTTTCCCAATCATTCCTATGGGCCAAAAGGCCCATAGGAATGAATGGGGAATACCGATTCGGTAAATACCGAATGTCCGATTCCGAATTTTACCGAATCTGTAATTATTTACCGATTTGTTATCTACATACCATTTACCGATTTTAAAATACCGAATCGGTAAAATTCTGTATTTTAGAATCGGTAAATTAGGATTACATACATCTGGCCCTTAATCTCCATATAGGACAGAGAGTCTGCAGTCGGGCTGCCAGTAGTGGGGGCGTGGTCAGATATACCACGAGGGAGGATTCAGATGGAAAGCAGCAAGAGGGGATCCGTCGCTGGCAGACACAGTAGGTCAATCCATGATTCTGTCATGTGAGCCGCGGACTGGAGTGTGTACACCCACAGCAATGTGTGCCAAGAACGCTATGCATCACATAGGCCAATGGTGTCAGCCCAGGTAAATAAACATGCCAAGTGAGTCTGACAACCATAGTGGGGGGCTGCTGAGGTGTCCCTCTTGGGGACTAGGGCTACATTAAAGTCTTCACCCCCAGGGTGGTCCTCTGGGGCAGGGCCATCCAGTAAGGACCGGAGTCCCTGGAGGGTAGGCTGCAGCAGCTGTGGGGGGGCATAACAAGAAATGAAATTATACTGTCTAGTAACCATGCAGCACTCAATCCCTACATACCTCCCATGAGGTTTCTCATGTACTTTGGTCACTGTTAATGGAAGGGACTTGTGCAATAGGAGGGCCACTCCCCTGGAGCCTCTGGCAAAGCCTGAGTGAGAAACCCTATTAGAGCCGAATTGACTCAGAAAGGGGGAATGGGTGCCTAAGAGGTGGATTTCCTGCAACAGGATTACATCTGGCTTGTATTATTTGATATAGCGTAGTACAGCATATCTCTTGATATGGACTAAAATACCATTGGTATTCCAAGAGAGTATTGTGATCATGAGAGTATATGGTGTGATGGAGATGGGACATTTGGGGACTCATCAAGGACATGAATCATCTGTGCACGCAAACCTCAAGCATAGCTATAAAAAAAACCTGCTTTATGGCATTGATGGGCATGCTGAGTGAAAACCTGAAAAGTAATAACAATGTTAGACCAAAGGAACAATCACATCAAGAACAACATAAGTCCTTACCCCCAACTTCCCTCATCCCATGCTACTTCCCATGACGCATCTTTTGCTCAAAACCAAAGGATACCAATATCAAGGAAATCAAAGAAACCACAAGAAAGAAAACTCAAGGGGAACTCAGTGGCAGTTTACCCACCCATAGGACACATACTATGCCTGACAGTGCTCACAGGGACAGTGAAAGCTGTGTTGGACTGCTGTTGGATTTTAACTCCAACACCTTCTCTACTGATACACAGACTGGAGTTAGAATAGAAAATGATACTATTCCAAAATGTGGCCCTTCCCTAAAGCAAGTTGTTGTAACGACTTGCATGCTAAAGGAATGCGTGTTAAGGATGCAAATGCTTTTCGCACTGCGTGGTTGAGGCACGCTTGGTTTAGGCATGTGTGGTTCTGTCCCATAGTATTGCATAAATACAGTGCATTACTGCCCTTTCACTTTGGTGTAGGACAGCACAGCAAAGTGGCTTTCTGCACTGCCCGCACCAAACTCCCATAAATGAGGGCCTTTGTGTCCGAGCTGTGTCAAAAAGTGATGCAACCGAAGCGAAATGTTAACTAGCCATGGCCTCAATTGTCCACTATTACAATAGAGCGAACACTAGAGCAACAATGGCAGGTAAAGCTCATTAAAGACAATGGCACTGCCGCTAGTATAAGGTGTTTTAGCATACATACACACATTCTTGTAAAGTATACACCAATCTGCGAAAATGATAGCCATGTGACTCTGGTTCAGCAGAGGCCACTGTTTGGAGGAGCGCTTGAATGGTCCTCTATCAAGGAACGGAAACGCGATCGATGCTGAGCAGGTTCCTGGGAAGATGAAAGATAACCACAGCTTGTAAACGATGTAATGTAGCTTTTCAGTGGACAGCCTTCAGTTGGAGCACAGCAAGTCCGGCTGTTAGCTGAGACAGCCAGATGGAGCAGTAGCCGTGCGCGTGGAGACCACGAGCCTGCTGGATGCCGTGCATGTCACAAAGTCAGTGCACTCACTGGAGAATTTGCCCTAGGTTTATTTGTGTCTGACCCAGCCATGGCATCGACTCCTTCCTACCCGGCACAGGCCCCATGGTCCTTTCATCGACGCCACGTGGGACCGCACACGGACGTTCGCGAGCAGGGCCGAGAATACCAGCGAGTTCAGGGGGCTCAGCCTGACAAGAAGCAGGCCAAAACAAACCTGCCCTGACTACAGCGGGAAAGAAGGAAGGATGGCCCCCTGGCACGGGAAAATAGCAAAATACGAATTAATAAACACGTCGAGAGGATGCTGAAATGGATAATTTAACCTGACCTCCTTGAAAGCTGTCACAGGTAGCACCAGCTACAAATTGCTGATTTCTGTGCTGTCTTAACAGGGAAGCATTAAAATCAGAGAAATTAGTCCTCAAAAGAGGGATATATACTATTTTGTTGCAATAGACTCAGTTCACATATAGTGAACGTACGTATATACACTTCAAGAAAAAGTGTATGTGGTAAGTCTGTATTTATTTCTTGATTGTTCAAGTGTCTTCTTAAAAAAACATTGGCCAGAGATTAGCATAGCAGAAACATACACATAGCAATGTTTAAATATTGCCACTTTCTATGAAGTTTAACACCTTTTTAGATATCTAGTGAAGGATTTCACACAAACATTCTCATTGTAGCTTAAAGAATAGTAATCACATTTATTAACCACCTGTATCAAGAGAGGGTGAAATAAATCCAATATTTGGCAGAAAATCAAGATTTAGCAAGCCTGAATAGCTAACATGTCTATAAACTGTTTACAACTCAAATATGAAATAGTTATTGTCCATGTAGTAACCAGTATGTAAAGCCTAGCAACATGTTCAAAGTCGGTTCCCACTTTGTTTCAGAGTCACACAAACACTTTGCAAGCACGAGGGTCGGTGTTGTGCCTGTGTGTGTCCACAAGCCTGGCAACTGTTTGTCCCCCTGAATTGAGGACATCGTGTTTTCAATTTCCTCCAATAAAGCTATGAATCTGGCAATTTGCTGGCCCGTTTCAGCTAAACAGAAAGGACAATTTGCAAAAGATCATAGTTCAGGCGCAGTCAGGCGGAGAGGATTGGAAGCGGCGAGCTGGCCGCTATGTTTCCCCCAGTGCAGCTTGCTGTCGCAGTTTGACTGACAAACTGACTTTGCCGAGATGGCCGTGCCCATTCCAGTCAGAGTTTATTGAAGGTGATTTTGATCTTCTCCACGAGGCCTCGGCAGTGGTCGCGCCATCTGTCACCTTGATTGCATCGTGGGGTCTCGGGAGAGAGTGCGATGGCTCGTGATCATTTACAGATTGTGCCGCTTTCGCCTCCATACGGACCACATGCACAGAGCCAGATGGCGAACATACACGCTTATTATAAGTCTTTATCTCTGTGCAGGAAGGAGAGGAGCCATTAGATCTCCCCCAGGAACCCTGCTCTGCTCTCCCCTCATGCTGCTCTCCGGCAAAATACAGTCCTCTTCAGCTGTCACCGTCCTACCTCCGAAAATTAAAAAATAAACAATAATTCTGTCAACTCTGACGCTATTCACACCGACTCGCGGCGCTCTCCAGTCCGCCCCCTCCCCCCACACCCGACTGTCAGCGCTGGGGAGAGCCATGTTTGCAAATAGATCATTAATGTGTTGATTTTGGAAAGGTTGGGACAGGGGGGCTGCTGCCTGGAGTCTCGCGGCGACGTGTTCGCACAATGCTTTGGAGTTCCATAAAAAGGCACGCACGCTGATTTACATGTCACAAAAGTTAGACTTTCACTTTGCTGCCCCCTTCCCCAGATGGAGCAGCAGTGCCAGAAATTATGATACATTCTCCAAGAGATAAACCATGCAAACTTTACTTTTTAAACGAATGTGTTCACTTGTAGCAGAACGTAACTTGTGATAAAATGACACCTAAAAACAACTGGACTGCTTATGTTTTTCAAATAGCATCCAGGATATGCATAAGAACTCTACCCGGGTCAGTAAGGTGGTTACATAGTATGTAGAAAAGGGTTGAAGCTAAATATATACTAATGGCTAGTATGAGACTAACATCAATGGAACAGAGGCAGGGCAATCTGGAGGCAGCCAAATATGTGGTGGCCACACCTGCCAGGATTAAATAATGACTTGGTGCCACCATATATTGACCAATTCTTATTTTAGTTGTTCTCTAGGTCCTCCCCTAAGAATGTTACTTGTCTAAATACTGACAGATGTAGACAAACATGCCCAAAATATGTTCACAAACATTACATATCATGGTACACTAAAACAAACACATGGTAGTGAGCTATTTTTAGGGCTGGTGTTAGCCAAAACCTTTTGATTTTACTGGTTATATTTTTGCAATATGCTTATAGGTGCTTTCTGCCAGCCCTCTTCACCTATTAGTCACACAAGATACAGTACAAACGTGGCTCAAAGACATCAACCTTGACGGCTTTGAACACCAACTCTCACCGAATGCCAAGTCATTTGGTTTCACCCTGGACATTAACCTCACCCTTAAGGAACATTTCGTGAAAAAACAAATCCGACCTGGTACCAGCTATCTCTGCTAAAGAAAGTTAAACTGTTTCTTCCAGAAAGCCACTTTAGAATGGCTGTTTAAGCCCATGTTCTCTTGCATCTGGATGGTGGTAATGCCATCCTCCGTGGCACCCCAGACCAAACTGACACCCCTTGGAACATACCACATGCCTTTTTTTTTAACTCTTTTTATTATTAACATGAGGAAATAGTAATAAGCAATAAACAATGAACAATTGCATGGCATCCATATATCCAAAATAAAGAATATAAATCATTTAACGTAAAAGGAAGAAAAAGGTAAAGCTTTACATAAATGTTCCCCAGATTTTTTCCATTTTACATAATGATCGAATCCCCCTCGTTTTAGCAAGTGCAAGTTCCATATTGCATGTTTCTTTAACCAGGCCCCACCACTCCAGAGCCATTGGTGGGCTCCGCGAGATCCAAACCCGGGCTATAGAATAGTTATTAAGGCTCTCTGGCTAGAGTCCGTCCACCCAACATCACATCCAATACTATGAATACTATCGGTCTATCAAGTTTTTGAGACAGAATTTTAGCGACCCTTCGCCAGAACTCTCCTAGTGCCGGACATTGAAAAAACATATGTTGCAGATCAGCTGCGAATTAATCACATTTTGGGCACCTAGTCAGATCACTAGTAGAAGAATTTAATGACCATTTCCCTATCCTTTCAGGAGTATGATATAATGAACAAATAGTTCTATACTGCTGTAGTCTCAAGTTAGAGGAATGTACCGATTTACAAATACCACTAAGTACAGATGAGATAGTATTAGCAGTGATATTGGTCCCCATTTTCTGACTCCATCGTGCGGCTAGTCTCCCACAATCATCTTTTTTTATACAAATGAAGGATTTTATATCCAGCACTAATTAATGATTTATCTTTAGCCAGATAAATGCAGTCCCATATATCAGAGTCTAATACTGCTATAAGCTTAATAATTCGTATAAAATAATCGCCGATTTCATAATACTTTAACCGCATATTCTCTGTGAGATTATATGAAAGCTTCAATCTGTCAAATGTCGATAACCCATTGGGATCATGCAGATCCCCTAAACTTTAATACCCAAATTTGACCATTGTTTCCCACCCCCATCATGAAAAGTTCCTGGGAACGCTGGATTATCCCTTAAGGGAAGTTTGGGATGATAAAGCAATGTTTTACATCTATTAAGGATAGCCCGGCAAATAAATACAATATCCTGTGCAGTCTTAAATTTGACCCGCTTATAATAGTTTGGATCATTAATTCTGTACGGGAACATAGTAGATTCTTCTCCCAACATAAATACATAGTAGAAACAATTATTCACAGGGCTTAATAAGCTGCGCATACGTCCCAAGAAAGCTGACCAGAAATATAATTTGAAATCTGGAAAATCAAGACCCCCTTGACTAAATGGGAGTTTCAATAACTCTATTGCACGACACACTTTTTTATAGCCCCAAATCAAGCTCCTAAATATACCATCTAGGCGTTTAGAAAATGAATTATTAATACGCAATGGAATGGACCGAAACAAATAAAGACATTTAGGAAGGATCTTTATTTTAATTAAATGTATCTGCCCACTTATACTTAAGGGGACCTTGTGCCATTTTTTAATGAAATAACTGTCTCTTTCAGTAATGATTCATAGTTTAACGCAACTATCTCTTCTAATTTAGCAGAGACTTTGATCCCCAGATAAGTAGCAGTATTACAAACTCCTTGTATAAAAGTCTGTGGTTTATGGTTCACCACTACTTGAGTTTTATTTGTATTCAATCTGTAGCCTGAAACAGCCCCAAATCTCCTTGCCTCCAGAATGATCCCCTTCATTGCTTCCCCTATGTCTGCTGAGTATACTGCAATGTCATCTGCATACACCGTTATTTTAAGGGAATTCAAACCTGAAACAAAAGGAATTATTCTTGATTGGTTTTGGAAACACACTAAGAATGGCTCCATAGACAGGGCAAATAATAAAGGTGACAAAGGGCATCCTTGACGAGTACCCCGCAGTATTAAAAACTTTGACAATTGCAGCCCTGCATAGCTAATTTTTGCGCTAGGATGGTCATACAAGGCTTGTATCCATTGTAGAAACTGGCCTTTAATCCCAAATATTTTTAATGCAGCCCAGAGAAAGTCCCATCCCACTCGGTCAAACGCTTTCTCAGCATCTAATAGTATCATACCTAGTGGGGTTGACTTGATCCTGGCAACATCAAATGCTGTCACAGCCATATTTACATGGGTCGTGGTGTCCCTTCCTAAAATGAACCCATGTTGTTGGGGAGACACCAGGACAGGCATTATCGGTGCAAGACGAGTCGCCAATATTTCATCGAATATTTTCGCATCGGTGTTTATAAGTGATATGGGCCTATATGAACCACACTCGTCAGCTGTTTATTATTATTTTTTTTTAAAAACACGATCTGCGTAATATTCCATGATTTAGGAGCTTTTCCTTCAGATCCAATACGCCTAGCTACCATACTAAGTAGTGGGGCTATCTCCTCAATGCATTTCTTATACAACTCCAGAGGAATTGAGTCCTCTCCCGACGCTTTGCCCGATGGTAAAGCAAAAACTGCCAGTTTAATTTCCGCCAGTTAACAAATTTGATTGTTCATCCTCGATACGGTTCAAGGAACTAGTTTGCAAATATGTATGGATGTCATCAGGCACCGGCCGGTTCTTCCGGGGTATATAGTTCCCTATAATAATTAGCAAATTGTTCGAGTATCTGCTGGGGGCTTTTATAGATCGCATTATTGGGCTCTTTAATAACCTTAACAAAAGTTTTTGCTTTTTCGTCTGCAACTTTATATGCTAATATTTTTCCTATTTTATCACCACCCTCATACTGGGATAGATGGTATGTATTCAATTTAATAAGGCTTTTTTCCCTAAGTGTATTTTTTAAAGCAGATTTAAGATCAACTAAAATGTACCCCAATTCTTCTACCTCTGTTGAACATTGTCAAAGTGCTTCAGCCATTTGTTTTTCTGCTAAAAGTACACTTGCAATAGTTTTATCTATCTCCTCCTTACGTTCATAATTCTGTCTTAATATAAATTGTTGAGTGAAACCCCTAATACTAGCTTTACAGGAATCCCATACCACAATATGTGGGGCTGAGCCAATATTAATTTCCAAAAATTCTTTTAAGTGTGCCTTAAGTTTTAATATAAAACCCAAGTTTGAGAATAAATGCCTAGGGGACGAAAAAAGCTGAGGTCTCTGCTTTTTTGTTGTAATTTTAAAAGAAAGAAGGGTAAGATTGTGGTCAGAAGTGACCCTGGGCAAATCTCCATATGGCTTGTCTCCAAGATACTATCTGATACTCAGGCCATGTCTATACGTGAGCAGAGTTTATGCGCAGCTGAGTAATAAGTATAGCCAATCACATCAGGATATAGTGCCCGCCAAGCGTCTTTTATGGCATGTATTCATCCTATTTCTCTAATTGCAGCCCATGTTTTACGCATCCTCTGAAATGCCCGTCGTCTAGTAGTATCAATATCATAGTTCATGATACAATTAAAATCAACCATTACCACCCGTTCGCCCTCCCATCCCAGCAGCTCCATATTGACCTTGTCAAAAACAGTATGGTCATCTATGTTTGGTCCACACAAAACACAAAATGTATATTTACTACCTTCAACTATTATCTGAGCTTTAGCCCATCTGCCATTTGTATCTGAGGATATTTTACTGATCTCAGCTCTGAACTGTTTATGCTTCAGAATTGCAACCCCTCGTATTGAAGCATTTAACTCTGAGCTAACGACTACGTCTTAGCCTAACTGTTTTAATAAACTCCAGTCTTCATAAGAAATATGGGTTTCCGAAAGTAAGGCTACATGCGCTTTATACATCCTTAATTCTTCAAAGACCAACCTCCGTTTATTTCTACTGTTCAGTCCTGCCACATTCCAGGCTAAACACCTCATTCAGTCCATTCTAATACTTTCTTTTTTCCTTCTTCCTTATTCATTAAAGAAAAGATAACCTTGCCATTAATATTCTCGTTGCACATTTCCCTCATGTTATTTTTACTAGATTTCCCCCCCTCATAAGCTCACCCAACCATCTCCCCCCAACCCCTTTCCACCCTACTGCCCCTTTTCCATAGAGGAGGATTCCTCTGTCTACCCAGCTGCCGTTGGTCTAGGCAGCCATATAGAGTCAAAACCGTGGTGATCACCCCCACACAGTCCCAATACTTTTACGCACTAGCTAGAGCTACATACAGTCACTATTCATACTTAGAAGAAAGAAAATAGAACCCAAGGAAAAAGAAGAATAAAAAAGAAAGAGTCAGCAAAAAAAAGGGGATAAGACCAAATCAAAGCTCCCACTATATCTCCCTCAGTTCACCTAAAAACCCCTTAACAGTTCTATACTATTTAACCATTGTCTAAAATTATTAATGAGGACCATTTATTCTGCTACTTCTCTGTAGCTTCTCCTTGCCATTTGGCCAGTATCTTTTCAGCTTCCTTCTCATCCATGAAAAAATATGTGTGGCCACTCTTAAGTACTTTTAACCGCGCTGGTTCTTGCAGGAAAGCTTGTCCACCAAAAGCCTTAATTGGGTCTAAATACTGTCACAATTTCTAGCGTTTTTCCATAGTGATTTTACTTAAATCTGACCTGACAAAAAAAGTGACAGATTCTGTTGAAACTGGAGTATTAGGGCGAGCCTTCAGTGACACCGCCTGTCTCAGCAAGAAATTTCCCAGGTAGATCAAAAAGGGCCGAGGATATTGGCCTCCCTTATTCCTCTGTACTAACGGTAGTCTATGGACCCTTTGCAGCTGCAAATCCCAGTCCCAGTCAGAGAGATCAGCGAATGCTTTTTGGAATAGTTGAACCATATACGTCCTTGGATCTACCCCTTCAGCCCCCTCTGGGATACCAAAAAGTTGGAGATTTTGTCGCCACTGCAAATTTTCCATGTCTTCCACCTTGGCCTGCAAGCTTATAATCTGAGCTTCATGCTTATTTACAAAATCCTCTGTGCGAGTGGACAAGTCTTCAGTACCCACAACCCTTTGTTGCAGTTCTGACATCTCCTGCGTCAGCCCCCCTAATTTGCCTGCCATCTCATGCAGAGAGTGTTGCATTCTGCCATTATCTTCTCACACCTGTACATAGTGTTGTTGTGCTTCATGTCTTTGTTCATTGAGCATCTGTAATATCAGACCAAGTGACGCATCATCCTTACTAGCCCCAGATCCATCTCTTAGCTCAGTAGCCGGCTGATTCAGATTTAAGCCTTCAGCAATATGAACCGAGCGGGGGGCAGGTGCTACAACTGAAAGTATAGATTGATCAGGGGAGTCCAGCTTCGAGCTATCGAACGCCGATGGAGCAGATGGATGGACCTTCATAAGGTTCCCCTCCATGGGGCTGGTGCCTGAAAGCCGTAGTGCCATGGTCTTACACCCCCCTTTGCCTGCACCCAATTCCGAAAGGAACATACTACATGCCACATCACATTTCACCCAGGGCCGGAAGAAATAATATCATATCACCCACTTCTTAATGAAATTCCATTAGCTTCCCTTGTCAGCCCTCACCATCTTCAAAAGCGGCTGCATCAATTATAAAGCCATCACAACCAGCAACCTTGTCTTTCTTGCAGAGAAGCTTACCATCTTTGGAAGTTTTCCGCACACCTACAACCAGGACACAGTCAAACTGCAGACTAGGAAGTGTTAAAAAAGAAAAAAACAAGACAACAGGCCTTTCCATCTGTGCATACCGGATATAGAACAGCATCCCTATATCCATCAGGACCACCCAACCCTGCTCCAATGTTGGAAAAAGTTGAAGGCTTACCTTATTAAAGAACACTACATCACAATGCATTAACCAGCCACAGCCCAGCTTCCACTCCTATTACTCATTGACGTTCAGCGCGTCTTTGACCATGTATAGAATTCTGCTGCTTTTTTGCTAGGTTTGCACTATAGAAATATGACATACATACAGGCATGTATGCAGGAATATATGTCAAAAGTGACAAAGGAGGCATCACTGGAAAACAATCGAATGCTTCACATCTTCTCCGCTAATGAGAGTTGAGAACTATTTCAAATGGTTTCTAATGAATCAAGTTTCATCATATGAGCATTCCGGCAATTGACTATACAGTAGAAAACTGAAAAAGAAAGCTATCTCTACTAGCTAAATCAAAACAGCAACTAGTTGGAAAACCTTAAAATTATTAGGCTCCTGTAACCTGGTGTCTGAATGGAATCACCTTGAATGTTCTCTATGTATGTGTATTAGATGTCCTGGAAAACACAAAGCAGTTCATTGAGCTAGAAGAACACGTTTGCAACTTGCCAAGTGGTATTTCCAGTAGGGCTGGTCAGTGCCTATGAGGTCCGATATGTTGTTTTACCTCAGCCAAATAATATCCTCAACTTCCCTCACTTGAAGACTTGAAAAACGTCTACATTTACATCACCCATCTTAAATACACTAGCATTATCTAAGTGTCTTCTTGCATCCTGTGAGGCACAGTCCAGAAGCATGTAGTTCCTAATTTAGTCTTGGGGCCTCGAGGAGGTTCGAGGGAAGAATTAGGTGACACTGGACCTGCTCATCTAGAGTTAGATTGACAGCAGAGGTAATGCTCTCCATGTTAGTGACACCTGCCAATACAACTGATATTATTAATCTTCCCAGGAGTAAATATGATTTGCATTTGGAAACATTGAATAGGTGTATGACTTAACTTTGGAGGATAGACCACTTCTTAGTACAAATCATATGATGCCGGTGGAGAGTGTTTTTGGGAAAAAGATGAGATTGATTCCTCAGAAGGCTCCCTTAGTGATTTGTACCTTTAACTTGAGATACAAAGACAATGCTTACTAAACTGCTTCATTTTAGAAGGCTTCAGATGGAAGTTAAGGATGAAATAATGACAGGGATTTGGCAGATATTGTTGAGATTAGAGTGTGGAATATGGTTTTGCATTGAACAGAGAGATCTAGAAGAAAACAACATCCCTAAAGGAAAATGAGTTCTGGGAGTGATCGTCCCTGCATAGTCAATCAAGAGGGCAGTGCATCCAGGTGGATAATAACTGAAAGAGTGCACGTGGTCATGGATAGAAAGATGAAAGTTTGGAAACAGACATTAAGTCATTCAGCTGCACCAACAATTGCCCCACATGGGTCAAGACCAGTGGTTGCTATGAATGAATAAAGAATGAAGAAATTTATTGTGCACAAACCAATGCCCCGAGGCACCTTGGCACTAGCTGAGATAAAAAAGGCAGACTGTAACGATCTCCTATTTCTGTACTAAAAGCCAAGCTTTCTAGGACTTGCTGAAAATGGACAGTGAGGGAGCTGTTTGAAGTTCAAGAGGCATGCTATTCCAAAGAAGAGCTGTGGACTTGAAAAAGCTTCTGCCACCCAATGTGATCCTCCAAAAAGCTTGTAACACCAGATTCTTGATGATGCCAGACAGAAGGTTCCTACTGTGCACGAACCACCTCAGGTTGTTCTTGAAATATGTAGGACCATGTCCGTGAAGGGTGCTGTAGGCCACAGACAGAGTATTAGGGACAATGAGTTGCCTGACAGGCAGCCAAAGCAATTTATTTATGGTCCTTTTTACTGATTGAGTTTTAGGAATTTTTAAGAGAAAATGTACTGCTGTATTTTGCTTTGTCTGAAGCTTCCTCAATGAGCCTATCGGATTATTGAGTTGGAGACTATTACAGTGGTTGAGTCTTGTCAATACAAGAGAAATTACCACTGTCTTCAGTAGTTCGAAGGGTAGATGATTCTACATGTTTTTGATCAGTCTCAGAGAAAGAGAGGACGCAGAGGGGACCTTTTTAACTTGTTCCTTCAGCTTCAGATTGTTATCTAGTAGTACCGCTAGGTTTTTAACCTTTGGTACTGGAGTAGGGAGTGAGCGTAATTCAGATGACCACCAAGCTGGTGACCAAAAAAATGGGTTATTTCTGAAAAGAATCCCCTCCGTCTTGGATGAATTCAATTTCAAACAGTTGTCATCCATCCATAGCCAACCGCACTCATGCAATTCCTAAAAATGTCACTAGCAGTGACCTCATCTTTGGAAAATGACACAACAATGTGCGTGTCATCTGTGTAAGATGCCAGTGATAGGCCATAGTAAATTTATGAGCATGGCCAGTGGTGTAACATACAGGTTAAACATCAATGGGCTCAATGATGGACCCTGCTTAACGCCACAGGGTAGAGAGTAAGGGCTTAAAGGAATCTCCCCATTGCCATCACTTGTTGCCTTTGGGAAAGAAAAGAATGTAAGAGAGAAAGCGTCAGGCCCCTTATCACTAGACTCCATATACGGTCAACCAGCAATGCAGGTTGACCAAATCGAAGGTCGTTGAGCGGCCTAATAGGACAAAGGCAGCATCCCACTCCTGTCCAAAGTTGCTCTAAATTCCTCTGTTGCCACAACCAGTGCGGATTGAGTACTATGAGCTTGCCTAAATCCTAACTGGGTGTCGTCAAGAAGATGGTTGTTGTTGATGAAGGTCGATAACTCCTCGTTCATCCCTTTTTTTCACTACCTTTGGCTGAGTAGGAAAGCCTAGAGATAGGTAGATAACTGTACATGTCCAACATATTAAGATTGGCTTTTTATTTATTAAAGTGGAAGGACTGAGGCTGATTTCCAGTGGAAGTAAAAGACCTCGGTTTAGAACATTACTTCAAAGATATCCATCAAGTGACGTGCCACTCACTCAGCTGCCATGTTCACTATTTTTGGTGGGCACGGATCCCTCAGGAGCGGACTTGATTTTCAGGTAGTTCCACTGTAGGGGCCTCAAAGATCTTGAACCCTATGCTCTCTACGCCTGGATTGGGAGGCTGTGTTATCAGATGAATGACCATGTCGCTGTCACTGAACTTGCTGAAGATGGTTGCCCCCTTCTCTTTAAAAAAAGTGGCTAACGAGTCACAGAACTTCTGGCTGTTAACTGTGGTATTACTTGTTGTGGGTACTGTTAATTATTTTTACAGTTAGAAAGAGGGTTTTATTAGTGTTACTAGCTATTTTAATTTTCTCTGAGCAATAAACTGACTTGGCAGCTACAACAAGTTTTTTTGTGTTTAAAAAGACTTAGTTTGTATCTAGCTTTCTCTAAGGGGACATAATTTTCGGGTGATTTGCATTCTTGTCTGTGACATTCTTGTATAGATGCTCTAAGAGGCTCATCGTACCATGGTTGAGATGTCTTTTTATTATTTTTTTTACCTTTCCTTGACTGGAGCAATCATATCCAAAGCACAGTGAATCCCGTTGATATAGTTCTCCTCCATCTGTTCTACACTATCTGTTACTCTAGGAAGTGAGGACATGAGTAGTGAATTATATTCCATGGGTTGAATTTCATGCCAGGCTCTATTTAGAGAATTTTGATTTACAAGTGCCCAGAATGATTTGTCCTGTGACTGTATCTGCCAGTTCACTGCATGATGTTTAAGCATGGGCGAATTTTGCGAATCTGGCATTCGCGAATTTGCGTATTTGCGAATTCGCAATCCGCAAAATTAGCGAACTCTCGCAAATTTGCGTATTTTTTTTGTGTTTGCAAGGGTTTCTGCCTGTTTGCGAGGGATTTGTACGAGTTCGCAATTGCGAACTTACTTGTCGGCTCGCAACGGTCGCGACTATGTTGTTTCTACGTCTGGTTCATCATCACAGGTACACAGCACCCTCTGTTTCACCACTGCCACCCTCTGTTTCACCCATGCCACCCTCTGGTACATCAATGCCACCCTCTAGTTCATCACTGTAGATTATGGGGGGGGGGAAAGCAAGCACACCTGCCCTGCTTCAACTGACATGAATTAATTTGGGGTGGATTTATTAATGTGTCACTGTTTTAAAATTCCAGTCTGGCACCTGCTTCCTTATCTGTAATTTGCTTTCTGTTGCAGTGCAATTTTTTTTCCCAGGACCTTTGTGACCTACTTGTAGCTATTCTATGAGCCTGCTGTGAGGGTCAGAGCAGGGTCATAGAATAGTTGCAAGTAGGCAACTGAACTCTGGAGGGGCCCCTCAGGAAGCACTACAGGGAATGGTTACTAATGATGAGTTTGAACTTTTGCACCTGCTGAGTGCTTTCAGTTTTGCAAAACTCGTTTTTCTGCAATTTCGCGAGATTCCCGGGGCGCAAACTTGCGCGAGATCGAATTCGGAAGCCGCGAATTCGTGCGAATTTGCGATTTGTTTTTTTTGCGGCGTGTTAGTTCGCAAGGTTTTGTGCATTTTAGCGAGCCGCTTGTAGCGCAACGGCGCGAAGTTTCCCTGAAGGTTGTTCACGGGCGCGGCCATCTTGTTTGCATGACGTATTTCCATTTCCGGGCGCGATGTGTAATCTCGCAAAGTGTGCGGCTCGCCAGTACAATTTTGCGTGTGATCGCGAGGAAAATCTTGCGCGAACTTACTCACGCGGTCGTGAACGGGCGCAGCCATCTTGTTTCTCATTCATTGCTATGGTTCAGGGCATGCTTTCTGTATCCTCTCTGAATCTCTGCCATCCTTTGCTTGTTTGACATTTTTTTAAATCTATTTTACTTATTATCTATCCCTCTATTTTTCTAGCTCTATATTTTTGTGTTTACTGCTACTTTTGGTTAATTTTAAACTACTTGTTTAAACTCTTTTCTTTTCTTCTTCCCTATTCTATTTCTTCTTTATTATTTAGCTTCCTTTCTGCCCAGACCATGGTAAAGGGAGCCGGGAAGCATCCTGAGAAGGGGAAGGGTCCCGCACCCCGTGCTCGGCTCCCGTGCAGGCGTTTGAGGGGGAGACAGTCACAGCCCGGGAGATCTTTAGCGCGGAGAAGGTGGCCGCACTAGTCTTTTATGTCCAGCGCCACCTCCCCAGGACCATCATGGCAGGCGGCAAGATCGCTAGCGGCTACAGGATCCGCGAGCGCCGGAAGCGGTGGGAGAAGGTGTGCCGGGCCATGTACCAACACTCTCGGGTCCGGCGCACCTACAACCAGGCCACCCACCGTTGGACGGATCTCCTGGACCGGGAACGCGATCTGCTCGACCTGCTCGGCCTTGAGATCCCCGGGCTTGGTGAGTAGTAGTAGCTATTTCTTTACTACTCTATTTTCTCCTGCTCTGTGTGTTATTATCTTGCAAATTTTTGTTTTTTACCAAGAGCAAAAATGCTGCTGATTACATTGTAGGTAAATTATATTTCAAAATCCTCTGTGCATTTCAGGTGCACTGCTCTCCTTCTCATTAGCGCTGCTACAATGCCTATTTGTTTTCGATTTTGTGTTCATTTCATTGGCCTGTGAAATTATGCATGAGTGTAGTTTAAAGAACTGCGTAATGCTAGACACTAAGGGTCAGATTTTTAATTACCGGTGCATCCCTGCAAAGTAGCAGGGATGCGCCAGTAATTGTGCGCCACTCCACCACCACCCATGGTGCGCCGTATTTACAATGCGGCGCACCATGGCCTCAAAACGTCACCGAAGCGTTACGCTTCTGTGCCGTAACGGTGGCGCATTGCTGGAGTTGCGTCGCAACGATGGCACAGCTCCAGCAATGCTCTGGGGTGCCCTATCTCTCCCTTGCTGCGTCAAGCCGTAAGTCTGCTTAAAGCAGGCGCAAGGTTTGAGTCACGCATCATTGTCCTCAAAGTGACTGATTGAAATCTTGTAGATTTCCCTCAGCCACTTTTAGGAGGCACAGGAACGCCCTCCCTTGCGCCGGAACGCCCCCTGATGGCGCAGGGCTTTACAACGTGATGCATCTCCCATATGCGTCACGTTGTTAATATACGCCGCACCATGGCGCCTCTTTTGTTCTGCCGCTGCGTCACAAAAGTCACGCAACAATGGAGCAAAAGAGCCACAAGGGTCTTCTAAATCAGCCCCTACAGACTCAAGTCCAGTCCTTCCTTTGTACACCTGGCAATAAGAAGAAATTGTGGTGGTGGATTGATAGTTTGACTATTTTAATGACTGGTTAATGTAGTAGGAAACTTTTTAGTGTTGTCGCTGATCTGCAATCATGATGGACTTTGTTTGTCACTTCACGTGCTGCGGACTGCTGCCTGCCAGTCCTAGGCAAACCTTTTTAGTAGTTTGTTTAGTGAGTTACATAAGAACTTTCCAAGTCGACGGTCCGCAAATCAAGCAATACTAATAACGTAGTAGACCACATGAGATAAGTCAATATATCTAGTGGAATAGTTGTCTATTTGCTATTTCGCCAAAATATTTTGTTATTGTTCTTTTGAAATGTTTGATTTGGTTGACAAATATCATCCATGTTTTTTGGTCTTTCTTTCTTTCATGTTGTACATCAGCTCCCCCCAGGGGCAAGAGGGCATTGGAGGAGGCTGCTGCTGCTGCTGAACAGGATCGGTCAGGCGAGGGCTCCTTTGCTGGCCCCGGTAAGTTTTAATTTTAATATAGAGTACCTATTTTTTCCTAGAGTTCCTCATTCGATTTTTTCGAAATCGTCTTTGATCTTCTTGTAGACTGTATCTAAATTCTTATCCTGCTTCGACTATGACTCCCTGTGGTATTACTAGATTATTCTTATTAGTCTGTCTGTGTAGCTAACTAAGATTGCACATTTGGCAATTCCATTGGACTCCCATTCTAGTCAGCAATAGCTCTATGCACTGAGTGCAGTCCTCTGGGATTGTCCATAATGTCTTTTCAAGTCTTCTAAATGTTTATGCTTTGACAATTGCCAACAATAAAAAGGTGAATGACCACCAAGAAAGAATAAGATACTACTTTACTCTTGGTTTGTATAGGAGGACAATCCATTTTACTACTGTTGCAGGGACAAATCTGCACAAACAGAACTATGGACACTAAATAGTGCATTGTTTATCAATTATATTAGGCGCAGGTAGACTTTCCACATACCTCAGTGATATCAGACTTTGAAGAACCCCCAATCTCCTTACTGACTAGATAGTGTGGCAGAGTCATTTAGCTCCCGAATTCATCGATGATTGATACCCAATGATGATTATCCAACGCAGGACAAGAGTACGGAGTCAGAGTCCAGAAGTGTCAGAGGCATGGACTCATGCTTGCAAATTGCAAAACCTTTTGCTCATTAACTCATGACCAAAAACCACAGAGTCTATTTAAGTTTTAAAGCTTTATTAAAAGTAAAAATATTTATTAAAATCAAGCTTGTCATAAAACATAAACGGTTGATTAAAAATGGAAAAGTGCTTATACTCATTTTTTATTTCACACTTTTATTGTGGGCGAGCTGAGCCCTCACCTGGTTTGAACTTTCATTTTTCTTTTTGTTGCTGAATAATTGGTCCCTTCGTCCTAATGATTTCATCTTAGAAGTGAAGCTTCTGTCTGTTATGAGGAAAATGGTGCATGTTAAAAAGCAAGCATTCATCAGTTGTGCCAAATAATGCTGCAAGACAACACGCTTCCCTGGAAAAAGGGACATTTTTACTTTAGAGTAGACAGTCACAATTTATTAGATTGGTTTCTATATTCACATTTCTTCATTCCTAGACAAAATACTAGTGAGTGGTGTATGTCTATGACATCTAACATTCTTAAATGTACTTTGTAGGTAGAACATCTGGAGCTGGGCCCAGCGCCGAGGTGGAGGGAAGCTCTGGGGAGGAGGCGGTGCAAGTGCCGGACCAAACTGCTGTGCGGGTTGCCACGGTAGTGCCGGGCAGTGGTAAGCTCTTATATTCCTTACTTATTGAGATTGCAGACTGCATAGTGTGCTGCTCCCATTGAGAAAACGTAAGGTTTGTCCAGATGAGAGACATGAAGAAGAATGATTGACATTTAGGGGCCTATTATGATGGCGGACGGACCTGAGTCCGTCTGCCACCATAGAGTAGGAGGGACCGTCTGCAGGGGCAGCGGCGGTCCCTCCGTGGTAATTAGGATGTGACCGCCACCCTGGCGGTCACATCCTGTATTTTTATCATTGCGGCGGGTGCTGCTCGAAGCAGCACCCGCCACAATGATAAAAATGTAAGTTGTGCATTTGCATGAACAAAGCGGCAGGCACCGCGCGGTGCCTGCCGCTTTGTGCAGGCAAATGCAGGGGGGTACCATAGGTACTCCCCATGTGCACCCCCCAACCCCCCTTCACCTCTGGGGACCCGCAACAGGCCCCCAAACAAAAATCCGTATGCCTTTGCACGTCGGAAATGCTGCCGTGTAAAGGCATGTTCCTCCAGACATCCTAATATGGCTGGCGGTGTGTGATAGACACCGCCAGCCATGTTAGTGCTTTTCCGCCGCGGACGGGAGGCGACCGCGGCGGAAAAGCTGCGGACTGAAAAACGATCCCCCAGCCATCCTAATCTGGCGGGGGGTCTTTTTCAGTCCGCTGCGTATTTCCTGTATCCTCCGGGCCGGCGGTGGATTCCGCCGGCCCGGAGGATGCGGGAAATCGCAATCCTAATCTGCCCCATAGTTTGAATGGATGGATGCCTGGATCATGGTACTATCTGACTCTTAGATAGCATATGTGTATCTGGAGAGAGTAGACGGTCACTGGATGAACTAAGAGTTACTTTGAAGAGCATGTAACACCGCACCCGCACGTCCGTCCCAGTGTAGGAAAGGCAAGGAAAAGAAGTTGTAATTTTGTCCGAATACTACCATGAATAGTAGCAGTAGTTTGTATTGCAAGCACAGCATATATCGGCTATTACGATGGCCACTCACTACCTCTGTTAATAAGTTTAGTAGAACTCGGTCATTCATGTGTGGATGTATCACTGTTCACTCAATAAAAAGCAAAGCACCTAAAGTCATCCCATATGGAAGTAAATACATACCATGTGCAGTGATAGATAATCAGATTATTTATCTTCTTCATTTTCCTTTTCTAGTATTCATTGGTAAGGGTGAGCGCAAAATCCGTTCCGCTCGCGGATTTTTGGTAAATCCGCAATCCGCGAACTCCCGCGAATTTACCGAGAATCCGCAAAATCCGCGAGCGGCGGATTTGGGGGGCAAAAGTTCAAGCCTGTTGAACTTGTAACTATTTTAGGATGGCGCCGGCAAGCTGCCAGCGCCATCCTAAAATAGTTACTAAGTAAGCATGGGTGAATTTTGCAGATCTGGCGTTTGTGAATTTTGCGAATTTGCGAACTCGCAATCCGCAAAATCCGCAAATTCTCGCGAATTTTCGGATTTTGTTTTGTGTTCGCAAGGGTTTCTGCCAGTTCGCGAGGGTTTGGTACCAGTTCGCAATCGCGAACTTACTTGTCGGCTCGCAACGGTCGCGACTATGTTGTTTCTACGTCTGGTTCATCATCACAGGTTCCCAGCACCCTCTGTTTCACCACTGCCACCCTCTGTTTCACCCATGCCACCCTCTGTTACATCAATGCCACCCTCTGGTTCATCATCACTGTAGATTATGGGGGGAAAAGCAAGCACACCTGCCCTGCTTCAACTGACATGAATTAATTTGGGGTTAGTTTATTAATGTGTCACTGTTTTAAAATTCCAGGTCTGGCACCTGCTTCCTTATCAGTAATTTGCTTTCTGTTGCAGTGCAATTTGTTTTCCAGGACCTTTGTGGCCTACTTGTAGCTATTCTATGAGCCTGCTGTGAGGGTCAGAGCAGGGTCATACAATTGTTGCAACTAGCAACTGAACTCTGGAGGGGCCCCAGTGAGGAAGCACTACAGGGAATGGTTACTAATGATGAGTTTGAACTCTTGCACCTGCCGAGTGCTTTCAGTTTTGCAAAACTCGTTTTTCTGCAATTTCGCGGGATTCACGGGGCGCGAACACGCGCGAGATCGGATTCGGAAGCCGCAAATTCGTGCGAATATGCGATTTGTTTTTTTGCGGCGTGTTAGTTCGCAAGGTTTTGTGCATTTTCGCGAGTCGCTTGTAGCGCAAGGCGCAAAGTTACCCTCGCGGTCGTTCAAGGGCGCGGCCATCTTGTTTGCATGACGTATTTCCGTTTCTGGGCGCGAAGTGTAATCTCGCAAAGTGTGCGGCTCGCCAGTACAATTTCGTGAGTGTTCGCAAGGAAAATCTCGCGCGAACTTACCCGCGCAGTCGTGAACGGGCGCAGCCATCTTGTTTCTCATTCATTGCTATGGTTCTGGGCATGCTTTTTGTATCCTCTCTAAATCTCTGCCATCCTTTGCTTGTTTGAAGTTTTTTTTGATCTATTTTACTTATTATCTATCCCTCTATTTTTCTAGCCCTATATTTTTGTGTTTACTGCTACTTTTGGTTAATTTTAAACTACTTTTTAAAACTCTTTTCTTTTCTTCTCTTCCCTATTCTATTTTCTTTATTCCTTTCCGCCCAGACCATGGTGAAGGGAGCCGGGAAGCATCCCAAGAAGGGGAAGGGTCCCGCACCCCGTGCCCGGCTCCCGTGCGGGCGTTTGAGGGGGGAGCAGGTCGTACCCCGGGAGATCTTTAGCCCGGAGGAGGTGGCCGCACTCATTTTTAATGTTCAGCGCCGCCACCCCAGGACCATCATGGCAGGCGGCAGGATCGGTGTCGGGTACGGGATCCGGGAGCGCCGGAAGCGTTGAGAGAAGGTGTGCCGGGCGATGTACCACCACTCTCGGGTCTGGCACACCTACAACCAGGCCACCCACCGCTGGACGGATGTCCTGGACCGTGAACGAGATCTGCTCGACCTGCTTGGCCTCGAGATCCCCGGGCTTGGTGAGTAGTAGTAGCTATTTCTTTACTACTCTGTTTTCTCCTGCTGTGTGTTATTATATTGCAAATTTTTGTTTTTTACCAAGAGCAATAATGCTGCTCATTACATTGTAGGTAAATTATATTTCAAAATCTTCTGTGCATTTCAGGTGCACTGCTCTCCTTCACAGTAGTGTTGCTACTACGCTTATTTGTTTTCGATTTTATGTTCATTTCATTGGCCTGTGAAATTATGTATGAGTGTAGTTTAAAGAACTGCGTAATGCTACACACTAAGGTTCAGATTTTTAATTACCGGCGCATCCCTGCAAAATAGCAGGGATGCGCCAGTAATTGTGCGCCACGCCACCATCACCCATGGTGCGCCGTATTTACAATGCGGTGCACCATGGGCCCAAAACGTCACCAAAGCGTTACACATCAGTGCCCTAAAGGCGGCGCATTGCTGGAGTTGCGTCGCAACGATATCGCAGCTCCATCAATGCTCTGGGGTGCCCTATCTCCCCAATGCTGGGTCAAGCCGTACGTCTGCTTCAAGCAGGCGCAGGGTTTGAGTCACGCATCATTGTCGTTAAAGTGAGTGATTGAAATCTTGTAGATTTCCCTCAGCCACTTTTAGGATGCGTTCCTGCGCAGGAACGCCCTCCCTTGCGCCGGAACGCCCCCTGATGGCGCAGGGCTTTACAACGTGATGCATCTCCCATATTCGTCACGTTGTTAATATACGCCGCACCTAAGCGCCTCTTTTGTGCTGCCGCTGCATCACAAAAGTCACACAACAATGGAGCAAAAGAGGCGCAAAGGGGTTCTGATTCAGCCCCTACAGACTCAAGTCTAGTCCTTCCTTTGCACACATGGCGATAAGAAGAAATAGTGGTGGTGGATTGATAGTCTGAGTATTTTAATGACTGGTTAATGTAGTAGGAAACTTTAGTGTTGTCGCTGATCTGCAATCACGATGGACTTTGTCACTTCGGGTGCTGCGGACTGCTGCCTGCCAATCCTAGGCAAACCTTTTTAGTACTTTGTTTAGTGAGTTACATAAGAAGTTTCCAATTCGACGGTCCGCCAATCAAGCAATACTAATAACATAGTAGACCACATGAGATTGGTCAATAATATATCCCGTGGAATAGTTGTCTATTTGCAATTTCGCCAAAATATTTTGTTAGTTATTTTGAAATGTTTGATTTGGTTGACAAATATCATCCATGTTTTCTGTTTTTCTTTCTTTCATGTTGTACATCAGCTCCCCCAAGGGGCAAGAGGAGGACACAGGAGGAGGAGGAAGGTGCTGTTCAGGATGCAGGCCAGGATTGGGCAGGCGAGGGCTCCTTTGCTGGCCCCAGTAAGTTTTAATTTTAATATAGAGTACTTATTTTTTCCGAGCGTTCCTCATTCGATTTTTTCTAAATCGTCTTTGATCTTCTTGTAGACTGGATCTAAATTCTTATCCTGTCTCAACTATGACTCCGTGTGGCATTACTAGATTATTCTTATTAGTCTGTCTGTGTAGCTAACTAAGATTGCACATTTGGCAATTCCATTGGACTCCCATTCTATTCAGCAATAGCTCTATGCACTCAGTGCAGTCCTCTGGGATTGTCCATAATGTCTTTTCAAGTCTTCTAAATGTTTATGCTTTGACAATTGCCAACATTAAAAAGGTGAATGACCACCAAGAAAGAATAAGAAACTACTTTACTTTTGGTTTGGATAGGAGGACAATCCATTCTACTACTGCTGCAGGGACAAATCTGCACAAACATAACTATGGACACTAAATAATGCATTGCTTAGCTTATCAATTATAATAGGTGCTGTTAGACTTTCCACATACCTCAGTGATAACAGACTTTGTAGTTGAACCCCCAATCTCCTTACTGACTAGATAGTGTGGCAGAGTCATTTAGCTCCCCATGTCACCGATGATTGATCCCCAATGATGTCAGAGGCACGGACTCATGCTTGCAAAAATTGCAAAACCTTTAGCTCATCCACTCTAGTCTGGAGGACCAAAAACCACAGAGTCTATTTAAGTTTAAAAGCTTTATTAAAAGTAAACACATTTATTAAAATCAAGTTTGTCATAAAAGTAAACATTCAACTGAAAATGGAAAAGTGCTTAGTGCTGACGATTAATTGGACACATTTCTTGTGGTCGAGCCGAGCTCTCACCTGGTTTGAACTTGATCCTGCTCGTGTTCTTAGAAGTCAAGCTTCTGTCTGTTAGGAGAAAAAGTGGTGCGTGTTAAAAATAAAAAGCAAGCATTCATCAGTTGTGCCAAAAAGTGCAGCAAGACAACAGCCTTCCCTGGAAAAAGGGAAATTTTTACTTTAGAGTAGACAGTCACAAATTATTAAATTGTATACTGTTTTTTTCACATTTCTTTCTTCCTCCTAGACCAAATATTATATAGTAGTGAGTGGTGTATTCTAACATTATTAAATGTACTTTGTAGGTGGAACATCTGGAGGCGGGGCCAGCGCGGAGGTGGTGGCGGCATTGGACGATGACAACTCTGGGGAGGAGGCGGTGGAAGTGCCGGACAATTCTGTGAGGGATAACACGGTGGTGGCGGGCAGAGGTAAGCTATAGATTCCTTACTTATTGAGATTGAAGACTGCAGAGTGTGCTTTCCGCACGGGTGTATTATAAATAAACCAGGTAGTAGCCTCCTCTAAATGTACTTCGACTTAGCTGTGAAGTTTTTGGCGAGAAGAATCCCAATCAGATCTGAGATGAACTTGATGGATGGGATGAACGAAAAGCGAAAGAAGGGTGTAAGTAAGTGTGGAAGGACGAGAAATGTAATGATGACTGGCAAAGAAGAATGATATGTGTTTGCTTGGTCCCCGAGGTGGCTGGGAAGGAAAGAATATGGTATGGTGCTTGGCTGGGTGAATGATGAAGCAAGGGTCGGTGGAAGGAGAACAGCCTGGGTGGGTGAAACAGAAACTGTATGTGTGCATATACTTTGAATGGATGGATGCCTGGATCATTCATGGTACTATCTGACTCTTAGATAGCATATGTGTATCTAGAGAGAGTAGACGGTCACTGGATGAACTCTTTGAAGAGCCTGTAACACCACACCCGCACGTCCGTTCCAGTGTAGGAAAGGCAAGGAAAAGAAGTTGTAATTTTGTCCAAATACTACCATGAATAGTAGCAGTAGTTTGTATTGCAACTGCAAGCACAGCATATATCCGGTTATTACGGTGGACACTCCCTACCTCTCTTAATAACTTTAGTTTAGTAGTAGTACGTCATTCATGTGTGGGTGTATCACTGTTCACTCAATAATAAGCAAAGCACCTAAAGTCATCCCATATGTCATCAAATACATCCCATGGAATTGATAGATAATCAGATTATTTAGCTTCTTCATTTTCCTTTTCTAATACTCATTTGCACTGTAGGGTGAAAGCTAAATTAATTAAGCAGTAGCCCTTTTAACAGAGTATTCTCAGTGGCACCCGTAATAGAAAAGTAAGAGCTTCACCCCCTGCATGTACTGGACCGGTACAGTAACGCAAGTCTGTCTCACTCACCATGGTGTGCGTCTGTTTTTCTCGGGTGCAAGTTCACTGCGCTGGCATTATGCCGGCTTGCATAAGATAACGTACCAATCTTCCAAAACAAGAGAGAAGAAGAAGAATAAGACTGGTGTACTGTCATAGTCGACTGTAATGGAAGTCCTTAGTGCTCGTAGAATTTGTTCCTTAAACTCCCACTAATGTTAGAGCAAGGATGAAGAAGTCGGAGGTTACATAGATACTGTCCTCAATAGTTATGTACTGTGCTTTCAATTTGCTACTTGTACTGTGACTCAACTTTCTGCTCAATCATTTTGTGTTAATCTTAAGGAGCATTGGTTACAGACTATGGGGCATAATATCAAGGGGGTTTATCTCCGCTTTTTTGGCTTTAAAAGCCAAGAAAGCAGAGATAACCTTATCTCCCTATTACCTAGCTGTCGCTAACACCAGTTAGCGACAGCTAGTAGGAGATAGGGACCATCTTAGGCCCCACTTTGCATGTCAGTGATATTTATCACCAATGACATGCAAAGTGGGCGTGCCAAGATGTTAGTGACTGAAAACAGTCGCTAACATCGCTATCTCCTATTACCAACATTTGGAGATATTCGCGCTAAGCGCGAATATCTCCAAAAGCTAACACCTGCCCTGAGCAGTTCTTAGCCATGTTATCCAATGGGAGGTGGATAACATGGCTAAGAGCATTAGCTCGGTAATGCATGAATATCGCTGACTTTTCAGCGATATTCATGCTTTGCGGGGATTTTTATCGCATTTGCGATAAACTTGGTAATACCAAGGTTTATTTGCGGTAAAAATCGCCGCAGCTCAGCGGTAAATTTTTGTCTCTAACCAAGCAATAGCGATAATTATCCCTATTGCTTGGTAATATGCCCCTATGTCTTTCTTTCTTCATATAGTTGCTCCTTCCAAATCCAAGAGACCATCAAGGAGGAGGGAGCTGGCTCGAATGGCCCGGCAACGGAGGCTGGATGCCACTGTCGCTGAATATCGGTGGCTGGTGGCCCTGAAGGAGGAGGAGACGCAGTCTGGTACTACAACAACATCCACTGGGACAGCTGCATCCTCCTCCGTGCGGGCTGCCAGCCAGCGCAGTGCTCCAGTGGTACGGAGTCGGGCTACCAAAGCCAAACGCCACCGCCGAGCAGCAAAGACAGCAGCTGCCCCCCACAGGATTTGCAAGGCACGCCGGCGCCGCTTATGCCTCAGACTGTCCTACCTGGAGCAGGAGGTCCTAAGCTATAAGAACTTGGTGGAGGGCCTCCGCTTCGAACATGCCACCCTCCGCAAGGAGCATGATGCCCTGGCTGCTAAAGTCAACAGCACCCTGCCGTAGTGTCCCTTGCCCCTTTTTTAGAGACTTTTGGGGGTTGGGAATTGGGAGTTGGGTTTTTTGGGTACTTTTGAAGGACAATCGTTGGGGTTAGGGAGGGTCTTGCGGGAGATTATTTGTTTAGGGCTATAAAAATATACTTTTTGAAACTTTATCTGACCATACCTGTTTTTTACTGCTTTTGAGTCTGGTGGGTGGGGGTTTAACAGTAAGTTTGTTTTCCTGAACAGTCCCAGGACTTTAGTAGTACTACCGTCAATCTCTCGTCTCTCCTAATACTCCATTATACTACCTCCAACCAAACGCTTATCTTACCTGTAATTTGTGTTT
Organism: Lissotriton vulgaris; assembly: GCF_964263255.1. Lineage (NCBI taxonomy): Eukaryota > Metazoa > Chordata > Amphibia > Caudata > Salamandridae > Lissotriton > Lissotriton vulgaris. The sequence continues at coordinate 1,575,740,439 of NC_141691.1, forward strand.
GAAAGTAGGGCTAGGCCCAGGGCTGGCTCCACGGGAAATGGCGATTAAGGTTGGCAATCCAGGGCGGATGAAATTTCCTCCTCATTGCGGTGGTACTAGTGGTGTGACACAGTGGCAGTTGCATGGCTATGGAAAAAAGAAAATGAAACCTGGTTTGTCCTTACTGTAGCATTACAACGGTACTATAGAGAATATAGCAGGTGACAGTACACTAGACTAGAACAGTGCCACAATGTAGCCTAACAAATGGTAAAGTATTGATAGTATAACTTGTACTTGTGTAGGATTTCTTTGACATTGGCTACTACTACAAGAAATAATACTGAAGCTGAGTAAGTCTAGAATATATCCTCGGATTCCTTCACCAGCCTGTTGCTATGACCTTATCCTCCCCAGCAAGTGTGTGGAATTATTGATGTCATTTAGTCACACATCAAGCAAAACCACACAGCCCGGGGGAAGAGGGTTAGGGTTTGTAAAATGGATGGGAATGGGGGTTTCTTTTTGGGTAGGTTTTGTTGAGAGAAAAAAAAAAGCACAGCATAGACAAACAATAATTGAACATAAAGACATTTTTGGGTACAAAGCTAACCATAAATCTTTTACGTGACATAAAGGAAGTGCATGCACTACTGAATGCATTGTTACTGAAAAGTAAGTAGTACTTTCGACAACCGTGAATGACAGAATGTGACAGTACAGGGCTACATTAAATTAGGTTTAAAAAATAGCCGAAGTAAAACCTATAGAATGGCTGTAGGGATCAATTTAGAAGCAGAGAGAGATCCAAGAAATGCAGTCACACTCATAGAAGAAAAGAATGGATACTGTGTCTGTCTGTATGTTGTTGTAGTTGTACTCCTGTTGAATTTGGTAAGTAAGTTGCATGCAGCAAACAACTCCTCTTATTAGCGGCACTCCTCCATTCCAGCTGATGCTTCGTCCATCAATGTTGGTGACCAGAAGACACCCTGTCCACTGCCTGCCTGGCGGATGCTGAATTGCGGCTCGCTAATGTGAAGCCTGACTCCATCCTTTTTTCCCCATTGCACAGACTGAAACCCGGCCTGTAATTATTGAACGAAAAACAGCACTGATAAATGAATATAAGTTATGTACGCTGTGTAGTGCAAAAAGTCACACTTTGATTTTCCTAATAGACAGTACAACATTTTTGAAAGTGCGTACTCTGTCTGAGTCACCTTTTGAAGGATAAATAAGTATGGGCAAATTAATTTAGCGGATCTTTCCCCTCAAGCTAGGTGTACTGTAAACTGTGTTTTAGAACAAAATTAGACCTTCTCAGCAGTGCTCCCACCCAGACCCTAACTAAAGCCAGTTGCAAAAATGTAGAAGACCCCCAATCAGATCTCAAAAAACGAGGCCTAGCAGAAAACTGGTGACAAAACGTACTTCGAAAGTAAAAGTAGGCCCAAATACCCCCTTACCCACCGTGGATTGTATTCAAACCACTTGCAAGCAAGCAAAAGTATCCATAGCCAGCATTGCTCCAAGACTCGAAAACTCCCCCACCCAAACACATGCAATAGAAATACTGCTAACCCTAATGAGCCCTAAGTTAAGAATAGTGGCAGAGGCTTTCTTTAACTATGCCAAATCCCACCTTTCCCACCATGGATTTTCTTCAAATGACTTGCAACCAAAATTACACATTCTCACGAGTGCTCTAAGACCCCAGAACTCAGTTGCCAAAATGTAGAACACCCCAAAACACATGCAATCCTGCTGCTAGGGCTAACCCTAACGAACCCTAAGTTACAAAAAGTGCCAAAAGGCTTTTCCTTAAGGATTTTGTCCCAACCACTTCTATCCGGTATTAGACCTTCCCAGGAATGCCCCAAGACCCGCCAACCCACCCGCCAAAAAGCACAACACCCCCAAACAGCCCAAAAGGAAAATCTCATACTTACAATACTTCTCGGCCTTCGGTCCAAACGCGCTGTGCAGCTAGGCCATAACTCCCGTTTTCCAGCACGGATTTCCTGAAAAGCAAATGCAATCAAGATTAGACTGTCCCAGCAGTGCTCCCAGACCCCAAAACTCACCCACAAACACCCGGAACCCCCCCAAAGAGCACCTCAAAGGCAAGCAAGTCAGCAAAAACACAAAGAAATTTCCGCCTCCGATTTGGTCCAAACCACTTTTATACGGTATTAGAGCTTCCCAGCAATGGCCCCAGAGCCGTCAACCCAAGAGAAAACGAGTAGAAGACCCCCAAACAGCCAAAAAGCAAAAGTACAAAAATTGGGACTTAAGTCATTTTTTTGCCAATTTCCCAAATCACTCCGCGCGCGCTCTGCAGCTAGGCCCTAACTACCCTCTGCCACCATGGATTTGCTTCACACCTCTTGCAAACTAAAGTATCCATAGCCAGCAGTGCTCCCAGACCCCGAAACCCACCCACAAACACCAGGAAGCCCCCCAAACAGGCCCCCGAAAACGCTACATTGAGCAAAATGTCAAAAATAGCAAAAAAACATTCAGATTGGATTTTGTCCCAACCACTTCTGTCCGGTATTAGACCTTCCCAGGAATGTCCCAAGACCCGCTAACCCACCCGCCAAAAAGCACAACACCCCCAAACAGCCCAAAAGGAAAATCTCATACTTACAATATTTCTCGGCCTTCGGTCCAAACGCGCTGTGCAGCTAGGCCATAACTCCCGTTTTCCAGCACGGATTTCCTGAAAAGCAAATGCAATCAAGATTAGACTGTCCCAGCAGTGCTCCCAGACCCCAAAACTCACCCACAAACACCCGGAACCCCCCAAAGAGCACCTCAAAGGCAAGCAAGTCAGCAAAAACACACAAAAATTCTGCCTCCGATTTGGTCCAAACCACTTTTATCCGGTATTGGAGCTTCCCAGCAATGGCCCCAGAGCCGCCAACTCACCCGCAAAGAAGTAGAACACCCCCACAAGTGCTGAGTCTTTCTTCATTGGGCGTAATCCAGCCCTCTGCTTTGATGGAAATAGGAGTCTGAAGGAGGAGGATAGAGGAGCATGTTCTTCTGAACTTGTGAACCTGAGGAATGCAGACTGCGACACCTTCAAATCACTAAGCAAACAAGTGAAGACAGTTCTGCTGATGGGCTTGTTTTTTGATTAGGTGATTAAAGTTTGAATTATATTAACTGTGCACAACAAAGAAAGACAGACACACAGGAATAAAAGTGAATAAGGACGAAAAAGAAAGTTATTGATTCATTGTCTCATTTTCAGGGCTCTGTGTCAGGGTCCAGGAATAAGAATAAGGCTTCGTCATCATACTCTGCGAATTCAGGCAGGGTGAGCTCAGTGTCACCTGACAGAGAAGAAATTCCCTCATCTACGTTGCTGTCCACCTCGTCTTCATCCGGCGTGCTTTCTCGTACTCTGTAATCTGGTGGTATGAGGTGCTGATTCATCTTGATCATTGTTAACCTCTCCACATTTTTGGGCGAGAGGCGGCTCCGTTTGGGAGTTACAATGCCACCAGCAGCACTGAAAACACGTTCAGAAGACACGCTTGCGAGTGGGCAAGACAAGTAGTTTAAAGCCAGGTTGGAGAGCTGGGGCCACAATTCTTTTTTCCCATGCCAATACGCCAATGGTTCAGCATTAACATAGACCTCTGTTGAGTCATTCAGATAGTCCTGCACCATCGACTCAAGGTCCTCCAAGGTTCCTCCACTTTGCTTAGCTTTTGCTGTGACCTTTTGAGAACCAAACCCAAGCCGATTTAGCCAATCCTCTTCAGCATCCAATGTTACTGTTGTGTCTGGTGCAGATGATCCGGTTGCCGGTGTCTTTAACGGCTGAGAGGTCACTTGTGCAACAGCCACAGGTGCAGAAGTGGATTGTTTTGACTGGGGATGGCCTGCTGATGCTGATGCTGATGTACTGCCTTTTCCATCAATTTTCTGCCGTTCTCTTTCAAACCTCTTGGCTGACAAGGCTAGCCAACGTTTGTACTTTGTAACATCTTCATCAGTAAAAGGAAAGAATGCTCGGCCTGCCAGCGCCCTTTTGTAGCGTGGATCCAGAATAGTTGCACAAATGTAATGCTGGTCTGAGTGGATCATTTTAAGACGTTCATCACCTTGTAGGCGCTCTAATAATTTCTCCGCCAAAACAAAATTTTCTTCATCTTTTTGAAACACAGAAGACACCTCCTTCAGTTGGTGCTCCAGCATGTACAACAATGGGATAGCTTTTCCCAAATTACAGTCCTCCTTGCTGACTGCACGCGTGAAGACCTCAAAAGGACGAAGCATGCGTGTCAGGCTTTTAACTATGTCCCATTGCGCCGCACCCTTCCTCAGGTCCTTCTGAGCTGTACCCTGTTTTAAGAAATAGTGATCGAGTACCGTATACTGCTCATACAGACGCTCAAGCATGTAGAAGGTTGAGTTCCAAAGTGTTGCCACCTCCTGGATGAGTGCTTTCACTGGCATTCGACGTTCATGTAGCTGGCTCATCAGATGCTTCCGGGCCTTAAAAGAATGTCTGAAATGGTTGCACATTTTTCAGCAGGTGTCCACTACCTCGTACGCTGGACTGTCTTTATCACTCAAGAATTTTTTGACAACCAGGTTTATACAGTGTGCCAAACACGGCACTCTGAAATACTGACCCAGCTCCAAGGCCTTAACTACATTGGCGCCATTTTCCGTGGAAACATAACCAATCTGGCGTTTTTTTGGGGACAGCCAGTCAAGGACCTTTGTGTTAAACTCATCCAAAATGTTTTGTGCTGTGTGACGTTTCTCCAAACCAAACATGGCTAGTGTTGCATGTTTCCGAGCAGCTTTAAAAACTTGGTCCGGGTCAACACCTGCGTTTAGCTTTGCTTTAACTCCTGAAAAAGAGACCCAGTGTGCAGTGATGCACATGTAATCAGTGCCTGCGCCACTGGTCCACATGTCTGTTGTCAGATGTATAGTGTGAACAGCACTCTTCTGCAAAGCTGCCCCAATCACCTTCCCATGGGGCACAGGGTCAGAGCTGATTTGCATAAAGCCATTATCTGACCCAGGGTGGTGTGGAGTGCAAAAAACGATGGATTTAGGCCCAGATCCTTGTACTGGGGTGAATGTAAGACATTGATCTACATTCTGTCCATCAAATTGTTTTTTGTAATTTTCTCCCTGAGTGTACTGGGGTAGCTCAGACGTGGGTCCCAGAGCCTCCACACCACTGGAGTCAAGCTAGCCGGGCTGATGAGAGGTGTTACCTCGAAACCGGTCCGGTCCTCGGATGCTTGATTCCGGTCTGGGAAAGATATGGCTGTTGTAGTTCGGACTGGACTGTTCCCATGGGGCACAGGGTCAGAGCTGATTTGCATAAAGCCATTATCTGACCCAGGGTGGTGTGGAGTGCAAAAAACGATGGATTTAGGCCCAGATCCTTGTACTGGGGTGAATGTAAGACATTGATCTACATTCTGTCCATCAAATTGTTTTTTGTAATTTTCTCCCTGAGTGTACTGGGGTAGCTCAGACGTGGGTCCCAGAGCCTCCACACCACTGGAGTCAAGCTAGCCGGGCTGATGAGAGGTGTTACCTCGAAACCGGTCCGGTCCTCGGATGCTTGATTCCGGTCTGGGAAAGATATGGCTGTTGTAGTTCGGACTGGACTGTTCCCATGGGGCACAGGGTCAGAGCTGATTTGCATAAAGCCATTATCTGACCCAGGGTGGTGTGGAGTGCAAAAAACGATGGATTTAGGCCCAGATCCTTGTACTGGGGTGAATGTAAGACATTGATCTACATTCTGTCCATCAAATTGTTTTTTGTAATTTTCTCCCTGAGTGTACTGGGGTAGCTCAGACGTGGGTCCCAGAGCCTCCGCACCACTGGAGTCAAGCTAGCCGGGCTGATGAGAGGTGTTACCTCGAAACCGGTCCGGTCCTCGGATGCTTGATTCCGGTCTGGGAAAGATATGGCTGTTGTAGTTCGGACTGGACTGTTCCCATGGGGCACAGGGTCAGAGCTGATTTGCATAAAGCCATTATCTGACCCAGGGTGGTGTGGAGTGCAAAAAACGATGGATTTAGGCCCAGATCCTTGTACTGGGGTGAATGTAAGACATTGATCTACATTCTGTCCATCAAATTGTTTTTTGTAATTTTCTCCCTGAGTGTACTGGGGTAGCTCAGACGTGGGTCCCAGAGCCTCCACACCACTGGAGTCAAGCTAGCCGGGCTGATGAGAGGTGTTACCTCGAAACCGGTCCGGTCCTCGGATGCTTGATTCCGGTCTGGGAAAGATATGGCTGTTGTAGTTCGGACTGGACTGTTCCCATGGGGCACAGGGTCAGAGCTGATTTGCATAAAGCCATTATCTGACCCAGGGTGGTGTGGAGTGCAAAAAACGATGGATTTAGGCCCAGATCCTTGTACTGGGGTGAATGTAAGACATTGATCTACATTCTGTCCATCAAATTGTTTTTTGTAATTTTCTCCCAATCACCTCCAGCACATCTTCATGTAGTGCTGGAACCGCAACTCTGGCAAAATAGAACCGGCTAGGAACCTTCCATTTAGGGCAGAGCGCTGCCACTAATTCTAGAAAACCAACACCTTCTACAAAAGAAAAAGGGAGAAGGTCCAGAGCTAGCATTTTAGCCAGCTTAGTGTTATACAGATGCGTCAGTGGGTGGTTGTGTTCATATTGCGCTTCTGTAAACAACATCTTTTTAATGTTGCCCTGGACCAAGAATTTACGGGATGATGATGATGATGATATCTTCGACCCAGTTACGCTCGCTGATGAACTTTTTTGCATTGGTGTCTCACTCTCTCCCACACTCTTAGTGTGGCTCACATGGGGTGTGCTGCTGACAGGGGTACTGGGTGTAAGTGAAGTGTTATACACGTCTTCTTCCTCCTCGGCATCATCAGATGAAACAGCATTACGTGCAATTCGGGCTTCCTTGATCGCCTGTAGGTGCGCAAACCATTTGACAGCGTGCTTTCTTTCAGGATGACCTCTCTGGCCTCTGGTACCATAGTTGGAACCAAACTTACCACGACTAACTGCCAACTTACAAATGCTACAAATGGCAAAGTTTTCCTTTTTTGGGCAAACACTAAAGAAGTCCCAAACTGCGGACTTGAAATATCTTTGGGGGCCGGAGGAGGCGGCGATACTGGTGGTGGTGGTCCTGCTGCTAATGCCAGATGAAGTGGAGGATGTGGATTGCCGAACTTCAGTACGTTTTGCACTTTCACCACCACTAATTGAGGTCGAGGTGGATGGAGGTCCCTTCTGGCGACTAAGAAATACGGAAGCGGTAGGTGTTGGTGTACTAGTTAACTCCAATGATTGTGGTGTTTCTTCCATTGCCTCCTCGTCGACAACATCATCACGCTCAGCAGCTTCTCGGGCTAGGGTCAAAATGTATTTTTGCTGCATGCCCGCTGGGGCTGCAGTGACCTTTATGATGACTGCGTCGTCGTCGTGAGAGTCTTCATCAGCAGGAGTATCCGCCACTTCTTGTTGAGCCTCATCACACTCCATAACTATGAGTCTTTCGACGACCTTCCTTTTACGCTTAAGTACCTTTGTCAGATCATGGTGTGCCTCACTCTCAGACGGCCGTGGTGGTTCCCAATTTTCATCCAGTTCATCAGATGGAGGTGGGCTTGAAGAAGATGTAGACACCCCCCTTGATCTTTTCCTTGCTAGGGATGTGGAAGACAATGAATGATCATCAGGAGGAGTGGCTTTCTCAAATGATACCTCGGCTTGATTGTCGATTTCCTGATGTGCCCCTACTTCGGGAGGAACAACTATTGTGGGCACTTGTGACCCTCCAAGCACCTCTGCTTGCGCATCTCCTTGCGCTGCCTCTCCTTCCACATGTACTTGGGCTTGTAATTGCACATGTGGTTGTTGTTGCGGCTGTGGTTGTTCAACACTTGTCAGATGAGTTACAACAACCTGTGTTGATTCAGGGACATTGCTGCTACTTTCTTGCGATGAGCCAACATCACTGGTCGATGGTGATTGAAGAAGTACACTGACTGCCTCTGCAGCACTCAAGGGCTAGGACTTAAGTTGGCGTGGTGGTGGTGGTGGCAGCACTGAGCCCAATGGAGCGGGGGTGCTGCTCCCAGCTTGGTCCCCAGCAGATCCCGCTGCTGCTGCAGGCGTACTTTTTTTTTTACTCCCAAAAAACGCGGCGGCCGGCACACCAGCCTCCTTGGTAACTTGCTTCTTCTGCTCCTTACTGGCAACTTTCTTGCTAGAGGAGTTACGGGGAACTTTTTTTTGGGGCCATCTTCTTCAGAGCAGGTCAGAACAGCAGGCCGCAGTTGCACGAGTTGCAGAGTTGTCTGTGGCCAGACGTGACGTCGCATGACGTTATGCTGCACACACACCGCTGCAGGACTTCTTCCTGGCACTGGTGGTTCTCTTGAGTCTTGTGTACCTAAAAGCAATGGAAGACAGAGGAACATCAGTTCAGTTATACACCCCCAAAAAATCGAAAAAACACAGAAAAATCAGCACAATCCCATGCCCTCTATGATGTTTAAATTCAAGACACCCCACAGAAAGACTAGGCCCTTGCAACACTCACTACCCCTGGTGAAAAGGCCACAACAACAGGCCAAAAAAACGAAAATCACAGAAAAATCAGCACAATCCCAAACCATCCAGGCCCTCCATGATGTTTAAATTCAAGACACCCCACAGAAAGACTAGGCCCATGCAACACTCACTACCCCTGGGCATAAAGGTTGAAAACCAGGCAAAATGGTTGCAGGCCTAACAACACTGCCTGCATTCAAAATGGCCACTTGCCTCCCAGGACATGGCCTGCCTGTACCAGCACTCAAAATGGCCCCCACCCACATGGCCTGTCCTCATGAACACCCCAAAAAATCGAAAAACACAGAAAAATCCGCACAATCCCAAACTATCCAGGCCCTCCATGATGTTTAAATTCAAGACACCCCACAGAAAGACTAGGCCCATGCAACACTCACTACCCCTGGTGAAAAGGCCACAACAACAGGCCAAAAAAAAAAATCACAGAAAAATCAGCACAATCCCAAGCCATCCAGCCCCTCCATGATGTTTAAATTCAAGACACCCCACGGAAAGACTAGGCCCATGCAACACTCACTACCCCTGGTGAAAAGGCCACAACAACAAGCCAAAAAAATGAAAATCACAGAAAAATCAGCACAATCCCAAACCATCCAGGCCCTCCATGATGTTTAAATTCAAGACACCCCACAGAAAGACTAGGCCCATGCAACACTACTACCCCTGGGCATAAAGGTTGAAAACTAGGCAAAATGGTTGCAGGCCTAACAACACTGCCTGCATTCAAAATGGCCACTTGCCTCCCAGCACATGGCCTGCCTGTACCAGCACTCAAAATGGCCCCCACCCACATGGCCTGTCCCCATGAACACCCCAAAAAATCGAAAAACACAGAAAAATCAGCACAATCCCAAACCATCCAGGCCCTCCATGATGTTTAAATTCAAGACACCCCACAGAAAGACTAGGCCCATGCAACACTCACTACCCCTGGTGAAAAGGCCACAACAACAGGCCAAAAAAACAAAAATCACAGATAAATCAGCACAATCCCAAGCCATCCAGGCCCCTCCATGATGTTTAAATTCAAGACAACCGACAGAAAGACTAGGCCCATGCAACACTCACTACCCCTGGTGAAAGGCCACAACAACAGGCCAAAAAAACGAAAATCAGCACAATCCCAAACCATCCAGGCCCTCCATGATGTTCAAATTCAAGACACCCCACAGAAAGACTAGGCCCATGCAACACTCACTACCCCTGGGCAAAAAGGTTGAAAACTAGGCAAAATGGTTGCAGGCCTAACAACACTGCCTGCATTCAAAATGGCCATTTGCCTCCCAGCACATGGCCTGCCTGTACCAGCACTCAAAATGGCCCCCACCCACATGGCCTGTCCCCATGAACACCCCAAAAAATCGAAAAACATAGAAAAATCAGCACAATCCCAAACCATCCAGGCCCTCCATGATGTTCAAATTCAAGACACCCCACAGAAAGACTAGGCCCATGCAACACTCACTACCCCTGGGCAAAAAGGTTGAAAACTAGGCAAAATGGTTGCAGGCCTAACAACACTGCCTGCATTCAAAATGGCCATTTGCCTCCCAGCACATGGCCTGCCTGTACCAGCACTCAAAATGGCCCCCACCCACATGGCCTGTCCCCATGAACACCCCAAAAAATCGAAAAACATAGAAAAATCAGCACAATCCCAAACCATCCAGGCCCTCCATGATGTTTAAATTCAAGACACCCCACAGAAAGACTAGGCCCATGCAACACTCACTACCCCTTGTGAAAAGGCCACAACAACAGGCCAAAAAAACGAAAATCACAGAAAAATCAGCACAATCCCAAGCCATCCAGCCCTTCCATGATGTTTAAATTCAAGACAACCCACAGACAGACTAGGCCCATGCAACACTCACTACCCCTTGTGAAAAGGCCACAACAACAGGCCAAAAAAACGAAAATCAACACAATCCCAAACCATCCAGGCCCTCCATGATGTTTACATTCAAGACACCCCACAGAAAGACTAGGCCCATGCAACACTCACTACCTCTGGGCATAAAGGTTGAAAACTAGGCAAAATGGTTGCAGGCCTAACAACACTGTCTGCATTCAAAATGGCCACTTGCCTCCCAGCACATGTCCTGCCTGTACCAGCACTCAAAATGGCCCCCACCCACATGGCCTGTCCCCATGAACACCCCAAAAAAATCGAAAAACACAGAAAAATCAGCACAATCCCAAACCATCCAGGCCCTCCATGATGTTTAAATTCAAGACACCCCACAGAAAAACTAGGCCCATGCAACACTCACTACCCCTGGTGAAAAGGCCACAACAACAGGCCAAAAAAACGAAAATCACAGAAAAATCAGCACAATCACAAACCATCCAGGCCCTCCATGATGTTTACATTCAAGACACCCCACAGAAAGACTAGGCCCATGCAACACTCACTACCCCTGGTGAAAAGGCCACAACAACAGGCCAAAAAAACAAAAATCACAGAAAAATCAGCACAATCCCAAACCATCCAGGCTCTCCATGATGTTTAAATTCAAGACACCCCACAGAAAGACTAGGCCCATGCAACACTCACTACCCCTGGTGAAAAGGCCACAACAACAGGCCAAAAAAACGAAAATCACAGAAAAACCAGCACAATCCCAAGCCATCCAGCCCCTCCATGATGTTTAAATTCAAAACACCCCACAGAAAGACTCGGTGCACCCACCACCGAGTACTCCTGGGCAAAAGGCCCCAAAACAGCCCAAAATTCGAAAATTCCAAAATTGTAGTTGCAGCAACTGTAATGCCCCAAACAAACTTACTTGTGAAATTTCTAATCCAAAAGTGATCCAAAGAAAGTCAAAAAAGCCTAAAATCCAAATATCCAGCAGCATCCACAAAAAGTAATCCTTCCAGCTCCAGATCCAAATGAAAAGTGACCAGGAGATGGAAAAAGCACTGGGAGGAGCCTGCTGGACAGGAACAGGAAGTTGAAGACTGTGGGGCACTTGCTTCCTCCCACCCCCCCTCCCCAAAATGGACTCCTCGCAAAAAAAGTGCAGGTAAATGTCAACCTGAGGAGTTATTCAGATAAAAATCATAATTTCCAGAAGGTTTATGCTGCTTGCTGGTGGATTTCTTGTGCAGAATTGCAAATTTTGTATTTTCGAGAGTGCGAGATTGTTGCTGCTCGCCGCATCTATAAGCTCGCAATTGCGATACGTGATCACGGCGTACTCGCGTTGACAAACTCTCGCTGTGCAAGTTGGCAAGCTGCGATGACGTGATCGCGCTCGCCAAATTCCCGCGGGATCCCGCAGCAAGATCCAAAATGGCGCAGCACTTGCAAAATATCGAGAAAAACAACTTGGCAAACGGTGAATGACGGTAAGTAAACGTTGCGCGCCGCAAAATTGTATCAACAAGAAAAAAAAATTCGCTGCGTGCGAATTTGCGGATTTTCGGTAAATACGCGAGCGTTCGCGGATTGCGAATTTACCGAAAATCCGCAAAATCCGCGAGCGTAATGGATTTTCCGCCCATGCTTATTACTAAGTTAGCTTCAACAGGAAGCACTAATAGATAAAATAAAGCAGGTGCTCGAGCACCTGTTTTATTTTATCTATTAGTGCTTCCTGATGAAGCTAATTTAGTAACTATTTTAGGATGGCGCTGGCAGCTTGCCGGTGCCATCCTAAAATAGTTACAGGATGATGGGCACTGGCAGGCAGCTCACTCAAGGGACCCCTGCGCTCTTCGATGTGATGGCAAAGTTAATCAGCCCCCCCAAAAATGTGAGTTATGTCGAGCCTGGGTAGGTGTGCGTTCTCCCCATATCTATCGTCGAAAATTAGCTTTGATGCTTGTTGGAGGCCTTTGCATTATTGACTTTCACAAGCTCAATCCCTGTGCAGTTCCTGTGACCACGAGCTTCTCTGATCCGTGCCTGTCCTTTTATGCACACAAAAGGCATGGAACTCGCATATAAGCCTCGCCCGTTTGGCCCTGCCCCTCACACTAGCGATGTGCACCGTTTTCCCGCCCGGCCTTTACCCACACAATCCGCAAAATCCGCAAATCCGCAAAAATTCGTGGATTTTGCGGATCGCGAATTCGCAAATTCGCAAATTCGTGAATTGCGAATTTGTAAAATTCATCCATGCTTATTCATTGGCACTGTAGGGTGAAAGTTAAATTAATTAAGCAGTAGCCCTTGTAACAGAGTATTCTCAGTGCCACCCGTAATAGAAAAGTAAGAGTATCACCACCTGCATGTACTGGACTGGTACAGTAACGCAAGTCTGTCTCACTCATTATGGCGGGTGTCTTTTTTCCTCGGGTGCAAGTTGACTGCGCTGGCATTATGCCGGCTTGCAGAAGTTAACGTACCAATTTTGCTAAACAAGAGAGAAGAAGAAGAATAAGACTGGTGTACTGTCATAGTCGACTCTAATGGAGTGAGTCCATAGTGCTCGTAGAATTGATTCTTAAACTCCCACTAATGTTAGAGCAAGGGTGAAGAAGTTGTAGGTTAGATAGATACTGGCCACAATAGTTATACGCTGCACTTGCAAGTTGCTAGTTCTACTGTGACACAACTTTCTGCTGAATCATTTTTTGTTAATCTTAAAGAGCATTGGTTACAGACTATGTCTTTCTTTCTTCATATAGATGCTCCTTCCAAACCAACCCGGAAGGAGCTGGCTAGACGGGCCCGGCAACGGAGGCTGGAGACCACTGTCGCTGAATATCGCTGGCTGGTGGCCCAGGAGGAGGGGGACACGCAGTCTACCACAACATCTACCGGGACAGCTGCATCCTCCTCCGCGCTCCCTGGGCCACCCACACGGCGCAGGTCTCCAGCGGTACGGAGCCGGGGTACCGCAGCCACCCGCCACTGCCGAGCAAAGAAATCAGCTTCCCCCCACAGCAGGTGCAAGAAACGCATGCACCGCCTTTCCCTGAGAGTTTCCTACCTCGAGCAGGAGCTGCTCAACCCGAAAAGCCTGCTTGAGACCCTCCGCAATGAGCATTCTGACCTGGCCCGGAAATTCAACAGCAGCAGCCAGCAGTAGGAGGAGACTGTCCCTTGCCCCTTTTTTAAAGACTTCTGGGGGGTGGGAATTGGGAGTTGGGTTTTTTCACTTTTTTGGACTTTTCACGGACATTCGTTGGGGTTAGGGAGTGGGGGTGGGTTGGGTCTTGTGGGAGATTATTTTTGTCAGGGATATAAATATACTTTAAACTTTATCTTAGCATACGTGTTTTTTTTACTGCTTTTGAGGCTGGTGGGTGGGGGTTTAACAGTAACATTTGTTTTGGTGACACTTAAGTGGCATCTTGATTCTAGTTGTGTAATTAATTGCCCAAATGTTTTCAAAACTAAGTGCCTCTCACAGAGTAAGTGAATTCAATAGTCCTAGGACTTTACTAGTACTAGCGTCAGTCTCTCGTTTCTCCTAATACTCCATTATACTTCCTCCCACCAAACGGTTATCTTACCTGTAATTTGTGTTTGGAAATAGGGCTAGGCACAGGGCTGGCTGCACGTCAAATGGCGATATGGCAATCCTGGGCGGATGAAATTTCATCATTGCGTTGGTACTAGTGGTGTTACACAGTGGCATTTGCAGCATCTGAAAAAAAAGAAAATGAAACCTTGTTTGTCCTTACCGTAGCATTAGAACGGTACAATAGAGAATATAGCAGGTGACAGTACACTAGAACAGTGCCACAATGTAGCTCAACAAATGGTAAAGTATTGAAAGTATAACTAGTACTTGCGCTGAATTTCTTTGACATTGGCTACTACTACAAGAAATAGTACTGAAGGTGAAGGACACAGCAGCGTAATAATTTGCCACTTCTAGGAGGAGGATGTTCTTGGTGACCTATCAAGTTGATGGCGGCATGGCACACATGGAAATCTGCTTTCATTTGCCAATAGTGACTGAGTATGAAGCTGAGTAAGTATAGAATATATCCTCGGATTCCTTCACCAGCCTGTTGCTATGATCTTATCCTCCCCAGCAAGTGTGTGGAATTATTGCTGTCATTTAGTCACACATCAATCAAAATCACACAGCCTGGGGGAAGAGGGTTAGGGTTTGTAAAATGGATGGGAATGGGGGATTTTGGGAAAGTTTTTTTGAGAGAAGAAAAAAAAAGCACAGCATGGACAAACAATAATTGAAGATAAAGAAATCTTTGGGCACAAAGCTAACCATAAATCTTTTAAGTGACATAAAGGAAGTGCATGCACTACTGCAGGCATTGTTACTGAAAAGTAAGTAGTACTTTCAACAACCGTGAATGACAGAATGCGACAGTACAGGGCTGCAGCGTTTTCACTTGCCTATCTCTGCACTCAGAGAAACACTTCTTACATTAATTTAGGTTTAAAAAATAGCCGGAGTAAAACCTATAGAATGGCTGTAGGGATCAATTTAGTAGCAGAGAGAGATCCAAGAAATGCAGAGTCACTCTCATAGAAGTTCACAGCATGAACATTACTTAAAAAATAATTAGAAAAGAATGATTAATGTATCTGTATGTTGTTGTAGTTGTCCTGTTGAATTTGGTAAGTAAGTTGCACACATCAAACCATTCCTCTTATTAGCGGCACTCCTCCATTCCAGCTGACGCTTCGTCCATCAATGTTGGTGACCAGAAGACACCCTGTCCACTGCCTGCCTGGCGGATGCTGAATTGCGGCTCACTAATGTGAAGCCTGACTTCATCCTTTTTTTCCCATTGCACAGACTGAAACCCGGCCTGTAATTATTGATGGAAAAACAGGAAGTGATATTAGAACACCACTGACGAATAGATATAAGGTGTACGCTGTGTAGTGCAAAAAGTCACACTTTGAGTTTCCTAATAGACAGTACAATATTTTTGAAAGTGCGTACTCTGTCTGAGTCTCCTTTTGAAGGATAAATAAGTATGGGCAAATTAATTTAGCGGATCTTTCCCCTCAAGCTAGGTGTACTGTAAACTGTGTTTTAGAATAAAATTATACCTTCCCAGCAGAGCTCCCACCCAGACCCTTACTAAAGCCAGTCGCAAAAATGTAGAAGACCCCCAATCAGATCTAAAAAAACGAGGCCTAGTAGAAAACTGGTGACAAAACGTACTTTGAAAGTAAAAGTAGGCCCAAATCCCCCCTTACCCACCGTGGATTGTATTCAAACCACTTGCAAGCAAGCAAAAGTATCCATACCCAGCATCGCTCCAAGACTCACAAACCCCCCCCACAAACAGCCCCCCACCCAAACACATGCAATACAAATACTGCTAACCCTAACAAGCCCTAAGTTAAGAATAGTGGCAAATGCTTTCTTTAACTATGCCAAATCCCCCCTTTCCCACCATGGGTTTTCTTCAAATCACTTGCAACCAAAATTACACATTCCCACGAGTGCTCTAAGACCCCAGAACTCAGTTGCAAAAATATAAAACACCCCGAAACACATGCAATCCTGCTGCTAGGGCTAACCCTAACGAACCCTAAGTTACAAAAAGTGCCAAAAGGCTTTTCCGCATGGATTTTCTCCAAACCAGTTTTATCCAGTATTAAACCTTCCCAGCAATGCCCCAAGACCCGCCAACTCACCCGCAAAGAAGTAGAACACCCCCACAAGTGCAGAGTCTTTCTTCATTGGGCGTAATCCAGCCCTCTGCTTTGAGGGAAATAGGAGTCTGGAGGAGGAGGATAGAGGAGCATGTTCTTGTGAACTTGTGAACCTGAGGAATGCAGACTGCAGCACCTTCAAATCAATAAGCAAATAAGTGAAGACAGTTCTGCTGATGGGCTTGTTTTTGTGATTAGGTGATTAAAGTTTTAATTATATTAACTGTGCAAAACAAAGATAGACAGACACACAGGAATAAAAGTGAATAAGGACGAAAAAGAAAGTTATTGATTCATTGGCTCATTTTCAGGGCTCGGTGTCAGGGAACAAGAGTTCGTCCTCATACTCTGCGAATTCAGGCAGGAGTAGGTCAGTGTCACCTAACAGAGAAGAAATTCCCTCCCCTAAGTTGCTGTCCTCCTCGTCTTCTTCCGGCGTGTATTCTCGTACTTTGTAATCTGGTGGTATGAGGTGCTGATTCATCTTGATCATTGTTAATCTCTCCCAATTTTTGGGCGAGAGGCGGGTCCGTTTGCAGGTTACAATGCCACCAGCAGCACTGAAAACACGGTCAGAAGACACGCTTGCGAGTGGGCAAGACAAGTAGTTTATAGCCAGGTTGGAGATCTGTGTCCACAATTCTTTTTTCCCATGCCAATACGCCAATGGGTCAGCATTAACATAGACCTCTGTTGAGTCATTCAGATAGTCCTGCACCATCGACTGAAGGTTCTCCAAGGTTCCTCCACTTTGCTTACTTTTTGCTGGGACCTTTTGAGAACCAAACCCAAGCTGAGTTAGCCAATCCTCTTCTTCACCCAATGTTACTGTTGTGTCTGGTGCAGATGATCCGGTTGCCGGTGTCTTTAACGGCTGAGATGTCACTTCTGCCAAAGCCACAGGTGCAGAAGTGGATTCTTTTGACTGGGGATGGCCTGCTGATGCTGATATACTGCCTTTTCCTTCAATTTTCTGCCGTTCTGTTTCAAACCTCATGGCTGACAAGGCTAGCCAACGTTTGTACTTTGTAACATCTTCATCACCAAAAGGAAAGAATGCACTGCCTGCAAGCGCCTTTTTGTAGCGTGGATCTAGAATAGTAGCACAAATGTAATGCTGTTCTGAGTGTATCATTTTAAGACGTTCATCGCCAAGTAGGCGCTCTAATAATTTCTCTGCCAAAACAAAAGCGTCTTTCTTTTCTTTATCTTTTTGAAACATAGAAGACACCGCCTTCAGTTGGTGCTCCAGTATGTGCAACAATGGAATAGCTTTTCCCAAAACACAGTCCTCCTTGCTGACCGCACGCGTGAAGACCTCAAAAGGACGAAGCATGTCTGTCAGGCTTTTAACTAGCTTCCATTGCACCGCATCTAGCCTCAGGTCCTTCTGAGCTGTACCCAGTGTTAAGAAATACTGATCGAGTACCGTAAACTGCTCATGCAGACGCTCAAGCATGTAGAAGGTTGAATTCCAACGTGTTGGCACCTCCTGGATGAGTGCTTTCACTGGCATTCGACGTTCATGTAGCAGGCCCATCAGATGCTTCCGGGCCTTAAAAGAATGGCTGAAATGGTTGCACATTCCACGCCAGGTGGCCACTAACTCGCACGCTGGACTGTCTTCTTCACTCAAGAATTTTTTAACAACCAGGTTTATACAGTGCGCCAAACACGGCACTCTGAAATACTGACCCAGCTCCAAGGCCTTAACTACATTGGCGCCATTTTCCGTGGAAACATAACCAATCTGGCGTTTTTTTGGGGACAGCCAGTCAAGGACCTTTGTGTTAAACTCATCCAAAATGTTTTGTGCTGTGTGACGTTTCTCCAAACCAAACATGGCTAGTGTTGCATGTTTCCGAGCAGCTTTAAAAACATGGTCCGGGTCAACACCTGCTTTTAGCTTTACTTTAACCCCTGAAAAAGAGACCCAGTGTGCAGTGATGCACATGTAATCAGCGCCTGCGGCACTGGTCCACATGTCTGTTGTCAGATGTATAGTGTGAACAGCACTCTTCTGCAAAGCTGCCCCAATCACCTCCAGCACATGGTCTCAGCACCAGGATACCCTTTCCGGTGACAGCTGCGCTTAACAAGCATTAAATACATTACATTACATGTAGTGCTGGAACCGCAACTCTGGCAAAATAGAACCGGCTAGGAACCTTCCATTTAGGGCAGAGCGCTGCCACTAATTCTAGAAAACCAACCCCTTCTACAAAAGAAAAAGGGAGAAGGTCCAGAGCTAGCATTTTAGCCAGCTTAGTGTTATACAGATGCGCCAGTGGGTGGTTGCGTTCATATGGCGCTTCTGAAAGCAACATGGTTCTAATGTTGGCCTGGACCATTTTACGGGATGATGATGATGACTTCTTCGACCCAGTTACGCTCGCTGATGAACTTTTTCGCATTGGTGTCTCACTCTCTCCCACACTCTTAGTGTGGCTCACAGGGGGTGTGCTGACAGGGGTACTGGGTGTAAGTGAAGTAGTGTTTGATGCTTCTTCCTCCTCGTCATCATCAGATGAAACATCAACGTTTTCTTGACTTGCAATTCGGGCTTCCTTGATCTCCTTTAGGTGCGCAAACCATTGGACAGCGTGCTGTCTCTTAAGATGACCTCTCTGGTCTCCGGTACCATAGTTGGTACCAAACTTACCACGACTAACTGCAAGCTTACAAATGCTACAAATGGCTATGTTTTCCCTTTTTAGGCAAACACTAAAGAAGTCCCAAACTGCGGACTTGAAATGTCTGTGGGGGCCGGAGGAGGCGATTCTGGTGGTGGTCATGCTGCTAATGCCAGATGAAGTGGAGGATGAGTATTGCCGAACTTCACTACGTTGTGCACTTTCACCACCACTAATTGAGGTCGAGGTGGATGGAGGTCCCTTCTTGCGAGGAAGAAATATGGAAGCGGTAGGTGGTGGTGTACTAGTTAACTCCAATGATTGTGGTGCTCCCATTGCCTCCTCGTCGACAACATCATCACGCTCAGCAGCTTTTCGGGCTAGGGTCAAAATGTCTGTTTGCTGCATGCCCGCTGAGGCTGGAGTTACGTCTATGATGACTGCGTCTTCGTCGTGAGAGTCTTCATCAGCAGGAGTATACGCCACTTCTTGTTTAGAGTCATCATCACACTCCATAACTATGAGAGTTTTGACGACCTTCCTTTTACGCTTAGCTACCTTTGTCAGATCATGGTGTGCCTCACTCTCAGACGGCTGTAGTGGTTCCCAATTGTCATCCATATCATCAGAAGGAAGGGGGCTTGAAGAAGATGTAGACACCACCCTTGATCTTTTCCTTGCTAGGGATGTGGAAGACGATGAATGATCATCAGGAGGAGTGGCTTCCTCAAATGATACCTTGGCTTGATTGTCGATTTCCTGATGTGCCCCTACTTCGGGAGGAACAACTATTGGGGGCACTTGCGCCTCTCCATGCACCTCTGCTTGCGCATCTCCTTGCGCTGCCTCTCCTTCCACATGTACTTCGGCTTGTACTTGCACATGTGGTTGTTGTTGCGGCTGTGGTTGTTCAACACTCGTCAGATGAGTTACAACAGCCTGTGTTGATTGAGGGACATTGCTGCTACTTTCTTGCGATGAGCCAACATCACTGGTCGATGGTGATTGAACAACTAGACTAAGTACCTCTGCAGCACTCAAGGGCTTGGACTTAAGTTGGCGTGGTGGTGGTGGCACTGAGCCCAATGGAGCGGGGGTGCTGCTCCCAGCTTGGTCCCCAGCAGATCCCGCTGCTGCTGCAGGCGTACTTTTTTTTTATTCCCAAAAAATGTGGCGGGCGGCACACCAGTCTCCTTGGTAACTTGCTTCTTCTGCTCCTTACTGGCAACTTTCTTGCTAGAGGAGCTACAGGAAACTTTTTTTGGGGCCATCTTCTTCAGAGGTCAGAACAGCAGGCCGCGGTTGCACGAGTTGCAGAGTTGTCTGTGGCCAGACGTGACGTCGCGTGACGTTATGCTGCACACACACACCGCTGCAGGACGTCTTCCTGGCAATGGTGGTTCTCCTGAGTCTTGTGCACCTAAAAGCAATGGAAGACAGAGGAACATAGGTTCAGTTATACACCCCAAAAACTCGAAAACCACATACAAATCAGCACAATCCCATGCCATCCAAGCCCTCAATGATGTTTAAATTCAAGACACCCCACAGAAAGACTAGGCCCATGCACCACTCACTACCCCTGGGCATAATGGATGAAAGCGAGGCAAAAAGGGTGCAGGCCTGAGAACACTGCCTGCATTCAAAATGGTCCCTTGCCTCCCAGCACATGGCCAGGGCCTGCCTGTACCAGCACTCAAAATGGCCCCCACCCACATGGCCAGTCCCCATGAACACCCCAAAAGATCGAAAACACAGAAAAATCAGCACAATCCCCTGCCAACCATGCCCTCAATCATGTTCAAATTCAAGACACCCCACACAAAGACTAGGCCCATGCACCCCTGAGTACCCCTGGGCATAATGGATGAAAGCATGGCAGACTGGGTGCAGGCCTATGGCAAAACAAAGCGCACTGCCTGGCTTCAAAATGGCCCCTAGACCCCCGCCACATGGGCAGGCCCGGCCTGCACCAGTCTTCAAAATGGCCACCACCCACATGGACAGGCCCATGAACACCCCAAAAAATCGAAAAAGCACACAAAAATCAACACAATCCCATGCCATCCATGCCCTCAATATGTTTAAATTCAAGACACCCCTCAGAAAGACTAGGCCCATGCACCACTCACTAGCCCTGGTCAAAAGGCTCCAACAACAGCCCAAAAATCGAAAAAAAACACAAAAATCACCACAATCCCATGCCATACATGCCCTCAATGATGTTTAAATTCAAGACACCCCACAGAAATACTGGGCCAATGCACCACTCACTAGCCCTGGTCAAAAGGCCCCAACAACAGCCCAAATATCGAAAAAAACACAAAAATCACCACAATCCCATGCCATACATGCCCTCAATGATGTTTAAATTCAAGACACCCCACAGAAAGACTAGGCCCATGCACCCCTGAGTACCCCTGGGCATAATGGATGAAAGCATGGCAGACTGAATGCAGGCCTATGGCAAAACAAAGCACACTGCCTGGCTTCAAAATGGCCCCTAGACGCCCACCACATGGACAGGCCCGGCCTGCACCAGTCCTCAAAATGGCCCCCACCCACATGGACAGGCCCATGAACACCCCAAAAATTAGAAAAAACACCCAAAAATCATCACAATCCCATGCCATCCATGCCCTCAATCATGTTCAAATTCAAGACACCCCGCAGAAAGACTAGGCCCATGCACCCCTGAGTACCCCTGGGCATAATTGATGAAAGCATGGCAGACTGGGTGCAGGCCTATGGCACAACAAAGCACACTGCCTGGCTTCAAAATGGCCCCTAGACCCCCACCACATGGACAGGCCCAGCCTGCACCAGTCCTCAAAATGGCCCCCACCCACATGGACAGGCCCATGAACACCCCAAAAAATCGAAAAAACACACAAAAATCACCACAATCTCATGCCATCCATGCCCTCAATGATGTTTAAATTTAAGACACCCCACAGAAAGACTAGATCCATGCACCACTCACTACCCCTGGGCAAAAGGCCCCAACAACAGCCCAAAAATCGAAAATTCCAAAACTGTAATGCCCCAAACAAACTTACTTGTGAAATTTCTAATCCAAAAGTGATCCAAAGAAAGTCAAAATGGCCTCAAATCCAAATATCCAGCAGCATCCACAAAAAGTAATCCTTGCAGGTCAAGATCCGAATGAAAGTGACCATCACATGAAGAAAGCACTGGGAGGAGCCGGCTGGACAGGAACAGGAAGTTGGAGACTGTGGGGCACTTCCTTCCTCCCCCCCCCAAAATGGACTCCTTGCAAAAAAAAGTGCAGGCAAATGTCAACCTGAGGAGTTATTCTGATAAAAATCATCATTTTCAGAAGGTTTATGCTGCTTGCTGGTGGATTTCTTGTGCAGAATTGCAAATTCTGTATTTCGCGAGTGCGAGATTGTTGCAGCCTGCCGCATCTACGTGTTCGCAATTGCGAACTCTCGCGATGCGTGCTGTGCAAGGTGGTAAGCCGTGATTACGTAATCCCGCAGCAAGATCCAAAATGGCGCAGCACTCGCAAAATATCGAGAAAAACAACTCAGCAAATGCTGAATGACTGTAAGTGAACACCGCGCGCCGCAATATTGTATCACCAAGCAAAAAAATCCGCCGCGTGCGAATTTGCGGATTTTCGGCAAATTCGCGAGAGTTTGCTATTGCGAATTTACCGAAAATCTGCAAAATCCGCGAACGGAACGGATTTTACGCCCATGCTTAATGATGTTCCATCCAAATCAGAGGAAAATATGTCAAATACAGGGATAGTTGGAAAATATACTGTCAAGCATATGTCCAGCACAGTGGGTGGAACCACTGGTTCTTAAAGATAGCCCAAAACAGGCCAAGGTATCTTGGGGCATATTATCAAGAAACAGCGATAAAATTATCGCCTCTTTAGTGGCAGAAAAGTGCTGCTAAAGTGGTGATAATGGGCTTGATAATATGCCCTTGTGAATTCCCAAAGAAGCCCATGTTCTGGTGTGAACATGGGCTTCTATGGGAATTCTCAAGGGCATATTATCAAGCCCATTATCGCCACTTTTCCTGCCGCTAAAGCGGCGATAATTTTATCGCCGTTTCTTGATAATATGCCCCTAGGACCCTTACTGAGTCAGAGTCTAATTTGTTTTTCAAATGGAAATTACAATCTTCCAATACTGGGAAGTTAGAATTTAGAAGAAGGGAAGATCTGGGGAGGAGGAGCAGAAATACCCCCATTCACAGGAAGAGAAGTGCTAAGACAAGGATAACTCACCCCTTGAGCATTGACAATGGTAACAGAATTGACACAAGACCTTTGTGAAAGGCAAATATTGCATGGGTACATTTATACTCACTTAGTGATGTCTTGAACAAGTTGTAATTTTACCAGATATATCATCAAATTGTACCATAGAACTCTTAGGAGTGAGTGAATGGTCTTTCACAGTGCTACTGTCAAAGATTGTTCTTCTTCTCGGTAGGAACTGCGTACTTATCTTGTTGGATTACTTTTGGGCACATATGCTGGACCTGTATAAAAGCCCATAGTCCCCCCTTTTTGGTTAAGCTGTAAAAGATTGTCATGTTAGAGAAGGAAGACATGCATAGCATTCACCCTCAGACAGTGGCAGAGGTGAGTTGGAAAAATTATATACTTGAGACACTCATGAAGATGACATTATACTGTATAGCAGCATTTATATAGTGCTTTGTACACCGGTTGAGTCAATAGAATTATTTCCTAATGGATATGGTTGGAAACGTGTGGGTTGTAATTTGTCCTATGTGGAGGTATTAGGTAATGTGTATGAGGTTACAACCAGTGCCTCGAACATAACATTGCAGACTGACAGCTATGTCTAAGCATTGTATTCTGTAGAGCCGAGAGAATTTACTATCAGGTGTGTATGTGGGCTCCCCTAATAATCTTCTGTCTGCATCACATATTTATGTTGATTGAAAGAGCCCAGCATTAGATGCTCTCTGGAATTCCGACATTTTTCAATTCTTTTTGTTTAGGGAATTGAGGTCCAGTGCTTACCCATTGGAGAAGAGAAGGAGGTTCCGCAAGTCTGCAATTCTATGAAGGGAGTGGATCAAATGAGGTACCTATCTAGAACACTGAGGTCTTGCATGATGAGATGTGTGAAAATTAATCTGAAGGAACATAGGTCCAAAACCACGGATGTGCAAAACACATTACTTTGAAAGTCATACTTCTAGTACCTGCTAGCCAGTGTAAGGAGTATAGGAGTGAGAAAATGTGAGTCCAATTGGGAGGAGTAAAGTAAAGTAAAGTAAGAATAGAGCTGCTCAGAGGCATAGACTCTTGGCGTAGAGGGCTCAATGGCAATTGTTCTTTTTGAGCAAACCTGGAACAATGTACTTCATTAGGAAATGTGATTTACATGTGAAATAAGGAAGAGATTGGTGTCCATAACTAGCCTTAGCCTCACTTCGGTTAATTGGCTTTCGTGGTAGGCCTACTTGTTGTGACCTCTTGCTGAAGGATGATGTTAGAGCCATTTTGCTGCATTTGATTATTTTGGCTTTTTAAGTATTTAGCTAGAATTGGTTCAATAGCATTGAGTGTTTGAACACTGTGTGTGTGTGTATATATATAAAAAAAATACTCATGTGTGGGTGGGCTTGACCCCCCAAATGCCCCGGGACCACCACCTCTCCGGGGGACTAATATTCTAATTTGGGGGTCCGTTATGGACCCCGAGCCCTGGGGACCACCACCCCCTGGCACTGTGTATTGGTTACGCGACCCCCCCTCATGGAGCCAGTGATGTCCCTGGGGACCGCCACCCACCAGGGCCGGCTCCTGAAGTGTCCCGGGGTGCCCACCCCCCGGGACACTGCTGTTTGCAATGACAAACGCAGCTCCCTGGTGCATACTGGAGGTACCTGGTGGGCTAGTTGGCCCCACGGACTCTCAGGATTGAAGAGGAATTATTTCCCCAACTTACAACGCGCCACAGGGCGTGTTTACACACATTTCACCTCAGGCCCTGCCCTTCCTTCACCACTGTGCTAATGTGCCCCCTGGTGAGTTGTAAGTTGGGGAATTAATTCCACTTGAATACTGAGGGCCCACCAGGTACCTCCAGTATGCGCCAGGGAGCTGCATTGCAGAGAGGTGTTCAGAGGCCATGCCCCTTTTTACACCTCTCTGCAACACAGCTCCGTGGTGCTTAATGGACATACCAATACAAAAAGGACTGTCAATGGTCTGTAAAACTAAAGGGGGCAAACAAAACTGTGACAGACTCTGTGTCTACCTGTAAAGTGTGTACAACAAAAAGGAAATGAATCCCATCAGCACACCCATATGGCAGAGCTTCATCATTTGGGATAGAACCAAAGATGGTCCAGTTAAGGAACCACACACCTGTTGGAATTATGTGCTTCTCTAAACCCAAGGAACCACCAGTGATGGATCGTACCAAAAGTCAAATCAGTTTGAAATGGTGTGGGATGTTAAATTGCAGTGAGAAAAAATGTGTGCAAAAAGAATCAAAAAGGGAGATGTAAAATTGGCTACCATGATGTAAGGAAAGTTTTATTAGGGAAAATCATGGTGTCAAAATTAAAATGAGTGTGAGACAGTTTGAAATAATAACTGTCTATTAAGGATGGTGTTTGGTCAACATGTTTCAGCCATTGTAGGAAAGTTAAGCCTACCCGGCTTTTGTCAGGACCTCTTGAACACTACTGCAATTAAGCTTGACCTAAGCTTTAGTGAAAAAAGCAAAAGTGAACACAAATTAATGGTACAAAACATCCTACCGTACATTGGATTTTCCAGACGGGGGATGTCTGTTTCATAAAGTATTTAGGATTTTTTCTTAAAAAGGAAGATACACAACAAGGGACAACAAATAGGTAGAACACAGACACACATTTTTATTGTTTTTGCGACATATGTTTTTTTATGCCAATAGGCCATTCTCCAAAACGATAGAAATATGTTTTTTTATTTATTTTTACTCACCCAAAAATGCTTGGGAGAAAGCCTCACCTCTTCCTGGCCACTGCTCAAGGTTGGAGGCCCGCTATAATTCGTGAAATAAAATAGTGGGTGTCTGGTTAGATCACATCCATACTAATGATTCACTGACACAAAGTGCTAAAAACCTAGGCATTGTTTCTGAGTACATGCCAGACAGCAACTGCAAGGGCTGCTGTGAGAATGAGACACAGTTAGTAACAGATCTCTGATTCTAACAGTATATCAATGTAAGAGCAGTGAAAAAAAGCTCTTCAAGGCTGGCTGATAGTGAACCTAGTTCATTTAGTAACAATAATAAATAAGGAGCACATCAAACTCCGCTTTGTAATAATAATCCAACAGACTGTATGCTGATATCCAGAGCGCTCTCCTAAGAAATGAAAATAGAGAAACGCTTCGCTGTGTAAAGCTGGAAGATGAGCGCTCTCCTAAGTATGAAGTAGAAAACCGCTTCGCTTTAGAGAGCTGCATGAGCTTGGCTGGCGTCGCTTCCTCACCTGTCCGTCAGTACCCCTGGACTGATCCTGAGCCGAGGGGGAGGTACCGACTGGATCAGGGAGGAAGTTAATATGTGTTACATGAGCCAATGAGGATGCGCCATAGCTGTAGGACCAGAGTGGAAACTGCAGTATCAGCCAATGGAATCGTTTTTACTAAAACAGGAAATGGAAACTGCATTATCAGGCAATGGAATTGTTTTTACTTGACTGGAACAGGGAGAAAGTTAACATGTGTTACATGGGCCAATGAGGATGCTCCATAGCTGTAGGACCAGAGTGGAAACTGCAGTATCAGCCAAGGAAATCATTTTTACTAGAAAAGGAAGTGGCTACTTCTCAAAGGAAGTACGCCACGGCACTTGGACCAGCCCACAGACAGGGTAGCTGTAGGACTGTAGTGGAAACTGCAGTATTAGCCAATTATAAAATATTTATGAGTAGTTTTGTAGGAATACCTGCACACACTGAAAGGGGTCACCAATGGTGGTGGGTACAAACCCAAGTCCTTTATTAAGAATCAAGAGAAAAACCAAATTACACAAGCACCCTCTTCAAAGTCCATTTATCTACGAACATAACTGTAGGATAGTGGTATTATTTCCAAGGTTATTACACCAACATCTCTGAGGAGAAACACTACCGCCAATTTCTTTGTATAAATTCCTTTATTAAGAACTTGTTCCTCAAGGTCACTGAGGGTACGAGAGCTAATATTCACTATGAGACTCTGTAGTGTAGTTCCTATTTTCCCAATAGGCCCTGCGCATTGGAATAACATAAACAGTAGTATCGACGTAGAAGTGCGGATCTTCCAGGCCTCCACTGACTATGCTAAACTTAATTGGGTTTGTTACCAACTAGCTCAGAGGTCACTGGAAACTTTCTTGACTGAATAGGAAGTGATCAGCTTCCCTGGCACAGTCAAGAAGGGATTCAGTTTTCCAACAACCGTGCAACATGACAACTTTGCTCCTCAGATAAGAGTCAATCTCTAGGGTCGTGTGAAACAATAGACAGTTATTTTACTCAGTCAGTGGTTGTGCAGTTTACTTTCACAATATGTAGAGAATAGAGAGACTGGCGTTTTCAATAAAAGGTAACATTTATTGAACAGTCTTTCTTCTCGTACAAGAGAAATGAATTGCCACAATTGCAAGACTTGTTATTATAAAAAGTACGTACAGTAAGATAAGTATTGCGAAATAATGCTGTAAAAGCATTGATATGGTTTCTTAGCCATACAATGATTTAAAAGGAATAAAACATATATACATTCATATATACATTAGGCTAAAATACTCAACTGGTGCTTCTAACTACGCCTACCCCAGTGTACCTGACCTAAGCCTAATACTTGGGAGGGGAGTAAGTAAGTAGCTTTAGTTTAAGTTGGTTTTGCCAAGGTTTGCTTCAAGAATTCTCTCTAAGGGTTTAGTCAACACCATACCTCTGGAATAGAATGATGGAGGTCTGGTATCTCCTTCAGGGGGTCGATATCCCAGTCACCCGCAAGGGTAGACTAGAAACGCCGGAGCTGGATTTCTCTGCAGGAGAAAGACAGCGGCTCTTCTCAGCGCGTCGAGGAGGAGGAGGGGCAGCGTCCGCGGGCAGCTTGCATCTGCTGGGCTCTTTGCAGGGGACAGCTGTTCAGCTCCTAAGTTCACCACACCATCGTTCGCTAGTTAGCAGTGATAGCAGTAGCGATAGCAGCTATGGTATCATCAGCATGACAGCTTCTTCAGCAGCAGCGAGATAGCTGGCAGCATCAGCGAAACAGCAACGAGACAGCAGCGTTTGCTTAAGGCAACGTTGGTAATATTTATACCTGAAAGGTGCCTTGTTTGACGTGAGTTTTTGGACATAAGACGTCAATAAAGATGTCACTAGGAAGTGATCGTCTATCAGTGCTCATTAGAGTTCTATTACTAATCAAAACACAGCAAGCGGGGATTTCCAGGTTTGCTGAGTTTTTATCTTGTTGAAGAACTCGGAGTGTTAATCTAGGAATCTCAGATAGTAACTTCTGCTATGTCATTGCACTAATTGGTTGCAAAGGAAGTGGCAGAGAAAGCTATTCTGAAATGTGGCTCTGTTCGTGTGAGGCCAGAGACGAGTTCTTGAACATTGCACTTGAACGGTTATGCCAATATAGGGAATAAATGGATTTATAGCCGAATAGGGGCATAAGGTCACAGTATCGATCAGGGTCCTAGATTAGAACGCTACAACTCTCCCTTCTGTGCTGGGTCATGCTTGTTGTTGTTGTTGTTGCTGCAGGTAGCCCTTCCTGCTTCGGGTGTTGGGAAAAGATGGTTCATCTTCCCAATGAACCTGGGGCTGGCCTCTCCTTCTGCCTCTGCTCCGTCCACGGCCCTGTCCTGAACCAGCCTGGTCAATAAACCATTGCGGTGGAGGCTGAAAATTGGGCATTGGTTGCGGTAATTGTGGCTGATGATATCCCCAAGCAGCCAGAGGCCACCAGGGACCTTGTTGGTAAAATTACCTCCTTGTCTCGCCCCACTACGATTGGGCCTATTGAAATGACCTCTTCCCTGGACATACCTGGTGGGCTAGTTGGACCCAAGGGACCCTCAGGATTTAAGGGGACTTTAACCCCCAACTTAAAACAGCCACAGGGTGTTTTTGCACACATGTCACCGCAGGCCCCCCCTTCACCAGTGTGCAAAAGCGCCCTGTGGCACATTTTAAGAGGTAGATTTAATCCCCCTGCCCTATTATGTACTAGGGTCTTACAGAAGAGGTCATGCTAATCACAGGGGTACCCCAACACATAGTGTTCCCTAGTGTATGTAGGTGTTTTCACTGTCTTTTAGCATAGCACTGGCTCTAGGCCTGGTTAGTCAGATTCAGTTACCACCAGTACCCGTCTGAAATAGTTGTGAGCACAAGAGGACTTTCTGCTCCTCTGTTGGTTCTTTCTGCACATCTCTTCTTCTTCCTGCATTTTTCTTCGTCTTTGTGGACTTCTGTTGCTTCTTTCTGCATTTCTTTTTTTTCTTTCTGTGCGTTGTTTCTTCTTTCATCACATGTCCTACCTATGTAGGCATAGTTAGGAACTAGCATCTAAAAAACCTTTGAAATTCTCTGAAAAAACCATAGGTTTCAGGCACGTTATAGTTAGAAATTAGCACTTAAAAAACCTTAGAAATTCACTGAAAAAAACAGGTTTTAGGCACGTTATTGTTAGAAATGAGCATTTAAAAAACCTTAGAAAGTCACTGAAAAAACCATAGGTTTCAGTGGCGTTATAGTTAGTTGAACATTTCACTCGTACAAAACCATTGAAATTACCCAGTTATAGTTAGTTCAGCTAACTATAACTTGCGCGCCCGCTATGCACTGCTGATGACGTCACATATTTCATCACTCATGACATGGTCAGTGACATCACTCATGACATCTCAAATTACAACACTGATGACATCACTGATGACATCATCCTTGTGATAGAGTGGCAGACCTCATGTCACCCTAATATAACCTTCGATACACTCACACACTCAAAAATACAAACTAACATTTTCAAAACAATGGACATACCAATACCAGTTACAACACATCTATTCAGTAATTCCAAGATTTACACACACATGTGTTCAATAGTGAACATTATGAAGGATTATATACTAATCCAACATCAGGTATGAAAATTAACCTAGATAAAAAATTTCAGAGATGGTCAAGCATGAATTTAATTATACGGAGGAATGCAAAAACTTAACAAGACAATTTCCAATAACTGCAACCATGTATTGTTTGCCAAAGATTCAATAAAATCCTAACAACCCTCCGGGACGTCTTATCATTTCTGCAAAGGGATCACTATTTGAAACAGTGGCCAACTATGTAGATAATTTTCTAGAGCCCTTTGCTTTAAACTTGATTTCTTACATCAGAGATACTAGTGACCTATTGGGACATCTGAATGGAACACTGTGGCAGGAATCATGTAGATTAATCACCATGTACGTGACTCTATACAAATATTGAACACAAGATTGGCATCACTGCGTGTGAGTACTTCTGAAGGACAGAAACATCCATTATGCACAACATAATGTGATGTTGCTTGAAATGATCCGGTTGTGTCTGACTGAGAACGTGTTCCTCTTTGGTGAAAAAATCTCCAGGCAGGTAAAAGGCAAGGCGATGGGCTTTTCCTTTAGTCCAAGCTATGCCTGTTTAACGATGGGCTTGTGGGAGCAAAAATGGGCCTGAAGATTGGATAATGATAGATTTGTCAACAAAAGAATATTGTGGCTCTGATTCACTGATGATCTGATGATCATCAGGGCTGGATTCAATGAGGACTTCATAGAATATTTTAACATATTAAACTACACAACAGCTAATTTCAAATTTACCTATAACATCTGCCAAACTAGGGTAACATTCCTCGACACAGAAATTTACATCCGGGAAAACCAAATGCATAACACCTTACACAGAAAGGAAGCAGCAACAAATGCAACACTGCATGCGGAGAGCTTTCACCAGCAATCGTTAATCCAAAATATTCTGTATGGGGAATTTTTTTGCATACGAAGTATATGCTCGGAAAAATCAGAATGGGTAAAACACAGCAATTGTATGGCACAAAGATTCAGATGAAGGGGATACCCCGCAAACCTAATCTCTAGAGGTTGAAGCAATAGTGGTTAAAAAGAAAGGAATGAACTCCTAAAAATAAAAACAATAACACAGAAGGAAGAATCAGAAACCATCCGATTCATTACAACCTACTCAAAAGAGTCGAAAACAATAAAATAAATATTAAAGAAAAATTGGAAGGTTCTCCAACTAGACCGCACTGTTTCTAAAATCATGGGAAAAGCTTTCCAACATAACCTTCAGAAGATCAAACAATTTAAAGGATCTGTTGATTCATAGCTATTTTCAAAAGAAGAAGAATAAACTGATGCAATGGGTAAAAACAAGAGAATAGCCAGCATTGCAAAGTATGCCAGATTGCTAAAAATGTTCAAGAAGTTTAATTAGTAAATGGAAGAATTTGGAAAATTGAAGAACTGATCACTTGTAAAAGCCAGTACGTGATATATGGGATCAAATGCCCGTGTCTGTTGAAATATGTCAGCAGTACGATCTGCGCATTTTAAAAATCTGGAACATGTTAGGGCTTCAATAAATAAAGATCGGGCGAATGCAGTAGCAAAACATATGGAAACCCACCACGAAGGTGACTGAAAAAATTGAAATTTGTTGCCTTAGAAACTGTGAATCGGTTAGAGAGAGGCGGGGATCGCAAAAGGCGACTGCGGCAGAAAGAATGCAGATACATTCTGGACTTCAGGTCCTTTACCTTACATGGATAGAACCAAAGTGTAGAACTTTATGTTCACTTATGAGAAGACCTTAATACGGAACTGCTTTGTTTCTCGTAAATATTTGTAAATATTTTAACAGAAATGACTAACATGGTGCTGGCAGACAGGGAGAACCTGTGGTCCAGCTTGATGATGGGGATATGCTCAACATGGTGTACATTTTGTATCGATAGGGATGACAAAGGTAACCAATTGTTTGTCAATTGAAAAATGAGGTCATCGACCAACCATGTGAAGGCTAAATGTGAAGGGATCACGTGAGTAGTATAAGATTAGTTGGACCGTTACAGACTCACCCACTGGAGGGTTATATGTGGTTTAACTTATAATTTTGCAATGTTGAAGGAATAACTATGAACGGATACTGATTGATGTTCCATGATATTGATTTGAGTTCACATAGGTTTATAATGAAGTAATACACCCGCAGGTCTGCAAAAGTATCTTCAATTGAGCAACGTAGTTAACAGTGTATTCTTTTCTGATTTGGTTTAAGTTTATTTTTATTTTATGTTAATTCGATTTTTAACTATTTCTTCATGATTTATTTGTGGAAACTACAACTCTCGTAATGCTAAACTTGTGTAAACAGGAAATGAGGTAATTACTAATAATGCATGAATGGTTGGAGAGACAAGGGGGCGTTACTGTGACCGAAACGCGTTGGTCTTGTGTTCTCAGGGATTGCTTTTGTACTGTGAAATTTGTGGAAGTAAAAGGAATATTCAAAGTCCCTTGGAGTGAGACCCAATTCTATTTCCGATGGGAGAAGAATGGTGAATGGATTTCGCCTGGGCTCAGCCTAGTGGCTATGCACCGCCGTAGAGCTCAGTAACAAGCCAGCAGGGGTGAGCTACCTGTAGGGAGATATATATATATACTAGACTAGCAGCCCGTCCAGACGTTGTCCGGGTATGAATTGCTGCCGGCCAGTAGTATATTGTTTTGTAGGATTTCGTTTTGATAGCATTTCTTATCTGTGACAGGCCTGTGAAACGCTCCGATTCACAGTGCACTGCTGATGCACTTAGAGTGCGCATTCAGTAGTATGTGAACTCGAGTTTCCCTACTTTATTTTTCCTTGCAATATTATATAGCACGAACTCGACAACATGGCATGAGCACAATTTACATTACAGAAGAGCATTCATTTGCGGTACGCACGGGGAGACAAAGTGATTTGCCTGGAGTCACAGGATGTTGAGCTGATGCCGAGATTCGAACATAGCTCCCCAGCTCTAAAGTTCGCAATTCTAGAACTTGTGGTGGGAGGTGTGTCTAAAAGTGTATGTCGGTGCTGGCCATCAATGAGAGAGACCAGTGCATTTTTCAAATGGGTGGTGAAAAAATATGAGTATGTTGCTGGAGATGTGGGCCGCCGTGCCACCAATGTACTCACCGGGGGAGGGGAAACACCCTTTATTCCGCAAATTTCTTTCCGCATACCATCACTCCAATACTTTCATTACGAAAGTACCATGACTCCGCAATGCCATTATAACGCATGGCATTACATTTTATATGCTTTACCACGCATACATTTACAACGAAATTCGTAGTAAATGCATGAATGGTAAATGCATGTTTTTTTTAAATATTGGGATAAGGTAAGTATGAGTATAGGGGTATATGTTTTGGGGTACTGAGGTATATGTTTTGGGGTGTTTGGGTATTTTAAGGGTTCAGATATAGTTTTGGGTTATGGGGTGCAGGGGTAGTTTTAGGGTTTAGGGATAGGTATGGGTTTTGGGGTACGGGGTATTTTTAGTGTTCAGGGCTAGGTTTGGGTTTTAGGGAATAGGGGTATTTTTAGCGTTCAGGGCTAGGTTTGGGTTTTGGGGTATAGAGGTATTTTTAGGGTTCAGGGGACGGTTTGGGTTTTGGGGTACAGGGGTATTTTAAGGGTTCAGGGCTAGGTTTGGGTTTTGGGGTACAGGGGTATTTTTAGGGTTCAGGGCTAGGTTTGGGTTTTGGGGTACAGGGGTATTAGGGTTCAGGGGTAGGTTTGGGTTTTGAGATACACGGGTATTTTAAGGGTTCAGAGCTAGGTTTGGGGTTTTGGGATACAGGGGTATTTTAGGGTTCAGGGGTAGGTTTGGGTTTTGGGGTACAGGGGGTATTTTTAGGGTTCAGGGCTAGGTTTGGGTTTTGAGGTACAGGGGTATTTATAGGGTTCAGAGCTAGGTTTGGGTTTTGGGGTGCAGGGGTATTTAAAGGGTTCTGGGCTAGGTGTGGGTTTTGGGGTACAGGGTATATTTATAGGGTTAAGATGGGTTAGTGTTTAAAGGAGTTGGGGTATTTTAAGGAGTAAGGGTGGGTTATGATTATGGGGTGCAGGGGTATTTAAAGGGAGCAGGGTGGACACCCGGAGCTGGAATGTACAGAACCTGGGAAGAACAAATATGAAAGATTGGGCACAACGCTCGCTTTTTTTTCCCGTAATCCTGCGCCCCGCACACGGCCATGCCCCCGCCCACAGCACACGATATGAGACATGGCATGAAGGGCGGAATGTACCACACGCCCCCAGCGTTTGTCACGCCCCCAGCACCCGTCCACAGCACAACGCAGACACGCCCACAAGGGACTACTTTGCTGGCACGGTTCTTTTACCTTGTAAATGTATATGGTGGGCATCTGCATAGTCTATGTCCTTCTGCTGCAACTGCCCTTTCCAACACTGTATTGGGTGTTGTGATTGGTGCTGTGGTTCCTGAGATTACCCGCCTCAAAGGTTTGGGCTCTCTCTTTATTATATTAGGATAGAAGATATATATATGATTTCTTTGATTTGACAAACTGCCCATATTATTGTGCTTAAATTCACAGTATTTGCCTTTATTAATGCAGAGATTGTGACCACAAAATATATCTACCAGTGATTTTGCATTGCATTATTCTCTGTAAAAAAACGATACTGACTCATGCAATATCTCTGCCATGTCATTCTACCTCGAGTATTTTTTCTATGTTCATTACCAGCCCGACCAGGTGACGTTGTCTAAATTAATTACTGGCACTTTAAATGAGCGAATGTTGTCATGTGAGCAAGGCTCCTCGGAGCCGAAACGTCATGCGGCTGAATTTGCACAAATAAAAACTTCAGCACTTACTTGGTCCGTGTCCGTGCAGTTTCTATAACGGTGGAGGATTTTATCACTGGTTGGAGACGCGGTGTACCGGATATATATATATATATATATATATATATATATATATATATATATATATATATATATATATGAGGAGCCACGATGTTCGGGGTTCACAAGCAGGAGCATTGTTTTAAAGGGCAAGCATCGTCTCCTGTACTCCCGCATTACCACTCGGCAGGAACTTTCACACCCCTGCACCAGCCATCTGGAGCTGCAACTTTGCATTCTGGCCCGTGTAGTTCATCATCACCATTGGGAATCTACACAGGTGAGCCAACAATCAACAGGGGGCGGAGCGGTTGAGCTACGTTAACAAGCAGGAAACAGAACTTACCATTTGCTTGCTGCTACTATTCCTGGACACTTGGGCGCTGATGAAGGCAAGGAATTTGCCGAAATGCATTCGCTAGAAACTCGAATAAAGTGCTCCAAAAGGTTTCCCCCTTGTGTGGCCTCCGCTCTTTGACAAAAGGAGGTGTTTGGACATTTGACCGCGTCAGCCAGAGAGCGCTTTGGAGGCCCCCGCTTTGTTTAAGGGCACGGACTTACACTGGCTCTACTGCTGTCATGGCAGTTTCGTTTTTCCAAGGTGTTGAAAAGTCTGTAGCCCGCCCTGCACACCGGGAGGAGATACGGCGGTTTTGAGGTTATTAACCTCACATTGGGCAGTGTGCCTTGTCACATTAGCCCCCTCTTAAAGATTTGCTGGTCTCGGGGGCTGAAGCGGCAAGGGGACCTGAGGACCCACGATGTTCGGGGTTCACAAGCAGGAACATTGTATTAAAGGGCAAGCATCGTCTCCTGTACTCCCGCATTACCACTCGGCAGGAACTTTCACCCCCCTGCACCAGCCATCGGGAGCCGCAACATTGCATTCTGGCCCGTGTAGTTCATCACCACCATCGGGAATCTACACAGGTGAGCCAGCAATCAACAGGGGGTGGAGCGGTTGAGCTACGTTAACAAGCAGGAAACAGTACTTACCATTTGCTTGCTGCTACTATTCCTGGACACTTGGGCGCTGATGAAGGCAAGGAATTTGCCGAAATGCATTCGCTAGAAACTCGAATAAAGTGCTCCAAAAGGTTTCCCCCTCGTGTGGCCTCCGCTCTTTGACAAAAGGAGGTGTTTGGATATATATATATATTTATATATATATATATATATATATATATATATATATATATTACCTACTGGCGGTCGCCAGTAGGTATATATAGTTAGGACCTAGTTACCATAGGAAATTCCGAACATTCTATTGGGAATAACTTTGGCGCCGATTGAGGGATCCTCCTGCAATTTTCCATAAATGTGCCTCGCTGCACTCCGATCCGGGGGATTCGTCAAGCGGGGGCAGAGAAAAAAGGGGGAATCCCAAAACGTGTTTTCCCCATGTTAATTTCCATAGGGACATTCTGACAAGGCTACAGCTCGAACAGCTGAACGGAATTACACCAGATTTGGCAAAATGGTAGGGCCTGGTATGCAGATGTGCCTTTGCTATGTTTGGTGAAAATCCCTCCAGTAGTTCTTGAGAAAAATGAATTTGAAATTTTTCAAAAGGCATTTTCTATGAGACCTTTAGACACGGCTACAGCCCGAATGGCTGAACGGAATTACACCAAACTTGGCAAAATGGTAGGGACAGGTATGCAGTAGTGCCTTTTCTATATTTGGTGAAAATCCCTCCAGTAGCTGTTGAGAAAATTGAATTTGAGCAAATTACATATCTATATGGGCTCACCGCACGCGCACCGTACGCGTACGGTACGCGCACCGTACGCGTAAGGTACGCGTACATGCGCGTACCCTTACGTGCGCGAGCGAGTTTCTGATTGGCTGGCAGTCGACTGTCAACATTCCAAACTGTCCAAACCAGGAAGTGTTGGCCACCATCTTGTTTTTCAGGAGAACTGAGGCACGCGATTTGGTGGTCCTCTGGGACCCCCTGAGAAGGGCTAGGGGGTCAGGGGGTCTCAACCCTGCTCCCTTTTCGTGTTTTCCACTCTTGTTTTGTGCTCTCTTGTGCCTCACTTCTCCTGAGAAACAAGATGGCTGCTCAGGTGGTCCCAGAAGGATAATAACAAATATAAACGTTATCCGCTAATAGAATTAGCATTTACAAAACCTTTGAAATTTATTGAAAAAAAAATATTTGTTTCATGCCTGATATAGTTAGGAATTAGCATTTAAAAAACCTTGCAAATTCACTGGAAAAAACATAGGTTTCAAGCCTTATATAGTTAAGAATTAGCATTTATAAAACCTTGCAAATTCACTTAAAAAACCATAGGTTTCAGGCCTTATATAGTTAAGAATTAGCATTTAAAAAACCTTGCAAATTCACTTAAAAAACATAGGTTTCAGGCCTTATTTAGTTATGAATTAGAATTTTAAAAACCTTGCAAATTCACTTAAAAAACATAGGTTTCAGGCCTTATATAGTTAGGAATTAGCATTTTAAAAACCTTGCAAATTCACTTAAAAAACCATAGTGATGTCAAATGAGATGTCATCAGTGATGTCATCAGTGATGTCATCTGAGATGTCACTGACCATGTCATGAATGATGTAATATGTGACATCATCAGCAGTGGATTGCGGGTGCGCAAAATATAGTTAGTACAACTAACTATATAGGAGCAATTTCAATGGTTTTTTAAATGCTAATTCCTAACTATATAAGGCCTGAAACCTATGTTTTTTTAAGTGAATATATGTATATATATATATATACATATATATATGTATATATATATGTATATATATATATATATATATCCCTAACAAAGTATGTAGAGGCGGACAAAGTGCAACGGGGACTGAGAATACTCTTGGCTCCAAGCTTCGACAACCCCAATCCTGCAATGTTAAGAGAATGGGGTGAGAGTAATTTGTTAGCGTCTATGAACTTGGTACATATATTAATTAAATATGAGGAAATTGATCGCCAAGCGTTGCTAATAGAGATTGAAACAATAAATAAGGAGCTAAGCAAATCAGATACAAAGGAGGTTATTCCAACAAAACGGAATGAAATCAATGAGCGATTAAAAAGACATGAAGATAAAATAAAAGCAAGGAAAGTTCATAAATTTGCTCGAGACCAGGCAGATTATGAGCTTGGTCAAATTTATACATTTGCACGCAAGTATGACAATGCATGAAAATTAAAAACAAGTGGTATGAGCAAACCAAACATCGTGAGTTGTGCACAAACACGTGAAACTAAGATAAATGCTGCTGGAACTGACAATGAATCCATGACCAGCGAATCGAGTTTGGAGGGTTCAAGCTCGGATAGAGCATTAAATAAAGTGATCCTGAGTTTGGGCAAGGAGGTTGATTTTTTAGTGGGGGCACGGAGGCAAACATTGAGGACCAGAAACGAAAAGAAAACAACAGAAAAAGGCGAAACACAATTAGAAGAACACGGTGCCGGAGGCGGAAATGCAAAGTCAAAAGGGAAGCGAAGAAATCATTGGCGCAAACAATAGATTCTGATGAACAAACCATCATAAATCTATCAACCATAACTCTAACCAAGGCAGAGGAACAACATTGGGCCTTAGGACTTAATTACTGTCCTGAAACCAACTTCGATTATGCTACCACAAGAGTGGATATATTTTACTTCATACGCAAATTAAAGTTAAAGAAATTCTTTATGATTAAAACAGGATTGGAAAAGAAAAAGAATCCTGTGGACATGAACCATCAGTCAAAACTACAGGCCTCTGATGTACAAACATTACTAACCATGCATGATCTAAGTAACAATCAACAAGGGGAAATGATAAACTCTACTCAACAAAGAATACGTGCCATTGACTTGCTTCAAAAAGGTGCAGGTGAAAGTCCTTACAAGCCCAAATCAACATTTCTGCCATTAATGCCTAAGGACGCTGTGGATATTTTTCACGAGTGCGTCACAGAAGAAATAAAAACACTCCACCGCCAAGTCTATTACAAGAAAATCAAGATGAACTTTAACAAATCACAATATCAAAACCTAATGAAAAAATTGGTCAATGACATGGAGGTTATTGTGAAAATATCAGACAAGGGCGGGAACAATGTTCTTTGGCCTAGGAAACAATACGTACAGGAAGCCATGCGACAACTAAACAATGTGGGGTGTTATGAGAAATCCACAATGAGAGACTATAATAAAGTAAAAGACTCTTTAAAAAAAAGAACTACAACATTGGAAACAAGAAGGACTGATATCAGCAGATGAATAACACTTCATGTACAAAGAGTACCCAGTTCTACCCTTTCTTTATTTATTACCTACAATTCACAAAAGAATCTCTTAAAGAAACTACAAAACATTGTATGGACAGACAACATGATTCTTATGACCCTCGATATAGAATCGCTCTATACCAGTATGGAACATTCCTGTGGTATTAATGCAGTCAAATATTTTTTGATCTCTAGGCCTTGTGAATACCTTATTCACAACAAGATGTTGATATCCCTGATTATGTGGTGTCTAGAAAATAACAACTTTTCATTTGGTAAGGATGTTTATAGGCAAATACAGGGTGTTGCGATGGGGGCCTGCTTCTCCCCTAGCTACGCCTGTTTACACGTGGGCTATTAGGAGGAGCAGGTCCTCAGAGCACAATATAAGGAAACGTTTGACAACAAGATTATGCATTGGTTGCATTACATTGATGATGTTTTTATTGTTTGGAATGGAGATATTGAGACTGCAGAGGATTTTATTAAGACAATTAACGACAACTGTTTTAATTTACACTTTACGTCTCATATCAGTCCAGTCAAGATTGAATTTTTAGATATTTGCATTTACATTAAGGACAGTAAGTTAGTCACCACTGCCTATAGAAAACCTACAGCAGGGAATGCAACACTCCATGCAACCAGTGCACACCCCAAACACCTAATTGGTAGCATCCCATATGGAGAAATTTTAAGATTGAAACGTATCTGCAGTACACCAAAATAAGGCTCTATCAAGATTGAATTGAAGAGGTTATACAAATAAAGTACTAGCTGAGGCAGTGTTGAAAGCCAGTAAAAGATCTAGGGCATCACTTCTTCCACAGGAGATAGAAGAGAAAGAGTCAGACACTGTATCTGAAGACCCACCAAGGCTTATCACAACATTCAGTCGTCAAGAGAGAAAAATCAGGGCAATAATTAACAAGAATAGGCCTACTATCTTGACAGACAACGTCCTCAGCAGTAGACTTCCGATTAAACCTACCATTACATTCAGAAAACCCCAATCCATGGGGGCCCAACTTTCAAGAAACAGTCCTGATTTAGAGAACGTGGAATCTTGGTTAAAACCGAGAAAAGGTTTTTACAAATGTACAACTTGTCGTGCGTGCAAATTTGGAGTAAATACAACTAAATACAGTACTCCATTTAGAAAAAATGAGTTAGACATTAAGGGCAATTACAATTGCCGCACTGATCACGCGGTCTATGTTCTCACGTGTACTTGCGGGCTTAGGTATGTGGGAAGTACCAAGCTCCAGGTGCATGTGAGGATATTGCAACATTATTAACAGCGATCCGGCTTATCCGGTCGCACAACATTTTAAAGCGGCCCATAACAAGGACATTAATGGCCTGTCTTACTTTGTCATTGATTCTGTTCCAGTTCCACGTAAAGGGGGCAATAGAGAAAGAGCATTAAGACAGCAGGAAACAAAGTATATCTTAGAACTGGATAGTAAACTTCCAAATGGTCTTAATAATACAGAGGACATGCATCCTTTTTTATACACTGTATCGGTTTATTTTACCATGGACCTTTTTGAGATTCCTTTTCTCCTAGCATATATTAGATTAGGTTGCTAGATCTTT